>NC_139512.1:263319776-264519776 GCF_947247035.1 Vipera ursinii | reverse complement strand
CCAATTAAACCTAAGTGGTTGATAATATTTAAAACAGCAGCAGAAGGGCAGGGAGGTTGCACCACAGCAAGAGCTTTTAAAAGAGGAAAACTATTCCAAAAAAAAAAATCCTGCCACACTTAAAAGGTTTTAGCTTTTTAGGACTTTGTTCATGATGTTCTTCCATTCACAAGTTCTCACCTATTGTATAATTTGTACAAGTTTGGAAAACTTCCGTTGACGTCAACATCTGAACCAGGCCAGAAAAATGAAGCAGATTTTAGTCCCTGATACATTGCAGTCAGCCAAATCTGTATAAAAAGATTAAGAAAAACCCACTTGTTATTCATGAATTATTTCTGTTGTTTTTGGAACAGTATTTAGAGAATAATTTGCTGCTTTAAAAGAATTCCATGGATTTTCGCTTGCCATTCTCCACCCCCTCACCTTACACTTCTATGTTGTCATCAAAAAGAATATATTTGTCCCTAATCTCATGCCATTCTTCTCTTACAAAATCTTTCATTGATTGCTTATGTTTATAGCGATTTATTTTCCAAGGCCATTCATAAGAAGATGAAAAGCTACGTCTATTTATGATAGTACCTCTGCGGAGTCTTTCACGAGATCTGCTAACCTATTTCTTCTAACTATACATAAATGCTTTATTTATTCATATAATCTGCAAGAATAACTGAATATTTCAACATTTGTCTGATCAAGTCTTTTCTACGCTACATGGTGTTGCATTGCGCACTCTTGATCTTGTATTTACAAAGAAGGGTTTCATTTCGGACTTGTCTCTTGAAAGCCACAATTCCTTTTTCAAAAATAAATAGATGGTGAAATTAATGGAGTTGGCAGAACATGGTGAAATTGATTGCTTTGATTAAAGAAAGATCTAGCTTTGTTTCTACTTGGTAATCACTGTTGAATTTTTTTTTAACAAATGAGATTTTAACTTGGGTTTTGATGGTTAGATATGTTTATGATGACTGAGGTATTGTTTAGTAGGGTGCATTCTAGTTCAAAGTGTCATTAATTTATATGTTTTTATCTGTATGGAAGAAAGTTATACATTCCTTTTTTTACAGCTTTTTATTATAGTTGCTGTTTCATGCACTCCCTAGTTGTTTTTTTACCACTTTTCCCAACTCCTTTTTTTTGGCTTTTTTGTGTATTTTGTATATTTTTGGAAATTTAATAAAGCTTTGGGGGGGAAATGTTCTTTCCTCCTTTCTTTGTTCTGTTTCAAAAGAGCTTGGCAAATTAATCCACTATAAATTTAAGATGGCCTCCTTCTCCTACAGCAGCTATCTGGCCAGACATCACCAATATATCTGTCAATCCACAGTAGTTTGCAGAATCCTTAATGCCCTTGCCACATTTCTCTACTCCCATCCAATCGTTTGTCTCCTCCTCTTCCTTCCTATTTACCTTAGGGCGGGATATAAATGGAATAAAAAAAACTCCCAGAATTCCTGAGCCAGCGTGGCTCAGCATGGAAACCTCTTCCTTTCCCCTCAGTGTGGCTGGCTCAGGAATTCTGGGAGTTGAAGTCCACAAGTCATAAAAGAGCCAAGGTTGCCTACCCCTGCTCTAGGTTGTGGTGCTGGCCTAGAAACCTGTGAATTCTAGTCCCGCCTTAGGCATGAAAACTGGCTGGATGACTTTGAACCAGACACCCTCTCCTAGTCCATGACAAGGGTTGTTGTGGGGAAAATAGGAGGAGGAAGGAGCATTGTGTGCATTCTCCTCCTTGGCTTATTTATAAAAATAATGAAGACAGGATACAAATACAATAAAAAAAAATTTAAAAAAAAGTAAAATAAAATTAGTCATTTGTGCATGTTTTCAGTATCCTGAGAATAAAAACACACCAAAGGACTATGACACAATGAACCAAACTGCAAGTGTGGCCTATTACACAAAGACAGTTGAGGAGTAAAAAGCAGGGAGAGCTGTCAAGTTTGACGTATGGGCTTTTCAAGTGACTCTGAGGCATTGTTTACCTTAAAAGTCCTTTATTAGCCTAATACACCGGCAAATGCTTGCTCGAAGGAAGCTGGAATCTGAAATCTCCGCCCCTTGCACAATATATTAAAACACCTTTCTATTTTTGTCATTAATCATATTCTCCAATTAATTTAAAGAATCAGTTTCCCTTCCCTGAGAAAAGCCGCCCGAGGCCTTATCTTCTTAGAGAGAGATGGCCTTGAAAGGTGCAATCCTACTCATCCCCCCTCCTAACCTTAAACTAAAGCAATACACAAGTCTTAAAGCAATACACAAGTTTGACGTATGAAATAGCTACTTCTTCATCTCTTGTCAAGCAATAACATTCGATGTTAGCAGAACAGATGAGATAGCAAGAGAAAAAAACTTTCATGTTTCAAAACCTTTCATCAAAACAATCAGCACCACTGAAAGGAAAACCTGCTTTTTGCCTATGAAAGCCTTGTATTACACAAATCAGTAAAAGAAGGAAAAAGGGAAAATACCCACTACCTGAAATTCTCTCAGCTTCCCTTACTGGAGATATAATATAGGGCACCGTGAGACATCAGGTTATAAATATTTCATCTATTGTATTTATAATTCTGTAGATAAAATTTGTACAGATCTATGGAATCAATGCAGCATACACCATAAAATGAACTGCAGCTTTTCCCCCCTTTTATGGTCTGAATTTCTGATCTTAACTATGTAGTTTATTTGAACTCCAGTAAATGATTGTGCTGCCTAGTGTCTTTCATATATCTAAGTACCCCATGTCAAACACGTTACTGTCTTCCATTTTTCAAATGAAAAACAAAAAAAAAGACTGTCCCAACCCTACATCCCCAAGGGCATTTATGCCTATTGCATCATTGCTGCACTGGAAAAGTCTCCACAATAATCACAGCTTAGGCTAATATCTTCTGATAATTTCTTTTCTATGTTTCCTTGGAAGGGAAGAACAACAGATGAATCTGTTATTAGTCCGGTCCCCATTTTTCAATTCTAAGTCCAATGTGGATGAAACTCACTCTACCAATTTCTGCTCATTAATCCTGCAACTCCATTTTCTCTGATCACATTCAATAATAATAATAATAATAATAATAATAATAATAATAATAATAATAAGAAGAAGAAGAAGAAGAAGAAGAAGAAGAAGAAGAAGAAGAAGAAGAAGAAGAAGAAGAAGAAGAAGAAGAAGAAGAAGAAGAAGAAGTTGTTGTTGGAAGGGACCTTGGAGGTCATCTAGTCCAGCCCCTGCTCAGGCAGGAAACCCTATACCATTTCAGACAAATGGCTGTCCAGTCTCTTCTTAAAAACTTCCAGTGTTGGACCATTCACCACTTCTGGAAGCAAGTTGTTCCACTGGTTAATTGTTGTAACTGTCAGGAAGTTTCTCCTTAGTTCTAGGTTGCTTCTCTCCTTGATTAGTTTCCATCCGTTGCTTCTTGTCCTACCTTCAGGCGCTTTGGAGAATAGCTTGACTCCTTCTTCTTTGTGGCAGCTCCTGAGATATTGGAACACTGCTATTTATGCTAACATGATTAAACATTGTGATTTGAAATGAAATCTAGACTTAACTAAATGGAGTGCTACTTTCTATGGTTAGAACAAATCTAAGCCCAGCAAATGCTTCCCACAAGACAAAACAGGCCGTCATGATTTTTCAATTCCTCTCCATCCCCAAATGAGTCAGTTCTTTTTTCCTCCAGATATCTCAAACTTTCCATAGCGGGAGCATCAATAGAAGCAGAAATTAGAGAAACAATTCTGCGACTTCTTTCTTCCAGCAAAAGTGAAACTTCCTCAAGGGCACGTCCCACCTGAGGTATAAATTACTGAATAGCTCTTTTTTTCTTTCAACCTCCCTTTTTCTGCACTTGCTATCTTTATCATTATTATGTTACCATTTCTCTGTGGAACAGGCAAATAGCCTTGGTTTTATCTTTAACTCTCTCTTTCTCTCATTTCTCATAGTTAGTCCTAGGCAGTTCACATTGCTTCTCCATGTAATAAAATTACACAATGATTTTCTCTTGTAAAACAAGCAGGCAGAAGGATAGCAGAGTGCACCCATGAACACCAATCAGACAACACAATGAAAGCTCCTTAATTTCACAGCATATTGACAGACTTAACCCATCAACAGGGAAATTGTGAGCATCCTAAATAAACTAAACTAAATCCAAAAATGTTAGGGAACTCCTGGAAATTTGGCATTTAGACAAATCAGCATCAACAGGCACATAGGTTATACACCATTCAAAAGAGACTATAAGAAGCATTAAAAAAGAAAAAAGAAAAGAAAAGATAAAAGGAGAAGGAGAAGAAAAGAAAAGAAAAAAATATGAGATAATATTTAACAATTGGTGGTGGGTTGTCAGTGGATGGTCAAAGTCTGCCTAATTTTGCAGACAGTATAACAACATTTAGCAACATTCAAAGAGACACGTTGGACTGATTCGATAACAGCAATTGCACATAAAAGAAATTGGTGCTTCCCAGGTATTTTATCAGGTGAGCTATTATGAGATGGGTCCTTACAGAAGTTACAATATAATAGAATGTGGAATGCATTTAGTATCTTTTAATAATTAATAACATTATACTCAGAATTGATACTTACTGGCTGTCCTTGGTACCACTGTCGATTAAACTTCTCGGCATTTTTGAGTGTGAAAGTAGCATTTCTCTCTGGATCATACATTTTGTTATCCACTAGACCATGGGATTCTGGGTACAGACCCTGGAAGTAATTAATTAATATGCATCAACAATGATGACATATCAAGAGTTGGAGACCGTAGGAGACAGTAACACTTGGAGATCCATCAGGTTTGATTCCTCCAGCTTATTATTACAATAGTGGATTTCAAACTAAAGTTTGCTAAAAGAAACTTTACATGTCTTTGCTAAACCTTTCTCATTATTCCACAGTTTGGAAAGTTTCTAGGCACTCTTTATTTCATGTGCAAGACTCAAAAGAAGTTAAAGCGTTAAGGCTAAATGACAATATTGGATTTAGAGTGAAAACAGGCACAAAGAACACAAAGAACACATCAGGCAAACAAATATTGGGACATTATGGTATCTACACTGGAAACATGGAATTAAGGAGTGGGAGGAACTCACTCCTTGGTTATTTCTCCTAATATAATGAAATGGGATTTTTAAAACTCTGGTACTCTCCTTTGAAGAGAGTATGGAATGTGAAAAGCAAGAACTTCGGGCTTCCAGATGGCAAGGCGACGCCAGAGGCAGCCATTTCTTGGCTGTCAGCCTCGCGGTTCCGTAGAGCCGCCGAAAACAGCGCCGATCCGCTGTTCGGCGGCTTGGAAGCCCCCACCTCGGGAGAAGAGGAGGGGGTGAGCGTCCAGGTAGGGGTAGAGCTCTCCGGGGCCGCCAGAACTTAGAGTTTTGGTGGCAGAAGGATTGAGCCCCCCCGAAGCCTGGGCATGCTCCGGACTGCGAGGCGTCTCTGCTCCGGGTTTTTTGGAGCAGAACAGGGCGTTCGCAACCATCCCTGCTAGCAAGGAAGAGCTTATGAGAACAAGGACGCAGGCAGAGCGATGCAGGAGATTTTGGTGAAGATGATGTTTTGATCTTTAACTCAATGGACTCTGTTGAATCTGCATGTGAAAGTGCGTAGTTAACAATAGAGGGTGTAAATGGCGGCTATATCTTCTAAAGTTCCTGCCCTGAGGCAGCAGTCTTCGGTGAAAACTTTATTGTCCTCTGCATCTGAATCTGTATCAGCTTTTACAGTAAAAGATTTGCAGAGTTTGCTCCAAGAAACTATGGAAAAGCAAATGCAACAATTTGTTGAGATAATGGAGAAAAAGTTGGAGGAGAAGTTTACAGAGAAATTAGCAGAAATGAGAGCAGACATCACATCTGTAATGTTAAATTTGGCTAAAAGCATTGAGATTTTGGATGAAAAAGTGGAAGATCTTGTTCAAAATGATATTAGAATGGAAGCCAAAATGACAGAAACTGAAAATGTGATAGAGAAAATGGATTATGATTTGATTTCGACACAGTGTTCTCAGATGGAGTTTGCTTTGAGAATCAGAGGCCTAAAAGAAAATCCTAAGGAAAATTTGACGAAAATGGTTTCTGAGGTTTTGGAAGGGGTGTTGGAGCGACCAGCAGATGAAATAATGGAAGATATAGATAAAATCTTCCGTGTTAATTCGAGGATTGCAAGACAAAGGAAATTACCCAGAGATGTGGTGGTTTATTTCACAAAGAGAAAGATTAGAAATGAAGTTATCCAGGCCTCATATAATATTGATTTTGTAATGGATGAGCAAAAAGTTTTGATTTTAAAAGAGATTCCTACAAGAATTTTAAGAAAAAGGAAGGAATTTGCTTTTTTGACACAAGAATTGAGACGACGTGATATTAAGTTTAGATGACAAATACCAGAGGGTATGGTGGTGACTTATGAAGGTACGAGGCATTGTCTTACCACGGTGATTCAGGCACGTGACTTTTATAGTAATGTTTTAAAAGCAGTCCCCATATCGTCTTTGGAGTCTACAAAGAAAAAAGGTGACAGAGCCTCAACGTTCCAGAGAGAATCCACAAGATGTTGAAGGGTTAACGCAGACAGATGTGAAAGCTACAGGAGTGGGTCAAATTTCATCACCACGGGAGAAGGCCAGAAATTGGAAGAGGTGTGCTGCTTCTGGAAGAATGAAGCAAACCTGAGGATTTAGCTGCATAATTGCAAGAGATAATAATGTAATAAGGATGCTAGAAGGATTAAGTATTTGGGGATTCATTTTTCACCCTTATAAAATAATTATATAATATTTTGTGTTGCTTTAGTTTTAAGATGATTATGAAAATTTAATTGGGAAGATTTGTAGTAGTGTTTATTGATATTCTGTAGGTTATGCTTTGTTATTTGGATGGAAAGTTTTAAGCCTGGAAGGTAATGTATGGTATTTTAAGTTGTATAATACATTAGGAGAAGGAAAGGTTGTATAAATTTGGTTTTAGTATGTTAAAGTTTAGTTGGATAGAAGAATAGTTTTATAAAACTGATATAAATTGTTTTATGTGTGATTGAAATTAATTTGTAATACTTTTATGGGCAATATTGGAGTAGGTAATAGAATATAAGAATATAAGAATGATGAGATTATATAAAAAAAATTTAAGTTTGGAAGTAATCTATGGTATTTTAATTTGTATAATATATCAGGATAATATGAATTTAAAGCTTAGTTGGGAAGAAGAACAGCTTTAGACAATTGATATAAATTGTTTTATTTGTGATTGTTTTTATTGGGTAGATTGAAAAGTATTATCTTGCTTTTGAATAATTGATATGATATATATATATATATGTTTGGAGTTTATCTATATGAGTTAAAGTTCGATAGTCTATATAGTTCAGGATTGTTTGCGTAAGCTAGATTATGATTGTTAGTATTTTTATACCCTGTATTCTGCTCTGGGAAGTGGGGGGGGGAGGGGAAAGGGAGGGTGGGGTTGGGGAGGGTTGGGGAGGGTGGGAGGGAAGGGGGCTGGGGTTTTTTTTCTTTTTCTTTTCTTTTTTTGTTTTGTTTTGGTTTTGTTGTTTGTTAAAGATAAAATGTATTCTAAAACTTTTTAATAAAAAAAAGCAAGAACTTCAACCTACTCTTACCGTAGCAATGCTGTAATGATTAGGAAATGTTTTTGATGGATATACTGGCCTTAGGCTGCGAGTATATGTCCCACATTTTCCTGTCAAGGGAAAAAAATACAATTCCATGTTTATAAATAATGCACTTTTTCATATCAAATGTTCAGAATGAGTTAGAATAATATGGCAATTCCCGTATGTTTTTTGCAGCAGCAATAGATAATACACGGGCAACCCCTGAATCCTTTTTACCAGCTCTGAAACTGCCAAATGCCAACAGCACTGAATCTGGGTAAAGAAATAAACACAATTGCCTCAGTTTTAAAATAGGCTTGGTACATATTAGATAAATCACTCTAATTGGAAAATTCAGAATTCTCAATCAATATAGTCTTTGTTAAGGAATGGTGGCATACAGCAAGAATCAGGAAGGGATCTATTCATACAAATTAGGTCACATACAGAGTTCAGACAGCCTTCCTCAATAGGCTGGAGACAGTTTTGGTTGGCCTAGTGAAAAATCACAATTTCATCTAGGAAGTTGCTTTAGCTATTCCCTGTAGGAAGAATTTTATGAATTTCTTCCTAACATACATATAAATACGCTAATTACTCATTAGACTTCTTGGATTTCCTGTGAAGCGATGGTTCTCTTAAAGAAAGTCAGCTTTGATTAGGCATTCTGACATTAATATTTTGCTACTGTTAAGACAGAGAAATTAAAAAGGATAATAGAAATATTGAAAAGAGATTCATATTCCCATATATTATTGAATGCTTAAAGCATGCCTAAAATAGCTAAAAAGATATTAATTTCTTTGGACTTCTGTTTCATTATCAGTTAAAAATAAAAAAAAACTTTTTTACTGTATTGTAATACTGTATATTCTAAAGAATTAATTTATCATTTCCTGCAATAACCTGACAACATGTAACACTCTTGATATATTGTAATAATGAACCATAAAAAGTCTATATATAACAAATGTATTATTGGGTCCTATGAATTTCATGTTTGACTGGGACTTTTCAAACAGTTAACTCAGGAAAATCGGAATATACAAACAAAATATTTTCAATAAAAGACAGAAATATTGACACTTAACTTTTTTTCCTCAGGTCTTTAATATATATTTGCACTTTCCTTCTTCACTCACAACAAGAGGCTCTTTAGTTCCTCTTCACTTTCTGCCATTAGAGTGGTATCATCTGCATACCTTAGGTTGTTAATATTTCTCCCACCAATCTTAATTCCAACTTTTGATTCATCTAGCCCTGCCTTTCTCTTGATGTGCTCTGCATATAAATTAAACAGGCAAGGCGACAATATACAGCCTTGCCAGACTCCTTTCCCAATTTTGAACCAATCAGTGGTTCCGTGTCCAGTTCTCACTGTTGCTTCTTGACCCGCATAGGTTTCTCACACACACCCACACCCACACACACTCATTCGAACCTGGGCTGATTATATATTAGGCAGTTGCTTTAACTTCCTGAGCCAGGTAAAAAGGGTATGACTGACTGATGAGAACATAAGAAGTTTGAAATGATCATTTCAGCCTCCCTTAAATTCTTTATTAGCAATTTGAAAAATTTACACAAATAATGAGCTGTCATACATTGTGACTATACCCTGTGGATAGCCTTGAGTTAGGCCAAACAGGAAAGAGTTAATTAGCAAGGCATATTCAGATGACTTGACAAATATTTAACATATATACATATATATACATATATACATATATACATATATACATATATGCATATATACATATATACATATATACATATATATTGGTTTGCTAAACTAATCATAGTGGCCTGGTTCACATGTAATACTAAACTATGGTTTTGTAGACCATAACTGCACTGAGGTTTTGCATCTTGGTAAGCCAAAATCAAACTACATTATAGTTTAGTCTGATATATGAGCCTAATCAAATAGAGCAGGAGTGTCAAACTTGCCGTGTCACGTGACATGTCATAATGTATTGTAACTTTTTTCCCCTTGCCAGAGTTGGGTGGGCCGCATCTGGCCCATGGGCCGGCAGTTTGACACCTCTGAAATAGAGGGACCCACTTGTTTTTAATGTATTTATTTTCTGTTCCTTCGCATTACACAAATAAAATAAATGTTATTACACTGCTCCAAATGAAATGCAAAATGCCCATCATCCTCACTGTCGTCACATATTTTAGGTACTGCTAAAAGTATCAAATAGGGAACTTAGACTGAATTACCATATCACTAACTTACAAATGGAAAATATTTATTGTTCTTCTGTCATCTGTCAGCCCTCTAAAATAAAGTTTTCGAATATATTCAAGAGTCTTCTTTCTCTAGCATCCCATTGCTCATGCACTTCATAATTAATCATTCTTTAGACTATTAAAATTTCCATATCTGGAAATGTAATCATTACACACTTATAAGAGTTTTAAAAAGAATTGCTGAATTCAAGCAGGACTCCAGCAAGCTCATTCTTGGGTCTTGAATCACTGCTGCCCCATGAAATGTCCAAGACTTATTTGGAGTTTACAAAGAATATGAAGAGCTTCATGTCATATGAAAGGAAACACCACTTCATTCCCTTTTTTTTTCTTATTATCTCTGCTTGGTATTGTTCAGAAAGAATAGGTACTCACTTAATTTGCTAATAACAGGAAGAAGTTTGCCCCACTTTTGCAAATATTCAGCTCGGAATCCATCCAAAGAAAATAGCAACACTGGAGGTTTTGTAAATCTGAGTTGGAAACATTAGGACAGTTAAGGTAAGCATCTTATAATTATTCATTTATTTCCTACATGCTATAGGTTAAAGGCCTCTTCCTCCATGTGACCATAAGCATGTGGCAAAAGAAAGGAAAACCACATCAAAACTCACTATTCATTTACATCAGCTGCCTTCAGCCTGATGCCCTCTTAAAAACCTGAAGCTCAGCTGCCATAACAATGGGAGCTATAGGAGATAAGAGCCACATTTTGTATAGCACTAAGCTGGGAAAGCTGCAATATAGACTTTGCCAACCTACACAAAATTCTACCTGAGAGGGAAGAAGTAAGTTTCTTTATGTAGAGCAAATATCTTTCACCAGATCTTCCCCACAAACGTGGACAGTGAGGAAAGAAGCTGTAGCAGCAATTATGGGGATGAAAAATATAATGTGAATTTGTGCACAGACAAATAGGGCTTATATAGATACGTACACAGAGGTAAATCAGGCAATGGCAACTGGGAGTTTGTTAACCATGGCAACTGGGACTGGAATTTCCATCACTAAGCAACATGTTCATAAAGTCCAACATCATGCGACTGCACCATTTATGACAGCAATTCTGGCATTTCCGGATGCCATTGTTAAGCGGATCATATGACATTTTTAAGTGTGACATGATCACATGGTCACTGTTTGCAACACCCTGCTGGTTTGCCCATTGTCTTTGCTTGTGGGAAGCTGGCAATGAAAGTAGCAAAGAGCAATCATGTGACCACATGTATGGCAAGTTAAATAGCAATAGAAGTTAGCAGGCATCTTAGCAATTCAGCCTTGACAGGGACTCTGCGATGTCATAATTATGAGCTGATTTGCCAAGTGCCTGGATTACAATCATATGAGTGTCATGATGCTGTGTCAGCCAGAACCTTTGAGGACTGATTATAAATGCCACTTGTTCAGCACCATCATAAATTCAAACAGTTGCCAAACAAGCGGTCATTAAGTAAAGACCACCAGTGATTCATATTTTTTAAACAAATATATTTTTTAAGATTCAGTTTTGGGATGAACTATTTTTCATCAAGGTTACTGCGAGAGACATTTTGATACCTCTCTCCACTGATTTTTAGAAAGTTGCAAAATCCATCTGAAATTTCCTTACCCTTCTGGACACTGGTTTTCACTTATGTCTTCACATTTCTCTTCAAGCCAACTTGTATTTCCTTGTGTGTTTTTTAAAAAAAAAAATAAGTTTATTACATTATTTTGTTCTTCAAAAGAGTAAAACTTATTTGATACTTTATTAATTGTGTAGTTGGGAAAATATTACGTTTATTTTCTTAACCTACTAAATTCACATATATCATGAGATTTTTGACTCTTTTTTAAATCACCAACTCACTGGGCATTGCAGATATAAAGTAATTCTTGGATCTCAGCTTTGATATCACTATAGTTACAGATGACATCTGTACTTAAAAAAAGTCATTGGGTGTAGCCATTTGTATTTCCTTTTTCTTTTTTTTAAGAAAAAAGCTATAATTTTTCAAATGGTTATCGCAAATTGGTGCTCCTGACGTCTCTGTTAATTGTTAGTTCAGAAAAGCTAGACAGGCGTAGTCTTTGAAATTTACTCCACCCACCTATCCTCTGATGGAAAAATGCTGCCAAACTACTGTCTTTTCCTCAGTCCAGTTCTGATCTGAGACAGAACATGCGAAAACTAACTGGAGGATGAGCTACAAGAGAGCAAGCACGAGAGCAGAAAGGACTCAGCTCCCGTTTCCTAAATTCCACATCTGATGTCTATTCAAATGCTTCTTCCCCCTCCCCTGCTAAGAAAGAACAGGAGCATGGCTGACCACACTGAAGCTTGCCATGTCCTTAGAAGGGAAGGTCAAGGCTGAGAGAATGATTTAAACAGTTCCCATGATTAAAGGAGCTTTGAACTGAAGACTTGGGATAATTTCTGGACTTAGAATGAATGTCAAATGACAAACTGATATCCCACAGAGAATGCACACATCCTTGAGAAGCACCCACAAGTTCTGGAGGCAAGCTGTTCCACTGGTTAATTGTTCTCACTGTTAGGAAGTTTCTCCTTAATTCCAGGTTGCTTCTCTTCTTGATTAGTTTTCATCTATTGTTTTTTGTCCTGCCCTCTGGTGCTTTGGAAAATAAAATGATCCCTTCTTTTTTTGTGGCAGCCGCTCAAATACTGGAATAGTGCTGTCATGTCACCCTTAATCCTTCCTTTTTGTGGACTGACCAAACCCAAATCCTGCAACCGTCAGATGCTTAGTGTATATGAACTATCAGAGCAGATGCTTACTATATATAGAATCAGCAGCAAAGCATTATCCTTTAGTTTTAAAATCAAATGCTTGCTATAGCACATAAAATGAGATCCCGGTTAACTAGGCTCCCACTGAAATCAGCCAGTCTTTCGTCACACTGTAACCAACCTATCCCAATAATTTCAATAGATTCTGCACTTGAATAGACCCTGGCCTGTGCTTTCTTTAGAAAAAAAAATGTTTAAAGCAGTCTTTTAAATCATACTTCTTGACCTAGAAACTAACACAAAATCCTTGAAAAGATAGAATAAACAGCCCAGTGCATTGCTGCTTTTGGACGAAAGAAGGAAACGGGAAGTTTTACCTTCGCAAACAGAGTAGTAATTGACGCAACAATTATTATTTTTCATGCAATCATCAGAGCAAGAACAATGATACTCTGGCCGGTTCTTCTCACCACATCTAAATTTGGTGCAGGTCCATATCTGAACTGTAACAAAGAGATACTATTTGAAATTAAACATGTCTGGGCTGGATAAAAACTGTACATGGAATTGCATGTCAAATTGTTACAAACAAATTGCTACAAACAGAAAAGGGAACTTTTCTTTTTGTACTTGTGAACTCAAGGAATTAAATGAGCAAGGACCTCATGGGTAAAGTCACCAGACCTAGAGCCATCATTTAAGTTATGCAACCAATTTAAATTCCCCATATCCCTACCTAATGTTTTTTTCTTCCTACTCACCAATCCATGCACTATTTTAAACATCAGTAGAGACCTGGAACTCTTAGGTTCTAAACATCTAAAACAGACCTTTCCAATCATTTTGGACTGATCAGCGCATTTGGAATCTGGAGGGCATATCACTGGCACTGGCACAAAATGGTTTGCCATGGAGTGGAAGTGGCCCCTTCAGAAAATAATGGCCATGGTGGGTAAGGCCAGTCATGAAGCAGAATCATAGAATAGAATTATAGAATTCTTTATTGGCCAAGTGTGATTGGACACACAAGGAATTTGTCTCCGGTGCATAAGCTCACAGCGTACATACTGTACAAACAGCAAGTAACAGGTCATAGATCATAATAAACAGCAATTGATAAATCATAAGAAACCAACAGAAGAAGATAGCAGGAAAGATGACAGGATGAGAAAAGATGAGAAATGAGACAGTGCTGCAGGAATTAAGTATTAAATATTGAATTTACCAGAAAAGAAACTGCTAAGAAAGCTCTATTTCTCCCCTTATAACCCTTATCTCCATTATGCCCTCTAATAGGAATATAAAAATCATGCAAAATATGATTTAAAATATTAATTCAATTTGGCTTTCCATTCTGGATTTCCAAGTCAATTAATCAGTTCTGACTGAATTTCTTCAATTGGAACATATAGAAATATATACAAATGAAACATACACAACTGAAACAGATAGGACTAGTGATTGAAGTCCAGAAGCACAACTCCTTGAAAAACTGAGCTGCGATCAAATGAAATGCAATAAAATAAAACAAAATATGCTTACCAGGTTCTGTACAAGCTTCCTGAAAATCTAAACAGCAGTTTCCAAGTTCAATACATTCCTTGTCACAGCGGCATGATCCAAATGTTCTTTCATAGCAACGACCCTTGCAGGTTTTCACTGAAATTTTTTAATATTTACTTAATGTTACAAATTGAACACAACATTGTATTTCAGGGTGGATCTGACATGGTTTGGCATCCACGTGCATCCCCCTTTTAGTAACTCCCTTTTTGTTAACCCCTGACCAAAAAAACAGACCTTCTCGGTCTAAAATAATATAAATGCTACTGAATCTGTCTTTGAATATAGATGTGGAAGCAGCATTGGAGGCATGCACATTGTCTAAATTTCAACTTCAACAAATGGAGGCCACGTTGACCTATTAGATCTAAACTTGCCCATTCTCCCAAAAAGGATTAAATGAAGCCTTGGGTTAAGTACAGCTTCATTTTCTCATTCCTTCTGAACTGTGGGAGGAAGAAGCTAAACTAAAATAAGTTTTGCCAGATTAAAAAAACAAGGGGAAAACCATTTCCATGGAAAACTTTGATGCTGGCTTAGCAACAGCTCTTCCTTAGCCCCATTCAAGACTGTATACTTAGTCATATTTGCAAAATAATCCCATGCCCGTTGCTTGGGTGCTGTAGGATTTCTTTCAAGGAAGTATGCATAAAATTGTAAAATGACGGTTGTGATCCTAACATACTTACCAGTGATTTGCATGAGATCTGAAACTCATTTGATTAATTAATGAAGACTTTTATTATTAATTGATGGTAGTTCAGATAAAAATATTACTAATAGCATTCATAATTTGTATTGTACTGAGTTCCTAATGGAAAAGTTTTGACAATTGGCATATTTAGGTTAAACCAGAGGAAGCCCAGTGAGAAAAACAATAGCCTAAATTACTTTGTTTATGCCTGGAATATCTTCATATGTAACTTCTTATTTTTGTATAGGTGTGTCAAGAAGTAATATGACCTTATTCTGGATCTGGTTCAGCTGATAAACTGTTACTCATATGTACAGAGGACCAGCATGGAATACTATGAATGTATTCTCTGTGGAAGTGGAGATATTTTTAAAACTCATATATTGATTTTTCTATTAGCAATTTTCTTACTTACCATCTCTTGTACAGCTAGGCTTCAGTCCAAATATACACCCTAAGATAATTGTAAGCACAATGACGCATAGTACCTAGAAAAGAAAAGTAAGTTTTCTTTAAAAAAAAACCAAACTACTACACTAATTATATTCATCAGAACTCAGTAAAGCAATGGTAAAAAGACAGAACATTTTTAAAAGTAAAGACACTGTAACACACATAAGTTTACCAAATGTTTATTGCTACAGCTCTGGAAAGATGACATCATAGTGCCCATGCAGCATACTACGGTGTTCTTTGAGACTGTCTATCAAACAAGAATTTGCACAGTAATACATTTCACAGTTTTGTTTCTTTTTGTTTTAAAGTCTTCTGACTTTATTTTACTTCTAATTCAGTAAGAGATTCTAAACAAAAAAATAGCCATTATTTTGTTATTGGTTATAGTAGCCATATTCTAATAACCATTTTTATCCTACTGTTTTCAAAACTCTTCTTCATTTGTAAGATGTGTGGACTTCAACTCCCAGAATTCTGCAGTCATCATGCTGGCTTTGGAATTCTGGGAGTTGAAGTCCACACATAATGGACAAGGTTGAGGAACACTGATTTAGAAGGTTGCATGGTGATGCATAAGGCTAGCCTAGAGAATACAATTATACTTCCAAATGGCATAGGTCAGCCAAATATTCACACTTTGAAATCCTGTTTCTAAGCTTTCCTTTACAAATAAAAGAGTGATCAAGTTGTTAGCGTGATCAAGTTGCTTGTCCTACAAATAAGACATTTTTTTTTCTGCAAAGACACTTTATTAAATATATCAGTTTAACACAGTTTTTGAATCTATTTTTCCTTCATGTTTTATGTTGAAGAAG
The DNA here is from genome assembly GCF_947247035.1 of Vipera ursinii. Lineage (NCBI taxonomy): Eukaryota > Metazoa > Chordata > Lepidosauria > Squamata > Viperidae > Vipera > Vipera ursinii. The sequence continues at coordinate 264,503,628 of NC_139512.1, read as the reverse complement.
ACAGATTATCCGGTATTACCCTATAATAATTTCTAAAAGCTATCATTCAAAGCTTGCCCTTCCACTAAAAGAAGAAACAGATTTTGTGTCATTGGCTACAAAGAGTTTATTCTGAACAGTGCCAAATTCTGGAGGGGAATACTACTTTATCTGACTGAATAATGAGGTGATTTTTTTTTCCTATGGAGGAAGAGTGATGAATAGAGAAATAAAATCTTCCAAAAAGCATGAGCAGAAAATAAAAATACTGGCTTCCACATGTAGACAGTGTTATATTACAAATGGGTATGTATTGTTTGCCCCAGTGAAAACTCTGGAGGGAATCATTGTGGTCAGAAAAGAAAAGAATGAATCTTTTTTCTCCAGTCAGGAAATCTTGTGGAAAAAACCTTGTTCCTGTGGAACTGCAATGATTTATGTTCAACAGCAAACCACACAGGGGCAAGTTCATAGCACCACAAACCTCAGAACATTTCAAAAATATTCTCATGTTTACAGCAAATTCACCAGTAAAGGGCAAATGTTAAATGATATGGCTAAATACCAAAGAGAGGGGGGGAAATCTAATTAATAGACAAGGCTAAGGCAAATAGATTGAGCAGGACTACTTTTTAAAAAATGTAACCAGTTTTCTGGAATATGCAATTTAATATGGGACTTACAACCGTAGTTGAGCCCAAAATTTCTGTTGCTAAACAAGGCAGTTGTTAAGTGAGTTTACTCCCATTTTATGACCATTTTGGCCACAGTTGTTAAGTGAACCACTGCAGTTGTTAAGTAAATCACATGATCATTAAGCAAATCTGGCTTTCCACATTGTCAGAAGCCAGCTGAGGAGGTTATAAATGGTGATCACATGACCCAAGGACACTGCCACCATAGTAAATACACGCCAGTTGCCAAGTGCCTGAATTTTAATCACATGACCCTAGGGAGGCAACAACAGTCATAAGCATGAAAAATGGTCAGAAGCCACTTTTTGCAGTGCCGTTGTAACTTTGAATGGACATTAAATAAGTGGTTGTAAGTTGAGGACTACCATATTCTAAAATTTCTAAAACAAATGCCATGAGAAGCAGCTGCTTACAAAAATCCAACTCTACAGAGGCTTACAATAAAGAAGCACCAGTAATGTTTCCTGTAAACAGTGTTTTAACTATTTAACTATTTAACTATTTTTAATAGGGATATAGTATTGTGGAAGTTTCTCTGTATTCAAAGATGGAAAAGGGAGAATTGAATGAAAATAGTTGGCCCCTGGTTTCCATATATCTCCATAAGTCTAAAGAACAGCACACTACTGACAAAGAGCCTTGGTGGAGCAGTGGGCTGATGCCTCCTTAAGTAACACCAGCTGCCTGCAATTAGTGCAGGTTTGAGTCCCACCAGGCTCAAGGTTGACTCAGCCTTCCATCCTTCCGAGGTAGGTAAAATGAGGACCCAGATTGTTGGGGGCAATAAGCTGACTTTGTAAAAATGCCGCTGGGGGGGGGGCGAAAGCCCTAATAAGCAGGTATATACATAGAATGAAGGCTATTGCTAAGCACATTGTGCTGTAGATTGTAAACCGCCCTGAGTCTTCAGAGAAGGGCGGGATATAAATGGGATTAAAAAAAAAGACGGTTTATATTTCTGTTTGAGACTCTGTATACAACTATAAATAAAACAGTGTTCAATGGAAGGATCCTGGATGCACCTGAATGGATGCAAACCTCTCTTTGTGCTATTGATTTATTCTAGTCTAAACAAATATTAAGCATTCCAAGATTTCATTCGGATTTCATTGCCACTTCAGAATACATGATTTTCCACAAAGACTTTTGAGTTGTGACTACACCCTACATTACAATAAGCAAATATGAATTAGTTATGTTTGCAAAATAAAAAAAAATCCTAATGCATCTTTTATTAAATAAATACATTTGGATAAAATAAAGGATTTCTGGAAAAGAAACTCTTACCTACAGATCTAAAATAGCTTGAAATTCAATTTCAGTGAAAACTGTGGAATTTTATTCCAGGTAAACGTGCTATTAATTAATTATGACAGACCAAAATTTTGAGTGACATTCTTTCTTAGGTCATTGCCATCCTCTGTCTGTCTATATTTCTTTCCCTGCCAGGAAGAAAACTGAGGCTATGCTTCAAGCAGCAGGTGCTTAAGAACAGGGAGTGGACGCAAAATTCTGGGGAACATTCTGCTCTTAATTGTAATAGAAGATGACAAATCATTATCGGTACTTAAGAAAGAATCATTTGCAAATTTCACTGGGTTTTATACAGAGAATGGTGAGAGGCCCCATCCAGTCCTTTGCTTTGTGCAGCAAACTATCTTGCAACATGTCTGTGGTTGAAAAAGCCCCATTGGGAAAAGTATATAAAAGAAGACATTAACCCAAACCTTCACAAAAAGTATTTTGTGCTCAGATTTAGCCAGGAAGTGCTGGAGTTGCTTTAAAGAAGAATTATAAAATGCAGATTTACTTAATTAATTTATAGCCTATCCATCTCATATACATGACTCCCGGTAGCCAACCATTAAAACAGAGCAAAAACAATAAAAATAACCAAAATTAAAAATAAAAGAAATAGCATCCTTCTAAAAAAAAAGCAGAAAACAGCAGCCGAGAACACTCATCAACTCAATACAAAACAGGCTTACCCATACTATCAGAGCCCCAGGCTTGATGGCAAAGCCCAGTTTAGTGCCCTGTTGTGTCAGCTGATATTAGAGCATTAGACTTTAAATGTATGTAACATACAGAAATTTAAAAATAAAAAACATATATAAAAATAATTGTGCCTTTAAGTTATATTCAAATCCCATATTTTCTTAGAAACAACACAGAACTATCATTTCTATCAGTGAAGTTTAGCTGTGCTCCTGCCTGCTGAGGCAGTAAAGACCACAGAAGGAATCAAATTGACAACCAATTAAGCTGTTTTTAAAAACCAAAATAAATTCTCTCACACTCTGTCTATGAAACAACCCTATTTTTACTGCTAAATGTATTTTTGTATGGGTTTGTACTGTAACAAACTTTTAAATTCTAAACATGAGTATTTAGGCCCCTTACGATTTCCCCTGTGTGGAAGGTAGTTGAAGCAGCAGTCTATAAATGTGATGTTGTGATAATTATGGGCCCTGTTACCTGATGGTTAATTAAAGAAAACAACTTTTTTATGATAGCAGGGAAGTAAAACCTTTGAACAGCAAAGTAAGCAAGCATTTTTAGATGAAAATAAGATAAATTGTATCGTAATGTTAGCTCCTGTACAGTATTGTACAATATAACATATTTTCCTCAGAATAATGGCTGTGGTTTCTACAGCCTGTCTTGTAATCTGTCTGAGTGTCATCATAGCCTTTTTTTCTTCTTCCTCAAAGCTAATGTGGAAGAAAAAAAACAGTGAAGGAAAATAGAAATCAAGCAGAATATGAGAGTCAAAAATGGAAAAATATCAGTTTTTTCAACAGCCCTCATTCAAAGCTGTTTTGGTCTGGAACTATGTGTCATTATGCTTTTCTTCTGCAGCTTTATGTGTTCCCCAAATTATTATTCATTTCTAAAAAATGCCATACACGCAGGATTAAAAATATATATCAACAAGCTTGGTTCAGATGTACAGATATCATGGATAGCTTATTCTATAGTTTATAAGCCATACTTACCTTTAGGATGAATCAATGGGTGTGAACGTGCTTGTTCACAGCTAAGTCATAATACAACTTAGCAAGATATAAGAATGCCTTCAGCTAGCTTTACCCCATATTTTATATCCAAAGGTGAAATAACATCTGTCAATGGAATACATTTCTTCTTTCTCCTCCACTACCATCCAAATATCTTAGAAGACTGTTTAATTAACTTGTAGCATGCAAGTGCAGGAGAAAATCCTGTTTCATGAACCAAAGTAGCTGGACAGATGAAGCCTAAAGGATGCCTAACACTGTACAGGGTTTCAGACATGATTGTGTTCACTGAAGTATTCATGAGAGATTGATGATTTCCACCATCAATCATTCCCAGTTGTCAGGAAACCGTATGAAGTGCTATATATGTTTGAATAATCTTCTATATAGAATGGTTCTCGACTTATAAACATTTATTTAGTGACCATTCAAAGTTACAGTGGCACTCAAAAAGTGACTTATATGACTGTTTTCACACTTAGCACCATTGCAGCATCATGATACAACTAGCATGTATTTATGACAGTTGTTGTGTCCGGAGTCATGTGGTAACTTTTTGTGACCTTCTGACAAGCAAAGTCAATAGAGAAGCCAGATTCACTTAAGAAACATGTTACTAGCTTAACAACTGCAGTGATACACTTAACGACTGTGGCAAGAAAAATCACAAAATGAGGCAAAAGTCACTTAACCACTATCTTCTTGGCAATGGAAATTTTGGGCTCAGTGATGCTCATAAGTAAAGGATGATCTATACTGAACCAGAGTGGAATTTGGAAAAATACATCCAGATGACATGGGGAATGCAAACTGTATATGTAGGACAAGATGAAGGTTACTGAGCTCAGTAGAAAAGTGCATATAACTTAAAATAAATGCACTTAATTAGAGAGTTTCGCATGGCTGAAAATTGGCCTATACGAGCCAGTCTTCTAAAGGGAGGATTCTGTACCACAAAGAAGAGCCCTGAGTTTCTCTGGTACTCAGCTGTAAAAGAACTTCTGTCCTGAGGTAAATTTAAATTACTCCCAGTGGTCTTGCTGTCAATGTACAAAAGGATATGCTGACATTAGGGAATGAACTCAAGAATAAAAGGTCATGCAATTGCAAAAGTGAAAAGTGTGTCTGTGTGTGTGGGGGGGAGGAATTTGGAGACTTACATGTGATTTTGTTGGGTTTCCAGACCATAGACAAATCTAGGCACTCTAAGCCTAAACTCCAATATAAACTCCCCTGTGTTCAAAGTTTTAGGTATATGTTCATGGGACTGGAAGGCAAACCGAGAAAAAATAACAAATGTATACGGAGGATCTAGAATGATTGATGAAATTTCTTAAGAAGCAGAGTGTACTGCTAAAGTTACAAAAATGTTCTCTTTTTTTCCCAAACTGTTTTTAATGCTTGCTGCTGCGCTTGGTAAGGCATTTAATTGAATAAATCAAGTTGCCTATTTCTAAGGCATCATCTTCTTAAACAGATTTTAAAATAGACTAGTTTTATATGTTTCTTTCCTTTGCATAGCCATATTCAGGACCTTTATAGAGATCATAATACTTCATAACATTTCTATGGCATACTGCACAGAGAATATAATTAGCCCTGGGTTTAGACACATTAGTGACCAACTCAGTCATTGAGTCAAGTACCATAACTGTGTATTAGTACATAGAAGGAAACCAATTGAGATAGAGAAATTTTACCAAGAACTGGCTGCAAACCCTGAGGCCTAATAGAAATGGCTCAGACAGGATGAAATCACAATACAGTACTTGTGGAACAGAAACAGCCAAACCAACAACAACTCTAAAGACAAATTAAGACCCTCACAGATGGAAGAGAGGAAGCAAAGAGCTTCTTTTATTTATTTTTTTCTTATTATTTTTAATTTCCATATGGGTATTGTTCTCTCTGACAGGTATCAGTCCTATTCATTAGGCTTGCTTTTGCGGTATAATTGTGGGTGTGCTTTTAATTGTGCCAAGCTTAAAGCTGAAAAAGCACACAGGACATTTGAGCTGGGAAGAACGCTACTTGAAAGAAATCAGAATCTCTGTTGGATACCAGTAAGTTCTTTTTCCAAATCAATCTTCTGAAGACCCCCCAAGCAGTTACATTCTGGAAGATTAGCCACTTTTATTAGTCAGCCACAGAAATATTATAGCACATAGCCAGCAACCAATTTCTTATTGTGACAAGATCTTAAATCACAAAGATAACCTCCCTAGTTGCTCTCCATTCAGTTTAAACCTTTTAGACAATATTGGGGTCAAAGCTTGTGATTTGTTTGCAAACTGAAGAGATTAAGGAAAGCTAAAATGATTTATGGCCCCAGTCTCCTGATTCTGGGATGATAACACTTTCCCTCAAATTTTCTTTAAGCAGAAAGTTGATCTTAAAAGAATGTCCTCCAGAACAATATTGACTGCAGCTGGGCTGGATTTTTGGCTCAAAAAAAAAGTCAAAATGGATAAATGAAATGGATTTTCCTCCATGATTCCAGGTCTTGCACATGTTCCAAAGAAGACGGGTATGTAGCATAACAAACTAAAAGTGCTCAACCACAACATGATGGTGGGTCAGGAAAGTCCTGCAGAAGGGTGAATATAAGGAAGACAGATGTGGAGCATGAGAGGAGAGCAAGTACATCTGCTGAATGAGGCCATACTAATTTTCTTAAGTCAGTTATTTATACATTATTTTATCCCAAAGGTAGATGGTGATAAATCCACAATACAGCTCATCTTCAGACCAAAGACGTTAAAGGGCACATAGACAGAATCTGTCCTACTTCCTTTGTATTACTTAACACAAAGTAGTTTTGTATCAGAAGCAGCTGTACAAAGCAAAGTAGCTTTGTACTAGAAGCAGATGTTCTTGTAGTAGTGAGGTTGATAAAACCAACAATAGGATAATCACAATTAAATGTGAATTAGAAAGATGAAACACCTATTGGTAAGTGCAAGTACGGAAAAGCAATTAAAGTGCAAATAATATTAATTGGCACTGGAAAATATAACCCTGTTGAACCCAATATCTAGCATGTATTTCTTCTTTATGTATTTTAGAAATTGCTCCTCTCCCTTACAGAGGAACTCTGGGTGGTGTACAAATAAAATGCTAAAAATTGAACATAAAAATTTAAAATAGAGGCAAAAATAGTAAAAACTCAACCTTAAAAGGTAATTAAAAGGCAGAGGAGGCACTAAGGCCTTCAGGGCACTAACAAGACCCATAGGAGCCATATGCTCCTCTTTGATTCAAGTCTTCAGGTATTTTTGAAAAGTCAAGAGAATGGGGGCCCACCTCACCTTTTGGAGAAAGAATATTCCAAAGGGCATAGTGTATACAGTGTAGGCTTCTTCAAGTGATGCCCCACCCCAATGGCCATTCTCATTGGGAATTCTGGCTCCAGAGGGCATTTAATTGGAGGGGGCTGCTCCATGCAAGATTCATTTGCTTGTCTCAAAAAGGGATCTGTTTAAAATAGTGCAGGCAATACTACCACTTGGACATTATTCAGGATAGGATAAAGGATGGTCTATAATACTTTGCGCCTGAGAGACCAAATCATTGAGTTTAAACCCCACCCTAACTAGATCCCTTACTGTTTGTGTCACCCGTGTAGTTCTTCTGGAGAAGCTGATACTGAAGGAATTGCACTCTGTGCATCAGTCTTCCTTAAACCTTTTTCTTCCTTCTTTTTAAAGTTATGGATGAACCACCCCCCCCAAACAGTTTTTGTTTGCATGGGTTATATTTATCAATATTTTACCATATGAAAAATTAAAAATGATGCATTCTCGCAATTGTTTGATGGGATTCAACATATGCTGGTAAATATTTTTTTTCATGGATCCCTGACAGACATCTGAGGGATCTCCAAGTCAACAGTATAGCCCACACTCCTAGAATTGCACTTTAAGAAACACAGCCACACACGTTTAGAAGCCATTATTTATGGTTACAAATGTTTTAGGAAGAAATCCAGGCACTGAAACCACCTCTGATGAAATCAAGCCTTCTATCAATCACAATTGTGGTATTTGTCTGCAGGGATAGAAAATGACTTGCCCATGGCCCAAAAAACTTTGCAGTCTCTAGAGGTGTCTATAATCACGCCACAGATTAGCTTTCTTTAACCTGGCATCTTCCAGATCTGTTGGCACTAAATTACCTGGGAAAGGTTCCGCTATAAACGGGAAGGTATCAAGGCACACAGCAACAGGGGGGGGGGCTGTCTTACACAAACCAGACTACCGCGATTACCACTGAGTCCCAACAGCGGTCCAGGGAACCAGGCAATCCTACCCAGAGATTTGGACCTTCTCCACGCGCTTCAGCCCTTTCCTTGCAAAGCCCGGGTAGCTTTCTGTTGCCAACCAACTGCGCAAAAGTCCTTAAGCAAAGTCTGCATCCTTTGCAACACAACACCCATCTTTCCTTCTCTGACCTCAGAGAAGCCTCATCCTCACAGTCGCCCCGCGAAGTGAGTCGCTGGGAACCCGGCTATGACGCCGCCGCCCCCCCCCCCTTTGGAGTCCCAGCGCTATTCCTCCATTCGGGGGGCTGAGCTGCCCTCCGAAAGCGCGCCGGCGCCTCCTTACCAGGGAGAGGACTTTGTAAGAGGGATCTTTGTTTTTCCCTTTGAGCGCCGCCGCCGTTGCCGCTTTCTCCGGCTCCTCCGACACCTCCAGAGCCGGCAGCATGGGCACCGCGGCTGAAGTCGGCGGCTCTGCCCCGTCGGGGCGGAAGCTTTTCCCTCGGCCGTTCGAAGCGCCTTCGCTCGCCATTGCCCTCGCCGCGCCCGGCCTCGATTGGACTGGCTCCGCGCCTGCTGCAGCCTCGGGTTAATAAGCGGCTGTGATCCCACCTCTTCTGCTTTGGGCTCTCTTCGGACTCCGGATGCTTTGGTTTGCCCTCTTGGTTCGGCCTCCCCCGCTCCCCGCCCGCGCTCTCGGGGGATCGAGGGTGGGTTCCCATGCGCCCGAGTGGGAATATTAGAGAGCCGGAAGGTGACTGGGGTTGTTTACGCACGGGGTTGAGGGTCCAGCGCTTCTCCTGCAGAAAGAGAGAGAGAGAGAGAGAGAGAGAGAGAGAGAGAGAGAGAGAGAGAGAGAGAGAGAGAGAGAGAGAGAGAGAGAGAGAGAGAGAGAGAGAGGAGGGGAGGGGAGGAGAGGGGAGGAGAGGGGAGGGAAAGTCAGGAGAGCAGCCGCCTTATTTACACAAATTTTCCAGAAGGCAAAGCCATCTCTTCATTTCTAGACCTAAATGAAATCTATGTTCTGGAAGCTCAGGAGGGATGCTTAGTAGAAATGGCTTGCTGTCTTGGCAGTTCAAACATGAAATTCAAGCACACACGCCCCCCCCCGTCACCCTTCCTGCTTTGCTGCTATAATCTTTGGGCCAGTTGAAGTCGAAATCCTCTGAAATCAGCTGCATGGATAAGGTCAGGTTGTTCTTTGGTTAGAGGCAGGCATTGGCCGAGAGGGTTTGTGAGTGTAGATTTTCCTTTTCTAATTGTATTTGTTTATTTGTAAGTAAAGAGCTGGAATCTGGCAGATGTTCTGTTACTTCAATGCGTTTCGTGTATTCTCTCCCCTCTCTTTTTCTATGTACAGTTGCCTAGCAATTGAACTCCTTTGAGCTTATGTATCCATTCATGTTGAATTGTAATCTTCTTACATTCAGCAAGCAGAATAGTTACATTTATTAATTAGATGTAGTACTCTACTTCAACCCCAAATACCTTTTGGTTCACATGCACCAGCCGTATAAATGCAGCCACGGTAAAGGAAGATAAACACAAAACCAAGTGATCACGGAACAATCAGTAGCTGATAGCATCAGCTCATCCTCTGTAAAGCTCTTTGAAAGTTTTTAATAGCCATTAGAAACCCATTAGACCAATAACCTAATATTAGAGTGGGAGGCAATCAAATTAGGCACTTTTACGTTTAAAGGCACAGGTAAAAGGTAAAGGTAAAGGTTCCCCCGCACATGCATGCTAGTCGTTTCCGACTCTAGGGGCCGGTGCTCATCTCCGTTTCAAAGCCGAAGAGCCAGCGCTTGTCCGAGGACGTCTCCGTGGTCATGTGGCCGGCATGACTAGATGCCAAAGGCGCACAGAACGCTGTTACCTTCCCACCGTAGTGGTCCCTATTTTTCTACTTGCATTTTTACGTGCTTTCGAACTGCTAGGTGGGCAGAAGCTGGGACGAGTAACAGGCGCTCACTCTGCTACACGGCACTCGTGATTTGACCCGCCAAACTGCTGACCTTCTGATCGACAAGCTCAGCGTCCTAACCCACTGAGCCACCGCATCCCTTACTTAAAAGCACAACATTGCACTAAAGTGTCTAATTCTTTATGTGTTAGTATTAGATGCACATCACCGCGTTGTGCTATGCTTTAATAAGTGATGTGGAACGGGCCAGTGAAGACCTGTGGAGCACATTTAACAAATCAAGATTTTTTCCATAGAAAAAAAAATCTCCCTGCACCCCAGTAGTATTTGTCACCCCTCACAGGCTGTTGAAAGTGAACGATCTTGTTACCTTTGTTTTGAATCTCTCTAGCAGTGTTCTTTTCCCTACAGGAGAGATGTAAATACAATTGTCCAGAGAAGGGTAGCTTTTTTAAAATGTATTTTTAGCTAACATCCTGTTTCACTCTCCCTCTATTTTTAAGTCACCTAGAGTGTTATTTTCAGAGATGCATTTTAGTTTAACTTCCTTCCCAATCTGGATAAAGGTACTTAAAACACTGAAAGGAGAAAATTTTGTCTATGGCTAAAGTTTTGTGTACTTTTTCAGACATTTCTAATGCCAGACATTTGGACTCTAGCTAATAGGATTTGTTTTAGTTTTGGTATGTTACAAAATGACACTCCTGGATGTCCTGGATGAATATACAGAACGTAAGGCTTTTTGAGTCAATATCACATTCCAGAAACTTAGTCCTGTCGTCCAAAAACGTTCTGCATTCCAAACATACATTAAAGATAACAAAAAACTTTTATTTTATAAATTGTTAATACTAGTTTACTGATCCTAATGATATTGGCTTTGATGTTTTTACAGACCTGGAATGGGGCTGCCCATGTTTCCTTATCTGGAAGTAAGGTCTTTTCAAATACTTTTAAACTTGTTCCTCCCTACATTTATTTCTCTATAGGTAGCACTGAGCAGTTACTGAAAAATTTGTTTATCAGTCTAGCTTGTGATGGGGGCACAGATTTACTGTATATGTCCATCCCTCCCTCCCTGTGTGTGTGTGTGTGTGTGTGTGTGTGTTTATGTAGAAAGAAAGAGAGAAACAGAGAGAATCAGATAGACAGGCAGATATGTAGATAGATCCAATTGGAACTGATAAATAACATTAGGGATAGAGTTAGTAGGAAGTTTCTTAGTGGGCAGCACAACAATAAAAAAAATGAATACAGTAGCCTTGTGTATGAGATTTTGAAAGGATTTCGGGTTTAAAAAAAACAGGTGTTTTTTAAAGTTGCAGAGTGTTTTACTTTTTGAGCTTGGAAGCAAAGGAAACTTAAAATGAGAGTGGTATGTGAAGAATGCCTTAATGGAGGCTGCATGTTAACAGCTTCTTTTGCCACTGAGTTCCTGACATTTGTAACATAACTTTAATATTCTTACACTTTATAGGGGGAGGAACTGCAGAAAAAAAAATGGTAGACTAGGAAAAAAGAGGAAATAAGAAAGAAAGGAAAACCTTAAGGAATTACCCTACAGTAAATCTGGCTTTGGGTTTGTTTTTGAAGCAAGCATCTTTCCTGGATGGAACTCTTCCGCATAATTACATGTGGTGTAATATTTGCAACTTGAAGCAGCCTTCCTCAGTCTAGTAGTCCCCAGATAATGAGGGGATTCAAGATTATGGGACTTGTAGTCCAACACATTTGTAGAATGCTAAGTAGGGGAGACAGAACTGAGAATAATACACAAAGAAATGTCCTTTTTCCCAAGCATCTTTGAGATTATGTGTCGTTGAACTTTTAAAGCATTAATTAATTTTTTTAGTGTATGTGCACTATGAGTTTATTGTCCTAAAGAGGTTTGATGGGGGAACTCTTTCTGCTCGTGCAAACAATAGCATGCCTATTTCAACTCCACAAAAGGTCTTTGAAGACAATCATGCTCATGACAGGAAGCTGAGGAAATTAAATAAACATGTTCATCTTCAGACATATGGCAAGCACCTCTGACCTTATAAAACCTTTTTGTTTAGCAATTAATCTTCACATGTTTTGGAGAAAGTCCTCTCATGGTTGTTTCAATTTCATTGGTCATGGTTAAACTTTCATGGTTTATTAACTATAGCACTCCATGAAGCTATGCTAGAAAAACTGACTACTGACTGTACAGTAAGGACAATTATTCTTCACATGCTGAAATGAAAAGTTCAAGGTCTTTTTTTTGGTATCGTAATCAAATATTTGCAGATAAATTGTAATCAGACACATTCAGAAAAAAATTCTATGCCAAATCAGATTCATTCATTCAGCATAACTGGACTACTATGCAAAGCATAGCAGTCTCAATTTTATAGTTACATGACTTAATGAGGAAATAACCAAATCTTGCATGGAGATTATTTGGCAACAACACCAAGAACCCAATTCAGATGCTGGATTTTCGCCAATGTAGCAATAAAAATATTGCCATAGTGAACCAGACTGATTTGTACTAGCAAACATAAAAGGCTGTTAGCTGTGAAATCCCATACTTCAGTAAAATACTACAAATCTGTTTGTTTGTTTGTTTGTTTAATTTATATGCTGCTCATCTCACTATCAAGCGACTCCTGTATGCAGGAGTGAACAGAAACTGTGTAATGTGGAGTTGTGAATTATCAAGCGCGATACTCATGTAAGTACAAAATATAATAACATGACATTCTGACTGCCAAAATGAGAGATGCTGTAAAAATTAGTTTCATTAATATGCTCAGTGATCCTTTGAGACTTCCAGAAATAGCAAATATGTTTACATGAATGAATGAGAGTGTTTTGAAATGAATTCAAAATTAGACAGTTTTTTAAAAACTTAATTTTGAAATTCAAAATAGCAAACAGAAGACAAATCAATAAAGCCCCAGACTTAAGCATCTAAGACTAATTGTTCTTGTTTTTTTTTAAAAATGTAACCTTCTTATTTTCTGAGGTAAAGGCCACCTAATTAGTTGGAAACCAATAGTTCTGTGTGCCTGCCTCTCATTTTGATCAAGGAAAGCAAAGTGAGGTTCATCATAAATTGAGTGAAAAACGGGCAAATCTATATATCAGAATTTAACCATTTCCTAATATTTTGCCCACTGAAAATGTCCCTATATTTCTCTCCCTCCTCCAGGAGATAAGTGTGGTGGAGGAAAGTAACTTTTTTGTTTACAAAGATCACTTTTCTCCAATCTGGGCATCCTCTAGAGCAGGGGTAGGCAACCTTGGCTCTTTTATGACTTGTGGACTTCAACTCCCAAAATTCCTGAGTGGTTCAATAATGTAAGCAGTATTTCAAACTCAAGGATAGTTCTAGATGAAGCTCTATTACTTCTGTCTTTAGGGCAGGCATGTCAAACCGTGCTCACCCCATGGCCAGCAATGGGGAAAAAGTCCCGATACGTCGGGCGATGTCACGTGACATCACAGGTTTGACATGCCTGTTTTAGGAGAATTGTCCAGGAGGGCGTTCTATTTGAAATCATTTTATGGTTTCCCAGCAATCATTTAATCTTGTTTTCAATATGCATGCAGACACAGCAAGGAAAGAGAAAAAGAATACTTGCACAACAGTCTTTTTTTTAAAAAAAAATTATTAATAGCACTGATGCTAAGATCCATTTATTTGCAATAAACATAGATTTACATTCAGTTAACTGGGTTTCCAAATATAGGCAGGAATGTTTTCAACTGAAGGGTTTCTGGGAGAGGCTGTTTGAGCCCTGAATAAAAATTCAGACCAGTAAGAAGCTCCACATCACGAACCCGTGCTGTGTGAGTCTGTATTCTTTCTTCAACCCACAGATTGTCTGGCGATGTGTCCTGATAAAGCAAGCAAATGTAACATTTGAGGCCTGTTTTGGCAGACAGTAAAGCAGCTTACCAGTCTTCTAAGTTTAAAATAAATAAAAATGTTATAATTTTTTTTCACGGCAATCAACTGTATTCATGGAATATCATATCAAGTGCTAGAGTGTATTCACAGAGCTAATAGATAATTATTAGATTTTTATGGCCTATACTGTTTGAGATTTAAATGAGTGTACAATCCCATTATAGTATAAAGGGTGGAAACACAAAGTGTCCACCTATTTTTGTTTTCAATGAAAATGATAGTGAAAATGACAAGAGGAAATCCTTGCAGTGTCATCAAATTGCCCCCCATGGCCCCTTGTCCAAATTCCAGAATTAAAGCTTGAGGAAAATGTGCTGACCATTAACCACATTTTCTGGCAATAATATTCATTTCAGTGGAAAACAGAAAAGGGCACAATGAATAACAAAGCATATATAGTAGTTGGGCAAAACTGAAGGAAAATAAAATAAAGGTGTATTGCAAGATAGATCAGACCCAAAAATCTATTTCCTAAATTTTATAGCTGAAGGGCCAGCTATTCCAATAGTAGTTGTGAAAAATAATTGTTGAATAGTATTTTAATGCAAGCTGAATATGAGCCTAGAATGTGATGTTGCAAAGAAAACAAATGCAATTTTAGCCTACATCAACAGAAGTATGATGTTCAAATTACAGAAAATCATCATTTGACACAATTCTTCTTTGGTAAGACCCACATTATCCACTGTATCCTCTTCTAGAGAGTACACTTTAAGAAGCATTTAGAGCTGGTGTCTCCAAACTTGACCACTTTAAGACTTGTGGATACCAACTCCCAGAATTCCTGGCTGAGGAATTATGGGAGTTGGTATCCACAAGTCTTGAAGTGGTCAAGTTTGGAGACCCCTGATTTCCAGAAACTAGAATATATTCAGAGAAGAGCAACAGAGATGACCGGGGATTTGAAATTAGACTGTATGAAGAAAAATTGCAAGTGTTGAATGTTAAGCACTGAGAAAAGATGTTGGAAGGGGGAAATGCTAGTTCTCTTCAATCATGTGAAAGGTTGTCACATAGAAGAATGTCAATATTTGTTCTCTCTCATTCCAGACAGTGGTGGGATTCAGCCAGTTTGCACCAGTTCGGTAGAACTGGTAGCTAATTTTTTTGTTACCCAGGCCCAGAATGGACTTCCGGAAGCGGCATCCACACAGAGAACCAGTTGCTTACATATCTGAATCCTGATTCCAGGGAACATAGAATAATTAACTTAATTAAAGGAATTAAGTTATAGAAAAGCAGATTCTGACTGGGTGCTATAGAAACTTCCTAACAGTACAGCAAAAGCAGTTTGACATTGCAACCAATTGCCTAGAGAGAGGGGTGGCCTTTCCTTTGTTGGATGAAAGCTTCTGTCTGCAATACTTTAATTCTATTCCTTCACCAAACAGGAATTGGATTCAGCAGCCTAAATGGCCCCTTCCCATTGTAGGATCTATGATTTTTTTTATTTAAATGGGAAAATAAAATGGAACAAAATGCTATTTTTCAGTTGTCAATTTTAAAATGTCTAAAGCTATTTATACACATTTGCAATTGTAATATTTATTAAAGTATATGCATTTCCCACTTAGTATACTCATTTCCATTTAATATTCTAGTGTACGTTCCTGTATTGCAGACAACAGTCTGGGCTAAGCAGTCTGTTTTGATTAAGACCATCTGCTGCATTCATAACAGAAGTGCAATGTAAATGTTGGATGACAGATTTGTATTTTAGCTTCTTAGCCACTGTTTCATAACAGATCCTTATCTAATTCCTGTAGGTATACAGCAGGAGGAGGAGGAGGAGGAGGTGGTGGTGGTGGTGGTGGTGGTGGTGGAGGAGGAGGAGGAGGAGGAGGAGGAGGAGGAGGAGGAATAAGACATTAAAAATCTTAATAAATTTTCAATTCACCTGTATTTAGCTCAAAATTCCTTTGAACTTAGTGATTATTAAGACAATGATCTAATAACTCAGTACATTAGAAGAATCTGTAGGCTAGATCACATTGTGGAAATTAAAAAAAAATCCAGGTTTGTGAACTGACAAGGCAAAATGTTTGGAAATCAGTGTGACCACACTTACAGCACAGCTCTCTGAGTTGTCAGGACGATGAGGAAGAATAAAAGACAAAACCTTCAAAGAGCCGGGACAATTCTGTGGAGTGTTGATTTGATTCTCACAGCTAGTCAGCACAACAAAGAAATGAGTTGGGATGGGAATCTTTGTATCGTTTACATGCCTGCAAGAGAATGAGAATGCCACAGTTGTTAAAGGAACCCATGGTGACATGACTGTGGGGTGCACAAATGGCCATAAATGCAGCCCAAAGTGCAGTCATGTGACTACAGGGCATTTGTCAGAATTTCAAATTGGACCATAAGGAGCTTCCAGATAGATCAGTCACTAATTGATTGGGCATAAGTCATTAGACATATAGAAATAAACCATATTTGT
The DNA here is from genome assembly GCF_947247035.1 of Vipera ursinii. NCBI lineage: Eukaryota > Metazoa > Chordata > Lepidosauria > Squamata > Viperidae > Vipera > Vipera ursinii. The sequence continues at coordinate 264,487,366 of NC_139512.1, read as the reverse complement.
GAGATTAAAGATAACTATTTAAATTTTACTGCCTTAACAACAGTAATAAGTCTTTATTGATTAGCCCTTGGGCCATATCAAACTGCAAAGTTCCAGAGACAAATCATTACTAAAATTTGATAAAAACAATTTAAAATGGAATTTGATAAAATACAATTTAAAATGGAATTGGAGTAGAATATGATTTAAAATAAAATTGGAATAAAATACCATCTAAAATGAAATTGTAATAGAGTACAATAATTTAAGATATAGGTAAATATGATAAAACTACATTTTGGAGTCACCCTTGCAATCTACCCCAATCAGTCCCACATATGCAGATCTCAACCAAACCATTTTGTTTAAGTATTGTGCTGTGTTAAATGTTATTTTCAAATTCTGGCCAGACATAAGGTAAGTTGTTTTGATATGGGGATCCCAATGGGTCATTCATTTAGTTTAGTATATAGACCAAGATTCCTGTCTCTCACCCTCTTATACAGGCAACAGTCAAATATGATGTGAGCCAGGTCTTCTACCTCTGCCGCTCTGCAGATGCAGAGACGCTCATTGTAGAGTATAGAATGAAATCTCCCATATCTGACCATTGTGTCAAGCTGTTTCAATCTTGCTCGCATAAATATCTCCCTAAGATGTTTTGGCAATTGTAACTTCAAGTAGCTATCTACTTGAAAACTACATTTGTATTTACTCAGCCATTTCAAGTTACCCACTTGAATAGCTATATCATTTTGTGCTTCTATATCCTTAATTCTTTGGGCAACTCTTTTTTTGATTTGTAATAATAATAATAATAATAATAATTATTATTATTATTATTATTATTATTATTATTATTATTATTATTATTATTATTATTATTATTATTTTGAAGGGACCTTGGAGGTCATCTAGTCCAACCCCCCTGCTCAGGCAGGAAACCCTATACCATTTCACACAAATGGCTGCCCAGTCTCTTCTTAAAAACTTCCAGTGTTGGAGCATTCACCACTTCTGGAGGCAGGTTGTTCCACTGGTTAGTTGTTCTAACTGTCAGGAAGTTTCTCCTTAGTTCTAGGTTGCTTCTCTCCTTGACTAGTTTCCATCTGTTGCTTCTTGTCCTGCTTTCAAGTGCTTTGGAGAATAGCTTGACTCCCTCTTCTTTGTGGCAGCCCCTGAGATATTGGAACACTGCTATCATGTCACCCCTCACCCTTCTCTTCATTAAACTACACATACCCAATTCCAGCAATCATTCCCTATATGTTTTAGCCTCCAGTCCCCCAATCATCTTTGTTGCTCTTCTCTGTACTCTTTCTAGAGTCTCGACATCTTTTTTACATCGTGGTGACCAAAACTGGATGCAGTATTCCAGGTGTGGCCTTACCAAGGCATTGTAAAGTGGTATTAGTACTTCACGTGATCTTGATTCTATCCCTCTGTTAATGCAGCCTAGCACTGTGTTGGCTTTTGGCAGCTGTAGCACACTGCTGGCTCATATTTAAGTGATTGTCCACTAGGACTCCAAGATCTCTCTCAGAGAGATACTATACTATACCTGTGCATTTGATTTTTCCTGCCTTAACGTAGAACCTTACTTTTTTCACAGTTGAATTTCATTTTGTTAGATAGTGCCCAGTGTTCGAGTCTGTCCAGATCCTCCTGTATCTTAAGCCTATCTTCTGGAGTATTGGCTATTCCTGCCAGCTTGGTGTCGTCTGCAGATTTGATGAGTTCCCCATCTATCCCCTCATCCAAATTGTTGATGAAGAAGTTGAAGAGCACTGGGCCCAGAACAGAGCCCTGGGGCACCCCACTACACACTTCCTTCCATGTAGATGCAGTTCCACTGAGGACCACACGCTGAGTACGGCCTGTCAGCCAGCTACGAATCCATCTGGTGGTGATGCTATCTAACCCACATTTTTCTATCTTATCAAGTAGTAGGTTGTGATCTACTTTATCAAATGCCTTACTGAAGTCCAAGTAAATTATATCTACAGCATTCCTCTGGTCCACTAGTTTTGTCACTTGGTCAAAGAATGCAATAAGATTTGTCTGGCATGATCTGTTTTTGACAAACCCATGTTGGCTTTTAGTGATAACTTTGTTTGCATCAAGGTGTTTGCTGATTTGTTGTTTGATTATATTTTCCAGAATCTTCCCAGGTATTGAGGTCAGGCTGATAGGTCTGTAGTTTCCTGGATCTATTTTTTTCCCTTTTTGAATATGGGAACTACATCAGCTCTCTTCCAGTCCTGTGGTAGTTCCCCAGTGCTCCAGGATCTTTGAAAAATATAGTTCAGTGGTTCTGAGATCACGTCTGCCAGTTCTTTGAGAACCTTGGGGTGTAATCCATCTGGTCCTGGTGATTTGAACTCATCTAGGCTGGACAGGTGCTCACTTACCATTTTCTTGCCTATCTTAACTTGCGTTTCTATTCTGTTTTTTATGGCACAGGTTTGGGTAGGTTGGACTGTTTTTTCCCTTTGTGTAAAGACAGATGCAAAAAAATGAGTTAAATAGTTCTGTTTTCTCCCTGTTGCTTGTTACCTTCTTGCCACGTTCCCCCACTAATGGACCAATCATCTCCTTAACTTTTTTTCTTGTTTCTTATATGTTGAAAGAAGCTTTTTTTTGTTATTTTTTTACTTTGGTCACAAGCCTTAGTTCATTTTGAGCCTTAGCTTTCCTCACCTCATCTTTGCAGGCACAGGCTATTTGCTGATATTCTGCCTTAGTTATGTGCCCCTCTTTCCACTTCTTATACTTGTCCTTTTTATCTTTCAGTTTATCAGAGAGTTCTTTATGCAGCCATGCTGGTTTCTTTTGATAGCTGTTTTCTTCTTTGTTGGTATTGTGCTAGACTGGGCCTTTATTATCTCACTTTTCAAAATTTCCCAAGCTTCTTGAGTTGTTTTCCCCTTTAGGATTCTCATCCATGGAATTCTTCCCAAGGTCTCTCTAAGTTTATTGAAATTAGCTCTTTTAAAGTCCAAGACTCTAGTTTGGCTGTATTCTATTACTTGTGCTTCCATAATGTTGAATTCCAATATTGCATGATCACTTCCTCCCAAGGTTCCTGTGGCTTTGACACTTTCTATCATTTCATCTCTGTTAGAGACGAATATGGCTAATCTCCTAGTTCCCTTCTCTACTTTTGGGGAGAGAAGGTTGTCTGCTAGGTTTGTCAGGAATCTGTTAGATATTCCACTTGGTGCAGAATTTGTCTCCCAGTTGATATCAGGGTAATTAAAGTCCCCCATTACTATTGTGATGTGCTTCCTACATACCTTAGTTAACTGACTAGCAAAAAGTTCATCTATTTCCTCTGCTTGGTTGGGCGGCCTATAGTATACACCTATGGCAATGTCATTTTTTCCCCTTTTATATTGACCCAAATACATTCAAGTTTACAGTTTTCATCATTGTTGTGCTCCATTTCTGTAGAGATAAAGTTATTTCTTATATAGAGAGCAACTCCACCTCCTCTTTTGTTTAGTCTGTTTCTTTTAAATAATTTAAATCCCTCTAGCTGTGTGTTCCATTTGTGGGTTTCGTCCCACCATGTTTCCGTAATGGCAACAATATCATATCCGCCCTCATTTACCTGGATTTCTAGTTCACCCTGCTTACTGTTCATACTCTGTGCATTGGTGTATAGACATTTGAGTCCTTTATGACTGACCCTGTGTTTACTTGCTACATAACTTGTGTGGTGCCTGAGTTCCCCTATTTTCTTAGATTGCCAGGGACAGTGATGTTCCGTATCAATTAACTCACTGTCCCCGTTGTTTAGTTTAAATATTCCTCCAGAAAAGCTGTGAATTTATTGCCAAGTAACTCAGTCCCTTTCTTGGATGGATGCAGACCATCTCTTTTGTACATTTTTTCATTGGACCAGCTACAGACATCGTGACTAATGTAACCAAAGCCTTCTCCTTTACACCACTCCTTTAGCCACATATTAAATTCTGCTATACGCTGGCCTTTTCCATTTTGCTCCTTGCACACTGGTAAGACCTCTGAAAAAGTGAGCCTATAGCCTATTCTCCTGAGTTCCTTCCCCAAGCTCTGGAAATCATTCTGCACAGAGAGTACATCGTTTTGGGACAGATCGTTAGTGCCAAGATGTACAATGGCATCCACATCACAGTCTTTGCTGGCATTGTTGACTATTTTGAAAATACACTTCTTGTCCCTACTGGCAGTAGCACCTGGAAGACACCTGACCTCTTTTGAAACCTCTGTATCCTTTCCTAAATTTACATCCCTTATAGTTGAATCACCAACCAGAAGGTGGCTTCTCTTTTTGGGTACCTTTCTTTTCTTGCATGACTGATGTGTAATACCTGATTCGCACTTCTCCCTGTCAAAAACAAGTTCATCTCAGACCATGGTCCCCTGCTTATTTGAGTTATCATCACAATTACCTTGACCTGTTTCCTTAATGTCCATGTCAAGGTCAGCAAGGGCACTGTATCTGTTATGCAGGGACACAGCTAAAGCTTTGGGTTTATGGTTCTCCTGTTAAGCAAGAGACAGGAAGGCCACAGCTTCTTACAAAATTTGTTAGTTTAGTGATCCAGGAGATTTGTGATTGTAATTATATTTGCTCTAGTAGCCATAACTTGGAGAGTCTATCAGTCTCCATTTCATTAATTTGCACCAGTAGTTATATGCTCTAATTTTGGATAGTGTATTAATTGTATGAATTCCCAATTCAGCTCTAACTGCTGCAGCAGATGTTCTTGGATCTACAACCAAAATACATCTCAAATGCTGGGACTGTGTTTGTTCTAGGGCTGTGGTTGAGTAAAGACCCCAAACCTCTGCTCCATATAAGAGCATAGTGGTAACCTTAGCGTTACAAACCTTAATTAATGGGGCTAGGGACCCTGAGTAACTATGGTTCTTTAGTTTAAGCAGTAAATTCAAACGGGCTTTTGCTCTAAATGTACTCAGTTGATGATGGCAGGCCCAAGATCCAGTCTTGGAAAAAGTTATGCCCAAATATACAAAGGTGTTAACCTGTTCAATTGGTTCACCATCTAATTGCCATTTATGTCTCTGATGGTGTCTTCCAAACACCATTATATTTTATTTAGATTTGCTACTGATTAGGGAGTTATCCTGGCAATAAGAGCTGAATCTTCTTAATAGCACACGTAATCCTACTTGTGAGTATGATAAGAAAAATCATATCATCAGCATAAAGCAAGCTGTACAGTAAGCATTTAGGATCATCAGCATGTATACCATGGGATCCTTCATTAACCCTGGCAAGTCATTGATATATAAATTAAATAATAATGGGGCCAGGATACACCCTTTCCTTATTTATTTATTTATTTATTTTATTTATTATTTAAACTTGTATACCGCCCTATTCCCGTAGGACTCAGGGCGGTTTACAGGGAAAAATTAAAAATACATACATACAAAGTTAAAATCGATTAAAACTAAAATTAAATTAAGTCCCTGAATTTAAACTAAAACCCCATTAATAAATAATTAAAACCCCTCAGTCTGGGCCAGACAGCTCAAAAAGCCAAGTTTTCAAATCCCTGCGAAATGAGCGAAGGTCGGGGGCAGTCCTAAGCTCCGTGGGAAGATGGTTCCAAAGGGCCGGCGCGCCCACAGAGAACGCCCTTCCCCTGGGGATAACCCATCAGCATTCCTTGACCGGCAGTACCCTAAGAAGGCCCTCCCTGTGGGAGCGCACGGGACGATGGGAAGTTGATGCAGCAGGTTTTCCCTTAGATAATTCCCTTAGATAGTTCCCTTATCCCTTTATTTGTGTAAATTTTATTTTTTTTTTATTTTATTTTAATTCCATTTATATCCCGCCCTTCTCCGAAGACTCAGGGCGGCTTACAAGCTTAGCAGTAAATCCTGTTCGTCAGAGCCCCATTAACCCCATATTGCACCCTCAAACAGGTACTTGTGTAAAGGGCTTTAATCAAGGCCAAGAGTCTAGGTTCTATTTTAAGAGATGTCAATTTACTCCATAGTACTTCTCTATTTACCATGTCAAATGCTGCTGTAAGGTCTATGCAAGCAGCAAACAGCCTCTTATAGGCATATTTGGCAATTAGATGGTTCAAGACAAAGCAGTTATCAATAGTAGATCTGCTTTGTCTAAAACCTGCTTGCTCTTCTGTGAGGATATTGTTTTCCTCTACCCAGATTTCAATTCTGTTCAAAAGGTACCTAGCATATATTTTTGCTACAATGTCAATCAGGCTGATGGGCATATAATTACTAGGATCCTTTTTATTCCTTTTTTATATATGGGGATAACTATTGCCATCTTCCACCCATCTGGTATATGGCAGGTGTTATTTATGTGTGTAAAAAGACCTGCCAATACAGGACCCCACCAATTGGGAAATTTCTTGAATAATTATGCTGGTAAAAATTCCTCACCTGGGGCTTTATTGCTCTTTAAACTTTTGATGATGGACTGTATCTCCTTTTCTGAGACTGGTGGCCAAGGGGGGGAGTTCTAGGATTTACTAAATCACTGCTTAAAGACAGTTTCTCTACCAGTTCTGTGGAAGCAAACAAACACTGATAATAATTCTCCCAGTCCTCAGCAGAGACTGGTATGTCAAACTCAAATCTCTGTTCTTTCAGGACACCTGCTACAGAGTGCCAAAATATTACTGAATTATGACTTCTAGCAGCCAACTCGAGTTTTGACCAGACTGAAATGGCAAAACTTTTTTTCTTTAATGTTATAGTCTTTTTATATTCTCTTCTTGTGTGCAGCATCTTAGCTTGTATATGAGCAGTAGGATTCCTCTGGGCAAGCCTCATGGCTGCCTTCAATTTCTTTTTCAGTTGCTGGCAATCAGGATCAAACCAGCGGGGTCTACCCACTCGGGCTCTTTTTGTAGCGAGTTTAGCTGTTAGGTGTTTCTTCAGAATATTACAGAGATTGGAGAATGCATTGAAGGCTGAGATCCAGTCAGTAGTAGATGACTGGATTGTTCTAGCCCACGTAGTAGCATTCTCTGTTTTAAGGCATTCTAATATTGCCTTAGTATCAACTTTGGCCCAAATTAACCTTTTATTTTGGGTCACCTCTACCTTTTTGGTGAGCCATCTGTCAGCCATGTTATATGGTCTTAAATCTGAGCGGCCTCGCAATGTCACGCTTACAGGCTGATGGTCGCTATTATTATTATTATTATTATTATTATTATTATTATTATTATTATTACTATTATTATTATTATTAATTTGACTTATATACCACCCTATTCCCATAGGACTCAGGGCGGTTTACAGGGCAATTAAAACCATACAATACAAAAGTTAAAATAAATTTAAAACAATTAATTAAATTTAAGCCCAAAAGTTAAAACTTTAAAACTCAATTAAAAACTTAGCTATTGTCGCTAAGGTGTACTGTGACCTCCGAAAAGAGGTCAGTCTTATCTCTAGACACACAAAAGAGATCCAGTACTTGAATTGCCCGAGTGGTATGTATAAGGGTATATGTAATTCTTATCCTTACCCCCCCACCCAAAATTTGAAGGTTATCCTTAAAAATTAAGGAGACTAGGAGCAGGCCAGTGGCATTACTTTTACAGTATCTCGAGAGCCACTGAGGATGGTTATCAAAGATCTCCCCTGGGATTCCCTTCTTCTGGGCAAGCTCATACAAAGAGGGACCCAGCCTAGCATTCAGATCTCCTAGTAATACCACTATGGACTGAGGGTACAATACAGATATATCTTCTACAATCTAGGTTAACTTCCAAACACATCCAGTATTCAGAGTTATAATGCCGGGATGTGATTGGAGGAATATACACATTTATCAGTATCAACTTGAACTTTTCATATTCAAATTTGACAGCTAGGAATTATGGATACTTATCTTCGTTATATAGTTTCTCCCCCTGCCATTGCAACTCTTGCTTTATAAGAATGCATAGCCCACCAGAGGATCTCCCTTTGTTCTTTGTTTTTTGGGCTGGGGAGCCTTAACAACAGTAAACTTGATTCTGTAAAACTGTCTGGATGAAATAATCTGTGTAATGACGTGTAATGTCATATTAATTGGGAAAATTGCTAAAGCCAGTTACATCCTACTTTTTCATTGCATATGAAATTATTCTAAGCAAATAAGGAAAATTAAAATATTGGTTTACCATTAAGCCTTTTAAATTTACTTACTCTTTGATTGTATCATAAGAATCAAAGTGTCCATCGTAATTATAATCAAAAATAGGCCCACTGATCACATGTAGTCCATTTCTCTCTCTAGCATATTTTGGAAGCAGGGTACCATGGAAGTAATTCCACAATCCTGTAATTAGGAGCACAGCAAGAGAGAATCAAATGTATGGGCATCCATTTTCTATTGCATGTTGACAGAGAAGCGATGGGAACATATAGTATGTCCTCAGTGTTTGCTGAAAAGTTACATTCTCATTTTTAAGCCATAAAATAAATACAATACAATACAGTACAATACAAAAATAAAATAATAAAGTAAAATAAAATAAATAAAATAAAATAAAATAAAATAAAATAAAATAAAATAAAATAAAATAAAATAAAATAAAATAAAATAAAATAAAATAAAATAAATAAAATAAATAAAATAAAATAAAATAATAAAATAATAAAATAATAAAATAAATAATAAAATAATAAAATAAAATAATAAATAAAATAAAATAAAATAAAATAAATAAAATAAAATAAAATACCAGTGTTGGATTTGACTGTAGTCCTAGTCCTTATCATTTGTGAAACTGATATCTGGAATGGAGATTCTGTACAAAGCCTACCTTTTGCTCCTTGCTTCTATGGATCTTTGCAGCATCTGTTATCTTACCTTAGCTCAGTCTGCTCAACATAGGACTAAATTGGCCCTACTATTTCCCTAGTGAAAAAGGTATTAGCAAAGTATACCAATGTGTAATTCCTTAAAGGAGAGTCTACAAACCCACTATCAATGGCTACCTTGTTCTCTTTAAGTTAGAGAATATTTATGGTAAAATATTCATTTCTTGTTGCAGAATGTGCCTGATGAATATTGTTGTTGTTAGTTGCAAAGTCGTGTCCAACCCATCATGACCCCATGGACAACGTTCCTCCAGGCCTTCCTGTCCTCTACCATCTTCTGGAGTCCATTTAAGCTCACACCTACTGCTTCAGTGACTCCATCCAGCCACCTCATTCTCTGTCGTCCCCTTCTTCTCTTGCCCTCAAGCTTTCCCAGCATTAGGCTCTTCTCCATTGAGTCCTTCCTTCTCATTAGGTGGCCAAAGTATTTGAGTTTCAACTTCAGGATCTGGCCTTCTGAAGAGCAGTCAGGGTTGATTTCCTCTAGGACTCCAAGGGACTTGCAAGAGTCTTCTCCAGCACCATAGTTCAAAGGTCTCAATTCTTTGGCACTTAGCCTTTCTTATGGTCCAACTTTCACAGTCATCTGATGAATATTAGCATACATTTTCTCTTTCTTCTTCTTCTTCTTCTTCTTCTTCTTCTTCTTCTTCTTCTTCTTCTTCTTCTTCTTCTTCTTCTTCTCCTCCTCCTCCTCCTTCTCCTTCTCCTCCTTCTCCTTCCGCTTCTGCTGCTTCCCTATTAAGTTGTAAACTGTCTACAATCATTCTAGAGTAAGGGGTACCTACACTGAAATAATAATAAAAGCAATAATACCAATTTTGATATTGTTCCACCAAGGGATGTGGAAATGTGTCCTCTTCCAAAACAAAAAAACAAGATTAAGTCAAGGGAGCTATTTGAGGTGGGAAATGTGGTATGAAAAAACCATTAGTTGTTTCTTAATGCAATATCATACCAAAATTATCCGAACTTACGTGTAAATCCTTTGAACATAGGAACAAGGTTGCTAGTAATTAGAGCATCATACTGCTCAAAATTAGATGAGCCGAAGTCTGTGTGAAAAAAGTATGAATTAATGACATGAATAGTGAAAAAGAAATCGAAAACACATACAGTTTTCTTTTCAGCTGAATACTATTTCAATTTCAATGTTGAAGAATTTACTTCTGTACCATTTAAATGCTTCCTGCACTCCACTCAAACAAGAAGTCAATTACAACACAATAGAAAGAAAATGACCTGCAACAAACATTACAGAGATATTTTTTTATGTTTTAGAGTCCCAGCTGGAGAAATCGTACTTCCAACTCTGTTATTGTCTAAATTCTCTAAATTCCTAAGAGATTCTGTCTTTTTTTCCTTTCTTCTAAATTCATCTGTTCTAGTTTTTAGCCATTTATATAGAATATACATTACCTACTTTCCATCTTAAACACAACTATCTTGGTCTTCAAAACATTAATTTTCAATTCGTATTCATCATTGCGTTACAGAACCTATCCAAAATTTGCTGCAAATAATTCAGGTTCTCAGCTGACAACATGGCATCAACTGCACACAAATATGTGTACACATTTATATCCCCCCTCTAATGTTATCACATGCATTCTGTACAATTTCATCCATAATAAACAATTAAAGAGCCATCACAGATCCTTGTGTTGCTCCCTGCCCAACTTTGAATAATGTTCTAAGCAATTCATTTGTTTATTCATTCAATTTATAGCCACCCAATAAATATCTTTATTGCTATTATATACCATTCTTATCATTTTAAGCAACCACATTTCAACTCCATGTACATGCAAGCATTCTGTAATTCACTTAATCTAAATTAGAGGTGGGGAACGATGGCCCCTTTGTGACTTGTGGACTTCAATTCCTGGCTGGCTCAAGAATTCTGGGAGTTGAAGTCCACAAGTCATAAAGGGGCCATCCTGAGAATTAGAGCAATTAATCAGTGGAACAACCTGCCTCCAGAAGCTGTGAATGCTCCAACACTGGAAGTTTTTAAGAAGAGACTGGACAGCCATTTGTCTGAAATGATATAGGGTTTCCTGCCTGAGCAGGGGGTTGGACTAGATGACCTCCAAGGTACCTTCCAACTTTATTATTATTATTCCCCACCCTTGATCTAAATCAAGAAATGAAAAATTTCTAACTTTAATTATGAACTACTGAAGAGCAGAAATCTTATCTGCCATTCCCTGCTTGACATAAAAATGCAAGGCACTCTCTTATTTTTGCTCATTATCATCTTTCCAAGCACATTTAATGAATGTTTGCATTCATTCTTGCTATCTTTGCCTTTGGAGAAGGGGACAATAATAAAGGCATTCTCCCAATTATCAGGCAGAGTTGCAATACTCAGAAGCATTAAGTTGTAAATAAAAGTGCTAGTCGAAAATCACCTTCTGTTTCGTTTAGTGAGGGTTTTTTTTTTTAAAAAAAACTTTATTCAACTCAGATTGTGACAGAATGGGAGTGTAGGAGAACTGGCACAGGAGTAATTGTATAAAAATCCTATATTCAGATCCACCCCATTTTTTTTCTGCCATGCTGTGTTTGACAGACATTTGTCCTATAAACTGGTAACAAGCTGAAGAAGGACAGCAAAAAGTGAAGGAATCTGTCAATTGCTTCTTAGCAGGTGCTGCACATGCACCATTGGGATGGTACTATTGCATGGTGACTCAGGACAGGCACAACATGAGCAGGATAGGGATTGGCAATCGTATAGTTTCCTGTTCACTTAAGGATGGGTGGACAAAAGAAGTGGGCAGCGTGTGGTCTATTGTGAGTTATGAGTAGTACTTGTCAAAAGAAGTGAAAACGTGTGTAAAAGAGTGTGCTTCCTCCCACGTTCTTCAGTGGAAGCAACTGTTGGGTACAGTATGTCAACAACAGCATAAAAGTAAGTTGAATGCAGCGAAGATCAATTACTTAAGCAGCATACGTAGTTCAACAGGAAGAGTGAGAACAAATATGGACCAAACACAAAAAAGAGGGGACAGTACAAAAGTAGTGCCTCTAGGTGGTCATAGAGTGAGAGTGAAAGAAGATTGTTTCCTTTTTTGTCACACCTTTATAAATAGATCAAGAGGAAGGTGAAAGTCATGGTTCTTGACAGATAGAAATGATGAGATTTTTGGGGAGTAAGAGGAAGGAGGAGGAGGAGGAAACAAGAGAAAAAGAGAAAGAGAAAGAGAAAGAAAAGAGAAAAGAAGGAAGGAAGGAAGGAAGGAAGGAAGGAAGGAAGGAAGGAAGGAGATAGAGGCGCTATAAAAATTAGGATGATTGTAACACTAGAAAGGTATGGAAAGGTATAGTGATTGGTTTGATAACCTGGATATGGCTATACTTACTTAGCTTTTTCTTATTTTATGACTTATATTAGCCTTCCCAGCCAGCCACCAACAAGCAAAGTCAATGGGGGCATCCAGATTCATTTAATGACTGCATGATTCACTAGCAATTGAAGCGTGGTAAAGAGCTGTGGTTAAAAAGGTCGTAAAATGGGCAAAACCAACTTAGGAACTGCCTTGTTTGGCAACAGAAGTTTTGGGCTCAGTTGCAGTCATAAGTCGAGGACTATCGGTGTATATTTCTAGTTTATTTTATGCTGTTTCGTTTAGTGAGGGTTTTTTAAAAAAAACTTTATTCAACTCAGATTGTGACAGAATGGGAGTGTAGGAGAACTGGCACAGAGGTAATTGTATAAAAATCCTATATTCAGATCCACCCCAGTAAGAGGAAGGAGGAGGAGGAGGAAACAAGAGAAAAAGAGAAAGAGAAAGAAAAGAAAAGAGAAAAGAAAGGAAGGAAGGAAGGAAGGAAGGAAGGAAGGAAGGAAGGAAGGAAGGAAGGAGATAGAGGCGCTATAAAAATTAGGATGATTGTAACACTAGAAAGGTATGGAAAGGTATAGTGATTGGTTTGATAACCTGGATATGGCTATATTTATTTAGCTTTTTCTTATTTTATGACTTATATTAGCCTTCCCAGCCAGCCACCAACAAGCAAAGTCAATGGGGGCATCCAGATACATTTAATGACTGCATGATCCACTAGCAATTGTAGCGTGGTAAAGAGCTGTGGTTAAAAAGGTCGTAAAATGGGCAACACCCACTTAGGAACTGCCTTGTTTGGCAACAGAAGTTTTGGGCTCAGCTGCGGTCATAAGTCAAGGACTATCTGTGTATATTTCTAGTTCATTTTATAAGCCAATCTTTCTCACAGCATCTCCCAGTCTTACTCACTTTAAATGCAAATCTGTGGAATAAAATATTTAGGATATTTTATCCTGCGGTCCGTGTCTAGGAAATGCCACCGTTATATGATGTTCTTCTTACAGGCAAGAAACACCACCAAAATGTTCTCTTTTTTTACTTGTCTTCACACACACACCCCTCTCCCTGAAAGCCACGCTTATCCCGTGGTTAGTGCTATGTATATGTTTAAACACTCGGCCACATCCAGATAATTAAAACATTGTGCCCTTTCTATATAAAGAACAGCTCTACTTACTGGGAGGATAGAGGAAGCCGGGGGTGATAGTCAGGTCTGGCTGGTAGTTGGAGCAAGTTTGGCTCTGAGCTGCAGGGATTCGAACGTCTAGCCGCAGACAGTCTGAAGCACTGGGAGGAGCAGAAGTTGGTGGCTGGAAGAGAAGAGGGCAAAAGAAAGCATTACACCCACAGCCGTGGCCATCCTTGGGTTTTGAGACTTCCTAGCCTGGTTTTCTTTGATTCTTTCTTTTCCTGTTTTTATAATGAATCATGGCAGTGGTGAAAATAGAAATGGCCTTCCCACCCTTTGCTCTCAGACGTCTGAGACGGTTGGTTTAGTATTTCTTATTCTTCAGCATTCCATAGTTCACAGGTGGAAGAAACGGGAGAAGAGTCCTTGCAGCTTTGTCCTGAACCCAGGACAAAACAGAAGCAACAACACCAAAGGAGTTGCATTTGAGATCACTAATACCTCAGCCAAGCCACGTTTCCTTAACTGTGGTTTTCTCAGAAGCAAACCACTGTACTAGTCAAAATCAAGTTGTGAGCCATCAGAGAGAGAATACTCGGGTTTGGAGCAGATACGTTCACTATATTGCTGGTGATGAATCATGATATGGTGTATATGCATAACTTATGCAGCATAAGAAGTGCAGGTGAACAGAGAGAGTGCATCAAAGCAAGACACCGTCCGCTCTGGAGTGGGAGAAAGTTTATGATGCAGCTAGTACTGTACTCCTAAATGAATGCAATAGTCACACCGCTGCCTTCTGATGGGCTGCATTAGCCACTCATCCGAAGGCAACCTTGATCTCCACCAAATCAAACAAGAAGCATCACCATATATAGGTAGTCCTCAACTTACAACCCAATATTGAGCCCAATATTTCTGCTGCTAAGTGAGACATGTGTTAATTGAGTTTTGCCTCACTTTTGCAACCTTTGTTTCCACAGTTGTTAGGTGAATCACTGCAATTGTTAAGTTGGTAACACGGTTGTTAATTGAAGCTGGCTTCTCTACTGATTTTGCTTGGTAAAAGGCTACAAAAGGCGATCAGGTGACCTTGGGACACAGCAAGGTTCATAAGTATGAACCAGTTGCCAAGCATCTGAATTTTGATCACAGGGTCCTGGGGATGCTTCAAAGGTTGTAAGTGTGAAAAATGATCACAAGTCACTTTTTTGTTGCCATGGTAACTTTGAATGGTCACTAAATGAAGGCCTATCCGTACCAGTTCGTCTATTCAGTTTTATTCTGGGTTTTGTCCTGATATCACTTTATCTTTTTTAAGCCCCGTAAAACAATTGTACTATCATCCATTATCCTGAAAATGTTTGGTTTAATTACATTACACGTAAATAGTGCCTTGTCATATGACAAGTAAATGGTATTAAGGAAAAGCCATCTGTGCAATTTTGAGATACTTCTTCATTAGCGCTCCAATTGGCAGCCAAGAAGCTCTCAGGAGTCAATGTAAGAGCAGAGAACACAGAATAAGCCCCAAACTATCATCTTTGACTGTACAGGTGTTTTTGGTGCTAAGTCCTTAGGATTCAACGAATACACAAAGCATCGGCTTCAGTCATGTGGAAATGCTGCTATTCCATGTCACTCTTTTCTCTTGGCCTCTGCTCTCTCTGCACAAGCAGAAGACAAAAATTGTACTGTAGAAGTTGGCAAACACCGTCCTGGCACCCCACTGCCTCTTCTAAGATTTGGTCCAACCTGCACAGAAGATTGGGCTTAGAGGAAAAAGGACAGTTGCTGTCTCTGGTAAAAAAAAAAGAAGAAGAAGAAGAACCTCCTTCAAAAGGGAGCTAGTAATCAATGTACCGAAAGGCATAATTTATTTGTATTTTGTGGGACTTTAAATACAGTATTTGGAAGTATCTGCTCTGACTTCCGAGTCATCTTTTAGCCACTTTTTCTAAATGTGTCACAGGATGTAAATAATAAGTCATAAAATGGAAAAATTAAAGCAAACTCGTTGAACCAGAGAGAGATATATCCTGTTGATCTGGCTGCCTTCTTCATTTTTATGCAGAGTCAATTGTATCCAGTAGGAGATATAGGAATATAGCCAGCCGTACCAACAGGCTGAAAAATACCTTTTATCCGTGGGCTGTTAGGCTTTTAAATGAGACATAATCTTATGCAGAATTGACTTGGGAGGCCGGTGTGTGGTGTAGTTGGTTCACATGGTGTGGTGGGATGGAGGGTTTGTTGTCACTGTGTGTTGGGGGGAGAGAGCACGGGGGGAGGCTCAGCTAATCTCAATGTACACATGTTGTACTTTGACAATAAAGGTTTATTATTACTGTTTTAAAAGTTTTCCCACATTTTACAAAACCAGCGACATTTATTTCTACCCACCATTTAGAGCCATCCTGTAGTAGTGAGATTTTCTTTTGTTTTGTCCCCCTTTTTGATTCAAAACAGACAATTCAGGATAGCAAATGGCAACAACTGACCCTCTTTTACCGGTCTACTACAGAGAGCGTCCTCTCGTATGGTATTTTGGTTGGGTATGCTGGTCTGACAGCCGCGGATAGGAAAGTATTACAGAGGGTAGTGAGCACAGCACAAGACATTGTGGGCTGTTCCCTGACACCACTGGATGACATTGCCAGGGCTCGTTGCCTTGGAAGAGTGAGGAAGATTCTCAGGGATGACTCACACCCTGGACGGTATCTCTTTACTCTCCTACCATCAGGTAGGAGATATAGGAGTATAGCCAGCCACACCACAGGCTGAAAAACAGCTTTTATCCGTGGGCTGTTAGGCTTTTGAACGAGAAATAATTTTTATAAACTTTATGCAGAATTGGCTTGCGAGGCCGGGTGTGGTGCAATTACTTCACATGGTGTAATAAGATGGAGGTTTGTTGTCACTGTGAGTTGGGGGGTGGGAGCATGAAGAGAGGCTCAACTAATCTCAATGTATACATGGTTTTACTTTGACAATAAAGGTTCATTCATTCAAATGAAAATGTACCTAAAGTACATTACTGTTTCTGTTTTATTTTGCTAATAGCAAAGAATAACATAAAATTGCTTCAGAATGGAGAAAAGGGGCAATGTTTTTTCTGGAACATGGCAAGTAAATCAGTGAGAGGGAAAAGGCTAAGGATTTTTCCTTCTCAAAAGCACTTTTTCGTCTCACAAAGTAATTTTTTTCTTTTTCTTTTTTCTTTATAAAAAAGTGCATGAGATTCATTTTAAAATCTTTGTGTGAAGTTCAGTTCCTCCTTTAATGTGATGAATGTTAGGATAATTTAGGAATTCTTCTAAACATGGAATTAATAGCATAAATATTGTTTTTAACTTTGAGTGGGAAAAGTTTAGCTTTCTGAGTGTAGTCTGTATATATGCCTGATAGAGGGTGGAAAGGAAGAAGAAAATATTTGTGTGTTTCTGCGTGGGAGAGGTTGATGGCTTGGTAAAACCAAATTCTTCCCCTCCTAAAACTGAATGTTTTTTCCCCAGAGACAAAATGTTTGTGTTTAAATCACGATTGGGAAATCTGAGGAGTGTCCCTGCTGCAAAGCTCCTGTCTTACAATAATGTGCTGAAGGCTGACTTTTATAGTTTCTGGGACCAGTTCAGATTATTACTGGCACTGTTTAATCAAATTCCAGATCAGATCATCATGCATTTTTTTAACCCTTATGAATAAGCTGAGTTGCATTATTGCTTAAGCAGCTGGCTGGAGATTTTCTTAAACAGACAAGCTATTTATTTAAAAAAATGATTTATTTTAAGGTTGAAATGTTCTACTGAATTTCTCCAGGTGAAGTAAAGAAAGAGAAAAAAGACAATCTGAGAAAAGACAAAAAGAAAGAAGATACAGACATAACCAGCATCTTAAGAACCTAAGATGAAACAAAAACAGAACAAAACAAAGCCTGGGACTTCCTGGTCGGATACTATCCAAGCCTGCATGTCCAACCTGGTCCCCCTGTGCCTTCTCAGCCCTGTGTCTTTTGATCAGTACAATGAACCAAACAAATTTTGAGGGAATTAACAGACACAACAAAAAGCTTGTTTCAGTATTAGGTGCCTACAGTTTAAGGCTTTTTTCATAGTGTTTCAGCACTTGGAAGGGATGATTGAACCTAGCATGAATAGAAATGCTAGATTCAGCTCAGAACGCTTTGGACCAAGTTCCTCACTTGAAGTTCCCCAAGGTCCTCTAATTCCACATTCCTTTTTAAAATTCCAAGTGTTGGTCCTTAATGTAAAGGCTATCTTCAGAAGTGGTGATATAATAATAATAATAATAATAATAATAATAATAATAATAATAATAATAATAATAATAATAATAATAATAATAATAATAATAATTAATAATAATAATAATAATAATAATAATAATAATAATAATAATAATAATATAATTTTATTTATATACCGCCCTTCTCCCGAAGGACTCAGGGCGGTGAACAGGGCAGATATAAAAAATACAAAAATACAAAAGTTAAAAAATATTAAACATATGCCCAAGCTAAAAACAGTAAATACATATATTAAAAATGACAATAAAAAACCCAACCCATCCCCCATCAGGCCAAGCCGGCTTGTTCAAATAAATGTGTCTTCAGATGGCGACTATGTAGAAGAAAACCCAGTATGGGATTTGTTTTTCCTGACATTTTTTTTTCAATTTATTTCCAAGCTAATCAGAACTTTTGAGATCCGTCAGGCCACTGGCTTAATTCTTCACCTAACGTTATTTTTATTTAGTATCTCATCCTTTGTACAAATCAATACATTTTGAGAACCAATTGCCCTTTTTCATGAAAACATGTAAACATCTTAATATTCACCTGATCAGACTGAAAAAAAACCTTTAAATCATTTTGCTGTTTAAAATATTAAGAATGCTTTGCTGTAGCATGAAAATAACAGAAGCCCGGTGGCTCATCTTGTTTACTTATTTACTACATTTCATCAGCTTCCCTAACAGTTCAACGTGGCTCACAATGTTACTTTAAAATGCAGCTCAAGAAAATGCTAGATTAGGCAACTTTTAATTTCAAAGTATTAAAGAAGCCTTTGACCTGCTATTAAAGACACCATATTTAGAATTCACAGAAAGGTTGATACCTGATTTTCCTATGAGAGCTCAACTTTCTATGAACTTTGGATTATGTTCTCTTGAACAAGGTTGAGTGACACAACAGCTGCTTTATGCTGTGGAAAAACCTTTGTCTTCACTTCTCCATGACATCAGAAAAACTTTCTTGGATGAGATTATGTGTCATGCAAGAGAATGTGTGTGTGTGTGTGTGTGAGAGTGAGAGAGAGAGAGAGAGAGAGAGAGAGAGAGAGAGAGAGAGAGAGAGAGTATACATGTAAGAATGCACAGGGAGAGCAGGTTTGGGTACTCCCTTAGACATACGAAACAACTAGGTAATTTTGGACCAGTCACACACCTCTTAACCTAAATTAGGAAGCTGAAAACACCCAGCTACTTGTCCTAACTGGGCCAGCATTTTAAACTGTATTTTACAACGTTCATTGAAAAGGCTTTTGCCTTTAATGGATTGATTTAGGTTCGTAAAACTAATAAATGTCTCCAACTTTGATATATTAAAAGATGCCATCAGTTTTGAGAATCAGGAAGGCTACATCAAAGCCTGCTGTGAGCTATCCAAAAATGGTAAGTAAAACAAATTAAGCAAAACAAAAGAATGCAAATACATTTACTTTTAACATTGTCTAGGTCCGTGGTGGCGAATCTATGGCATGAGTGCCACAAGTGGCATACAGAGCCCTCTCTGTGGGCACGCGCACCATCGCCGTAGTCCTAGGCCTCCAGCTGGGTTTTATAAAACCTTTTCGCTTTAGGCCTCCGCTGCTGTGCAAAGAAAGAGGTTCAATCAATCTATCAATTTCAACTTCTTGCGGGGAAAAAAAGTTCTCGCAAAGTTGGAATTGATTGATTGAACTTTTTAGTCCCATCCAGTCTGCCGTTACCACTGCAGCCACGCCCACCCAAAGGGCCACGCCCATCCAGCACCCGACGATACATAAGTGGGTTTTGGGTTGCAGACACTCGGTCTCTAAAAGGTTTGCCATCACTGGTCTAAGTGGACCTATATACTGTATATGTAATATACATCAATGCCAGATTAATTCATAATGTCCAGGAAAATGAAACCCTGATCCAACTTTACCATGGAATAATATTACATCTCAATAAGTTCATTATTTTCTGAAGCAGAAGAAGCAATCTCTCTTGATTCAGACCAAGGATTCAGGATTCGTATTAGTCTTGTCTCACAGCTGAGAATAATGTTAATTTTAGACCCAGTTATCTGAAGGGCACCCGGTTGAGGAAGGTAATCTAAAGCATTTTCTCCAGCTACCTGGAGAAGGAATGGTAGCTCAGCCATGGCAAAAACTGTGCATACAGATTAAATCACTATGTTTCCAATCAGAGCTAGAAAAATCTCCCCTCCAACTCAACTTGCCAGTTAATATAGGATTTGGGGGCTAGCTAGTCACATTCATCTTAGCGTGTTCTGTAAATTCAGTTCCTGTGATTAATGACTTCCAAGCCCGCAGAGAAGAGACTTTCCCACTTCCCTTAGGAAGTGCTTAGGCTTGCAAAGCATGTTGAAAGAACCACAACTTCCCAGTCTTGCCCACTCAGTTTTGGGAGAAATGACTATACCGAGAAACGTCAATTCTCCACCCTTCATCCCAAAGAAATTAAAAAAAAAACCCTGAAAACAGTCATCTCTACAAACTTCACCCATGTTCATCTGTCTTAATGAGATTCACAGATGGATTTTCTTAGAAAGTTTGGTACACTGCACAGACAGCATAGAAGTGGTACATATAGAGGACAGAAAACATAATAACAGAGAATGTGTGCCCCTCTGCCTTGGATGGCAACATAATTAGAACCCTGCTTTTCTGTATCATAACACCATTGCGTTGGACTGCCAAACCACTGAGTGATTCTTAAAGGAGAATGGCTAACAGCAGCAGTGGAATCGCTGCAGCAAAAATAGCAGGCCACATTCCTGAATGTCTGCTCTACATGTGCTGTTTTCTTTTAACTCCAAAGTACCTTAAGAGAATATGCAGATAGGCATTCTTTAAACATCAGCATGAAATTTTGGGACTTATCAGCAATATCATTCGGTGAATGAATGCTGCATTTGTATACGTTATATTTTTCCATTCTGCAGACTATGATTACCTTGGCACTCTGTGCTGTGGAACGGGGTGCTCAAGACGGAGCTTTGAGTGGAGCACAGAAAAAAATACAGTTTAAAGCTCAGTAAACTCAGGATGCAATTAGAAGGCCCAGAAAGAGCACTATTGACCGTGCAAGAGAAAATAAGTTTGACGGTTCTGTACAATCTGTTGGAAACTGGCAGGGAGAAATTGGTTTGTGGCTAAAAGAATCAGACTTCAAAGCTGGGAGATTCCTGTTTGAAAGAAGAACATTGGAAAAAAGACCTGGAGGTTTGATCCTCTGTGGCAGAGAAGATGACCGGACCCTGTCAGATATTTTTTTAGTTTAATTTAATGTAAATATAGAATATTTGATAGCATGGAGAATTAATTGAAATAACACCAATATAATACATTTTCAATATCAGATATCCTCCAGATTCTGCGTTTGAAACTGTGTTCACATAAAGAAAAATACATTATTAGTACCGCTAGAATAAAAATGTGATTTAACGGGGGGAAAGCCTGTTTACAAAAATATCTATTCTCAGGGAACAGAATTTTACTGCCAAAAAGAAACATTGCAACGATCAGTAGACAGTAAAAAAGATGCTATTGTATAAAAACCTAAAACATAACCCAAAAAACACAAAACCTCCCCAACCTTGGCTTGTATCATTTCATGACTTTGATGTCTTCCCTTCTAAGCATAAGCCATCATTCATTTCTGGCATCCCACTCTGGGGCTGAAAAATCTAAGGTTTGTTTTGTGAACTGTATGCAGTTAAATATATAACTAGACAAGAAGACTATTTATAAAGTTAATACAGTCTATTTAAATTTTCCCCCAGAAATAAACTTACCCATGATTTGCAGCAGTATGGGGAATGATCTGAATTTGATATGATTTATGTATCTGTGTCTCCATCACTATCACCATCTCTACTTCTGCATCCAACTCCACTTCTTTCCAGATCATCTTTTCCCCCTTTTTTCTGCCTAGACTTTTATTTTTCTACAAAAGGTAAATAAATCCAGAAACTTACTGATTTGTTGATAGTGTATGAACTCCATAGTGGCATCAAGATGTCTTGACTATATGCGCTTATATATTTAGCCTGGTGAAGGAGGCAGTACTTGCTGTGGTTCTGTAGAACCTGGGGTCTTCCATAAGGCAAATTATGAGCTTCGGACTCTGTTTCTAGAATATAAACCATAATTATGGAGTTTCACATTAACTGAGTACAATTCTTTCTAAAATCATTATGAATTGCTCATTCAACATATTTTACCATTCAGTATATTGGAAAGAGCAAAACAATTGGGAATAACTGGAAAGCTGCCTATTTAAAACCTCACTTTGGGTTTTTCCTGGCCTATGTAATACTAGAATGTTGGCGACTTAACTCAACACGTTGAGCCAAACTCTACATCTCCCACACCCCATTTGACATGAGCAGCAATTTAAAGGAAAATAGTTGAACCACTGCCAATCAAACCTAACCAAGCTGTTACTTGATTCAGAAGCAAAGCTCCCATTAGCAGCAGTGATACAATTTAAGGGGATGGGGGACCAAAAGATGAACATACAATTGGAATGATGGATACCTTGGTTAGAGTGCTAATACAGTACACATACAACTACCTGTCTTTATTCCTTTGACTGACTGATGAATCAACTGTACAGAGCAATGTCCCTTATGAGTATAAAAAAACCCATGTAAATAATTATGATTATGATGCCCAGGAAAATGTCAAAAGGAAGAATAGAATAATTGTATCTGATACAGATTGTTAGCCATTTCTGCAGAACAGTTCTGACCCTCAGCCAAAGTTCTGCAGAAAGGTTCTGATCCTGAATTCACCAAATTCTTTGCAGAGAAAAAGCAGCCGATAACTGCAGGTCTCTAGGAGAACCATCGCTCTACAAATGTGTTTATGTACATGCATCTGCAGCTCTTTCCCTCGGCTTTGTATCTTTCTTTTTCTCTGTCTCAGTATTAGCTCAACTTTGGTCCGAGGACACCTGGGAGTCTCCAAAAACCCTGTCAGAGATCTAAGAAATTAACATTATTTGCCAAATATTGAAGATACTTACAAAAATTTGAAATGATGTCATTCTTATCCTTATTATTTTCTCTTTGTTAAAAAAATGATTTTTTTATTCATCTTAATACCTAATTGATTTAATATTGTTATTTTTAACATGATTCAATAAATGAATATTCCACAAATGCAGCAAGTTTATTTTTTCACACAGTAAATATCCATAAATATAACCCATATAGACAAATGGGGGTTGCTCCCTCCTCTGTGAGGCAGTTAAAGAGTTTGATAAATTAAATAATGAATGTGGGAAGGGGTTCCAAGAACAAAAAGTTCAGAAAACACTGCTCAACCTCATTGTCTTTAGATAGATAGATAGATAGATAGATAGATAGATAGATAGATAGATAGATAGATAATCCTCTCCCCAAATGGTGATGCCACAATAGGTCTAACTGCAACACACTTTAAAAAAACACTATACAAGAAGTCCTTGATGTACAACCACAACTGGTAGTTGTTAGGGAAATTGCATCTAATGTTAAAAACCTTTATGACCTTTTTTGCCATAGCTGTTAATCAAATCATTGCAGTTGTTAATCAAATCCGGCTTCTGCCATTGACTTGGCTTGTTGGAAGCCAGCTGAGAAGGTCACAAATGGGAATCACATAATCCTGGGACACTGCAACTGTTATAAATACGTGGCTGTTGCCAAGCACCTGAATTTTGATCACACGACTAATGGGAGCTGTGATGGTTGTAAAAGTAAGGACTGGTTGTAAGTCACTTTTTTCAATACTGTTATAACTTCAAGTAGTCACTAAACAAATGGTTATAAGGACTACCTGTAGTTTAC
Source organism: Vipera ursinii (assembly GCF_947247035.1). NCBI lineage: Eukaryota > Metazoa > Chordata > Lepidosauria > Squamata > Viperidae > Vipera > Vipera ursinii. The sequence continues at coordinate 264,463,908 of NC_139512.1, read as the reverse complement.
ATTCCCTGTGTATAATAGAATTTACATTAACTTAGGTCTGGAATAACCTGGGGATTGTATATAGCAGTGATTTTTCAAACTTGGCAATTTTGAGGACTTCTGGATGGCTGAGGAATTCTGAGAGTTGAAGTTCACATATCTTAAAATTGCCAAGTTTGAGAAACACTAGCCTATTGGATTTTCTATAGTTTACTAACATAACTTTGGCTTCACTTGTAACATAGTTTATACCCATCTAATTCACTGGTAATATGGTTTATGCCCATAGTGGAGTCTGTATAAGATACAGATCAGATACTGAACATTCCAGTCTTCTAGAATTCTGATAGGAATCAGTGTTATGGTGGATGCTGGAATGTTTATCTTCAGAGCTTATGATCTGTGTTTATGTTTCCGTTTGTGTGTGTGTGTGTGTGTGTTAAATTTACATAGCTTTATTTATTAAGTTGAATAATTAGATTTATATAGCTTTATATATTAAATAATTAAATTTATACAGTTTTATTTGTTAAATTGAATAATTAAATTTAGTATTTATATATTTGTTAAACTGATGTAACAAATTTATATATTTGTTAAATTTGTATATCTGAATAAAATCTCTTCTAAAAGAACTAAATGAATGCCAGAACTCTTGAAACCTTTCATTAATTGGAAGTGGGTTTGTACCAGACTTACTTGCTTGGTTATTGAGGTTTAACCTTTCATTCACTTTTCCTAAATCTGTTATCTGGAAATACACAAATACAGCAAAAGTCAAAAGAAAGGTCAAACATTGATACACAGTTTAGATTAAAAACATACTGAACAAGAGGCACCCATGTCTTGCTGCAAACTTACTGAGCTACATTTACATCCTGAAACATCTGGACTGGGAACAGGCCCAAAAGGGCACGAAAGAGGAGAAGACTGTTCTTTTGCTGGGGAGGGATTGTAGAAAGGATTTTTTAGGAGGTGATTCAAGCTTCCGTGTGTTCCGTTGTTTGGAGCAGGCTTAAGTTTCAGGAGATCTGTGAAAGAAAAAAAATGCAATTTTTCCACTGTGCATCAAAGTCTTTTTCAAGGTTCTGATGTTTGAGGTTTGGACTGAAAAAAAATGACAGAAGTGTGAGATCTGGAATCTCAAATGGAGAAGTATCACAGGGGCATTTTGGCTGTGGTACTCAATGAAAATTCTGGAATTATATTGGTTTCCACAAAATGAACAAAGCAAGTTGAAGGGCTTCTTCTGGTTTTTCTTAATAATTTGCAAGATGCAATGATTCAGTATTTATTTATTTATTTATTTATTTATTTATTTATTTATTTATTTATTTATTTATTTTAATTCCATTTATATCCCGCCCTTCTCCGAAGACTCAGGGCGGCTTACAAGCTTAGCAGTATGACTTCATGTATTATACTTTTGTGGAAAAGACTACTTTTGGAAGAGAGGAGGCATGCCTATGATAGCTGTAGTTACAAAGAGACCATTCTCTTAAAAAAACCTATAAAGATCTACCCAAGAATAATATTCCCAAGAGTGCTTAAATGGCCTGTTGATGCTCTCAAATAAGAATGGAGCATGCCCCAAAACTACATATTCCATCTGCAGAGGAAAAAAGCAAGAACATCTTTAAAGTAATCCTTTAATATTGCATTCTCTGGTTTCCTACCCCCAACATGGTCAAGAGTTAGGTTGATGGGCTCCAGTTGGTCACAGAGATTGTCCATTGACTGCTTTTTTTCAATTTTAAAAGTTTGGGTTTGATTTACTGCCTAGATGTATTATGACTACTCCATTCCACATGTGCTCTGTCGCAGTCTACATAGACCGAGGGACCTATCTTGCTTTCTTTACTAGAGGTCATTCTACTCTGGATACTTCTCTTCCAGGAACTGAACCCATTGCATGTAAAGTAGGTGCATTGTTATGTTCCATGTATCTAACGTCAAAGAGACAAAGAGACTAATAGGGAGGTTTCATTACGACAGAGAAAAGGCAGCAGTAAAGCACTGTGCCATAGGTCTAGTTACAGGAAAATAAAATAATCCACACAATAGCTTTATCAATAACCATGCTTCAGGGCATGGTTTAAGTAATCCCTTAATGTCGCATTGTCTGGTTTCCTAGCCCCCCATGGTGAAGGGTTAGGTTAATGGGCTCCAGTTGGTCACAGGGATTGCCCATTGGCTGCTTTTTTTCAATTTTAAAAGTTTGGTTCAATTTGCATAAGGCATGGAAAATTTTTCCTACCCAGGGTTGACTCCTTAAACTGGACAGATAGAACTCAAGAACTCTTTATATCAAGAACTCTTTATATTAAAAACCAGATTATTTTCAATAGATATGAGGTAAACAGCTTAGGCTCAAGAATGTGATGGGAATCCATCCTGATTTCCAAACATAGAAGGTGGAATTGTGAATGATAGCTTTCAAAAATACCTTTTGTTATTTGGGAATCAGCAATGTAGATACTTTGTTACACTTAATACATAATAATAAATCATACACATAAACAAAGACACACACACAGACACACACAGAGAGACAAAGACACACAGAGAGACACACAGACACACAGAGAGACACAGACACAGACACACAGACACAGACACACACACGTGTGTGTGTATATATATATACAGTATATACAATATATATATATATATATATATATATATATATATATATATATATATATATATATATATATATATATATAGTATGTTTTCTGTAATAATTATGTTTCTTCATTCACTTAATTAATTCCATTTTAGATTTTTAAAAAATCAGATATAAATTAGACAAGGTCTAGTTGATACTCACCACACATTAAGTTGTAAACTTCAATGTTTTCAAAAGATGTCACCTCATTTTTTCCCTTAAAGCCTGGCCCATGTGCTAAAAAGATAGCCTGAACAATAACAGAAAATAGATTTACTAAATAACTTCCAGTTTTTTGTTTTTCATAAATAAAGCCAATGTGAGGGTGAAGGTTCGTTCTCTGAACTTGTGGGTTGGTAACGAACATTTCGTTACCAGGCTAGGTAACATCTTCAGCAGTATTTAAGGGATAAAACCAATGTATTGTAGGACAGTTTTTTTTGAAATTCAAGATATAAATACTGATTTAGTTTATCATGCTGTCATTCACACACTTTAATTTCTTCTTAACCATTTACTCCTCCAATCACTCTGAATAACTGTTTCTGAGAATTGGGCAATCCTTTTGAACAGCATACATGAGACACAGAAATAAAAACAAAAAAAAAGAAACAATCAACAGATCTCTTACCTGCATACTTTTGAATTCATTATCATAGCCATGGGTACCACCGTTACAACGATTATATTTTTTATTCCTAAAACCACATATGTATAGAATGAATATGTAGCAGTTAATTAGAAATACTAAGTTTTCCTATTTAGAGTTGGGCCAAAAGAAGGCCTTTTTTAATCAATACAACAAAAATGTTTTCTTCAGCAATAGAGAAGTTGCTTCAGAGAGGTTGTTACTGTTTATGAACTATCTATTAGTTTAGTTTAGTTTAGCCCATAGGCCATATCAAAATACAGCATTCCAAACACAAATTATTAATAAAATCCTGTAAAAACAATAATTTAAAATGAAGTTGGAGTAAAATATAATAATTTAATATACAGATAAATAAGATAAAATTATATTTCAGTATCACCCTTACACCCTATCACCCTAACCCAATCAGTCCCACATATGCCAATCTCAGCCGAACCGTTTTGCTCAAGTACTGTCCAGAACTATCTATTCAGTAATGTCCTATGAATGGGATTTATCTGATCTCAGTATATCAAATTGTCCCTTCAGCAGTGGTCCCCAACCTTTTATGACTTTGCGGACCAGTGGAGGGGGATGGTTTCACGTGAGCAGCAGGTGTGCGCTTGTGTGCAGCTCAGTTTGCACGCATGTGAAGCTGTATTTGTGCAAGCAGCCACCACACCAGTAGCGGGCCATAGCCCGGAGGTTGGGGATCCCTGTTCTACAGCACTGTGGTGTCATACATTTACTACAAGATGCCTGATTGGCTAGGATTCCTTCAAGCGCAAAATAATTAGTGATATTAATGCATCAGCTGATGGAGAAACAGATGGGACAATTTTTCTACAATAGTTGGCTTCATATCATGCTTCTTTACACTTCTACCACTGTATTACACTGACTATCCAGGCACACATATATGGGTATGTAACATATATACATGCCATTCCTTGAGAAAAGAATTATCCTTGTGCCAGTGTGCATCCAAGAAACATGTTTGACAAATAAAGGATACTTATGAGTCAAAAAGCTCTTAACTCTCATCTGTAATCTCCAGTTAAAATATCTTAGATGTGAGTCGTTTCCTCTGTGGTTCTGAGGAGACTTGTCCGCACATTTCGACTAACTGCATTTTGCTGAAAATTTAGCTTACTCATTGAATTTCTATTTGAACACTCCTAACAGTTTTTCTGGAAACTAAAGAACTTCCTGACAAGACTTAAATGTCCTGGCCTGCCTCCCAATTCCAGACACTGTTGATCATTTATTAACTTGTCATTTTAAGGCTGAGTAAGGAGCACAGTTTCAGCTTGGTAATTTTGTTCTTGAAAGGCTTTAAAAAGGACCGTGGTCCCAGACTGAAGCCCATGTGAGCCATCTGCCCTGACAGTTCAATATCAAGACATGCCATGTACCACCACTGCCCAAATGTGTTAAGGAAGTGCACAAAGGGAGTCAGCCTTGATCAGGTTCTTTCCCAGTTCAGTCATAATTAGGATAGCTTTAGTGTGAATAGTAGGAGAGAAGCAGGGCCATCTCCCCCACTCTCTTCCCCTAGATCAGGGGTGTCAAACTCAATTTCATTGAGGGCCGCATCAGCATTGCGGTTGCCCTCAGGGGGCCGGGTGGGTATGGCCAGGGTGGGCATGGCCTACTGGGTGGGCGTGGCTAGAGTGCATATGGCTTACTGGGTGGGCATGGCCAACTCTACATCGTTGGCATCAAGGGTGCCTATGGGGGCCTGGGCAGGAGTGGGACAGATCTGAGGGCTTCTGGCAGAAGGAGGGTCTCTGGGCCAGGGCCAAGGCAGTGGGGGCCATTCCCTCACTGTTTCCAGGATGGCTTCATGGGCCACATGAAACCACTTCGCGGGCCGGATCCGGCCCCCGGGCCTTGTGTTTGACATGTCTGCCCTAGATCACATATTCTTTCACAGTAATTCTGATTACCGATTACTGATTTTCTGATTTGATTGTATGGTGTATAATTTCTTGATCCTACACATACACTCCAACGTGAGGCTCCTAGTCTGGTCTTACAACTCCAAAAGACTGCCTGCCTCTCTTCTTGCAGACATTCTGTAAGCAAAAAATACAGGATAGCAACTTGTCTATACAACTATAGGTGGAGGTGTACCTGATTTTTAAAAAATCTAAAATCACCTTTGGGGAGTAGATGCAGGCAGTGGTGTTGTCAGTGCTGGACTACGGGGCAGTATGTGAAAGAGGCGTACCAGTCTCAGCCAGACTTGTTGACTATCCTTGGAAGTAAATGAAATAATGGGCCTGAAATACAGGTAGTCCTTGACTTACAACATTTCATTTAGTGACCGTTCAAAGTTACAACGGCACCTGAAAAAAGTAACTTGTGACCATTTTTCACACTTATGACAGTTGCAGCATCCCCACAGTCAGGTGATTTACATTCGGGTGCTGGACAAATGACTCACGTTTATGACCGTCGCAGTGTCCCGGAGTCAGGTGATTCTCCTTTTGTGACCTCCTGACAAAGCAAAGTCAATGGGGAAACCAGATTCACTTAACAGCCGTGTTACTAATTTAACGACTGCAGTGACTCACTTAACAAATGTGGCAAGAAATGGCATTAAATGGGGCAAAACTCAATTAACAAATTTCTCACTTAGCATGATAAATGTTGGGCTCAATTGCAGTCGTAACCTGAGGACTACCTATAATGACCAGCATTCCTAAATCATGAATTCTAAAAGCAACACGACCAGAAGAGCCAATGCCAGAGAGATAGTGGTGTTGGACTATTCAGATGGAAGCATTATATGAAAATATGGACTGCTCTGAAGTTGAACTTAATAAGCTGTAAGTTGATTCAAAATTGTGCTTCAGGAAAGGAAATCAGGTACAATCTACAACAATTATGTGCTATATAAATTAGTCAAGCTTCCTGATGACATTTCCTTTGTAAATGCAATTGCCAAACTGCAGGCACACCAACACAATCTGAACCATGCAACTGAAAAGAATTCTCTAAGTGAGATAAAAGGGAGGCATGTATCCTTATTGTAATAGTAAGTGACATAACAAAGAAGAATGTGGACCTTACAGAGATAGGGTTCCTACAACAGACAAAAAAATAAGGTCAAATGTCCTTAAAAAATGTCAAGCCTGCACAGGGATTACAAAAACAAAGTACAGACAAAGGAATAAATAGATTAGCCTTCCATGTTTTGATTTGCAGAAGGAAACAAGATCTATCCTGTTTATGCTGGGTGACAGTTTTATTTTCCGGGTGCTATTGAATGCCCTATTTTAAATTTTGCCTCACTGTAAATTATTTTGTGCTTTGTTCTGAAGGCAGTTATAACAACTGCCTTTTGGATATATTAAAGGTTCGTCAAGATTTCAATATTAAATGTCAAAACATGATTTGCTTTTGTTCTAATTTCTTTTGCATTTTTTTTCACCAAGAGACAAATCCTCTTTGGAACATCTGGTTTCCTCTCCAGCAACAATGTCCAGAAATAAATCACAGCTATAACATTCAGAGGCTGCCAATATAGCAGTCATGCTGGATGGGGGATGACCGATGCTATGCTTCAAAAATCTGAAATATACAAGGTTGGTATACAGGGAAAAGATACCTTTCTGAATTTTTATCAAATAAATCTCTTGTGCTAAGAAAGTTTTCCATGTTATTTATGTAGCAACCATAAAATTGTATGATTTCATTTACTTTTTTTTGGGGGGGATCTACTAAACAATGAAAGGAATCTAGTGCCTCAGTTTTTGGAAAATAACAGGATGTTATAACACAGTTCTTAACTGGCTGGTACTATTCCAGAATTACTCACTTGGCTCACCAATAAGAAAAGGATATATATTTCCTTGCAGATAAAAGAAAAAAAATAAATGGAAAGGGTGTCTCCTATTATAAAATTGACCACCTCAACATTCGTGGCGACAGAATTTGAGGTGTCTTCATTGTGAACAAGCCTAGCAAGGGCTTGTGGTCAGTAAAGACCTTGAACTGCCTCCCACATAAATAGTCATGGAACTTCTTAACCCCAGCCACAATGGCCAAGGCCTCTATGTCAATTTGCACGTAGTTGCGCTCACTGAGGACAAGGTCCTCGAGTAATAGGCGATGGGTGACTGTCTCCCATCCGCCAACCAGTGACTCAGCACAGCTCCAACCCCGTATGGGGATGCATCACACGCGATGCAAATTGACAGCTTTTCGTTAAAGTGTGTGAGCACTGAGTTCGAGGACAGCAATGCCTTGACTGCTTGAAAACTCCTTTTGTGGAGCTTGGTCCACTGCCATGGGGAGTTTTTGTCTAAGAGCCAGTGTAGCGGCTCTGCCACTGCAGCCTTGTTGGGGAGGAATGAATGATAAAAATTCAGGAGGCCCAAGAAGGCTTAAAGTTCTCCCTTGGACCTAGGGCTTGGTGCCAGCTGAATCGCTTTCAGCTTTGACTCTGCAGGATGGATGCCCTCAGCATCGATTCAAAACCCAAGAAATTCTGTGGATGGAATCCCAATCTTACATTTGTCTCTCCTTAATCTAAATCCCATGGCACAGAACCACTGAAGGACAGCTCTAAGCTGCTCAGCCAGAACTTCTGTGGACTCCCCGGCAATGAGTACATCGTCGAAGTACGGGCAGAACCCCAAAATACCCTTGAGTGTGCTTTCCATGATCCCCTGAAAAATCCCTGGGGCTACACTTACCCTGAATTGAAGGCGCTTTACCTTGAAGGCCCCCCGGTGCGTAACAATCATTTGTGCAGCTGCCATGGCCTTGTTCACTGGCAGCTGTTGGTAGGCCTGCACTAAATCTAATTTAGTGAACATACGGCCACCTTGCAAGAATGCCAGAATATAGCTGACGACTGGGACGGGGTACGCATGCTGCTGTAGTGCCCAGTTAATGGTACACTTGTAGTCAGCACATATTCGTACCTCTCCGTTGGCCTTGAGTGGCATTATAATGGGGGTCTTCCACTTCCCACTGTCTACAGGCTCTAAACCCCCTAACAAACCTGTCCAGCTCTGCATTGATTTTATGCTTTAATGCAAATGGCACATGGTGGGGTTTAACCCAAATTGGCGCAACCTGGGGATTAAGTTTAAAAGCTATCAGTGTACCCTTGTACTCTCCCAAACTTGGGCTGAAAACATCTGCAAATTCCTTGCAAACAGAAGACAAATCTATTGTTTGAGTCTGATGAACGCCGGTGACCTGAATGCCCAATGCATTAAACCAATCGAGTCCTATGAGGCTTGTTCATTGGCCATCTACCACGATAACATCTAGCAGGCCTGAAAACCCCTTGATCTTCACCACAAGTGTGGCCTCGCCCTTGACCACCACTCTGGAATTCTGGAAGATGGTAAGTAGGATATTAGATGGTTGTAGCTTGACCTGTTACTATGGCTGCAAACGTGCCAAAAAGTTCCAATGGAGATGATGGACACAGTGGAGCCTGTGTCCAGTTCCATTTTACATGGAATGCCTTGACGTTCGACCTGTAGTTGGAACTTCTGTTTAAGAGGTTGATGGGCACCCGTGCAAAAAAATGCTCCAGCGCCTGGAGCAGAACCCTACTCGGTGTTGCCCCAAGGCCCTGGTACCTCTCCTGAAAGTCTTGGCTGGCTGGCGGTCCCTCTGGCAACCTCGACAGATGGTGGTGATGTGGCCTGGTTTTGCACACATCCAGAATGTGGCTGTCCTGAAACAGCAATCCATGCATTGATGGCGGCCTCTGCAGCCCAAACACCTTGGGAACAGAACTGCCTTGTCAGCCGGGCTCGTTCCTCTTTTGTGGTACTGCTGAATTTTGTCGACTTTGTCGTCAGAGTCGGTGTCTTCCACTTGTTCGGCATCCTTGTGGTTTCTGTAGATGGCGTGCTTTTGGAGGGCCGCAATGCCTCCACGGCACCCTTGGTGGCTTCGTCCACCATAACTTCCTTTAAGGCTTTTTGAAGTGAGAGAGTCTCCTTCACAAAGAGTTTTTGTTGGAGCTCTCTGTTCCTGAGTTCACAGACTAAGCGGTCTCTTAGTCGCTCCTCTAGGTCAGAGAAATTGCAGAGTCGCGAAGCTTGATGAAGTGCTGTGATGAATTCTGTCACTGACTCGCCAGATTGTTGTTCGCATTGTTTGAAGGCGTGCCTCCACGCTTTCACTGAAAGCTTTGGTTTGAAATGGTCACACAGCTTCTTCTTTAGGTCTGCATACATGACAGTTTCCAATGGTGCCAGGACAACCAAGTTCTCTGCAATATCAAAGGTGGCTGGGCTGCACATGCAGAGGAGAATCACAGCCTTCAGCCCATCTTCACTGACTTGATTTGCACGTAGGTAGTTCTCTACTTGGGAAATGTAGGACAACCATCTCTCTGGGTGCATCACATCGAATTCTTCGAGCTTTCTGACCTTCGCCATGGTGAGAAGTCTTCGCAGCTCATGTCTCACGTTGCCTCATGCTGCTAGCTTCTGCGTAGGGCCTGGGTCTGATTCGTAGGGTGGGGTGGTCTCCAGCATGGCTTGCTAGGCAGACCGAGGGGGAGGAACACTGTTCCCTACCAGGGTCTGTGCTGGTCTCACTCCCTAGTGATTTCAGGCTCTTAAGAAGAAGAAGCACATCCCACCTTCATCGCCAGTGTCATGTAGCCGGTTCTTTGCAGGTATTGAGTGAGACAGAAGGTTCAAAACAGCAACATACTTTATTGAAGGTCAAACAGAACAGAAGCAACAAGGGAGCTGCTGGGCACCTATTTATACAGTTGGCCGATAGGCGGCAACCAATAGGTTTGAAGCATAGGTTTCCCGCCCAAAGACCTATTTAGCTGGCTGGAGACAACCAGTCTGAGCCTGCTAGCAACCGTTACAACATACACCTGAACTAGCACTTAGCAGTTGAATGCAAGCAGTTAGTAAGCAGTGCAACAAGAGCAAACACTTACAACATATACAAAAGGCCAATGCATTACACAAAGTTCAAATGCTTGAGACCGCAACTTTACCTCTAATCCTTCTTCCAATAGTGAAGAAGGATTAGAGGTATAAGTGCTGGTTTAAATATTATTATTTAAATATTATTATTCTGATCCTAAAATTTACTATTAACAAAGACAAGGCCCTGGTGGGACTACGCTCTCAAACATTTGGAGTTTGCAGCATTCAGCAGAGGACTGGGAAGAGGATGTCGCAGAAGAGAAATCAGACATTTCTATATTCTGACTCTTCTCAGAAGTGGAGCCAGCCTTGAAATCATTTTCTTACTCAGTCAGAAGATAAGCCTTCTGTAGATATTTCATCGTTTCAGCCTTACAGAAGTTTGACAGAAATCTTTCATAATTCAGATCTAGAGAGCACTTCCAGACAAGGTGAACCTGGTAATAATACAGATTATGATTTCTAAACAAAGCTTCGGCTGGCTTTAGAACAGGGGTCCTCAACCCCCGGTCCATGCAAACAAGCGAAGCCTCATCTGCAGGATGCAGGCAGTACATGAAACCACGCCTGCTCCGATCCGCAGAAAAGCCTCTCTCCACAGAACCAGTCCCTGGTGCTCAAAAGGTTGAGGACCTCTGCTTTAGAATATTGCTGAGATAAGATTTTTCTATTATCCTAAGAGAGAAGTACAATCCCTTGCAGAGAGTGTTTTTCTCTCTTCATTTGTCCTGACCTGGTCTACTCTTATCTGTCATGCCTGATTTTCCATATAGGTTTCATGCAGTCACTGAGGACAACACATTAATCCTCAGAGCATTTGAAATCAAGTAGATAATAAAAATAAAACTTATATATTTATAAGTAAATGTACATATTAAAAATAACATTTTGTTGTTTTCCTGCAGTATATCTAAAAGTGGTCTATTTTATCATTCAGTAAAAAGCCAAGCAATGTCTACAAATTTTTTTCTCTGTACCATACCTCACAGCCATCCACTGTTGATCAACCATAAGATTAACTTTGTCAATACGAATGTTGTTAACATAGTGTAGTCTCTTTGGAAGGTCTTTGGCCAAGTAAGCTTTAAAGTACTGTTTTGGTTTTTGGCACTGAAAATGTCAAAGTGAAATGATGAGTTTTGCAGCATCACAGGATTAAAATATCAAAGATTAAAAAAACACGCTTTGAATGAAAATATTGACATGTTGCTATCATCATCATCATCATTATTACTACTACTATATTATTATTATTATTATTATTATTATTATTATTATTATTATTATTATTATTATTATTATTATTATTATCTTGCAAAGAGACCTTTTGTAAATTCTTCAAAAGCATCTCTATAAACAAGCATTCAATTGATAAAGGAATGCTAGACTACTTTTTAATTATGCATCACAGTGACTCCAACATGGGGATGAAATGCTCCACGAGTCCAGTTAATTACTTCAATGTATAGGGCGCTCTCTCTCTCTCTCTCTGTGTGTGTGTGTGTGTGTGTGTGTTTGTTTGTATGGGTATGTGTGTGTTGTCTGTCAATCTATCAGTAGTCCTCGAGTTAGATCCATAAGGGAATCTGCTCATTAAGGTTACAATTGGGGATGGTTGTGACACGGGTCATAAAACATGACTGACCCAATTTTACAACCTTTTTTGTGGTGGTTGTTAAGTGAATCATTATGGTCAAGACACTGCAAACTGCAATTAGATGCAACCCAATTACCAAGTGCCCAAAGTGCAGCCATGTGACCATGGGGTGCTTGGTCATCGGAACTTCAAATGTGGCTTGTAAATATGTTCCAGATAGGTCCATTGAAATTTCAAGTGGTTGCTAAGTGATCAGTTGCAAGTTGAGGTCTACATGTAGCTAACTAGCTCACAAACACAGGGAAATAAGTTAAGAACATGTCAATTTCAACCTGTTTCAGAAGGTATTGATTCATTGATCATTCAAAGCTTCTCTGTCCTCTAAAAACCACAGTTAACAGTTAAGGATTGTTCTTTCTAAGGTGGACTGAATTTAGCAGTTTTAGCTTTACATCTATCACAGCTGACAGTTATATGAAACGATAGTATGGACATTAAGGAAAATTGTGTAATTTACTTTAACTTCTATATGATGGTTGCCTTTTAAAGCGAGAGTAAGATACATTCACATCCCAATGTTAGGCATCAGTGGTCAAAATAGGTTTCAGTGAAACCCCAAGTGACCAGAACCCGACACATCATTTGTATGACATGAACTTGTAAGCTTTCTGAAAATTTAAAAGCATACTACATGTACTTTTTTCAGGTTCAAGACAAGAAAGCTAAGAGTGTGATAGATTCAGAAGTCACAGCATCCTTTCAGTTAGTGTAACAGACCTTAAGGGTTTTTACCTTTGGCAGAAATGCTATATAATTATATATATATAAGATGAACAATGACTAACTAGCTGAATTCAATTGCTGCAATATCGAAATTGGTTCTAGCAGTATGAGAATGGAACACAGCCAGCTCTGTTATGAAGTGATGCAAGATGCAGAATCTTTCATTTAACCTCCAATAGAAGGTGTGATCTAAAATGGATGTAAGTTCTATGCATCACCTCTCTCAAAGCGAACAGTAACAATGTGCTAAAGAAATTATATTTCAGTGGTGATACCTTCACTAAATGCTTGGGCTATTATTTTCTTAGGAAGAAAAAAACATAAAAACATACTCACTGTAAGATTTCTAACAATTCCTTCAGAATCAACTGTTTGGAAGAAAAGAAAGTTTATGCAGTATGAATAATGTATTACTCTCAAACATTAATTCAATTCGTCTTCTTCAAATACGCTGCATCAAACCCATGGTAGTTGCATTTTCAAGGCATTAAGCCTTTTTAAAATACTTATCCAATGGTATCTTGCAAGGCTTGGTTGTAACTCCCATCTGAAAACCACATTTACATAATTCAGTATTCATTTTAATGATAAAATTTCTGGGAGTTACAGCAATTGAAAAAAGAAATTCAAGCACCATAAGCTCTCATGGGTGGCAAGTGACATTGCTCTAAGCTAGGGAGATGCCCTAGAACTGTACGTTCTACAAAGCCTCTCACTTAAATTCTACAGTTTTATGAACCTGTGGTCCAAACTTACATGTATAAAAGTCTTTTGGAACATTTTTTGATCGAATACGAGGTGCTGGACCTTCATACATAAAAAAATCAACTTTATCAAAATAATCGGTCATGTATTCCAGCCGGTTACAGGATATCTGCTCCATGCCTAAAGAAAGGAGAGGAAAATGGTATACAATTGAATAAATATTGACAAAGTTTACCAGTTGACAAAGCTCTTTATTGAAATAGCAAAAAACAAAACAACATTACCATGATCAGCCAGAAGGATAAGATTGACACAATTATGCAGATTCCTTTGCTTTAAGCCTTCCATCAACATCCCCAGGGTCCGATCTGCCATTTGTAAAGCCATAATTATCTATGCCAAAGGAGAAAAAGAGTAACTGGCATTTTATAATTCACGTTAAGTTAAATATTGCAATCAGGTCTATCACAATAAATAATACAATAATAAAGAGAAAAACCTTTTTGGGCTACAAGTTGTGTTATTGGATCCTAATTTTTAATTGGATTACATTTAGAAAAGTAATAAACTGCTGTTATTAATAACCTTTTTATGCATTATATTTGTCAGAGTAAAATACAAGTCCATCCGCCACCATCACCACCCTGCACAATATCCGTCGCGGGTTAAAGACCCATTTATTTGAACAAGCTGGCCTGGCCTGATGGAGAATTACTTAGGGTTTTAATATTTATATATATTTTTATTGTTTTTATTGTGGGCAATAATTTAATTCTTTTTTAATTTTTGTATTTTTGTAGTTTTAAGATATGCCCTGTTCACCGCCCTGAGTCCTTCGGGAGAAGGGCGGTATAAAAATTTAATTATTAATAATAATAATAATAATAATAATAATAATAATAATAATAATAATAATAATAATAATAATAATTGTTGAATAATGATTTTATAATAGCATAAATAATAAACAATTAATAGGGCAAAAATAAAAATTGAGATATATCACAAGACTTGTAAATTGACCTATGCTTTGCCTGCTTGTATCATTATTTTCCACAGTTTTCTAAGTTGTTGGGAGTGTGCAGTGTAGTGCATCACTTCCTAGAGGCTCAGATTATCAGAGGTTCTACGGGTAGTATTTGACTCATGAGCACAATTGAGCCCAAAATTTCTGTTGCTAAGTGAGACAGTTGTTAAGTTAGTTTTGCCCCATTTTATGAACTTTCTTGCCACAGTTGTTAAGTGAATCACTGCAATTGTTAAGTTACTAATACGGTTGTTAAGTGAATCTGGCTTCCCCATTGATTCTGTTTGTCAGAAGTTCACAAAAGATGATCACACTGACAGGAGTAGATTATTAATCAGAAATTTCTAATGAATCTATAGTTCTGTAGGAGAAGCCACCTGAAAGTCATAAACTCAGACAAGTTAACTACATACAAATAAGAAAAGCAGAAATTGCTGGCTAACTGAAACTGGAAGCAGAGGAAATACAGAAATACCTATAGGAGCCGAGCTTTGTTAACAGAAAATTAGATGGTGATAGATAAGATGTGCACAAAGGGGCTTTCAGGAACACGGGAGGGGATAGTGGTTTTAGGCGGTCCGGATCAGTTTATCGGATGATTAGACAAGGGGCATTGAGAGCGATAGGGGAGGGGGGAATCTGCATCAGGGGCAGTATATAAAAATGTATCAAACAGCTCTTTAATGTGTGGCTGAACTCCTACATGTGCTTCAGCTCACCAAGCCTTTGCAAATGCTTCTTTTTAAATAAAACTTTGTTGCTGGAATTCCAATTAAGTTTGTTTGTTTTGTGATCTTGATCCACGTTCCAAACAACGTGGGGGCTCCTCCGGGGTAATCCAAATGGTCCCTGGATCCCTGGGAGTGGCCACCTCCAAGGGGACAGGCACCACGTGAATTTTGATGGTCTCCTGAAAGGTAACCACGCCCAGCCCGGGACCCGTGAAGAACCGGACACTAAATAGTGGATTCCAGGAACAAAGCAGGTCAGGTCATTATTATTTTTTTGATGCCCCAAGGGTCCTAAAAGGCTGACAAGACAAACACACCCTACAAGGTGTGAATGTCCCAAGGGTCTGAAGGACTGGCAAGGCGAGGAGGTGGGTGAAATACCAATTGCCGGGAAACTCTGTGCACAGACCCAGGTAAGAAAATCAGGGCATTTTCACATTTACCTGGGTGGCTAGATGGGTAGGCTGGTGTGACTCTGAGACCTGTGAGAGTGTGACTGAGACGGTCCAAGGGCCACAAGGGCTGGCAAGGTGAACTGAGAACGGACTCCTGAGTACGGGTTTCCATACCTCCGCAAGGAGATTGGCCGGAAAAGGAGGAAGCGGCTTGGTGAAGCGAAAAGTGGTCTCATTAGGTTGGTAAGGATAACAGAATCAGATGGTGACCCCCTATGGGTTATAAACCTTCCAAGAAGCCTTGGAAGGGTCAAAAGGGGGACTTCCTAGAAGATGTGGGAAAAGGAGATAATGTCTCCATCCCTCCTCACAGTCCCCTGGGAAAGATCCTGGTTGGATGGAATCATCCTCCTTATAGTAGAAGGGTAAAAGATCTAGATAAAGACCTGATGATTCAATATTGTTATTTTATTTGGGGACAAAAACAAATAGATGAGGGAACTCAATGGCCATGGTTAGGTAGTTTTAATTACTTCCTTTGCCAATCCCTATGTGAGTATGTATTTTCTAAAAAGTCTCTGGACAAGGGACAGTGGCAAAAGGGAACAAAAACACCTGGGCATGTAGGACTGATATGTTTGTGAGACCTGGACAGGTGGGAGCATAGAACATAAAAGTATTAGGGATCGATCTGGGATCCTGTACATATGAAAGAAGTAATAGATTGACTGCATATATTGGGGGTCTCATAGGCAAGGAAGAATCAGCCATGGGCAATAAGCCCAGTAAGGGGATAAGGTATCCCCTGGAAAGTCCCTTAGTGCAAGGTTGGCAGGATAAACTATATACTCGAAATAAAAGTAAAAGTATTATGATAAAGTATTGCTGTTTTAAATGCTAGCAAGATGGGATGGATTTATCTGGAAAATACACCTCGGATAAGAGTAAAGGTTGTGGTTGTTAGCTGCGAAGTCATGTCCGACCCATCGCGACCCTATGGACAACGTTCCTCCAGGCCTTCCTGTCCTCTACCATCTTCTGGAGTCCTTTTAGGTTCACGGCTACTGCTTCAGTGACTCCATCCAGCCACCTCATTCCCTGTCGTCCCCTTCTTCTCTTGCTGTCAATCTTTCCCTGCATTAGGCTCTTCTCAAGTGAGTTCTTCCTTCTCATTAGGTGGCCAAAGTAAAGGTACCATGACTCAATATTATAATTCTGGTTTGAGGAAGGTGGGGTGGGTGTAAAACTTAATACCCATTCTTGCAGTTTCAGCTTGCAATTTTTTTATTCAAAAAAGGAGGCAGTAATTGTTGAACAAAGGAAGTTTTAGTTGAACAAGAAATAAGGTTGTTTTTTTTTAAAAAAATGAAATATGAGAAGAACTTGAATACACCTATATATCCATCAACCAAAAGAAATGACTCTGAATTGTTTTGTTTAGATCTGTAAACGTTTTAACCTACTTAATGGAAATTTGTTTCCATCTGAATGGAATCTGATTAAATTGAACTTGACTAAATTTATATTAAAAGCAAAGAGTTGATACTAGAGTTTGATACAAAACTATTTCAATAACTCAGAATATCTTAAGCTTGTTTATTTTTTTTTGTGGAGTTGCTTTTTTGTTGTTGTTGTTTTATGTTTTTATGTCTGTGTGCAGGACACACTGATAGAAAATAATACCTAAGAGAATTGAAGGAATTGTAATTCAACCCTTGTTTAAAACGAAGGAGTTGAGAAAATTTTGGGGATTATAAATGAGCTATGTTGT
This sequence comes from Vipera ursinii, assembly GCF_947247035.1. Lineage (NCBI taxonomy): Eukaryota > Metazoa > Chordata > Lepidosauria > Squamata > Viperidae > Vipera > Vipera ursinii. The sequence goes on along the minus strand of NC_139512.1, from coordinate 264,446,689 downwards.
TTTGAATAAAGATTTGTATACAAACAAACTCAAGCAGAGTTTGGTGAGTGCTCCTTTGTTGGCTCTTTACTAAGCAATTTGTTTGTAAATACAGAAAAAGGAACGGCTAGGGGAGGGGGTTTTATCCAGAAGTGGGGGAAAAGAGGCACCCAGTGGCATTTTTGTCTAAAATTGACATTGGGGGAAGTCTGGATGGTTAGCGTTTCTTACGAAGTGTGAGTAATTTTAAATCAGAAAGCCAAAAGGAAGTAAACACTTGTTCATAGCAAAGTAGTTGGGGGAAAAAAGAGAGACATAATGAAAAAAGATGCTTACTTCTCCACTAACAGGCCCAAATTTATGTCCAGTTGTGTCTGGCTCCTCAATATACAATGTGACAAAATCTGGTCTGCAGATTAAAAAGAAAGGCCATTACTTTAAAAAAAAATCACTTCATCCAAAGATATATTATTAATTAACACATAGCCAAAATTGTTTGAAACTCAGTGGTGGCTGCTATCCTCTCCTAGAGCTAAAAAATCAGAGTCACATCAAACACCAAACTAGCTAGGAGAGGAAAGAATAGGAAAGGACATTATTAAAAACAAAAGACAACATGGAACAAACATCCCAGAACCAGAATGCTGTCGGGATTATTTTCTCTCATTCTGTTGTCAGTTCTGAAAATGGAAGAAAGGGCAAAAATCTGGATGTCCACAAGATGGCAGGAAAAAGAGTTTTTGGTACCTCTTTCTGCCATCCAATGTTTAGCAGATTTTTGCAGCTCAGTTCAAATCACCTGAGAGGAGAGGCAAAAAGATGGCAACATTTAGTGTTTGAGGTTTTTTTAAAAGGGGGGGGAGGAGAGCAGATGACAATAAGAGAAACCACCATTGGTGGGATTCAAATATGTGAACAACCGGTTCTCTGTGTGGATGCTGCTTTGGAAGTCCATTCTGGGCCTGGGCCAGAACTCAACAAAAAATTAGCTACCAGTTCTGCCGAGCTGGTGCGAACCAGCTGAATCCCACCACTGGAAACCATGCTTCTTTTATAAGAAAAGAGAATGTTGTTTCATGGCTATTACCTCTCAGCTTTGGGGAGATCTAGCCATTTTAGCACCTCTGTAACTCTTGCTTCAAACGGAACTGATCTACAAGGAATAAAAATATTATTTAGAAGGAAAACAATATGGTGACAAGGAGAACTTTGTTTTAGTGGACACGTCAGCAACATGTTTTTATGCCAATAGCAAACAAGACCAGCAAAGAAGACAATCAGCACTTTCCCAGCTTCCCATTATGAGTAATGAAACATTGGTTAATTTTTTTGTGACTGACAGACGTCGTTCTGTACAAACATTTTAATACAGCAAAAATCAATTTGATAATTGCAAATGCAAAGGCACAACCAGGTTGACTTTACGTTGCAATGTGAACATAAATCAAATGTAAACACTGTAGGGGAAAAAAAACCCTTAAGAGTAAATGCTTCTGTAAAAATAATGTATACAAAAAAGCCTAAGCAAAACATAGCCCCTTCCAATTCCCTGCAACAATCAATGCATGAAAAACTCTTCTCATGCGGCCCTCCTCTCTTTTTGTTTGGGATGGGGTTGGTAGAACATGATAGGAGGCAGATGAAAAATGGTTTCAAAATGCCAGAGCAAACGTGACACTCAATGGGCCAGAGACAGTTTGAGTCCATCTTCAGCTGCCTGAAATCAGAACTTCTCATCAAAATATTATCACATCTTAGTAGATCCAGTACTCTCCATCATGCAATATCTATAAAACAACTACCTGGAATTATAAACTGGCCAGTATTAAGATGGAAAGCCCACTCAATAAAGTAGAACAGAAGCTGTATTTTTCCCAAAAGATTTAAGCTGAAGGCTGACCCGTCAATTAAGCAGAATGAGAAAATGTCTCAACCAGCAGGAGGCAGCAGGATGTCAGAGGTGAAAGATGCCTCCTGTCCCATACCTTCTCAGTTACCGGGATGCCATTCAAGCCAACAAAGGATATTTATGCTAATGCTAGGATGAAAAAAAGGTGCCAACCATTTTTTAGGCAATTGTTGCACATGAGAAAAGAATGAAACGTGTCCCTCTCATGTTCTTCAAACCCAGCCTGGTATAATACTGTACATGTTCACTTTATGTATTTATCATACAAAACTTTCTTAATGCAGACATTAATTGATGTGTGGGAGTGGGAAGGACCGTGCAGATCTTTGAAAGACACTTTGCTTCAATGGCTGCATGAACGAAACAGCAGTAATGTCTGTATAATCATTAGGAATTGAGCTTCGTTCAGGGATGTCATTCTTGGCAAAGGCTTACCGAATAATGATTTGTAAACTGTAAAATGAATGGAACACCAGTTCATTGGCAGTTTTCCCTTACTGTAATATAGTTTTTGCACTACAGATGTCCTATTGATTAAATATTATATTCCCACAAAGACATCTGTAGCTGATGGGAGATCCTGTTGATTTTTTTCAGTCTTCAACTCACTTGTTATAAACCTTGTATATAGTTGGGTAAGATCCATTTATTTTTACTTCAGATCCAGGCCAAAAGTAGGTGGCTGCTTTCAAACCTTGATAGGTTACCGTATGCCAAATCTGCAAGAAGTATGCATACAATCAGTATCTTAAAAATGAACAAACTGTAAAACTTCATGTCTTCAGGTTTCTGCAGACAGTCCCCAGATTAAGAATGTCCAACTTAAAGAGAATCTCTAAATACTAATAGGGCTGTCTGTTACAAAATGGCAGAAGCAAAGTTACAGTAGTTAAAATGCCGGACATGATCTGATTCAAAATAGTGGATGGCATTCTCCTTTCTAGAATCAACGAAATGCTAAAGTTGTACAATGCTTTCATGAGCGTCACAAAGTAGTGTGTGCATTTTTAATATAGCATGCAGCCTTTTTTCAGCAGTTCATGAAAGTATTGTGCAGCTTCAGAGATTCGTCTGCTCGAGGAAGGAGAATGCTGTCTGCCATTTTGAGTCAGATCACTTTGCCTTCGCTGAAATTACAACAGTTACTTATGACTGATCTTTGCAACCGTTGCAGCATCTCCATAGTCATGTGTCCAAAACTTGGACAGTGAGAGACTGAATTCCAAGGAGTTCTTCTTGAATTGGATTCTTCTTGCTGGATAGTTTTTCCAGTTTTAAGTCAGTTTTTCCCATAGTTTTAAGATTTGAAACATATACATTTAAACTTTACAACTTTAAACTTTACAAAGAACTTGGGTTACAGTGTTGATGTAGTTATTGATCTCTGATATGCAGTGATACAGGCCCAGTAATCTGTTCCCATTTAAATACAAATTCTGGTTAAAGACAGAGTTAGGGAATGGAAATCATTCTTAATCCAGGACAGACTGTACTCACTCATCAGCACTTTTTAAAAACTAAATGTGCTTTACTATCTTTCACTCAAAACTGAAATCTGGAAAGCCATGTTGATTTTTTACATGGGGACCTTCCCTATTTCCGTTTCTCTGCTAAGGAATTACAACATCTTCATAGCATCACTCTGTTGCCTTGAAGATATATATATGAAGTCACTTTGCATTACTGTTATTTCAATACAACAATTGGATTTGCTATTGGGAAATCAAGTATATCTACACCAAGGAACAAAACTAAAGGTACATACGGGTTGTCCACCCCACCAGGCAGGATTTGTCATGGTAGGTGCAGATAGTGAGAAGTTCAGATTTAAAGTTACATCATATATATTATTGTCAATGATGCCATGGGATTCTGGATACAAGCCCTGAGGAAAAAAGATACATATTAATGCAGATGAATGAGCTGCTTAACATTTCTTCCAGGATTTGTACTATTGGAGTGCACTGCTACATATCAAGAGCAGAAAGATTTCAGGTTTGTAGGATTTAAATGTCTTGTAAAAGACATACACCTCCTGCAGACATTTGGCAAAATAATGATATTCTAATTATATTCAGAAGAAGTGCAGTGTGTGCAAATGACAAGATCCTTTTGCATCCTCCTCTATGTTTGGCAGGCAACTGGTTATGCTGGAGAGGTTCCTCTATTCATAAAAGTTTTTTACGCATAATTAAAAATCCCAACCTTCCTTAATCATAAATACCGTACTCTATGAAAGCAGTCCAACCATGAAATGAATACATGTAGTCCTCAGCTTACAACCATTTGTTTTAGCAACCATTTGAAGTTTCAACTATTACTTATGATTGAACTTTGCAACCATTGCAGCATCTCCATAGTCATATGTTCAAAATTTGAATGCTTGGCAATTGGTATGTACTTAACAAAAATTGCAGCATCACATTTACCTTGAAGTTAGAGACTGTGATAGGAAACTGGTTAACTTCTGGCCATGCGCCCGTAGTGCATGGCCACATGAGAGCGGACCTCTGTTCCCCATGGCTAGTTTCGTCCTGCCAGGGAGACCCTAGATGGGTCTGAAGTTGCCCTGAAGAGGTGACCGTGAAGGAGGGGTATCATGTTGATCATGAAGTGATGGCAATTGCTTTGTTTGGTCTGGAGGAAGCCCTCTGAACCTGACAGGAAAAATGCTAGCCGCACGCCAATGTCTAGCCCAAACTACCTGCAGCCAAAGTCCAAGAGCACTAACCAGAACAACGGTGAACAGCATGCTTGGAATTTTTTGAGAGTATTTGAACTTCTCTCCCTTATTTTGCAAATAAGTCCCTAGGAAAAATCCCCAAAGCAAAAAACCTCTGAAAATGAGGGGAGGGGACTACACTCCCATTCCCCCATAGACCGAAGTGATGAATTAACCTTTAAGGAGGAAAGAAACATACCGAAATTAAATTTAAAATACTACAATCTGAACAAACTTAGAAAGTAAAACAAACTGCTAAGATTATATTCTAAAGGATTTTGATGAAATTATAAAACAAGAAAAATAAGAATAATTTCTTGTCTGAAAGAGCTGGAAAACAAATATTTGCTGACATCTAGTGGACAATTAGAATATAGCACATTAAAGACAATGCCCAGAAACAAAGAAAAATCTGTTCCCATGAACTCTAATAACCTTTAGTTGCCAGGGAACAAAGAAGAGATTGTATACTGGGCCAGCTATAAGATTGGAAAGTATTTGAAGGAAAAGAAATACTTTGAGTGTGGCCTAAATTTATGAACTGTTTAAATACTTTGATCTATGACTACTTTTTGAGAGGAACAGTTACAGGAAGGATTTAAGATGGCTAAATATATTGAATTGCAATTCTGACTGGTTGACAATTGACTCCTAAAAGAAATAATTGTTATAAAACATTGATTTTACTGAAACATTGACAAGTGAAAATTACAGTGGATTATAAAAATTATATATAAAGACAAGAACTGTACAAAATTGGACTGTTTGGATTTTGAGTTCTGGTCAGTTTGACAAGGCTAATTACAGAGACTGTGGCACTTATGACAGATTATTCGAAAAGAGGAGATAACATGGATATGACATATTCATAAAAAAATGATAGAAAACCACACTTAATATCTACTCTTGAAGGATTCAGCCGGAGAGATCAAAGACCTCTAGAAGCAACATTTCAAGACAAGACAAATACTTTCCAAGAAGACATTTATGCAATAGTATGATGGATACAAATCACAATAGCTCTAAACCAGGGGTGTCAAACTGCCGGCCTGTGGGCCAGACACGTCACAATGAAACTGCGCCCACCCCATTGCCGACAATGGGAAAAAAGCTCCAATACATCACGTGACGTCACGTGACGTTGCGAGTTTGACATGCCTGCTCTAAACCATGAGGAGATTAAACATAACTTTGATAACATGAGTGAATACACTTCTAACTTACATTTTCAATCAAAAAATATTCAAAGAATGATGGTAAAGAATGAACAAACAAATCAGATAACAGAATGTGTACTAGAAAAAAAATAACTTAATTTGCGAAGCCATAAATGAAAGAAATTATAACTTAATATAAACAAGAAAAAATTCACAAGATTTGGATACAACAATAAATATGGAAAAGATACCTTATGCATTAGAATGTCAAAATAAACCTGAGAAGAAAGAAGACTTAAGAAAATGGACACTGCTAGGAGAATCACTGTTTAGGAGACAAAAAGCATAGATCTTACATATTATGTATCCTCTACGCCTAACAACAACTACAAAAATACAAGAACTGTTTGACAAGTCAAAAATATTAATTTGGAAAACAATTTGGCAAAGGAAGAAGATTAGAGATGGGCTTAAGAGACTTGATTCGCCCTACCAGATGGAATATTATATGAGCAAACACTTGTTTGAAAATGGCTAAATAAACAAATACCATTGGCTATGAAGGGGCTTTAGAATAAGTGGGATAAGAGATATAAGTAATATAGTATTTTTTGATAAGATACAAAATGTAAAAATGTTGGGATGATGAAAGTGAAGGAAAAGTTTGAACTTTAAAGACAAATTAAGTTTGAAAAGATTTAGAATTAAGGAATGATTGAAATATTGAGGAGAAATAAGAATTTTTGAAAAAGGATATATAGTGATTCAATCAATTTTTACAAATAGAAGTGAAATATAAATAGATTAGAAAAGATGTTATAGGTAGATGTTATGATAGATTAGTAGTATAGTATTTCTATAATATATGAAATATGAAAATACTGGGATGATATATTTAGGTGGAAAATTTGGATATTTAGATGTTAATTACTGAGAAAATTATGATTGATAAGAATTGTTTGAATATTATGGAGAAATTGAGCTTAAACAAGATTTATGAAAATAAGATATATGGTGAATCAATAAGATGACTTTTATGAAAATAACATAAGTTGATAAGAAAAAAAATGCTATATATGGACGCTATTATTGTTGGTATAAATATAGAAGAAAATATTTTTATTTAATCATTTATATATAGAAAATATCAAATATCAGAAATTATATTTGTTTCAGGCTGAAGAAGGAGGATACTATTGGGAGAAGAGAGGATCAAGGAAATATATTATCTTGATATACTAATTATGGAAATATAAAAATTATTATTGACTGTTAATTAACTATTATTGATTGTATATTATTTTAAAAAATCATGAACCAAGACAACACACTGTACACCAGGCACTAAGATTGTTATTGTAAAAAATCAATAAAACTCATACAAAAAAAAGGAAACTGGTTTAGGCACTAAAATTTGGTTGTTTACAATTATATTGTGAGAAAATCAGCAATTTCTGATAGGCATTCTATACTTAAGATCCTTTGCCTTAATATTAATTTTGCCTGATCTTGCTTTTTGTAGTGCAGGTATGGTAGTCTTGGCTTACGTAAGAAGACATAACTGGAAAAGCCATAATGACTCAGTTTCTTTTGGATAGCCATTTCCCAAAAAGATTTGAAATTTTCTACAAGCATAAATGGGCCAGTCCACTAGGACTGTGGTATAGTTTTAGCCAGTAAGTGGAAAATATCTTTTGGATATTGATGGTTGGATTCAAGTTTATTGACTACAGCTTCCTATCAAAGCACTGCTGGTAACAAATAAAATGCTTCTCAAAAAATTGTTTGAATTCTTTCTGAGTTAATCATGTTATCTGTTCCCATTTGAGCCCCATGTAGCAATAATTCTCAGACTTTAGCTGCAAACAACTTAACTGCAACAGGGATGAACTGTGCTCTTCCGGAAAAATAATATTTAAATATCTGCGCATTATGAGATAAATAATCCAGATGCACATTTCTGCTTCCTGAAATCTGAAAAATGATCCCTAAACATCTAATGCTCTTAATCCGCTCACCTAAATTCCAACATCTCTTTGGCATTTAGCAAAAGAGAGAATCTTGGAATAATTTATTACTGGCTGTTCCTCAATAATGCTAGATTGATATCAAAGTTCTTTTAAGGCTAATGGAATAGTACTGGTGCCAGTACTCTATGCATGAACAGCATGGAGTGATAAATTGATATGTCTGTGGGCTAATTTAGGAGGACAAAAGATAAAGTTACTTAAGTGAGAAACTGATGAATTCATATAGTAATTGAATAAAACTGGAGCCAATAACATCCCTGTCTAAGTCCCCTCCTTACTGCTATTTATGATATGTCCTTAATTACTATACCTGATCTTCATTTTGGTATTCTCATATATTTTAATAAGCTGCAAAAGTAGACATTTGATTATAGGGTATTCTTTAATTTATGCCACCATTTAGATCTAGATAATGTGTTGAAAGCTGACCTAAAGTCAATAAATTACCTGCAAGGGGGGGGAAACGATTTTCTGCATACTTTGGAGCATACTTAGACCAACACTTAGTTTGCAAGTAGGCCTGCCTGGATAGAGCAAAGGGAAAAAAAGTAATTGCTAATGATACAAAGAATCTTGAGGGCTAGGAGAAGTTGTGTAAAACTGTTATCGCATGTTTGTATTTCAGCAAACTGGTGTTTTGTGAATGACTACAAGCCAGAGTGATCATATTATCTCAACATTCAAAATGTGCTCTCTGGGGACATCACCCAATCTGATTCTCTCTCTGGATGTGTTCAGCTACAGAAAGGGTTATAAGAGGTATCTTTTCCCATACTACACAAATACACTTCAAGAGCATCCCGCTGTTGTTTCCTATAAAAATAATTTCGAAGTCACTCAGACCACCCGCTTTTCATAGATGGAATTTAGAGAGATGAAAAAGCTTGTGATTTCAACTGATTCTTCTTTGCTGCTGCTTTTTGTTTGTTTTTTGGTTTGTTTTTGTTTTTTTTTTGCATTGGGTGTTTGGTTTTTAGGAGGAAATTTATATATTGTTTGATTTCTTATTATTGAAGGGCAGGGAGCAAGTCATATCATAGAATAGCAAATAAAATATAGTTGATAAATGGCAGAGCAAGTACTTACTGTAACAATAGTGTAGTGGTTTGCAAAGGTTTTGGTTGGATAAACCGCCCTCATGTATTTCGCATGAGTCCCACAAGTTTCTAAAATCAAATATGGCATATAAAATGAGAACTGCCCATTTTTATATCAATATCCCTCCACCCTTGCTTTAGTCAAAACATGTCAATCCAGTTGAAAAAGGAGAAGAAATTTTAGCACAAATTTATATGAGTTTTTCCTGAAAGCAGGAATTCCCCCCCCACCGGAATATCAATAGACAGAATCAGTCCTTAAACAAAGAGTATTAGATGTGGACATCAGGATGAACTAAGCCAGGGGTCTTCAAACTTGGCAACTTTAAGACTTGGAGACTTCAACTCCCAGAATTCTTCAGCCAGGCTGGCTAAAGAATTCTGGGAGTTGAAGTCCCCAAGTCTTAAAGTTGCCAAGTTTGAAGACCCCTGAATTAAGCCAACTTCCATTCAGTGCAATTATAGGAAATTAATTCAACTGCTCTAGGAAGGGAAGGAATGATCGGATGGAATATCTTACGCAGGACGCTCCATCCTGTGAAAGTTTGTTGCATCTTTCAGTTGCAGAAAGTTATCACTCATTATAAATCGTCTTAAAATAGTTAAGTTTGCTTACTTTCAGGAAGTTATTCAATATAAGTCTTCTTAAAATAAAGAGCTTACTTACTAAGCTTATTAATATTGGGCATTAAACTATCCCAGGTTTCCAAATATCCAGCCCTAAAGCCATCCATTGAAAAAAGAATAAGTGGGGACTGTTCAAACCTAGAAGAAATCACAACATACATAATTTACTTTGTGTTAGCAGCATTATAGCAATTACTTGTAAAAAACAACAACAAATAATTTCCAAAAAATATAGTATACATTTCAATCTGGGATATTTGTGTGATGAGTGTAAGGTGGGGCTCGTCATAATTCAGCAGCATAATGGTTGACACCTCATTCCTTTAGTATAAAGATATGTGTCATCCTGTAGATTTTCACACACACACACACACACACACACACACATACAGAGAGAGAGAGAGAGAGAGAGAGAGACAGACAGACAGACAGACAGACAGACAGACAGACAGACAGACAGACAGACCTCTTAGGATATCCTAGATTTCAGGAGTACTGTATTTTGATATAGGATGTAAAAAAAATTAAAGTAATCGTGAATTTCACTGGAACCCAATCAGAACACACCACTCTAGCTGGAATAAACACTAGATCAAGCTGTGTTCCGTCTTGTTTCTTTTAATTCCCTGGGAGGAAAATGTGCCTGAAAAAAGATACAATGCTGAAAGCTAGACAGCACAACAAAACTTTATAAAAGCAAACAAAAAGAGAAAAGAAAGCCTAAGGACAGGTTACACTGTAAACACAGGGGATAAAAATATTCAGATTGTAATGGTTTCATAATTAGCTACATTGCTCTTTTAACAATCCGTCTAATCAGAAATAGGAATCAAGTTTATAGCTTTGCAGAAGCCTATTGATCAAGGGGCAGCTTCCTGTGCATTTGGACAACTTGGCAGAGTCCAAAGTTTACAAACATGCTGAATATGGAAAAGTGGGTGAGCAATTAGATGAAAATTTTAAATTGCTACTGGTGATGAGCCAGTAGTAAAACTCATGAATACATAATAATGAAGAGAACTTGGGATTGGATACAATGAGTGAAAAGTGAAAATTTGCTGCAGAAGACCTTTTTATATTCAATGTTCCCCAACATTAATAAACTTTGTTTGCATTGTGAGAGTTGAAGTTCAACATTTCTGGAGAGCACAAGCTGGGAACCAGCTAGGAAATTATTTACCCTTCACTATATAATCCACTTCCTTATTATGCCACAAGTGATTTATCTTTTTAAGAACTAATCAACATAGCTTAGAAAATGTGATCCCTGCCATCACAAGGTATAAGGGCAATAATGCATTTATGTAGTCATATGTATGCCAATGATACCACTCTAATGGCAGAAAGTGAAGAGGAACTAAAGAGCCTGTTGTTGCGGGTGAAGAAGGAGAGTGCAAACATTGGCTTGAAACTTAACATTAAGAAAACCAAAAGATCATGGCATCCGGCCCTCTCAATTCCTGGCAAATAGATGGGGAAGAAATGGAGGTAGTGACAGAATTTATTTTCCTGGGCTCCAAGATCACCGCAGATGAGGACTGCAGCCAAGAAATTAAAAGACGCTCTTGGGGAGGAAAGCCATGGCAAATCTAAACAGTACACTAAAAAGCAGAGACATCACCCTGCCAACAAAAGTGTGTATAGTCAAGGTTATGGTCTTCTTAGTTGCAATGTATGGCAGTGAAAGTTGAACCATAAGAAAGATTCAGCGCCAAAGAATTGAGGCCTTTGAACTATGGTGCTGGAGAAGACTCGTGCGAGTCCCTTGGACTGCAAGGCGATCAAACCGGTCAGTCCTAGAGGAGATCAACCCTGACTGCTCTTTAGAAGGCCAGATCCTAAAGTTGAAACTCAAATACTTTGGCCACCTAATGAGAAGGAAGGACTCACTGGAGAAGAGCCTAATGCTGGGAAAGATTGAGGGCAATAGAAGAAGGGGACGACAGAGAATGAGGTGGCTGGATGGAGTCACTGAAGCAGTAGGCGTGAGCTTAAATGGACTCCAGAAGATGGTAGAGGACAGGAAGGCCTGGAGGAACATTGTCCATAGGGTTTGCGATGGGTCAGACACGACTTTGCAACTAACAACAACAAATAGTCATATGTTCAATTGAAACCTCATCAATCTCACAGATGTTCAAATATATCTGTATGTCTGGAGTCTATTGATTTATCATTAAAACAAGCTCTACTGGAATAGGCACATGTTATTAAACTTCAATAATCACTTCTTGCAAGCTGATTACAACTCAGTTTAAGATTCAAACTAAATATTGCATGCAAATGAATATGGTACTTTAGATGGAGAGATTTAAAATAGATAATAGAAGAGTGGCTCAGAATTCTGGCTTCTTTTTCTGTAATTATCTCTCCTAAAGTTGTTTGTCCTTCCAGAAGAATCAAAAGAAATTTTTTGCATTGCTATTTAAAGAGACAGTGTGCCCTATGCTAAACGTCTTAAGTAAAATACTGTACAATGGGAAGATGCAACCATTGTACCATTCTTGCTTTTGGTTTTGTAGTTTTGTACATAATCTTGTTAATATTTTAATATTTATGGTTTTAATTGTAAGCTACTCAGAGATGTGAGTGAGTGAGATACAGTAGTGGCCAAAATTGTGGAAACCTTTTGGGAAAAGTGTATAGTAGAAATGCCACCTTTTGTTATGTTTCCACCTATTTTTCTTCTAGTTTCTTTATAACTGTAGCCTTGTTCACTTAATAATACTATTTTACATCACTTTCTGGGCAACCAGTCAACTCTTTGCACCATTACTTTAATTTTATTACATTTTACAAGCTCACTAAATGAAAGAACACAAAAAACCCAACAAACTTGGTAGTGATTACATAACACACTGACAAATGTTCTCCTCTCAGCTTCAATACATGACATCAATAACTGAATCCTACTGTGATCTGATTGGCTCATTGCCAAAACAAGATGACACCTGATTGGCTCTCTAAACACTCATGCTCATTGGCTACAATCAGATGAAGGAAAGCTACCTGATATCAACCTAAGTAAGTTGTGCTTCCTATTTCTGGTTATTTGGCTATAACCTTTCATAGAATAAAGTACAGATAATTGAACAAACTATGTTGCATTACATTATTGATTAAATTATCTTTCCATTGACATATAATTTTATGGTACTACTCAAAAAAAGTGGTGTTATTAGCCATCAAAACTCAAAAATACACTTTTCCCAAAAGATTTCCACAATTTTGGCCACTACTGTATATACATTAAATTAAATTAAATTAAATTAAATAATTAAATTAAATTAAATTAAATTAAATTAAATTAAATTAAATTAAATTAAATTAAATTAAATTAAATTAAATTAAATTAAATTAAATTAAATTAAATTAAATGACTAAATAAATTCTTACAAACTAGAAGTATGTATAATCATTGGAAAGGAACACATGGGATCTATGCTCAGAGTGAGGGCAGAGGTCTGATTCATCTCTCTTAAAGCAACCTAAGAATAATTTCTCATCGCCTCATATTACGGACAATGTTGTCCAACCAGGAGTGGAATTCACAATTGGGTTTTTATTTAAAGGGAGTTTTTGCCAAGCCTGCCAATAACAATACATGGGGAACAATACAGTGCTAGGCTAGGATCAAGAAGTTCCCAGCTGAACTTCTGAAACCATTATACTGACCTTTAGACTAGGCAGCTTTCCCTACCTCCCTCCACCCACAAAAAAGTAAAAGGGAGAAGGTGGTAATGGTCCTAATTCTCCCCCAGACAATGTTGGGAAACTCCAGCGAGGCAGGGAGGTTTAGGGTTCAAGCAGGTAAGTAGTCCTTGTGCAGCGGCAAGAGGCATAAGTCTGACACCCCCACCCCAACTAAATCCCATGAAACCTTATCTGGTTGTTCCCAAGGTAAGTCGAGCAGTCTGGGGAGAAATTTGTAAAATACTGTAGACTGAACATAATCAAGTCACTGGCTTGAACTTTCACGAGTGGATCTGGCTACTTGTGCCTGATACGCAAGCAGGGTATAAATGTTCTGAATACAGCTGTTCCAGTTTTGATGTGATGCATTATTAAGATCAATCTCACGCATTGTTCTCAAAGGGGAAAAATCCAGAGACGATTTACTAGAACACTTGCAAAGGGAAGCATTGAAGGTGTGGCCGATTGTTCCAGTTTTGATGTGATGCGGTAACAAGGATTGTTTTAAACGAGGAAAGCCAAGAGACATCGTTTCCCATACAACATACAAAAGGAGCCAGTGAAAGTTGGATCCACTCAAAACAAACTGGGGGAAATAAAAGCAAACAGCAGAAAAGTTTTCATAGTTACAGCACAGAACAAGACAGAACAGGTCACTCAACTTTCAAGCTACCTTCTCATTGCAACTCCCACCTCCTACCAGCTTCCCTGCAGGTATTTGTGTACTTGGTGCAAATCACGGCAGGAAGAAAATCAATGTTCATACGGCTCAACCTCTGCTTGCTTCTCTGTGAGCCAGGAGCTGCACTGTTAGAATGCTGACTGAAGTGGAAGCTAAGAGAGGGGCAGTTTATATGAGAATAGATGGCAGTGGAAGCGGGGCAGGGGGGTAAATAGGAATATCATTAGAGACATTATTCATGACATGTTGAATGTTCCATTTTGATAAAGTCTGCATAATAATGGCATGTTTAATATTTTTAATATGTTAACAATCACTGTAACTTGAAAGTTGTCATGTGTTGACATGACCGTCCTCGTTCTTAAGACATTTAAATTAAACATATAAGTAATATATTGCTCAATACACAGACAGAAAGTTAGTTTTCTTGCTGGTTCTCTATATCACATTTCATTATTCTTTCTCCAAAGCAAGTAGTGCTGAGGGCTATGTAATGTGGATAACAGTATGGAATATTGATTAAAGACTAGGATCCAGAACAATGTTTCTCAACCAGTTTCTCAATGTTTCTCAAGCAGTCTTCCAATATCTCAGGGCCTGCCACAAAGAAGAGGGAGTCAAGCTATTCTCCAAAGTACCCGAGGGCAGGACAAGAAGCAATGGATGGAAACTAACCAAAGAGAGAAGCAAGCTAGAACTAAGGAGAAATTTCCAGACAGAACAATTCATCAATGGAACAACCTGCCTGCAGAAGCTGTGAATGCTCCAACACTGGAAGTTTTAAAGAAGAGACTGGACAGTCATTTGTCTGAAATGGTATAGGCTTTCCTGTCTGAGCAGGGGGTTAGACAAGATGACCTCCAAGGTCCCTTCCAACTTTATTATTATTATTAACTGCAGCAACTTTGAGATGGTTGGACTTCAGTTGTACGCAGTGATTCTGGGAGTTGAAATCACTCCTCTTGAAGTTGCTGAGGATGAGAAATACTGATCTTGAAGATCGCCTGTCACCATAGGAGTTTTCTGGGTGATTTTGGGCTGATCACTCTCAGCCCAATCTACTATGTTACAAGGTCATTGTTGTGGGGGGAAAGCAGGAAGTAGGAGCATTTACATGTGCTATTTGTACCATATTTTCCGGCATATAAGATGACTGGGCGTATAAGATGACCCCCTACATTTCCTGTTAAATTATAGGGTTTGGGCTATACTCGCCGTATAAGACTACCCCTCTTCCAACGCACACCAAATAAAAATTAAAAAACATCAGATTTGATTTTAATATGGTAATTTTAATTCAAATTCTTATGACATGCAGATACTTAGTAGGAAAACTGTCACTTATAAACATAAGGCTGTTTGTCATCAAACATGTAAACATAAAACAGTGCAAGTGGATTAAACTTTAATAATAATAATAATAATAATAATAATAATAATAATAATAATAATAATAATAATAATAAGTTGTAAGGGACCTTGGAGGTCATCTAGTCCAACCCCCTGCTCAGGCAGGAAACCCTATACCATTTCAGACAAATGGCTGTCCAGTCTCTTCTTAAAAACTTCCAGTGTTAGAGCATTCACCACTTCTGGAGGCAGGTTGTTTCACTGGTTAATTGTTCTAACTGTCAGGAAGTTTCTCCTTAGTTCTAGGTTGCTTCTCTCCTTGGCTAGTTTCCATCCATTGCTTCTTGTCCTGCTTTCAGGTGCTTTGGAGAATAGCTTGGCTCCCTCTTCTTTGTGGCAGCCCCTGAGATATTGGATCACTGCTATCATGTCACCCCTCACTCTTCTCTTCGTTAAACTACACATACCCAATTCCAGCAACCGTTTCCTATTTTCCTAATTCACTTTTTCACTTTTCCTAATTCACTCTAAAGCTTTCCCTGCACAGAGCCTTAAGTAACACCAGCTGCCTGCAATTAGTGCAGGTTCTCATCCCACCAGGCTCAAGGTTGAGTCAGCCTTCCATCCTTCCGAGGTAGGTAAAATGAGGACTCAGACTGTTGGGAGCAATAAGCTGACTTTGTAATAATGCTGCTTCTGGGGGGGGGGTGAAAACTCTAATAAGCAGGCATATACATAGAATGAAGGCTATTGCTAAGCACATTGATTTGTGCTTTAAATTGTAAGCCGCCCTGAGTCTTCGGAGAAGGGCGGGATATAAATGGGATTAAAAAAAAAAGACCAAATGGGAGATCTGCTCCAGGTTTTCCAGCCAGCCCACCCAGTTCCTGAGTCAAATGTGTCCTTAGAGCTAAGCAGCTGCTCTGGATTCCCTACCTGCCTTTCAAGTTGCTCTTGCATTCCCCACCTGCCTACAGGAAGACGCCCAGACCCCAGCCTTTAAACAATCACAGACTGCAGCTTCTACTCCAATTGGTCCCGCTTTCCCTGCACAGACTAAATGGAAGATCCGCTCCAGGTTTTCCAGCCAGCCCTGTCCCTAAAGTTTCAGCACCCAGCGTATAAGACGACCCCTGACTTTTGAGAAGATTTTCATGGGTTAAAAAGTCATCTTATACGCCGGAAACTACGGTATTTATATACAGTATACAATGCATATATATGTATTTATATATGCTTTAGGAAAACCAGGATATAATAAATACTTTTATGAATAAAACAAAATTCTGTTGATGGCTTATAATATGTGGGAACTAAAATGGTTAAGCAATTATTCATTGTACTGGAACATAAGAAGAAATTCCAGTAAAGGATTGCCACGTGAGAGGACAGGCTACAACAGAAATGAATGTATTTGTATAAAAGGGAAAAAAATGAACAGAAAAGCAGATAAGTGAATAAAGGACAGGAAGAAATTCAATCAGTTTATTATAGTTGAACTCAGCTGAACTGAGTTTTTTTATTGTAAGCTACCCAGAATCATTCAGGTGAGATGGGTGATGCAGTAATTTGTTGAATAAGCAAGTTAAATAGGGCTGGAGCCTATTTGCACAAGACAGTGAAGAGATTCTACCTCCACCCCACCAAAAATATCAGTGACTTAGTCAAAGGTTTTGCCTGCCACACAGACGTCACTGATGGGTGTAATATCCTTGTTCTGATCACGGCTTGCGTATATAAGTTCACAGAGGTAACTGTCAACTATTAATCGGTAACTCTAAACCTAAACTAACCTGTTTGGCAGAGAGGGGAAGAAAGAACATAATTTATCTAATTGATCAGTGCATGAAACTCATTGAAGGGCAGGAATATCCTGGCAATCAAAAAAAGGAACAAGATCCCTAAATGCTTTCTCTGACGTCACTTTCTGAAGTACCATGGTCTGCCTATATCTCATATGCAGGCCTCTAAACATTTGTATCAGTTTGAAATAATGTTTATCAATAAAGGAAGCAGAACTTTTGCTACTTACTTGTGAAGCAAAGCAACCCTGTTTTCTTAATCTGCTTGTTAAACCTGCATACTGACTTACCCTGCTGGACACTGAGCAGCACTAGAAGAGGCACACTGATCTTTCAGCCATGATGTTTCCCCTGAAAAACACATATGAGAAGATAGATCTTAATTGCAGGCATTTAGATTAAAAAGAGACAAAGAGGCTGTTACCTTGTTTTATCTTTAGGAAACTTCGATCAGTCAGAATAGAGTTGGAAGGGACCTTGGAGGTCTTCTAGTCCAATCCCCTGCTCAAGCAAGAGACCCTATACCATTTCAGACAAGTGGTTGTCCAGTCTCTTCTTAAAAAACCTCCAGTGATGAAGCACCTACAACTTCTGGAGGCAAGCTGTTCCACTGGTTAATTGTCTTCACTGTTAGGAAGTTTCTCCTTAATTTCAGGTTGCTTCCCTCCTTGATTGGTTTCTGTCCATTGTTTCTTCTCTTGCCTTCTGGTGCTTTGGAAAATAAGTTGACCCCCTCTTCTTTGTGTCACCCAATAAAATACTAGAATACTGCTATCATGTCACCCCTAGTCCTTTTCTCTAGACTGGCCATACCCATTTCCTGCAACTGTTCTTCATATGTTTTTGTCTCAGGCCCTTAATCATCTTAGTTGGTCTTCTTTGCACTTTTTCCAAAGGAATAGAATAGAATAGAATAGAATAGAATAGAATAGAATAGAATAGAATAGAATAGAATAGAATAGAATAGAATAGAATAGAATAGAACCTTGGAGGTCTTCTAGTCCAGCCCCCTGGTCAAGCAGGAGAACCTATACCAGTGATGGTGAATCTTTTAGAGACCGAGTACCCAAACCCCACTTCTTTATCGCAAAGTGCCAGGGCTGCATCAGCATTGTGGTGCCCTCAGGAGGGGTGGGGTGTGTGGCCCACTGGGTGTGCATGGCTGTGATGGTCACAGCAGCCTGCCGGCCCCTTGATCGGTGCACTCTGGGGCTCCACACTTGCTGCCAATACCGGGCCAGCCCTCCAGCAGCAGCAGGAGTAGGGGAGGGGGCGAGGCATGTGATGCAGACTGCCAGACATGCCTACTCCACCCCATCTGTTTTTGCTTGTGGTTGGAGAGCAGGTCACTGCTGGTCATCTCGGCCCCCTCGCAGATCTTGCCCTCGGCCCGCATGTGGAGCCTATTCCCCTCGCACACCTGACACACCTTGGCCCCGCCTTGGGCCGCCACCACCAGCAGCTCACACAGGTCCATTAGGCCGCTGACGCCGCTGCTTGGAGCAGCAGCCCTGCCGAACAGAAAGGAGGCAAAGCGGCCAGCTAGCAAGCTTGAGTAGAGGTGGTAGAGCATGCCCATGCCGAGCAAACTAAAGGCCACCCCGAACATGGAAAGCCAGATCCCCATCGGCACCATGGCCCCCCAGTCCCAGCTAGGATTGCATGCCTCTCCCCATCTCTGCTGGGCCTGGGCAGCCATGACACTGATGGGGATCCGGCTTTCCCCACTTGGGTGACCTTTGGCTTGCTGAGCATGCTCTACCACCTCTACTCAAGCTTGCTAGCCACCCCGCTTCACCTCCTTTGTGCTGGGCAGGCAGGGGGTACCCTACTGCTTACTTCCCTCCATATAGATGTAGTACCACTAAGGACTACTCATTGGATACAGTTTGTCAGCCAGTTACAAATCCATCTAGTGGTGATACTGTCTATATCCCACATTTTTCTAGTTTTAGTTTAAGTTAAATGAATGAATACGAATGAGTTAAGTCCAGAGATGCACAATATACAGTATTCTGTTAGCTGTATGGTTAAGAAATTAACCAAATTTGTTTCTGAGGGGGGAAAAAGGTGTTATGAATATACTTGGCTAAGCTTTGCTGTAACCCAGATGGTTGCAGTACAATTGAGATAAAGAGATTAAATCTGATGCAAACTGGCAGGAGATTGCTAGAAGGAAGTTAACTTGGGTGCTAAAACTCTGGTTGCGCTGATCTGTAATTAAAAACCTGAGGAAACAGGATCCTTAAGGTAAATGGAGTTAATTATTAAGGGGAACAAATGGAAGATGCTGGTAGATAGCTTAGAGTCATTAAGAAAATCAGAACTGGGAGCCTCATGAAAGAGGGGAAAAAATGTGTTCCCAAACTGAAAAGTCTTAAGGAACAGAAACAAATGTGGAGCTGTGTACAGATACATATAAAGGTAAAGGTAAAGGTTCCCCCGCTCATGCGTGCTAGTCGTTTCCAACTCTAGGGGCCGGTGCTCATCTCCGTTTCAAAGCCGAAGAGCCAACGCTTGTCCGAGGACGTCTCCGTGGTCATGTGGCCGGCATGACTAGACGCCAAAGGCGTACGGAACGCTGTGTTGTGACTCAGGGCCAGCCTGTGGTTTCGGCAGCCGGCTCAGATGTGTCGGATGACTCAGATGAGGGGGAGGAGGACCGTGTGGGAGACGAACCGGTTGATGATGGCGTGGAGGCTTGGCAGAGTTCCCAGCCGGGGCCCTCTTCTCAGCTGCGTGAGCCCGATAGTGCGGAAGATGATGACCCACAGCTGGTCCTGTTCAAGGACGCCCGACGCAGGAGGCAGTCGAGCAGGAACAAACAAAGAAAGAATGTGGGACTCCTCGGGAGGAGGCACAGGGAGACCACGCCCTGAGCTCTCTATAAAAGGAGTGTTTGGGGAGGGGCTGGTTGCTGAAAGCAACTTTTCCGCTTGAGAAGACAAGCTCTAGTGTTTTTGTTAACTGCGTAATAAATCTTGGCGGATGCCTTTTAGCCTTGGACGCTCTCCAGTCTCTTCTTTCTAAATAGGGGTTTGCCTTTACAAGGCCAGAAGAGGGCTGGTTCAGAACAGTTTGCTTTCAGCCACCCACCCCTTATTACTACGATGGAGCAGCTTCTTGCCGAGAATGCCCAGCTCACCCAGCAACTCACTTTGCTGGCAGCTCAGGTGGCACAACTGCAAGCTCAGGTACATGCTGCACCCCCACCCAGGAGGAAATGTCAGATAGCTATGCCGGATAAATTTGCTGGTAAACCAGAACTGTTTCCTGCCTTCCTGGGACAATGCCAGCTTTATATCAGCGTGAGAGCAGCTGATTTCCCCACTGACCGAGATAAGGTGGGATTCATGTTGAGCCTTCTGTCGGGAGATGCAGCTCGTTGGGGCACGCCTCTGTTGGCACAGCCTAGCCCTTTGTTGGATAACTTTGGGGGGTTTTGTGACCATATGCGCCTCATGTACGAGGACCCGATTAAGGCGCAGACTGCCACCCGACGCCTGAAAGCTTTGAGGCAGGGTCAGCGCCCTCTACAGGCCTATATCAGCGATTTCCGGCTGCTTAGCCAGGATTCCGCCTGGAATGAGGCTGCGCTCGTGGATGCCTTTCAGGATGGCTTGTCAGAGGAGATGTTGGATGAGCTGGCCCGCGTGGACATTCCCTCAGACCTGAATGGGCTGATCCATCTTTGTCTGCGGATCGATGCCCGGCTGCAGCAGCGTAAGAGTCGCCGTGCCACCCCACAGACCCCTGCCGCCCCTGTTGTGTGTGAGCCCCCAGTCCAGAGGGAGGAGCCAATGGAGCTGGGTGCCGCCAGGTCCCGTCTATCGGTGACGGAAATGGACAGACGACGATCGGAGGGGTTGTGTTTTTACTGTGGGGACCCTGGACATTTGGCTGCTTCTTGCCCGAAGAAGCGTCAGCGGGCGTCAGTGACCAAGCCTGCCCCGAGAAAGTCCCCTGCTTTGCTATCGGGAAACGGCCCAAGCCCGATCTAGACGGTGTGAAAGATCGGGCGACCCACAACGACCACGCCGAGCGACGCCGTTCCGACGGTGCCTGTGAACCTCCACGGCATTTGACTTTGGAGGCACGACTGATCCTTCCTGGCAAGCCAGAGGGGATTCCGGTCCATGCCTTAATTGACTCTGGGGCTACCACTAACTTTATGGATTCGGCCTTTGTGGCCAAATGGGCTGTTCCCCAGTGTCCAGTGGATCCGCCCATGCTTGTGGAGACCATCGATGGTCGAGTGCTCCTGTCCGGGCCTATTACGGCCGCCACGCAACCCGTGTGTATGGCCATCAGTACCCATGTGGAGGCCATTCAGTTTTACGTCACTTCGGATCTGCACTTCCCCGTGGTCTTGGGACTGGCGTGGCTCCGGGCGCATGATCCACAGATCTATTGGTCTCAGAACTTGGTCACCTTCCCAAGTTTGCAGTGCGTGGACCACACCCGCCATATCTGTGCCGGCCAGGTGGAGGGTTCCTCAGGGGTTTCCTTGCCTCCCGAACTGTCCGACTTTGCTGATGTGTTCAGCGAGTCAGAGGCGGACCAATTACCCCCGCACAGGCCCTATGACTGTTCCATTGATCTAGTCCCTGATGCGCCTCTCCCAGTGGGGCGTTTGTACTCCATGTCGGAGCCCGAGTTGGCTGCATTGCGGGACTTCCTGACAAAGAATTTGGCTCGTGGTTTCATCCGGCCCTCGTCCTCGCCAGTGTCTGCGCCCGTGCTCTTCGTCAAAAAGAAGTCGGGCGAGTTACGGCTTTGCTGTGACTACCGGAAACTCAACGCCATCACGGTGCGTAACCGCTACCCGCTGCCCCTCATCCCCGAGCTCTTGGACCGACTCCGGGAGGCTAAGATCTTCACGAAACTGGACCTGCGTGGAGCTTACAACCTCGTCAGGGTTCGGCCGGGTGATGAGTGGAAGACGGCGTTTGGTACTCGCTATGGACATTTCGAGTACACGGTGATGCCGTTTGGCCTGACCAACGCCCCCGCTGTGTTTCAGCATTTTATGAACGATATCTTTCGGGATCTGTTGGACCAGTTTGTCGTGATTTACTTGGACGACATCCTGATTTACTCCCCGTCGCGTGAAGCGCATCATCAGCATCTCCGTCAGGTCCTGCAGTGCCTCCGGGAACATCGGCTGTTTGCCAAGTTGGAGAAGTGCCAGTTCTACCAGGTGACCATCGATTTCCTGGGTCACCGCATTTCTCCTGAGGGCATCGCCATGGAGCCGAGTAAAGTCGAGTCGTTGCAGAGTTGGCAACCCCCGCGTCGCGTGAAGGACGTTCAGCGACTCCTTGGATTTGCCAACTACTATCGGACATTCATCCCTGGCTTTGCTGCCTTGACAGCCCCCCTCACCCGGCTCCTGCAGAAGAAGACTCGGTTCCAGTGGAACGCCCCCGAACAACAGGCGTTCCAGGCTTTGAAGGACGCCTTCATGAAGGAGCCCATCTTGAAACATCCCGACCCGCAACGGCCGTTTGTCGTGGAGGCGGACGCCTCTGACATTGCCATTGGGGCCGTGTTACTCCAGGCAACGACGCCCAGCGGTACCCTTTTCCCTTGCGCGTATCACTCTCGGAAATTGAACCCCTCGGAGCGCAACTATACCATCTGGGAGAAGGAGCTGCTGGCCATCAAGGCGGCGTTCGAGGCTTGGAGGCATCATCTGGAGGGGGCGCGGCATCAGATCGAGGTCCGGACGGACCACAAGAATCTGGAAAGCCTGCAGACCGCTCGGAATTTGAATCAACGCCAGATCCGGTGGTCCCTCTTCTTTGCGAGGTTTGACTTCCGGGTGCGGTACATACCAAGCGGGCACAACCAGAGAGCGGATGCTCTGTCCAGAAAGCCCGAATACACCCGAGCGGAAGACAAGCTTCCGCCCAGGACAGTGATCCCCGTCGAGTCTTTTGCTGCGGTGCGGGAGCCGGTGGATATACGGGCTCGGATCCGGGAGGCGCAGCAGCAGGAGGCGTGGGTGGCTCAGCGGAAGGAAGAGGTGGGGCCAGATTCGCCTTGGTCGGTCGCGGATGGACTCCTGTATTATCGTGACTGGCTCTATGTTCCAGGAGGGCCACTCAGGGGACTCGTCCTCAGCCAGTGTCATGATAACCCGGCTGCGGGGCATTTTGGCCTGTTCAAGACTCTGAACCTGGTCTCCCGTACCTTCTGGTGGCCCCGAGTCCGACACGATGTCCAGTCTTATGTCACCTCCTGCATTCCTTGCAGGCAGGCCAAGTCAGCGACAGGGGCCCCGCCTGGTTTACTGCAGCCCTTGCCAACACCCAAGAGACCCTGGGGGGCTGTGTCCATGGACTTTCTGACGGATCTACCCCCATCCTCCGGCTTCACGACAGTGTTTGTGGTGGTGGACATGTTGACCAAGATGGCGCACTTCATCCCCTGTCGCGGCTTACCGTCAGCTCGCGCCACTAGCCGCATGTTCATCCAACAGGTGTTCCGGCTGCATGGCCTTCCCGATAGAGTCGTCTCCGATAGGGGGGCCCAGTTTACAGCCCGCTTCTGGCAGGAGTTGATGCGGGCGTTGGACATTAAGGTTTGCCTCTCGTCCGCGCATCATCCTCAGACCGACGGGGGTACCGAGAAGGTCATCGGCATCTTAGAGCAGTATCTGCGCTGCTACGTTAACCTGCAGCAGGACAATCGGGTGGACTATTTGGCCATAGCCGAGTTTGCCTTTAACAACTCGCAGCACACCTCCACGCAGATGACACCGTTCTTGGCCAACGTGGGTTATCACCCCCGGTTTTTCCCCCTTTCTCCCGTGGACTCATCGGAGCCGGCAGCGAACGAATTTATGGCGGAGTTACAGGCGATCCATCGGTTGGTGCGACGGCAGCTGGAGAAGGCCAAGGCCGACTACAAGAGGTTCGCCGATCGGTCGAGAAGGGATACGCCTCCACTATCGGTGGGGGATCGGGTCTGGCTGTCCACCAGGAACCTACCATCCACTCGGCCGGCGAGGAAGCTGGACCACCGTTACCTTGGACCGTTCCCAGTCGAGGCCGTCATCAATCCGGTCGCCTATCGTTTAACTCTGCCACGTTCCCTGCGCGTGCACCCCGTCTTCCATCGGTCCTTGTTGGTCCCCGAACAACCGGCCTGTCCACTTCGCCAAGCGGAACCTCCCCCATCAGGAACTCGTGATGGAGGCAGCACCCCCGAGTACGAGGTCGCCAGCATCAGGGATTCCCGCTGGCTGAAAGGTCGCTTCCAGTACCTGATCGAGTGGAAAGGGTACGGGCCGGAGGACTTCACATGGGAAGACGCGACCGCCGTTCATGCCCCTGCGTTGGTGACTGCGTTTCACGAACAGTTCCCATCCCGACCGCATCCGGATCGGCAGACCCGGGGGAAGGGCCCTGCGGTGCGGGATAGTGTTGTGACTCAGGGCCAGCCTGTGGTTTTGGCAGCCGGCTCAGATGTGTCGGATGACTCAGATGAGGGGGAGGAGGACCGTGTGGGAGACGAACCAGTTGATGATGGCGTGGAGGCTTGGCAGAGTTCCCAGCCGGGGCCCTCTTCTCAGCTGCATGAGCCCGATAGTGCGGAAGATGATGACCCACAGCTGGTCCTGTTCAAGGACGCCCGACGCAGGAGGCAGTCGAGCAGGAACAAACAAAGAAAGAATGTGGGACTCCTCGGGAGGAGGCACAGGGAGACCACGCCCTGAGCTCTCTATAAAAGGAGTGTTTGGGGAGGGGCTGGTTGCTGAAAGCAACTTTTCTGCTTGAGAAGACAAGCTCTAGTGTTTTTGTTAACTGCGTAATAAATCTTGGCGGATGCCTTTTAGCCTTGGACGCTCTCCAGTCTCTTCTTTCTAAATAGGGGTTTGCCTTTACAAGGCCAGAAGAGGGCTGGTTCAGAACACGCTGTTACCCTCCCACCGTAGTGGTCCCTATTTTTCTACTTGCGTTTTTACGTGCTTTCGAACTGCTAGGTTGGCAGAAGCTGGGACGAGTAACAGGCGCTCACTCTGTTACGCAGCACTCAGGATTCGACCTGCCAAACTGCCGACCTTCTGATCGACAAGCTCAGCGTCCTAACCCACTGAGCCACCGCGTCCCTACAGATACATATAGAAGCATACATATAGACTAAGAAATCAATGCAAAATAGTTGTAAAATTACTCAGGAAGAGCTAAAAACAACAGAATCTTGGAAATCTGAGTGTCCTTCCCCTCTCCATTTCTCTTGCTCTCTATGTCTAAGTTAGAATGGAGCATGACTGAGACTTTTACTCAAACTACTTTCTTGGAAGGGGGTCAAGCCTCACTTGTCTGATCATTGCCTTGGTAGCAGCTCTTTCTTCTGACCTTCAAGACCATTTCGTAGGCCTTCTACATACAGGTAAGACTGGAGAAGAACAGATAAAGTTTAGTTTGGTCAGCAACAGCTCGAAAAAAGATAAGGTTAGCCTAGAAAACTTTTTATCTTCAGGTTATAAAAGAAATGCAAAACAAAGCTTCGAATTAAGGAGAAAGAGAAAAAAACTACTCATAAATAAGCAAAAGACAAAAGTGACAACATAATTTTCTTCCCCTCCACCACCTTGCCCAACAGTTCCACTCCTTGCAATTGACAAGAGAGATTAAGTAGCTTTAATGGAACAAAGGCTTCAAGAGTTTTGATTGGCAACAAACCAACAGAGAAAGACACAAGAATGCAGTACAAATTGAGAAGGCATGATCACTCATGCCTTGGTCACCTCACGTGTGTGTGTGTGTGTGTTGTGTTACTACAATGCACTTTACATAGATGCACTTGAAGATCATTGCAGTGATGCAAACAATTAAAGACATTCCATCTCTATTATGTAAGCTGCTGTGGGAAGCAAGCCCCCCCCCCCGAGAAAGAAATATTTTGGGGAATATTAAAAGGCAGAATATTATATTTCCCCAAAGGATCTTAAAGGCAGAAACCAACACACACACACCAAAGTCCTCTCTGCCCCAAACAGAAACCAGGTCTGCAGAAATGTGAATAATCTTATCAGAAAGATTGGAGTCAGGAAGCTGGGATTAGAAAGAAAGATCCCTAGAATGAACAATCCCTCACACCAAAAAATCCAGCAGTCATTAGCCACAGCCTCAGGGAAGCAGGATATGACCCTTGGGACATAATAGGATTAACCCAGCAGAATACCAGAAAGACACACTCAGACTCAGGTCAAAGTTCATGCCACAGGAACAACTCCAAACAAAAGCCCAAGAAGGTATAAAAACCCACTCCCTACTACATGTGGTCAGTTTTTTTTCCAGAGCCATCTTTCTGTCTGGCTCTCCTCTTCAATAAACTACAACCTTCTTTCTAAAGCAGTCGCCATGTTGTTTATTCCTGGCTTGGACTGGACCCTGATGAAGATTTTTTCCTCAACACTGCATAGGTTACCAATAAGCTTCCAGCTAGAGATCAAAAGTCTAGGTCACAGGTCGGTAACCCGCGGCTCAGGAGCCGCATGTGGCTCTTTGAGCCGTCTCCTGCAGCTCCCAGTCACCCGGTGCGCGCGCACCTCTTCGAACGGGCAGTGGTGCGCACGCACCTCTCCAAATGGAGAGTGGCACCGCCCGTTCCGAGAGGTGCGCATGCACCTTTCAGAAGGGCGGAGGTGCGCGTGCACCTCTCCAAACCGCCGCCGTCCCGTTCGGAGACCTGCCGCGTTCGTCAAACATGGACGAACGCGGCAGCTGTGCAAACAGGACGGTGGCAGTTTGGAGAGTGCGCGCGCACCTCTCCCAAGCCGCCGCCGTCCCGTTTGCACAGCTGCCGCGTTCGTCCATGTTTGATGAACGCAGCAGGTCTTCGAACGGGACAGCGCGCACCTCTCCAAAGGGGAGACCCGTCACCGCACAGCTGCCTCCCATTTTGCGCATGCGTAAAATGTTTTTTGCGCATGCGCATGAGTGGATGCACACGCGCGCACTTTTTGCAGCTCCCACTTTTTTGTTTGTGTGATGGTACCAGTTCTGAGTGGCTCTTTTCCTTTTTCCGGTTGCCGACCCCTGGTCTAGGTTATCACTTATCAAACCCTTTATGGCATAAGGCCCAGCTACTTAGGGTCTGCCTCTCTCCCATTATTTCTACCTATCCCAGAAGATCTGGGAGAGAACAGATCTGCTTCCCATCCCATCTACTAAACAATGCCGTCTGATAGGCTTTTGGGAGCATGCCTTTTCTATCTGCAGTACGGAATAGCAACCTCCCAGAAGTGCAGACTTTCTGAATCTTGCAAGACTTTAAATCAATATTCCTTAAATTTGGCAGCTTTAAGACTTCAACTCCCAGAATTCTCTAGCCAGCACAGCTTTAAATGGTATCTGGCAACATGTTACTTCCCTCAGGCATTGGGATATGTTACAATGTCCCCATCACACGTGAGTGTCTATTTCAGTTAATGTAAATCTGCATCCTCAGTTATGTGCAACGTGATCCTTATTTTTTAAATCTGTACACCATCCAAGTTCATTATTGAGTTGGGCAGCCTTACAAATCTAAATTCTAAATACATAAATACAAAACCACTAAGGAGTATTTTGGAGGTAATGATTATTGGATAGTCATCTTTAAAACTTTAAAGAATTTAAAAAGTTTTGTATTTTGTGTCAGATCCCACTTGTATTATTATCAAAGAACAATTCCCAAATGTAGCCTTACAATGTTTGTTTAATGCCCTCATTTTTTTCTGAAAATGTTCCAGATAATATATTAAAGTGCTTTGTCAAAAAGCCAACCTCACCTTTGCAAATGCTTTTGTAGTCTGTACAGCAATCTTTTTTTTCCAAGCAGTCTTCAGAACAGGAGCACAATACATTGGCCATTCGCTTCTCACTACAACGTAATTTACTACAAGACCAACTCTGAGCTATAAAAATGGAAAATATATATCATTATATATACATACACCTCTGTTCAGAAAACCCAGATGAAAATGCAAGAAAAGCAATCTTGGAAATAGAATTCCATGAGAAAGCATGAGTATTTCTAGAAATATGTTCTCAAAGCTAGATCCATGTGCATTAATGATCATATATCTTTCAGATGTTTCCTTCCTGTCTGATGGATAGTTTGATTTCTTCTTAAACATGGGCATGGAAGGTCTTCGCTCTTCAGCAATACTATATATAAAATGCACATTCGTCTGATTTCTACATGATAGTGGTATAAATTCTAGTCCCATCTTAGACATGAAAACCAGCTGGGTGACTTTGAGCCAATCACTCTTTCTCAGCCCAATTCAGCACACAGGGTTGTTGTTGTTGTTGTGGGGAAAAGAGAAGGAGGAAGGAGGTTTACTTATGTTTGCCATCTTGAGCTATTTATAAAAATAGCAAAGGTGAGATTAAAAATATATAAAATAAATTATGGGACTTGCACATTGTTATAATTTATTCTGTATTGGAAGGTATGTTTATGACTACACTTTGGGAATCCAAAAGGATGGCTAAGAAAGTTTACATGGAGAAGTCTCCAGTCTTACCCATGGGGAGGCTTTGGAAAATCACTTTCCAATTTGCAGAGCAGACAGAGCAATTAAAAATAAGTCATAACATATAACATACCTTGTCATATTAAACTGCGCAGAGTCTCATTTACTACAGTGTGATTTTTTTTGTATATATTTAATTCTCTTAAAAATAACACATTCTGTAAAACTTCATGCAATTGTTTGAAACGGTATGGACACTGGAGATCTGATTCAACTGAACAGTCATCAACCTCATCCCTTGATCTAACCAAAGCATGCATAAAATCAATGCCTACTGATTTCCCTATAAAAGGGGAATTTTAGTTCCTGCTCCATTGATTAAGATTAATCACATCTGGGGAAGTAGAATGGTCCAATGGTCCATTTGCTTTGAAAAATAGTCATTCTGAGATGAAATTAGCTGATTAGGAAAGTTGCACATACTTGGTAGCACACAAGTATCCTCATAATCCCAGCAGCAAGCTTGGCGTTCTGTACACTTGTCATCACAACTACAGCCCGATGCCATTTTACTGAATGTCTCATTACATCTGTATCTGCAGCTCACTGGATAAAGAATTAAAGAGAATTTTAAAAAGAGGTAGACAATTATTTCCGTAAAGCACCCAAACATCATATCATACACTCTCTTCTCTCTCTCTCTCTCTCTCTCTCTCTCTCTCTCTCTCTCTCTCTCTCTCTCTCTCTCTCTCTCTGTGTGTGTGTGTGTGTGTGTGTGTGGAGAGAGAGAGAGGAAAAAATACCACGTTCATTTCAGACAATATCTATTGAGTTGACTCTATCAGAAGCTCCACACATCAACTCCAGCATAGGACACTTCTTCATATTTTATGCAATGAATTATATGAATTCCAACTCTGCCAGAAGCACCAGAACATAAAAACAGGGGAATTAGTCACTTCTCTATCACTGCTCTTTAATGTCCAAGGTTATCTTGAATCACCAGTGTACTTAGGAATTAATTTTCATATCTCACTTAAAGTTAATCTTTTCATGCCTCATCAATAAGCACACCAATGCAATTAAGTAGTTATAGGCAGTGTGATATCTGTGCAGACCTAGCTAATAAACAGCCAAATTTATATTATATGCTATGACTCCAGCTATCTTTTGAAGGCCTAATTGTATCCATATCTTTAGACTATGCCTCACTGGCATGGAACCAAGAACAATAATATAAATATGAAATTCACTTGATTTGAAAATCTACTGGGACTGAATTTAAGCTTAAACTAGACTGACTAGACTTTTGGAGACTTCTGCATCCCACTTTTAATGCATTACGCACAATCAATGTAGGCCAGACCACAGTCAGTGACAAAAGAAAAAATCTCTAACTCCTTTTCAGTTTACTCAAGAGACCTTAGCATGAGATGCTGTGATTCACTCTTTTTTTTTTAATCCCATTTATATCCCGCCCTTCTCCGAAGACTCAGGGCGGCTTACAATTTAAAGCACAAATCAATGTGCTTAGCACTCTTGATGCATGTACAGACTTAGGAGCTGAAATGGGCATGGTCACATATTCTGAATATCTAGTCCAGGGATAGGCAACCTTGGCTCTTCATGACTTGTGGACTTCAACTCCCAGAATTCCTGAGTCAGCATGGCTGGTTCAGGAATTCTGGGTATTGAAGTCCACAAGTCATAAAAGAGCCAAGGTTGCCTACCCCTGATCTAGTCCCTGGAAGGCCATCTTGAGTTTCTTTCAATAACTTTATTCTCTTCCTTCTTTATGTATTCTAGGAATATTAATCCTTCCCTATCCTTTAGATTTAGATAGGATACCAAGGCTAAATCAAATGTGACAAAGGAGATTTATCTGCCTGCCTGTCTGTCTATCCTCTCTTGCTTAAATTTCATCAAGAACATTGCAGCACCAGGAGATGAGATGGAAATAGAGCATTCCACCAACCATGCTAAGAAGCAAAATCAGTTTTTTTCAGCAGAATAGTTCTGTATCCCATCTCTTCTTTATCAAGCATTTTGTGTACCTTATTCATCTGTAGCAACTTCCTCTAACAAATACTGTACTTCTTAATCAGAGCTCTTAATCTAATGAAACTTAACACTTTACATCATTTTAACTGCAGTGCTCATTACTCTATGACTTGTTACTGTAATTAAAGGGCTATCTAGTGCAGTTTAGTGCTAAAGGACCACAAAAAACAGTAAGAATTTTGGAGTTGCAAATTGCCAGGAAAACTCAGTAGGCAAGCCAATTGCCTATTGTCAAACTCTGATGGGTTGTGTTGAATTTCTACTTAAACTGCAGTTATTATTTCTATGCATTATCAGACAACAGCTCCTTGGTGGAGCAGTGGGCTAATGCCTCCTTAAGTAACACCAGCTGCCTGCAATTAGTGCAGGTTCGCATCCCACCAGGCTCAAGGTTGACTCAGCCTTCCATCCTTCCGAGGTAGGTAAAATGAGGACCCAGATTGTTGGGGGCAATAATCTGACTTTGTAATAATGCCGCTTGGGGGGGGGGGCGAAAGCCCTAATAAGCAGGCATATACATAGAATGAAGGCTATTGCTAAGCACATTTGATTTGTGCTTAGATTGTAAGCTGCCCTGAGTCTTCAGAGAAGGGCGGGATATAAATGGGATATAAATAAATAAATAAATCTTGTCTGGGCTCAGATGCTGAGCAGAGTTTTGCATAGTTAATACAGAAAACTACAGGAAATCCAGGACTGTAGATTATAGGCTAGACTAGAAAGTCGGGGGGAAAAACATTGGAAAAATATTCTCATCCCCATAAAGGTGATCAGGACCCAAAAGTATTTTAATTTGTTCATATTTTTATTAATCTATGTCTCTGCATTTAAATTAGCATATGGAAAATATATGTGAATGTCTGTTTCCACACAAAAATCAGTGTACCATGGCTTGCATTACTTAACCTATCTTAACTGATGTCTAGATTTTTTTTCTAACAAGATTTATTGAAAGGGAGTGGGGACATTACTGTACAGAAATCCAACTATTATCTGTTGTGTTACTGAGACAGAGGCTTTTTCAGTCTTTTACTCTTGGTCTCTGTGTGAATTTGTAAAGAAGCTGCTGTCTTGGTGCATAAAGACTGCCCATGTGACGAATCTCTCTCAAGCTTTCAGTTCAGAAAGCTGAAACTGAAACTTGCATGTAAAAATTGGGATGGGCTAAATCTCAGGGCTAAAATAGGCCTGGGAAATAAAATAACATAAAATAATAAAATAAAATAAAACTTAGAAGTCAGT
The DNA here is from genome assembly GCF_947247035.1 of Vipera ursinii. Classification (NCBI taxonomy): domain Eukaryota; kingdom Metazoa; phylum Chordata; class Lepidosauria; order Squamata; family Viperidae; genus Vipera; species Vipera ursinii. The sequence continues at coordinate 264,414,862 of NC_139512.1, read as the reverse complement.
GGCAAATGATGTCAATAGTGTTGTCAGGAAGAAGAACACATAGACATATGAATATTGTCACCACGAGTTAAGCTTGAATCAAAGGAATGTGAAAAAGGCTAGGTACAACTTAAATACAGGTATATCAACTCAGTGATGTAGCCTTTTCTTAACTGCTTTGGTTCAGTTGAAGTAAACATACCTTGTGGTTCCACAGATTCCTTCAGTCCAAGCCCTAAACCTAGTCCAAGGGCTACAGCCACCAAAGAAATTAAAAGAACCTATTAACAACAGGAAGGATAAATTAAAAATACAGCATGTTGTACTTACATTGTCAACAAGAAAAACAACTAAAAGAAACAATACATGTTCAACATCAAGTTCCTTAGAATCAAAAGGTGTTTTTTTTTGAGGTCAAGGGCCAGCTTAGCTCACTAAATTCAGTGAGTTTTGTTAGCGTATCAATAATTTATCAAAAAGGGTGTTGAGACTTTTTTTTTAGAATCCCATGACATAAAGAAAAATTGAGAGGTAAGTTACCAGTGCAATTAAAATAAGTACAAGTTAAGATAATCCAAGGTTTTGCTTTTATCCTATTTTAAACTGTAATCTGGATTTGGGTTTAATAGGGAAATGTAGTTTATTTTAAAAAGTGTGCAGATATTTCCACTTTCTTCATGACTACCAAAGAAAAAGATTCAGATTAACCTGATGAGGCCAAAATGTTACCTGATTCAAAGCACTGAATTACACTGGAACAATTTCTACTTTTTTCACAAAAAGGAAAACAGATGAGTTCAGCCTAACATCTTTTAAATAGCCAACAAATATGATAGTCATAGATGGTACCAACATCTAGCCAATCTTGTTTGACCTCCAAAAGCTGAGCATACTCAGACTTTAGCACAGTATCTGGGCTTCCACTAACTTATGGAATAGTGCAGAATTATAAATTTGAAGTCAAAATTCTTCCTAGAATAAGGAAATATCAAACTACTTTCCTAGTGTTAAGGAAATGATTTCATTGTGTCTGTGTAGCTACTAGAAGTCAAGTTCAACTACTCTTAAGTCTATCTTTTCCATAACTCTACAGCATTCAGAAGTTGAAAAGTATTTTAAAACAATACAAATGAGGAACTCAAAATTGATTGTCCATGCATGTTACAATGGAATATAATTTATCATAGGTCTGAACTAGATCAGACAGTATACCTACATATTTTTTGAAAAAAAACATTTCTACTTATTGAATGATGTATGGTACTATTTCAAGTAGCAGGCAGAAATTATATTTCTGTTTTCAGTGAACAGAGTTATAAATCGCAGGAATCAGGAAACTCAATTTATGACAGTGATGGCAAACCTTTTAGAGACCGAGTGCCCAAAAAACGGCCCCACCCCCAAACTGGCTCCTGTTCTGCCTCCCGTCCTGCCCACTCTGCCCCCACCTGCCCTGCCCCCACTTCGCCCCTGGTCCCACCTACTCTGCCCCCGCCTGCCATGCCCCCACTCCACCCTCACCCACCCACAAAGCCACTCACCGCCTCCACGGCCAGCCACAGATCTCCTAGATGACCCAGCAGCGCCATGGTGGCCATGCCCTCTGCTCGCGCCATGCAGCATCAACTGCATGCAACGGGGCACGAGGGCGGAGTCTTGTCCCCACTGCCTGGCTGCCATGTCCTTGGCTGTGCTGCTCTGCGCGGGCCATGCCTGGGCACAACTCTCCTCTGTGGGTGCTGTTGGGGAGGAGGGGGCCGCAGGGGGAGGCAGGGCTGGGGCGATGCGTGCGTGCCCACAGAGAGGGCTCTAAGTGCTGCCTCTGGCACGTGTGCCATAAGTTTGCCACCACTAATTTATGACCTTTCTCCAGTGATACAAATATTTACAATAAATATTTCTGTTGTAGCTACCTAAGTTTAAACAAATAGTGTTTCCTCTTCCTATGCAAATTAAAAATAGTTATTATTTACTGTATAAAAGAAGAGGTGTAGCCATGAGTAACAACTCATCATAGTTTCAAGTGATCTATGTGATAGATCATAATGCCATTCAAAATCTGTCAAGGAACAAAGAATAAGATATACAAAAAGAACAATAAACAGCCAGTCTGTATCAGTGAAATGAATATATTCTGAAATGCCAAAAATGACAGCTAATTCTTATATAGGGAGGGTGAATTTGGGAGTAATTCAACTGACTATCCACTTACTCTCAGTCTTTACATTACAAGATATCAAAAGTCTTTGGAAACCTTGAGACTTCCTTCCCCATCATAAGGAAGCCAGTCTTGGATAAGCTTTCCCCAGAAATATCTCACTTTCCAGATATACTAGATTACATTTCAGCAGGGACCATGCTGGCTAAGGATGGAGGGAGATGTAAATAAAGACACCTGGAGAACCACAAGTTTAGGTAAAACTGTATCAATTTATCTATTTTTTCCCCTGCATTTTAATTTGGGTTTTCTTTTTGGCTTGAATACAATTTTATATCTACAATAATATATTATAAGTAGTCAATCCATGACCCATTAAGTCAGGCATGACAAACTTGTGACATCATGTGATGTCACATGACATATCACGACTTTTTCCCATTGCCGTCAATGGGGTGGGCGTGGTTTCGGCATTATGCATGCGGCCCGCAGGCCGGCAGTTTGACATGTTTGCTTTAAGTCATCCTTCTTTACACATATAAGCTGCCCCTGTTTCCTCTCTCCTCATGACTCTCAGTAAAGCCCTGATTAATTCCTCTTCCTCTTCACAGAACTGCCTGCCACATTGCCGGGAAAAGAGAGAATCAAGGAAAACATATACCATGAGGGAAACTGTACCTCTGGTCTCCACTCTAGTGTATCCCCAAGAGCCTCCTCCCTCCAGAGAGGAAGAGGGCTTACCTGTCAATTGCTGGTCCTCCTCCAGCCAGCCTTAACTCACCAGCAAACATCCAAATTGTTCCCTCATCCATCCCTTTCCATCCACCATCATTAAACAATTTCAGTTTTTGACCTCAGCTCCAAAACAACCAAATGCAGTTAACCACAGGGACCTTGCCACCAGCTAATTAGGCACAGGAGCTAGAAGGATTTTGCATCACACAATCTATGGGCTTACAAGAAGTGCAGTCAGAAATCACAGTCACATGATTGTGGCTAACTGGCAAAGGTGCAGTAACCACAACTTTACAAGCAGAACAGGTGTGATGAGCCCCAGATTTTTATTTTATTTTATTTTATTTTTTTACAAAACCTTTAAGTTAGCCTATCTGAGATAACTTGATTCAATTGCTGCAGTATGATGCACCGTTTTGGCCAATTGAAGGTTAAATAAAAATATTCAAGAGCGTTTTAGTAGTATTATGCATTTTCATTTTTTAAAAAAGATTTTTTTATTAATATCATTATTCAGGACCAAACAATACACTGAAACCAGGAGGTGGTCTTTTTCTTTATCAAGCTTGATCCTGATTATCTTTTCTGCAACATTTGAAAACTCAAGGTATAGCAAAATTGGGCTGCTGAGTGTCTTGTGAATATGCCCATCTTTATCTTGGCAATGAAATTTCCATGCACTTGCCAAATGAATACTGTGCTTTCTATTGTGGATTGACTGGATAATTCAGTTATAGGATCTGGCTGCTTTCTAAATACATAAGATTTACATACAAGTGTGTACCAATATTATCAGAGATAGACAAATGGGCATTCAACATAGATATTTGGTTAAAAGCAAGAATTGAGAGCTTCTAAGTAGAGTTTGCTAAAAGAAGGATTTAGTCCGTGCAAATTGCTCCTCGAGGATTTGGTGCAGGCTGCCTTTCATATCTGTAAAAATAGACTTTACTCTATATAATAACATATATTTTAAATTTCCAGAATTCTCTTGTTTAAATAAAATTAAATCATTTGCTTATGGCTGCATTATTGATTCAAGTGTAATGTATTGCAAGAGGACTATAGGTAGTCCTTTAGTAACCCCTTGTATAGCAACTGTTTGCAGTTATGACAGTAATGAAAAAATAACTTTGCAACTATACTGTTGGCTGATTCTTTTTTATATATATACTATTTTATTGGTTTTCCAACTTTACATTTGAGTATTTAAAAAGCAACGTAGTAGCTGGGTTAATCAAGGCTTCAATAACAAAATCTCTAGTACAGGTTGCATCATCAAATATTTCTTCTCTTTTCCCCTTAAGATTTACTATCTCATATTCAAGCTAATATATTTCTAATTGTATCAACTCAATGAAAACATCATTAATACATTTATCAATACATTCTTAGCTTATACATAACTTAATTAGTCTTCATAAACAATCCATATCCTGTTATTAATTTTTACCTAATTTTTAATTTCTCATCAATATTCCAATTTAACCTTTAATATCCATAATTTTCAAACTTTGGGCAACCACAATTTCCCTTATCTCACTTCATAACAAACTATAATATCCAAAATACACATTTTACCTATTTAAATGTAATCTTATTCTATTTCCTAAAAATTATCTGTTTCACACCATATTAAATCATCTACTTAATAATTGAACACCCCCTTTGATAGATCAAAATCATTATATATATTGCCTGGGTTAATCAATAAATCAAAAATATTCCTGATAATTTTCATTTCCCTTTTAAATCTAATCTTTCAATATTAAACAAATCGAATCCTTATTTTCCACTGATTTCCCATTATTTTGAGTCTAATAACCAAAATTCCCCTTGTCTCAACATCTCCCTTTAACCCTTTAATTGACAATATAAAATCCCCTCTAATAAATCAAAACCCCAATTTTTTCAACCTTATTCTAGCTTTCTTCTTTTGCCAACTAGGCTTCCATATCAGCACTTTTAGATCATCAAATAAATCTCCTCCATTCTTACATGTTATTTGAATTAAAGGAGACTATTTGATTGCCAGTTTTCTGGAAGGGTTGGCCCATTTGTATTCATTAAATTGTCACCCTGTTATTTCAGTCCCCCATATTTGCTCTGGTATATTTGTCTTCAATTCAATCTGTTTTTCTTCTTTCTCAAATTTCTTCTGGTTTGAAGAAATGGAAATCATTTCCATTTTCAGTATTGTCACTTCCTTGTCTGGATTATCCATCAGCTGTACATGTTGGTCAGTTGAGTCCTCTGTCTTAATATTTGGTTGTTCCACTTCTGTTGTCTTCTGAATTGTTGGTTCCTTAGTTGCAATCAAAATTTGGCTTTGTGCATCTAAGCTGGTACCTTGGTCTTTTATTTTAGGCCTAATTTTGTCACAAGCTGAAAGGATAGTTTCATGTATTGCTTTTAGCATGGAAAGGATTTTTCCTGGTCTTCATTTTTTCTCTTTTGTGTGTTTGTAAACCATCTTTCTAGTAAAAGTTGTTTGTTAAGCAAAAATCAGTAAGGGTTTACATTCACAGTTCAAGTAGGCCAATTTCACTGCCCAGCTGTTCTCTTACAGTTGAATCTCTCACAGATGGTGCCAAGGTCAGGAAAGTCTTATCTAGGTCTGGACTGTGAGCCAAGTCTCTTTTTAGGAAAACAAATTGCCATACCAAGCTTCACCACAAGATGTCAACGGTACCATTTAAGGTTTTTTAAATCTCGAATTTTTCTGGGTTCTTTTTCCAATTTTATTTCTTTTTTGCAGATAATAACAAATGCCTCCAGTAAAAATAGGACACTTTTGGTCCCCAAGTTTTAAAAGGATATAAATCCAATTAAATTAAAATTGTTCTTTTTGATGCTTTGATTACCCTAGGTAGTCAGACGCCGCTATTCTTAGAGTGTGGGATAGAAATTTCCTTCCCTCTCTCCTCACAGGGGAAAAATACTTCAGAAAGCTTTTACAGGAAATAACTTAGGGTAAAGAGAAGATAAGATCTCACCCAGCTTCATCCGCATTGCTTTCAATGTGCTTGGTAGTAAGTTTGACTTCGGCTGTCAGCAGCTAAGTGACGGGCCATATTGCTATGGCCGATCTTTTTCCTGTCAGTTTGAAGAGTTCCCCCGGATTGAGCGGAAGATTGCCGCCCTTCTGTGATCAAGCAGGGGTCCTTTCCTTGCTTGTCACCCCTACAGGGCGACTTTCAACCCTTTCCAGGGTCCCAGATAAAACTGGATGCTGGAGACAGAGCTCACCTCCATGCGTCTGCCAGCGCTGCAATGGCAAACCGGAAGTCACTGTTGGCTGATTTTGATGAATATTTAACTGCGATGCATACATGTGTATGATCAACATATTGGATAGTTCCCCACATTTGTGAACTCTGAGTGATTATGCTTAAACTGTACTGCAACATTGCCATTCCTGTCATCTTGAAAGTAAATCATTTAAACATGAATTTTCTTTTGAGGAAGCTCATTTCAGATTAGGGTACAGCTGTCATATGTTCCAATGAAATCCCTCTAAAATCAACCCAGCTTTCCAATTAGAGTATTTAGAATTGCAGCCAAAAGCCAATGTTTATGAGATCAGATTACGGTATTTTCTTTAGGCTTCACTGCAGTCTCCAAATATTGGTCATTGTTCCTGGTTCACAACTCAAGGATGTAAATGTTTTCCAGATAAAGTTTTGTAAAGAGAGAGGGGGGGAGGGAGGGAGGGAGGGAGGGAGGGAAGGAGAGAGAGAGAGAGAGAGAGAGAGAGAGAGAGAGAGAGAGAGAGAGAGAGAGAGAGAACGAATTTCTTTCACTATTATTGAGTAACCTGCTAAGTCAGCCCAGTGGAGAACCTGTACTCAAGGAGATGGAATTGGAAACTTTCTTTCCAGCTCGCACAACCTGGGGCCTATCAATAAGGAAATCAAATCTCCAATTACATAAAGGAGTATTAAAACCTAATAGACCCAGTTTGTTCACCAGATGCTGAGGGATGATTGCATTGAATGCTGAACTAAAATCCACAAACAGCATTCTTACATAAGTATTCTTCCCCTCCAGGTGCACCAAGCTAAGATGAAGCACACAGGAAAGTGCATCTTCTACAGAGCGGTTCTTCCGATAGGCAAACTGTAATGAGTCAAATTTAGGGGGAAGGCAGTCCTTACCAATGTTTCAAAATACTTCATCATAATGGAAGTGAGTGCAACTGGACGGTAATCATTAAGGCATGTGATTTTAGTTTTTTTAAACATTGATACAATGATTACAGTTTTAAAACATGATGGAACCATGGTCTGATGCAACTAGAGATTGCAGATGTTTGTGAGAACAGTGGCCAGCTAGTCAGCACACTGCTTAAGACTTAAGTACTCGCCCAGGGATATTATCAGGACCCACAGCTTTCTGAATATTAACTTTCAGCAGGACCTTCTGAACAGTAGTTGTATTAAACCCGAGCATCTGCACATCAGCAAGGCCTTCCTTGCTGGAACATTGTTTGTGGCCTCAAACCATCCCAAAAATGTACTTAGCTTGTTTAGAGAGTCTGTGTCACCCTTACATGTCAGGGAAGCTGCCTTTATAATCAATAATTACATGAATACCTTGCCACATACGTCTCAGGTCCATAGGATCTTGAAAGAAATTCTGCACTTTCTGACGATAGTCTCGCTTTGCTGATTTTATAGCACACCTCAACTCAGCTCTTGCTATTCTAAGTGTGACATCTAAGGTTTCTCATTTGCTCGCATGATAATAGACTTAAGAACAATAATATCCTCCATACACTTTTGGATATAAGCAGACACAGTAGAAGCATACTCGTTCACATCAGTATGTTGTCCATTCACTGCAGCCTCTTTAAATATGTTCCAATTTGTGCATCCAAAACAGTCTTGTAGAGCTTCCATAGCTCCTGCAGGCCACACTCTCACTTGTTTTCTAATTGGTCTCTTTCTAATTAAAAAAGCTTATATGCTGGCATAAGCATCACAGAGAGATGATCTGAGGAGCCAAAATGAGGGTGAGGGGCGGCCTTAAACGCTTTCTTAATGTTAGAGTAAGCTAAATCCAGAGAATTCGCACCTCTGGTAGGAAAATCCATGTATTGATGGAAATTAGGGAGGGCTGCTTTCAAGTCAGTCTGATTGAAATCCTCTACCACAATGAAAACCCCCTCTGGGTGGACAGTTTGCAAGTCACTGATAGTGTGATAAAGAGCACTCAGGGCTTCCTTCTTGTTAGCACTTGTGGGGGGGCATGTATACAGCTATGATTTGGATGACAGTGAATTCTCTTGACAAATAAAAGGGTCTACATTTCACAGCCAAACACTCGACATCAGGAGACTACCTTAGCACTGGCACACCACCTCTCTCTAATATAAATACACACACACCCAGTACAGGATTTTCCACTCAAATCGCTGCTCCTCTCCAGCTGAAATGTTGAAAAGCCCATCTCATACTGATAGCATTGTCTGGAACAGATGACTGTAACCATGTGTTAAAGTCATCTGTTTAGGCGTGAGCCTAAATGGACTCCAGAAGATGGTAGAGGACAGGAAGGCCTGGAGGAACGTTGTCCATGGGGTCGCGATGGGTTGGACACGACTTCGCAACTAACAACAACAACAACCATGTGTCTGTCAGGATTATAGCACAGCAGTCTCTCACATCCTTGGTCCTTGTTCGTGGTCAGCTCAAGTTTCAGATAACCCATTTTAGTCTCTAGGGAGTGAACATTGGCAAACAGGACAGATGGAAACAGGGCTCCATGTGGATTAGCCCTCAATTCAGCTTGTATTCCTGCACAAGAACCTCACCTCCTTTTCTTTTTCTGATCCTGTCTCTTCCACCTTTTCCTTAAAGGGGCCTCGCTCCTTTTTGCCCCTGGAGCATGCTGCTGCTGCAGGTGCCTCCAATTCCTCCAAAAGCCTCTCTCCCTTCCTCTGGGCCTGCCGACAGCCTCATCCAGTTCCTTTGCTCCATATGCCCCGGGACCTCTCCTCCTCTGCCTCCTTTGGAAACAGACCAGATTTGCAATAGAATCTGTTGTTGTGCCAGCAGTAAGAACTTGCTGCCAGCAAAAATTTTCAATAGATTCTTGATTCACTTTTGGACAAGTCCTTCAGAACTTTAGCATGGTCAAGATCCAGATCTGTGGTCCCAATTCCTATCCTGATATCTAAGCCTTACCTTCTGCTGAATCATCTCTTCACTCTGGTTCCTTTTGCTGCCAAAAGGGTTCCTTGGATATTCTTGACTAAGCAATAGAAAGGGATAACAATGAACACTATTTTTTACCAAAGAGGGAGGTACTAGCCAGTCTCAAGGAACTGCTGGAAATGGCAATAGTGATGACTGTGGTTTGTTCACTATGTACAGCTTCCTCCTTGCCCTCTTTGGCTGAGATCCTATTTATGCACTTCATGGGGCATAAATCTTAATTAATGTACCAAGCTTAGTTTCTAAATGGAACTGTACTCTTCCTTGTCATCCCCATGCGTAAAGGCTGATGCATGTTCGAGGTGTTTTATCAAATAGTTTCTCATTTTCTTCCCTCTCCAAAATAATATATTTTTACTTTAACAAAATGCCAGAGAAATGAATTCAAGATTAAAAAAAATTATTTATTTATTTATTTATTTATTTATTTATTTATTTATTTATTTATTTATTTATTTGAATTGATTGATGATTGAATTGAATTTGCTGCCTATCTTAATTTTGTGACTTTGGGCAGCTTAGAGTGCAAAACATAAAAAGAAGAAATTATAAAGCAATATCATAGTACAGTAAACCCAAGGCCACTAAAATTATATCCAATCAAACCATACACATCAAGCTTTACTGACAACCTATTATCTGTGCCTGACAGAAAAGTCAGATCTTTAAGGAATTCCCAAAAGCTATTAAAACCAAGATTATCTTTACAAGGTGGCCCCTGAAGCTTTTAATCACTTAACGTTTGAAAACAAGGTTACTTCAGCTACACTGTGATTGAATTTAACAAAATTCAAAATTTAACAAAATTCAATCACAGCAAAATACAATCACAGCATTTGTATTCCTTTGAATTCAAGATGGTGAAATACTATTCCTTCTCCATTTTCCTTATAACTCTGTGGAATAGGTTGGGCTAAGAAATATTGACTGGCTCAAAATCACCCAGAGGATGCTGTAGTTTAGGGTATAACAATGTAGAAAAAATGAACCGTGACTCATTTTTCTTGTTTTGCTCTTCACAAAAATAATTCCACAGGGCAATCAAAAACAAGCTTCATTTCCAAATGGCTGTAGATAATAAAAGGTTGGTCAGGAGTAAGTGGAATAATTCACTTGATCACCTTGCCTAGGAGGAGAACATTAATCAATAATCTATACCTTGTGTAAGTAACAGGTTACAATATCACTCTCATTCACTTGGATATGAGCTTTTCTTCACCTGTGTTTCAATCATCTATCCATGCAATTGAGATTGCCTGTGTCAGTCACCTGAGTAATCTCTCAAATTTAGAAGATGAGCGGTATACCTATTGGGATATGCTTCATAAGGTCCAGAAATCCATCCAGATTCATTACTCATTGTAAGGTACCCTTATTTCCAAATGGTAAAATAATTTATTATTAGTACATATATTTCATCTTTACTTCACAATTTTAAAAAATAACCAAAAATATCTTGTTATTATAAGATTTCTTGCCTTTATTTTGTATAATTCCAGGCACTGTATACTGTATAATGTTTCTGCCTTCTGCTTCCCCTCTAACAATAATCCTGTGAGCTGAGTTGGTCTGAGGGAGAATGACTTACCTAAAAGTTACTCACCAACTTTCATGTCTAAGACAGGCCTAGAGCTCATGGTCTTCCAGTCCAACATTTTAACCCCTTCAGCAAACTGGCTCTCTAGTCCAAAGATCCCCAACCTTTTGGGCACCAGGGACCGGAGAGTGCATGGTTTTGTGTGCTGCTTGCATCCATGGATGGGGCTTTGCTTGTTTGTGCGCACCGGTTGTTGGCATGCCACAGCCCAATACTGGTCCAAGGACTGGGGGTTGGAGACCCCTGCTCTAGTCCAAGACCCTACCTGGGGCAAGGATCAAACCATCCCTGACAAATGATTGTCCAATCACTGCTTGAAAATCTCTAGAATGTCTAGCTCCCATTATTCTAGAAGGCAAGACTTTCCATTGCTTAACAGCTCTCATGTCAGGAAATTCCTCCTTATTTTAAGATTGAATCTCCGTCTGTAAAGCTTCCAAGAAACAAAACAGCAATCACCTTTATACCATTCCCTCTGTCCCTATTCTAGATCAATACTAAGGCATAGTTTAATGAGACAAATTCTCCTCCACCCATTGGTTCTTGTCTTGCCCTCAGGCCCCATGGGGAATAAATGCACACTCTCCTCCCTGGACCTCTTCCTTTCAAGGCTCCTAGCAAGCTTTTGAAGACTGCTGTCATGTCTCTCCTTGGCCTTTTCTTTCTAGGCTGAGTATACCCAATTCCTTTAATGTTCTTCATAGGCTTTGTTCATCATTGTTTCTCTTCTCTACACTCTTGTTAATTCATCAGAGTCCTTCTTCATCAGCATTTTAAAAACCTACTGTTTTGTTGGAACCAGACAATTCTGTCTTATTTAAGAAATCATTACTAAAGAAACAGCAGCTATGCACACTACATAAAACTGGCAAAAATGTTGGACAGGTAAAAAAGATATAAAATACAGGTAGTCCTTGATTTACAGCCATTTCTTTAGGGCACAGGTCAGCAACTCGCATCTCTGGAGCCGCATGTGGTTCTTTCAGCCTTCTCCTGCAGCTCCCAGTCATCCTCCGCCATTTGCAGAGAGAGACAGAGAGATAGAGAGAGGCACTTGCGCTTCTCTCTCACTCTCTCACTCTCTCTCTCTCTCTCTCTCTCTCTCTCTCTGTGTGTGTGTGTGTGTGTTTGTGTGTGTGTGTGTAAAAAAGAGAGTGGCCTCACGCTGTTCTCCGAGAAGCTGACAAACTTATTGGGTGGGGCTCCTGCCTTTGCTGCGTCTCCACAGGAAGCAGGAAAGCAGCTCTCAAAGGCAGGAGAGCCAGCCCAATAAGAATGTGTGTTAGCTTATCCAAGAACAGCGTGAAGCCAGCTTGTCAGGTGAGCAGAAGATCGGAGAGAGGGAGAGAGGGGGGGGGAGAGAGAGGGAGGGAGATAAAGACAGGGAGAGAGAGGGAGAGAGAGAGAGAGAGAGAACTCATGCACAGCAGCCTCTATTTCTTTTTAATTAAACTCTTCAATCAAGCTGCAATCGAGTTTTGCAGCTCCCAGATCAAATTGCCAACATACGTTGGATCATGGAGAAAGCTAGGGAGTTCCAGAAAAACATCTACTTCTGCTTCATTGACTATGCTAAAGCTTTTGATTGTGTGGATCATAACAAACTGTGGCAAGTTCTTAAAGAGATGGGCGTACCAGACCGTCTTATTTGTCTCTTGAGAAACCTATATGTGGGCCAAGAAGCAACAGTGAGAACGGGACACGGAACCACTGATTGGTTCAAAATTGGGAAAGGAGTCCGGCAAGGCTGTATACTGTCGCCCTGCCTATTTAACTTATATGCAGAGCACATCATGAGAAAGGCAGGGTTAGAGGAATCAAAAGTTGGAATTAAGATTGCCGGAAGAAATATCAACAACCTAAGATATGCAGATGATACCACTCTAATGGCAGAAAGTGAAGAGGAACTAAAGAGCCTCTTGTTGCGGGTGAAGAAGGAGAGTGCAAAAGTTGGGTTGAAACTTAACATTAAGAAAACCAAGATCATGGCATCCGGCCCTCTCAATTCCTGGCAAATAGATGGGGAAGAAATGGAGGTAGTGACAGATTTTATTTTCCTGGGCTCCAAGATCACTGCAGATGGGGACTGTAGCCAAGAAATTAAAAGACGCTTGCTCCTGGGGAGGAAAGCCATGGCAAATCTAGATAGCACACTAAAAAGCAGAGACATCACCCTGTCAACAAAAGTGTGTATAGTCAAGGCTATGGTCTTCCCAGTTGCAATGTATGGCAGTGAAAGTTGGACCATAAAAAAGGCTGAGTGCTGAAGAATTGAGGCCTTTGAACCATGGTGCTGGAGAAGACTCCTGCGAGTCCCTTGGACTGCAAGGCAATCAAACCGGTCAGTCCTAGAGGAGATCAACCCTGACTGCTCTTTAGAAGGCCAGATCCTGAAGCTAAAACTCAAATACTTTGGCCACCTAATGAGAAGGAAGGACTCACTGTAGAGGAGCCTAATGCTGGGAAAGATTGAGGGCAAGAGAAGAAGGGGACGACAGAGAATGAGGTGGCTGGATGGAGTCACTGAAGCGGTAGGTGTGAGCTTAAATGGACTCCAGAAGATGGTAGAGGACAGGAAGGCCTGGAGGAACGTTGTCCATAGGGTCGCGATGAGTTGGACACAACTTCACAGCTAACAACAACAACAAGTATTTTTCTTTTCTCTGGGAAACGGGTCCAAGTGGCTCTTTGAATGTTTAAGGTTGCTGACCCCTGGTTTAGGGACAGTTCAAAGTTACAACAGTAGTGAAAAAAGGGACTTGTGACCATTTTTCACACAACCATTGCAGCATCTCCATGGTCACATGATCAAAATTCAGACCCTTGGCAACTGGTTCATATTTGTGACAGTTGCAGTGTCCCAGGAGTCATGTGATCCTCTTTCGTGACTGTCTGACAAGCAAAGTCAATTGCCAGATTCACTTAACAACTGTGTTACTAACTTAACAACTGCAGTGATTCACTAAACAACTATGGCAAGAAAGACTGTAAAATGGGGAAAAGCTCACTTAACAACTGTCTCGCTTAGCAACAGAAATTTTGGACTCAGTTGTCTTTGTAAATCTAAGACTATTTGTATTTAGACTGGGAAACCATGTGTTTCCTCTATCAGAATGAGCTACAGAAAGCCTCATATTAACGTTTTGCCTTTTCTTTTTGAACCATAAATTTATGGAAAAAGTTCACCACTCACTCTTAGACTTTCTTAGGCATTTTCCCAACAGATAACATTATTTTTTTTATCAGCCTTAGTAAGAACTAATACCTCACAACATCTTTGATAAGCTTGTGTCAAAGTGCAGAGCAAGAGGACGGCACTCACAAAACAATAGTAAACACAAATCTACGACTTCAGAAATCTCTCATTTTTCAATGTATAAGACACATCATTTTGGCATGCCTACTTGGTAAAAGAAGCCAAAACCAAGAACATGAATCCTTAGAAACACAGAGTATATTTTTCTAGAGGTTTATTATGAAAGGAGTTCATAGTTTTATCCAGTTCCAGACATCTCCAGGTTAACAGGATGAAGTCACACTGTTTCTCTTATCTTTTGCCTGCAGATGTGGATTACTCTTAGCCACTGTAGATCAATTTGTCTAGCCTGAATTCATATGTGTGGAATTAAATTAAATTAAGTCTGTAATAATTCCTTTTTTGTATCCGTCCCGTCAAATGAATGTTGATTCCTGGCAAGTATATGGAAACGTAGTATGTGGGCTTTTTTTCCCCAAAAATGCCCCAAATTGTGCCTGTGGTAGGACTAGCACTCACATTCCTCCACTTTCTAATGGGAAAATGACTTTAACCACGACACTAAATTGGCTCTCTATAATAATTCATAGTAATACATCAGTATAATACAGAACAATTGTAAACATTCACTTTTGTTTAAAACACAGGGAGTGAGAGAGGGGGGATAGATATTTATACACTATAAACAGGAAACAGTGATATCTGCCAACTTTGCTAACTCTGAATGTTTCAAGTGTCTGTATCAGCCCTTGAAGCAGACCGTCCACTGAAAAAATTAACAATTAAAAGTGTCTCTATTCATGCTGACAAATGTGACAAATAAAGCAGCAGAACCAGGATATTTCCAGACAAACAATGGAGAACTAGGAGTAAGTTTATGCTGTTAATCACAAAAGTGAAGCAGAGGGGATATAACAAATGCAACGTTCAAATTTAAATAAATAATAACACTTACAACACAGAGTATCTTATATTTCCGAAGAGTGCTTCTTTTAATAATTCTCTCTGTTTGGAAATCTATCAGGTCCAAAGTGCGCTTCTTTCCCCTCTCTGTCTCATCTTCAGGAAACATTTCCATTTTTTGTGTTACTCTTTGCTCTCTCCTGTCCTTTCAGTTGTGCCTGAGCTGAAGAGAAATTGAAAGAGTGTTATCTCTTTACTGGTAGCCTATAAACAAGAGCACCCTTTGCTCATTTAGAGGGAGGACACCTAATCACCTTTTAACCAATACATGTAAGGGGCAGAAGGCATTTTCAGCAATTTTCTGTTTGGAAACCAAAAGTGAGGAAGAGAAAATGGGTTTCCTTTCAGGCAGGAAAAACTGGGATTCAGAAAACACTCAAAAGATAAACATTCAAATAAGTCAAGTATATTCAGTATTTTATCATTGTTAAAAAGAATGATGTATTTATTTATGAGTCACATTTAGGAACTGCTCATTTTCCTCAAAAAGGGACGCTGGCAGTTTGCAAATAAAATAATAATAATATTTTTTTTAAAAAAAACCACACACTTATTTCTGCACATTGTTTATGTATTTTTCTGGATCCAGAAAAGTAGATATCATAATTTTGGGATACAGTGAGGGGTGAATTTTTTCATTTAAGGAATTTATATGCCTCTTTTTGTCCATGAACTATTGAAAGCAATTAAGAACTAATAATGCAAAGAATGGCTGAACCATATGACCCCTACCCATGAACTAGTGATGCTTCAGCAAAGAGATTTGAAAGCTATGAATGGCAATGCTGTTTCAACTCACCACAACCCATTGAGTAGGCAGGCTGCAATTGTCTTCCATGATCCGGCAGCTTTTTCCATCTTCTTCTGGTACAAGCTGTGCCATCTGTCTGTCTGAAACACCTCATGTAAACGTAAGCTGTTTGATGGGTTGTCCCAAAGGTGTTTTTTCACGAGGACTTTCTTTTTTCTCTTTGAAGATGTTTCGCTTCTCATCCAAGAAGCTTCTTCAGTTCTTCATGACTTGGATGACGGAGAATCTCCATATGCATTGGAGGAGTTGCTTTGCTCCTTATGGTCACCTGAGGCTGCTGTGGGCATGCTCAGTCCTTGGTTCTGGGTCACTGATTCTCACAGCCATTTGCCTTTTGATACTGGAAGAGGGAGCCAAACCAGAGATTGCAGAAGGGAGAGCACCCTGGAAAAGAGTCCCTGGAAGATCAGTTCTGTCGGCACCAGAGACCTGTTTCTCCTCATAGAATGGCAGCTAGAGAGCCATTGTCCCTGGTTCTATTCTCAGGGCGCAGGAAAGTGAGAGAAAATGGCCCTCTAGCCAAGATACCCCCTCCTCCATGGCACAGTTGAACTGTGTCACAGACCTTGGGAGAAGTTTGAATGGAGACGTCTGGTTGAAAAGCTATTCCACCTCTCACAGAAGGTCGTTGTTCATTCTTCCTCACCTGTCACCCATAAGAAAAGCAGGGGGAGAGATGATAATTCTCCCCGCTTCCCCAACTTCTATTGTCATGGCTGGCAGAAGAAACAGGAGGAAGAAATACAGAATGGGGAGTGAAGCACCAGAGGTGGCTCCTCTGGTTTCAGTCCGTGATTTAGAATGATCACTGGGGAATTAGAAAATAAAACAAACCAACAAGAAAGACAGAGGCCTTACTCATCCTGTCTCTCTCCTTTCCTCTCTATTTCTTCTGAGACCTGAACCCCGATTTTGTTTTGTTACCAAAACACAAAAGAGGTAGAAGCAATGAGTGCTTCTTTAATCCACTGTTGTTCTGCTGATTCCTGTGCTGTTGCGTGCAAAGTGTGACTTCTGGGATTCTTTCCAGCCTTTTTTAATCAGGAGCAGCCAATGGACATTCTGTATTTTCTTCCCATGTAAAGCCACATACTACAAATCTGTTTGTTTCTATTGTCCTCTTTTGTTTCCACGCACATATGCAAACAATGGGAACATGGGTGTGTTGTATATTATAAGAATTTGTGCCAAGGCTGAGAATGAGCAATAACTGTAAGCACAAACAGCAGATGAAAAATTACATTATTGAATTACCGTAAAAAAAAATTCCTTCTTGCAAACTTTCTGGGAAACTGAGATTCCAAAGAAATGAGCTCACTGCTAGAAGATGGCTGGAGAATTGTTTCAAAGTTCTGTACTTTGATTCCTCATGCGTGGCAGCATTAAAACGTAAGCTGTGGAGAAAATAAATCTAACAAACTGGAAGCTGTGCCCTTTCTCCTCCCTGTCTTTTGGACATTATCTCAGTCAAACTTCCTTTCTTAGTCTAATCCTATCAGACTCAAACTGACCCTCCTCTGCCCCCAGCAATCCCATCTAAACCAAAGAACAGAAGCCACTTTACTAGCTCACATTACTGCCTAATTTACTGAGATACACAGTCATGGCTGTGAGAATAAACTTTGCCCAATTTTGGAAGAAAGCTACAAGACCAGTAGCCCTCGACTTACAATCACAGTGTAAGTCCTCGACTCACAACCAAAATTTATCTTGCTAAGCAAGACATTTCTTAAGTGAACTTTGCCCTATTTTACAATATTTCTTGCCAAAGTTGTTAAGTGAATCATTGCAGTTGTTAAGCTGTAACAATGTTCAGTGAATCTGGTTTCCCCATTGACTTGGCTTGTCAGAAGATCATAAAAGGTGAAGACATGACCCCAGGACACCTCAACTGTTACAAATTTGAGTCAATTGCTAAGTGTCTGAATGTTGACCATATGGCCATGGAAATGCTGCAACAATTGTAAGTGTGAGAAACGATCATAAGTCACTTTTTTCAGTGCTGTTATAACTTTGAATGCTCACTAAATGAAATGTTGTAAGTCGAGGACCACCTGTACCAACAATATCTCATTGTAACTTAAATTTTAAGAGTACGCAGCAATGGAAAACTAACAGTATTGGTTGGAACAATATTACAAAACAGAAGTTTAATCAAATTCAGTCAAGTATGGTTACCCTATACCACGGGTCGGCAACCCGTGGCTCCGGAGCCGCATGCGGCTCTTTGAGCCATCTCCTGTGGCTCCCAGTCACCTGGGTGGAGGTGCGCGCGCAGCTCTCCAAACCTTCAAGGCGGCGCTCGGCCCAGAGAAGCGGGAACTGGAGGGGCCATGATTTCCCCTCCAGAGGAAGAAAGCGCTGGATGCGGCCGGCTCTGCAGGGAAGGGGCAGCAGCGGTGGGGGGGACGGAAAAGTCGCAGAAATGGCAGGAGAGATGCTGACTGGCGGTGGCCTCGGAGGAGGCGGAGGGGGGGAGGGAGGGAAGGGTGACCGGGCAGGGGAGGGGGGGTAAGCCAGAAGGAAAAGGGAAACTCATCCCGCAGAGCGGTTGCGAAAAGAGGGAGAAGATAAGCCAGCCCGGTACCTGGATCCGCTTCCTGTGTCTCCTCCACTCTGCCATGATGTCCCCGTTTTGGTCTCCTGGTGACATGGGGCTGAGCTGGAAAAGGGGGAGGGGGAGACCGAGGGAGGGAGGGAGGAAGGGAGGAAGGAAGAGAGAGAGAGAGACAGAGCCAGCGTCAGCCAGCACGCTCACGAGGGGCAGCAACCTCGCGAGAGGCCGCACGCAAGCCATTAGGTAACGTGCGTGAGCCCTTGGGGAGGCGGGGCGGGAGCACGGTCCAGCCGCTGGGCTTCCTTTCCCTCTTGTCCGCATCGCTGCAAGGAATTGCGTTGTTTGGGGACGGCGACGCTCACCCATTCACACGCTGTCCAAACGCTGGTCATTTGCTGCGGGGCTCCCGCTTGGAAGGGAAGGGAAGGGAAGATTTGTGAGGGGAAGATGCCCTATCGGGGTGGACATAAGGATATTCCTCCTGAAAAATGTTACCCCAAGTATTCGAGCCAGTCTGTCCCAATAACCTGGGAAGCCTTTCCAAATCCCAGGCTGGTTGTAGTCAGGGTGACCTTCGCGCATCTGGAAGGCACCGAGAGAGTGTTTTTTGTTGAATTGGAGCCATTGGCTAGTCGTGGTTAAGGCACTTGTAGGCGAAGCAAATCACAAAAGCCCCCAAATCCTTCTAAATGCAGCCCACGGGCGAGCTTCCCAAGTTGTTTTAATTTAGTTTGCACGTGGCAATAGAAATAAGCTTTTTTCCTCCTCAGCGGATCGGTGCGGTGAAGAGGCCGGACTTCCTTCGGGGGGCCTTTTATTCCTGTACAAGGGGGAAGGGGAACTCTCTGTGCTTTTGTGTGTGCGTGTGTGTGTGTGGCACATCTGCAAAGCTGCCGAGGAAGGAGAAGCGGGATACTGGTTGGGTGGGGGAGCGGCAAAAGCGGGGGGAGAGAGAGAGAGAAATGGCTCTGCCTTTGGTTCCCCCTCCTAAAGCACAGGGGCGCTAGAGAAAGTTTGGAGTTGGGTAAGGAAGCGCAAAATTCAGGAAGGAAAGCGGGGCGGCGGGCGAACGGGAGAACCGGGAGCATTGGGGGGGCAGAGGGGAGCGATTACTGTCTCGCTACTAAAACGAGGGCTGGCCACTCCGCTGGGGCGAGCGTGCCTGTCCTGCTCCCTTTCTCTTCCAAGCAGCGCTGCTCAGCGGAGACGGCGACGATGACCTCGGAGTCACAGCCTAGGAATGCTAAGAATGCAGGGCGGCCGCCGGCAGTGGAAGGCAGGAAACATCGGGGCTTGAGATCTCACTTCCCCCCCTCTTCCTCCCTCTCTCTTGCTTTATATACACACACACACACGCACACACACAAAAGCACAGAGAGTTCCCCTTCCCCCTTGTACAGGAATGAAAGGCCCCCCGATGGAAGCTTGGAGACCTGCCGCGTTGACGAACATGGCAGCTGTGCAAAGGGAATGGCGGCGGTTTGGAGAGTGCGTGCGCTCCTCTTTCAAGGACGGCGGCGGCTTTCTGACGCCTCCGGCTGGAATTGCACCCATTAGCAGCAGTGCCAGGAGCATCCGCCGGGGCAAACGAGGGGAAGGGCAGCTCCCCCAGCCTCGCAGATCCTCGGGAGCGGCAAGGACCGGGTTTCTGCTCAGAGGGAGGGGGGAGCGCAGCTTGCACGGTCCGGCTTCGTCCTCTGGCCCGGCCCAAATGCCACCTCTCTCTCCCCCTGCACCGGGGCCAGGGGCCAGGCTGGGCACGCGAGGCGTTGTTCCCCTCCCGCAGGGCAGCCGCGGAGCAAAGAAGGGAGGGACGTGCTCTCTCCTGCCCCCTCCGGAAAAGCGGGCGGGGGGCGGACTTCCTGGCCGGGCTTCTTTGGGATGCTGGCGCCTGAACAAAGGGCGGGAGCCGCCCAAGGTGGGCTGCAGCAACTCGCTTCTCTGCCCTCCATCCAGGCAAGCGGGGCTTCGTCCCCTGCCTCTCCGAACCTGCCCGCGGCGCTCCGACCCTCCCACTTTTAGAAGCCGCTGTTCTTAGGACAAAAGCCCCCGTCGCCCCCTCCCCCCTGCATGCGCTGGCCTGGCCCCGTTTGACGAACGCGGCAGGTCTCCGGACGGGACGGCGCGCACCTCTCCAAAGGGGAGACCTGTCACCGCGCAGGTGCCTCCCATTTTGCGCATGCGTAAAATGTTTTTTGCGCATGCGCGTGAGTGGACGCACGCGCGCACTTTTTGCGGCTCCCACTTTTTTGTTTGTGTGACAGAACCGGTTCTGAGTGGCTCTTTTCCTTTTTCCGGTTGCCGACCCCTGCCCTATACACAATACATCACACAGTAAGGCAAATATAAACTCACAGCATGGTTTCTAAGCAGGTTACCATGTTTATAAATATGAGCTGTGGTGGCGCAATGGTTAGAATGCAGTATTGCACGCTAATTCTGCCAACTGCCAGCAGTTCGATCCTCTATGGCTCAAGGTTGACTTAGCCTTCCATCCTTCTGAAATCGGTAAAATGAGGACCCAGATTGTTGGGGGAAATATGCTGTCTGTAAATGTTTAGAGAGGGCTGTAAAAGCACTGTGAAGTGGTATATAAATCTAAGCGCTATTGCCATTTCCAATAAGTTCCTTTTTTCTTTTCTTTTTTAATGCTTGTAAAAAATAGTGGAGACCTTAGTATTAAACATTAAGTTCAAATACAGAAATCTTTTTATATTATAAAATAACTCAGTGCATGCTATGTTATGATGATGATGTTATCCATTTGTTATATTCGACTCTAGGCAATTCTATGGGCCTGGTTTCTTCACATCTTCCAATCTTGCACTACTTGTGTTTTTTATGCTTTTTCTCCCCCTTTAAAAGATTATCTAAATCATATAAATATAAATCATATAAATCATATAAAACATGCATATATAATTTTAAATTTTTACAATATTTCTTTAATGAAAGGCAATCTAATCATCCAATTTCAGTGTCAAAATTTATTTTCAAACAAAAGATCTGAGAATAATCTCCCATGGCAAAAAGTACATAAAAACATAATACTAATAATCAATATTCAAACTAACAGTACAAATATCATCTTAAATGTAAGCATTACATAAAAAAACTATAAATGCAAATCAAACATGTATAACTTTAACAAGTCACAATGTTTATCTTATCAAAACAATCTAATCATAAAATCCCAAAATCAAAATATTACTTTTTTTTCTTTCTCCAGCAAGAAATCCAAGAGTGGCCCCCAGATAGCAAATCAAAGTTTTCAAATTACTTTCTAGTGTCTTGTGCGAAGCCAAGCAGGCTGATACAATTGGGGGCTGTGTACGTGTTTGCAAGCCTAGAGGCATTTGGATTCGGTCACCAAATTAAATTCTGGGGGAATATCCCAAAGATGCTTTTTTCACGAGGCAACTGGACTTTCTTGTTTTTCGTTGAAAGTCCAGTCGCCTCCTGAAAAAGCATCTTTGGGACAACTATGACTTGGATGATTGAGAATCTCCATAGACATTCTGGGGGAATACTGCTCGGTCTTCTTTTATTAAACAACGACCGGAGTCGCTCCTGATGCGCGTCGTGTAAACGAGGCCACAGGATCGGGAGGCAATCCGGTGTGTGCATTTCCTTGGGGAATCGAAGAGCTTCGCACATTCCACCCCTGGAAGATGTTTTTTCCATCCGAGTTTGGCGCCCTTCGCGGAACTTTGAAGCAAGCAAGCAAACGGGAGCTCTCGGTCCCACCCTCCAATCCGTTGCGGTGAGTAAAAGCTGCTGCATTTCTTCCCGCCCCCCCACCAGCAAAGGTAGTAGTATTTCCCCAGACACACACACACACACACACACACACACACACACACACACACACACACACCACACCCGGCTCCTCGCGACCCGGATGCGAAAGGAAGCGCCTTCCGGAACACTTCCGGGAAGGGAACCGGTGGGGGGAGAGGAGAGCTTGTTGCTTCTTCTTCCGCCCGGATTGTGGCGGACTAAAGCTTGGGGATCGCGCCATGGCGGTCCCAATGGAGGCGCAGTTGCAGAGTATCTTCGAGGAGGTGGTGGTGAGTCTCGCGGCCCGCGACGGCAGTCATCATCATCATCATCAACAACAACCATCATCATCAAACGATGGCCGCCGCCTGCAAGGGGAATGCTGCGGGGAGTAGTGGGGTGGGAAGGGGACTGTAGATGTCAGATTCGGCTGGCTCTCTCCGCTGGCGAGAGAGAACCGTTCGCTGTAACTTTGCAAAATGCAGATGATGGAGAAATCGAAAGGGGAAGATGAGGGGGGGCAGGAAGAAGACGGAGAACTGGAGTAGCAAGCTGGTCCTTATGCTTCTTGTTTCCCTGGGGTTGGAAGTCAGTGAAGCTTTGAATGGTCACTCTGTTAGGGCAACCTAGGCAGGATCTGACCACATCTAACCCCAAACATCCCCGTAGATTAGGTGCCTGGGGAAATGAAGAATTGCCTCTGAAACAGCCCTCACTTCTTCTCCACTAAGAAGGCGAGGGGCCTCTCTTAGGGCTTCCATCTAACCTTCTGGGGTAATTGTTACTGTGGATAGTCTTATTCGTCCTGGATTAGCTAGGCTTCTATAAAGCTGCCCCAGTTGATGGGCAAAACTATTGTTGGCAAAGTGAAGACTATACTGCCTTTGGCTAAGGGCTAGGCTGAATCTTCTGCTTCTAAAACTATGGTAGATGAAAAAGCCTTTGCCTTCTGCAAGTGTGTCACTTGCACACACCTGTCTTCTCCTGTTCATCACTCTTGCAGATGTGATAGTTCCCAACCTTGCAATTGCTTCCTCATTAGGGAATTGTTACCATCCCTGCCCTCCCCACTTCCATATTATTCTTTTTTGAGATGTGGGGCTAGTGCTTATAGATATTTTGTTAGTGGCAGGATTATTATTTTATTAATGACCTCCCAACATGGACTTTTCTATACATTGTATAGAAGTATAGACTTCTGTTCGTTGTACAGGGAGTGCAGAATTATTAGGCAAATGAGTATTTTGACCACATCATCCTCTTTATGCATGTTGTCTTACTCCAAGCTGTATAGGCTCGAAAGCCTACTACCAATTAAGCATATTAGGTGATGTGCATCTCTGTAATGAGAAGGGGTGTGGTCTAATGACATCAACACCCTGTATCAGGTGTGCATAATTATTAGGCAACTTCCTTTCCTTTGGCAAAATGGGTCAAAAGAAGGACTTGACAGGCTCAGAAAAGTCAAAAATAGTGAGATATCTTGCAGAGGGATGCAGCACTCTTAAAATTGCAAAGCTTCTGAAGCGTGATCATCGAACAATCAAGCGTTTCATTCAAAATAGTCAACAGGGTCGCAAGAAGCGTGTGGAGAAACCAAGGCGCAAAATAACTGCCCATGAACTGAGAAAAGTCAAGCGTGAAGATGCCAAGATGCCACTTGCCACCAGTTTGGCCATATTTCAGAGCTGCAACATCACTGGATTGCCCAAAAGCACAAGGTGTGCAATACTCAGAGACATGGCCAAGGTAAGAAAGGCTGAAAGACGACCACCACTGAACAAGACACACAAGCTGAAACGTCAAGACTGGGCCAAGAAATATCTCAAGACTGATTTTTCTAAGGTTTTATGGACTGATGAAATGAGAGTGAGTCTTGATGGGCCAGATGGATGGGCCCGTGGCTGGATTGGTAAAGGGCAGAGAGCTCCAGTCCGACTCAGACGCCAGCAAGGTGGAGGTGGAGTACTGGTTTGGGCTGGAATCATCAAAGATGAGCTTGTGGGGCCTTTTCGGGTTGAGGATGGAGTCAAGCTCAACTCCCAGTCCTACTGCCAGTTTCTGGAAGACACCTTCTTCAAGCAGTGGTACAGGAAGAAGTCTGCATCCTTCAAGAAAAACATGATTTTCATGCAGGACAATGCTCCATCACACGCGTCCAAGTACTCCACAGCGTGGCTGGCAAGAAAGGGTATAAAAGAAGGAAATCTAATGACATGGCCTCCTTGTTCACCTGGTCTGAACCCCATTGAGAACCTGTGGTCCATCATCAAATGTGAGATTTACAAGGAGGGAAAACAGTACACCTCTCTGAACAGTGTCTGGGAGGCTGTGGTTGCTGCTGCACGCAATGTTGATGGTGAACAGATCAAAACACTGACAGAATCCATGGATGGCAGGCTTTTGAGTGTCCTTGCAAAGAAAGGTGGCTATATTGGTCACTGATTTGTTTTTGTTATGTTTTTGAATGTCAGAAATGTATATTTGTGAATGTTGAGATGTTATATTGGTTTCACTGGTAAAAATAAATAATTGAAATGGGTATATATTTGTTTTTTGTTAAGTTGCCTAATAATTATGCACAGTAATAGTCACCTGCACACACAGATATCCCCCTAAAATAGCTATAACTAAAAACAAACTAAAAACTACTTCCAAAAATATTCAGCTTTGATATTAATGAGTTTTTTGGGTTCATTGAGAACATGGTTGTTGTTCAATAATAAAATTAATCCTCAAAAATACAACTTGCCTAATAATTCTGCACTCCCTGTATGTGTCTAGAATACATATGTAGGATAATATTTTATTGACAGATGCTGGGACAGAGCAATAGGCAGCCCTTGTTTCTGTTTGGTTTCCCATTTCCCTTCAGTAATTTCTATGTTCCATTTTTCTTTTATCTCATGTAGTCAAATATCTTGAATTTTATCAATATTTTTATCAACCTCTCCTCCCTACCCAAAATATTTTCTCTTAACTATCACCTTAGACCAGACATGTCAAACACAAGGCCTGGGGGCCGGATCCGGCCCGCGAAATGGTTTCATGTGGCCTGCAAAGCCATCCTGGAAACAGTGAGGGAACGGCCCCCATTGCCTTGGCCCAGAGACCCTCCTTCTGCCAGAGACCCTCAGATCTGTCCCACTCCTGCCCAGGCCCCCATAGGCACTCTTGATGCGAACGATGTAGAGCTGGCCACGCCCACCCAGTAGGCCATACGCACTCTAGCCACGCCCACCCAGTAGGCCATACCCACCCAGGCCCCTTGAGGGCAACCGCAATGCTGATGCGGCCCTCAGTGAAATTGAGTTTGATACCCCTGCCTTAGACCACTGGTTAATACTTGAAGTGGGGCTTGTTTATTTGTTTATTGGCTCTGCTTACCTTTTTCCACTTGTTTACATGCATTGAGAATTTTTACTTTAGTTAGCTGGTATCAGTAGATACCCCCAAGATACTCCTCAAACACTGTGATTGGTTTGTTCTAGTAGTAATATATATTAAACCCTAAACTTCAGTTTGATATAATGGTCTGGCAGTAACTTCGGTAGCATATACTTTAATAAATGGAAAGAAAGTTGGAAAGTTGGTATCAGTAGATAAGTTTTTATTTGAGACTGTTTCTTCCTCTGCCCGTTCTGGATACTTTGATTTGAACATGGAATATAGGTGACGTAGAATAAAAGCAAAGTTGTTATTAGAATGTGACCATGTTTTAAATTCTTTTATAGAAAACAGAAGTCATCGAGGAAGCTTTTCCTGGGTAAGTGAAATGTAACCATTTCCTAGCATAACTGTAGAGATTCTGTTGTAGTAACTAGTAATGAAATACTTTATAAATAACTTGTCTTTACTTGTTTTAGCATGTTTATGGATACCCCAGAAGATGAGCGAACTAAATTAATTAGCTGTTTGAGTGCCTTTCGACAGTTCTGGAGCAATCTTTCCCAGGTGAGTATTTTATTTGCTGGTTTTTTAATGACATCCAATCCAAAATGATTCTCCAATCATTTCACAAGTTGCAGAATAGTGTGTGAGTGTGTGTGTGTACACATACATACTATAGTTAGTTTATATATGGCCTTAAATTCTTTCAGCTTAAAAGTTTTATCAAAATAAGAATGGTACAACCCAAAACTTTCAGTTGTCAATTCTTAAATATTAAGATTGTATGACTTGTGGGAAAATTTTATCAGTATAAATATTTTTTATTTATATTTAATTTAGTTTTCAACAAATTATGAAGAAGTTGTTGAATAAATATATATTTTTTATTTTACAGGAATCTCATGAACAGTGTGTTCAGTGGATTGTAAGGTTCATACATAGTCAACATAGTCCTAAAAGAATTTCTTTTCTATATGATTGTTTAGCAATGGCTGTGGAGACTGGGTTACTTCCACCCAGGTATGTTCCTTTCAGATAAACTGCAGTAGAGAATTCATTACAGGATATCAGTTGCTTAAAGCTAATAATAATAATAATAATACATTAGATCTGCTTAGAAAAGATACTCATTGTGTTTTTTCTTTAATTTTCCTAGAATGGTTTGTGAATCTCTGTTGAATTCTGACAACCTAGAATGGGAAAGGACACAACTTTGGTCTCTGACATTTAAACTTGTTCAAAAAATAATTGGTGGTGTAGACTACAAGGTAATAACTATACATATATGCTATTTTTTATAATGCAGCGTTAATAGCTTCCTTATATTTTATAGCCTTATACTTACATCTGTGTATTTGTTTTTAAGATTTATAAGGCTGCCCAACTCAAACAGTGGCAACTTTTGGACAGCATACAGCATAAAACAAGCAAGAAACCATCTCCACCCCCATATGTTATTAAACATGTACAATATATAATATATAAAATTAAATGTCTATAATAAAGATACGAGATAGAGCTATATTTTCAATTTACTCTAATGTAGATTATAATGATTTACAAATTATAACAGTCTATAATGAATTCAGCAGTAGAACTGGAGAGACCTTAATTACCTACTCCAGTGATTCCATTTTACCTGATGTTACAATCTAAATTATTATCGGATCAGTCAATAGTACAAGTACTTCTAGTTGTAAGGGTTCAGACATCTCAAATGGGTTGGAACATGCATTGTCTTTTTCATCAATTTCTTTACTCATTGCTATATGATTTTATGCCAGGCATACTCATCTGATTTGTAAGATTTCTATAAAAGAAGGACTTTTGGGCTGGGATCATGGCACAGTCATTAAAGATGAATGGAGATATCAAATACAGGAAGTGATTTGTCATCTGCCTTGATTCCACGTCCTCAAGAAGATCACTGCTCATTAGTTTGTTCTTCTACATTACATCAGGGAAGCAATGTATAACTTCAAACTGGAAAGAGAGCTGAAAAACTTGTAACGGACCTAAAAAAAATTATGCAGATGGTTTGTGTGTGTGTGTGTGTGTGTGTGTTTAAAGAGAAGTGGCAGATCATGCAATACAGTTTGAATAAAAAAGCTTATGTATTATCCTCTAGATACACTAGAATGACAGGCATAAAATGTTATTGTACAATTTCATATTAGTGTTATAATTTTAATTCATTTATACAAAATTAAAAAGTGAATTTTGATTTTTACATTTTGGCATAAGATTCAAAAATGAATTTGATCTGAATGTTACAGGGTGTACGAGACCTTTTGAAGGGTATCCTGGAGAAGATCCTAACTATTCCTAACACCGTGAGCTCTGCTGTGGTGCAGCAGCTATTAGCAGCAAGAGAGGTAAGGATATTAAGTGGAGAAAACTAGATCTGAATTGCTGAATTCAACATTTATATAAATGCTTCAAAAAGAGACAACTGAGAAACATTCTGAGACTTTTCTGCTAATTACATTTTCTTGTAACTTGCAAACTATATTGGCTTAGAGATAATAGCATTCTTCAATTCATAATACTTCCTTGGGTTACTCAGTATAGGTAGTTCTTTATTTAATGTTATTTAAATTACAGATTCTAAAAATATGTGGATTATATTATTTAAATTTAGTTTGCTTTGCTGCTTTGGTGTTTTGTCCTAAAACAAAACAAAAGACTATTCATTATTCTCTAGTCATCCTCAAAATGTTTAACGTTTTCAAATCTAATATTTTAATTTAATTTGTACAACATTTTTACTCAAAAACGTGCATAATTTAAATAAACCTAAATCTAATTTTAATTTAAATAATTCAAATGTGCCTGGCCTATTTTGAGTATATTTTAAAAACTGAATATATATATATTTAATTAATCCCAGTAAGAAAATTATGTCTCATAGCAAATAATCCCATAATTGATGTAGGACCACTGAGAAACAGGAACTCACGAAGTCTTCAGAAATATGGCAAAGTTTTGGGAGGTAGAAATACACCAGTAAATACTAAATATCTAAAGAAAAAAAATTGAAAGAAGACATAGGAAGCTGACTATAACTGGACAAGATTTTACATTGCACCATTTCAAATGTTAATTTTATATATGTGTGTATTTTATATATATATATATATATATATATATATATATATATATATATATATATATATATATATAATATTATATATATATATATATATATATATATATATAATATATTATATATATATATATATATATATATATATATATATATATATATATATATACACACATATATATATACATATACATATATATATACATATATATATACATATACAACATAATATAAACTCTTCTCTGGTTATTGGTTTTTCCTTAGGTTGTAGCATATATTTTGGAAAGGAATGCGTGCTTATTACCTGCTTACTTTGCTGTCACAGAAATCCGAAAGTTGTATCCTGAAGGAAAACTTCCTCACTGGGTAAGATTTGATGTTTAAAAATAAAATAAATCCTTTTGGACCTTAGGAAGTAAGGCACAATAGATAGTAAATTGGCAGTTTAATAAATTTGATAGACAGACCATTTTTTTTAAAGTTGTTATTATATAAAGAAAACATTAATAGAAATAAAAGTTTAAAAGAATATAAAAATAGATAATACAGATAAAAGACCAGCTTTGGTGCAGTGGTTAAGGCATCAGGCTAAAAACTGGGACACCATGAATTCTAGTCCTGCCTTGGGCACAAAGCCACTGTTATGGTGGTCACGGTTAGGCAGACCTCCAGAGAGTTCTTTATTTTTCTTGGGAATGGTTAAACAAACATGGCATCCTGTAAATTATATCATTTGCACCTTCTATATCAGGGGTGTCAAACTGCCGGCCCACGGGCTGGATGCATCAACAGTGAAACCACGCCCATCCCATTGCCGGCAATGGGGGAAAAGCTCCAATATGCCCCATGATGTCATGTGACGTCGCAGGTTTGACATGTCTGTTCTATATCATTTGCAGCTCTTATCATTTGCAGAACGCTGTTATGCAAACTCTGTAAATTGTGAAAAATTACTTAGTTTGCATAACGAGGTACATAAGTGCGCACAAAGTTCATAGCGCTGCAGTTTTCATGGTACTTTCAAGCTGTGATTTCTGGGTTTTGAATTAATCTGTAATTTGTAACTAGCGTTTAAATCATGTTTTCCTATTTTATATGTTTTTTAGTTGTTAGGTAACCTTGTATCAGATTTTGTGGATTCCTTCAGGCCTACAGCAAGGATAAATTCCATCTGTGGTAAGCATTTGCTGTGTATGTAGCAACTGAAGGATTAGCTCTCTCTAGCCTATGAAGTTTGAAGGCATTTGGTATGTCTTATTACTCATAGTTACCATGGGTTCCTGAGCTCCAATCTATTACTTGGCATCCAACAAAACAGGCTACAGATTTGGTCATCAGGCTAAACATGATAGGTTTGCAAGGACTAGTTTATTGCATTTCTATCCCTCTTTTTATTTTTCCTTTTTGAGAGCTCAAAGTAGTTCATATAAGGGTTTCTTTGCATGCTATCCCCAGAACAACTGCCCTATAAAATAAACTGCCCTAAGAAAGAGTGACTGGCCCCTGGTGTATTCAAGCTGGTGCTTATGACCTATAAAGTCCTTCATGGCTTAGGTCCTGGTTATCTGTAGGATTCTTTTTATTGTTTCTGCCAAGCCAGTAAGATCAAGATGAACTTAGATCAGCTGTGAAGGTTTGTCATCTAGTGGAACCTAGGAAATCTGCTTTCTTAGTGGCTGTCCTACAGAACAGCATTCTTCCTGAGACCTGCATGGCCCACCCCTTATTGGACTTTCACAAAGCTGTAAAAAGCTGGCTCCTTTCGGGGGGCCTGGGCAGGGAATGTTGATTTACTCCCTAATGCATCTTTTTGTTTTATCTTTGGGAGTACACCTGTGTTAATTACCTTTCTCTGATGCGTATCAATTATTGTGGTTGATTTTGTTCTCTATTTTGTTTTTATTTTTATATGAACTACTTTGAGTTCTCAAAAGAAAAGTTCTTATGCTAGTCATTTTAACTCTGTTACCGTGTTTCCCCCAAAATATGACTCGGTCTTATATATTTTTTTTGCTCCAAAAGATGCATTAGGGCTTATTTTCGGGGAAGCACGGTATCAGGGTGATCAGCCTGGCTGGGCTCCCCACCCCCAGCGCATGCACAAGAGGCGGCGAGTACGCAGGGATCGATGGTGTCCGGCAGCAGCCACAGCCTGCTGGCCTTTTGGCCAGTGCACTCTAGGGCTGCGCAGCCAGTGCAGCACAGGTGAGTTGATTACCTGTCCAAGCAACAGGTGGAGGCAGAAGCACGGGGAGGCAGGCAATCCCGACGTGCAACAGCACTGGCAGCTGGCAGAGGCAAAAGCATGGGGGGAGGCCTCTGCCTCTGCTTGCTGTCGGTGCCACCGCGCATCGGGATCACTTGCCTCCCCCGTCCTTCTGCCTCCACCTGCGGCTAGTGGCGCCACACTTCGGAATTGCCTGCCTTCCCCCATCCCCGCCTCTACTTGGAGGACCGACCCAGTGGTCACAGCACTAGGACTTACCTGCGCGGGCTGCGGCTGTTGCCAGATGCTATCGGCCCCTGTGCACTCGCCACCTCCTGTGCTGGCCACACACACACCCCCGGCTGATGATGGTCTTAACTGGGGCTTATTTAGGGAATAGGGTTTATATTAGGAGCATGCTAAAAATCAGGCTAGGGCTTATTTTCTGGTTGGGTCTGCCTGCATTTGTACTATTAATTGAATCAGTGTACAAATTAGGAAGGGAGGGAGAGACAAAGAAAACCTTTGCAAAGGGGCAGGATTCAATGGTGAGGTCCAACCCTCATGACCAGGATAGTATAGATAGCATTTATAAATATTAGATCTTTTGTCTGTAAAATGAGAATCGCTAATAGTAACAGTTGTATATAATAATAAGACTGAATGTACAAAAAACAAAGCATGAATATTGAAATAATGTAATAATACAAGCAGAATGCTGGCAAAGAAAAGCATGGCCGTGGTGGCTGCAGCGGTTAGAATGCAGCATTGCAGGCTAATTCTGCTGACTGCCAGCAGTTCGATCCTCTACGGCTCAAGGTTGACTCAACCTTCCATCTTTCCAAGGTTGGTAAAATGAGGACCCAGACTCTGTAAGACTTAGAGAATGCTGTAAAGCACTATGAATCAGTATATAAGTCTAAGTGCTATTGCTATTACTATTGGTATAGTCAATTTCTAAAAAAAAGAGTCGGTGAAAAGTAGAGAAAGATAAAACCTGACAATTGCTTACAACTGGAACAGTAAAAAAAATATCAAAATGGTTGGTTTTGGCTGCTCAAAAGCAAATTTCACGCTAATGCAGTCAAGGCCACAATTGAAAAAAAATAATCAAATGATTCAAAGTACAGATTGTGCAAAGAAACAGAAGAAATAGTAGATCATATGCGCAGCTCGTACAAGATGGTACAAACTGATTCTAACCAATGACCTAGCGTAGTTGCAAAATGATTCACTGGAACATCTACAAAAATTATCATGTGCCAGTAATGGAAAACTGAAAAACGTAGAGTTGAGAAAAGTAGTAAAAAATGAGCCGGTTAAAATATTGTGGGATTTTCGAATACAAATTGATTGAAGTCTTGGCACATAACATACCAGATTTAACTGCGGTTGAAAAGAAGGAAGTATCACGTGGCTTATTTGCGTGGCCCAGTTTCTGGCATGCCGCAGCCAAGTGCCGGTCCACAGACTGAGGGTTGGGGACCCCTGGAATAGTTGCAAAGAATTGGAGAAGCTCACAAAATATCAAGATCTGAAAATCGAAATTGAAAGATTATGGCATACACTAGCCATCATGGTCCCAGTGGTTATCAGCACACTGGGTGCAGTACCAAAATTTTTTTGAATGGCAGTTAGAAAATCTCATGACTGGGAGCTGCACAGAATTCAACATAAGATGGACAAATATATAAATGTGTTATATAATCTTCACATTGATAATATTCCAACTGTCCATTACAAAAGACCACACTGCTTAGATATATTGCAACATAAGTTCTGGGGATGTGTATGAAGGTCAGTGCCAGCTAAAGAACTGACAGCTGTGATTTAATATTGTTGTGTCTAATAACAGTAAAAAATAATAACTGAAAAGTAGAAATTTGCTATTCATATAACTCAGGATAACCTGATTATCTAAAATAATCTGAAAATGGAACATGTTGATATTTAAAATACTTACAAAATGTAATCTGTACCCATCTGTATGAAGTTTTGCACGTTTATAAAAAAGCTAAGTAACAATATCCCAATTGTAATAATTACATTTAGGGAATAATATACTTTGCGATTTTCTCTCTTTGGTGTCCAGGACGATGTAGTCTTCTTCCTGTAGTGAACAATTCTGGTGCTATTTGCAATTCATGGAAACTGGACCCGACAACACTTCGTTTTCCACTGAAAGGCCTTTTGCCATATGATAAGGTATATGTGCATGTGACCTTTGTGAATGCTTTGAAATGTAATAGAATAAATAAGCATATTAATCATATTTCAAAAATTCAGTGAAAATTGAAATTTAGCTTATTAATTGAATGCTTATAAAAACATTAAACAGATTTGTATGTGGGGGATTTTTTGAGGGGGAGATACCCCAAACATTGTACTAATCTTGGAAAAAGTTTCCTTCCTTCCTTCCTTCCTTCCTTCCTTCCTTCCTTCCTTCCTTCCTTCCTTCCTCCCTCCCTCCCTCCCTCCCTCCCTCCCTCCCCCTCTCTCTCTCTCTCTTTTTCTCTGTCTCTCTTTCTCTCTTACCTACCTATCAGGAAAGTAAAATGAAGTACCTTACTAGCCTTAAAGTAACCCCTGGAAAGATTTTGACAGCAACAAGATGTCTCGGAGATCCCTTTAAATTTATTCAAAGCAAAGCAAACTGTTTTTAAAACGATTCTTCTCAAAATCCAAAAATTCAGGACCAGATTTGGGCATAGCATAAAACATGCATGCTCTTATGTGCAGTACCTCTTCCAATATTATTTGATTGATTTGAACTATGGCCCAACAAGTTTTAGGCATTTTATAATAAGTAACAAAACAATTATTCCAAACCACAGAAATATAAAATACAAAATATCTGTGAGAAACAGTGTAGCAACAATATTTTTTTTAAAAAAAAGCCCTGCTAAAATGTTATTAATGAAGAAATGATGCATTTCCATTAGATTCCAGAGCTCATAGAAAGAAATCCAAATAAAATACCATTCTGTTTCATTAATAAACAGCTGTAGCAGCTTCTAATTACATCTACACCTTGAGCAAGTCCTGCTTTTATACCAGTTAAAGCTCTGGGGATAAATTTACACTTTTCTTTTGACTATGATTCCTTGCTGCTAATTTTCCAAACACAAAATGCTTGGAAAGTAAAGCCATAAGGAGGGTGAAATCATTTTGATTATGAACTTCTTCTCCACTCGGGTTAGCCTCAGAGAAAACGAAGGAGGGCCTTTTTTCCGGTTTTTAAAGCCGCTGAATAAATGAGTCCCTGCAGCTGTTTCAAAAACTCTCCCCAGTAATTTGTACATTGCCAAAAGTTCTAGCGGGACTGGCAGCCAAGCAGAGTGGCTCTGTGCCTGGAGGCAAACTGGGAAGAGCTTCTGAAGCAGCCACATGAGCCTGGCAGACCTCATATCCATTTTAATGCTTTCAATAAGCCTAATTTCCCTTTCTGTCGATAGAGAGATGATTTTGCCAGATGCTGCCTAATATTTGAAACAAATCACTCCTATTATCTAAACAAATGAAGCCTGAAATAAGAATCTGGCAGGAAAAAAACCCCACTTGAGATAAAAGGGACAATTAGACATAAATCTGACATAAATGCTTTCTTTTGGCATTTTGCAATCTCTTTAGGTCTGGGCACCGTTACACGCTTCCACATAGGATAGGCTGGACATTTTTCTTGAAAAAGAATCTAAAGCCTTGTGTAAGATTTCAATCCATCCCACCCAAGAGTTTCGGTTTGCTTACAGAAAGAGTTGTGAGTTCTTACCCGCGAATGCCCAGATATTGCAAGACCAAATAAACTTAGGATACACCAGCCAAATGTATACTGTGTACTCTGTGTGTGTCTGTTTTTTTTTTTTACCGGAAGGATTCGCAGAGGCTATCTGGGAGTATCACAAGTGTGTAAGCGCTCATGGGTGTCACGTTGCCAAATGCTGCTTTTGTGTGGACGGTGCATTTGATTTCAGTTTTCAAATTTATTTTGTGCCAATAGGTTGGGATTTGTTTGCTTTTATTCTTGTTTTCAAAGGATCTGTTTGAGCCTCAGACTGCCTTGTTGCGGTATGTGCTGGAGCAGCCCTATTCCCGAGATATGGTCTGCAATATGCTAGGCCTAAACAAGCAGGTACTGTATTGTGCTGTAATGGCTTTTCCTTTGCATAGAACCTGCACCTTTCTTTTCTCTTTTCTTTGCTGTAGCTAACTAAGCAAAACAGTTGAGGATCAGATCATATTTTTTTTCCCCTTCGGTATTATTGCATTAGGTTAATTGGGCACGATTATTTCTGTTTACTTACATATTTGCTTTGAAAGACTTCTAAATTGAAAGATTTTTTTATTTTTATTTTTATTTTTTTAAGAAAAAGGATATTTTTGGCATTGCTTTTTTCCCCTATAAGGCCAGCCTCAAATATACCCTGGACAGATTTTGTTCTACAGCAGGCATCTTCTCATTTAATATTGATGGACTGACTGATGGATGGATTGACTGAAAGGTGGTGGTGATAGATGTATTGCTTAGACGAATAGTCGGTAGAATTTGTCTGTTGAATGCCTTGGCATGTTTTCATTACCTTTGATGGTAATGAATAGTCTACTGTTAATTGATATTATTTTATTTAAATTTTTGTGCTGCTTCTTCTTCTTTTTTTTTTTTTTTTGCCTGACCATGTGGGTGGGCTTGGTCTGATTTGGGGTAACTTGAGGCTGGCCTCATAGTCACTGTTTTGTCTTTTCTTTTTTTCTTCCTTTATTTTTGTTCTGTCCTGTCTTGTCCTGCCCATCCTCCAATGCTCTAGACCTTGAACATTGCTCAGGTATGTTCACAACCTTACTGTTGTATTGTGACTAACGATACGCTGGCTGCTTTTTAGCCACTGATTCCAGTTCGAGAATACGCATCTGGCCAGGGCTTGAAATTGGTGGGATTTTCACATGCAATGATAAGAACCGCTTCCTCTGCAAATTGGAGGTTTTGAGGTTACCAGAGGATATACATAGCCAGTTCAGTACCTGGATAAGATTTATCCATTACTGTCCGATCCTTCCAGCGTTATTTTTGTTCAGACCATAAAATGTCTAAAAAAAAAAGTTGCTACAAAAAGATCGAAAGAAAATTCCCTTTGTTGAATTTAACACTACGTAAGTTTTGTCAATAAAAATTCAACTTGACTAGGAAAGGTCATTCTCAGCCTCTGTAATAAATGCGCTCACCAGAAGCTCCAAATGGGCTGAACTAGGTGGAAGAAAAAAAAGAGGAGGAGGAAAATTTTGGAAAAAAAATTGCAACTTTTACTTGCCGTATATGCTTGCCTGTTTACACACTCAAATATTGGCAATTTTAGTCTGTTTCTAATCTAACTTTAAAGTTCGATGACAGTGTTTGCAATACCATAGTGAAGGTTGTGTCAGTGTTTTCATTTTGGGGGAAAAAAACCACGTTTATTTCATGTATTGTGCTTGACCATAACATTTGCTTGAAAATAAAACATTGGTAAATAAATCCCCACTTCCACAAACTTTGAAGCACTTCCACATGTTATTTTGCAAAGCCTTTCACATTGTAGGTGAACATAAAATACTTTGGCCATAATGAAGGATCTGAGTTGTAGAGTACTGATTGTGGCGGATTGAGCTGTTGGAACACAACAATCTCTTTCTCATAGATGGTACAAAGAAAGACCTACTTCCGTGTAACATGTTCTTTCCTGTATGACGGCTACATAACTGCCCAATTCAGTGAACTCCCTGTGCGATTCAAAATGACACTGCACTTTAAATTCCTTGTATGTTTAGAGGTTTCGTTGTATGACAATATGTCCAATTTTGTAGTATGGCAGATGTGTCCATTTTTCAGTTCACTTTTGACAAGGAGACATGCAGTGATGCTTGATCGGTAAGCCCATAGATTTTAAGAGGCAAGGACATTCTTCATGCAAATCTTCATATCTTAAGAGATATGTTGGTCAATCTACTGTTATTTTCTGAAGGCATCCCTCTTCTTAAGAAAAAAAATATCATAAAGTGCTTTACAAAAATTACTATAGCAACACAATTAACAATTAATTGCTGTTCTCCCCTCCGCATTACCTGAATAGGAAATCGATATTGGGTCTTTTGGTATTTATATTGCTATTATTCCATATGCTTTTTAGGAGATTTGCATTCCATAAAGTATATATGCACAACAAACGCACTCGTTACATAAAATAGTAATTGATCTATAGGGGTTCCCAGAGAGGAATTCATCATATTACCTTTTAAACTGTGTACCTAACTTTGTTTGATATCTGTTGAACATCTCACTCATTCAGGTCATGGTTGTCCCAAAGCTGCTTTTCAAAAGGCAACTGGGGCTTTCTTTTTATTTTTTATTTTTATTTTTTCCTTGAGCATGTTTCACTTCTCGTCCAAGAAGCTTCTTGGGTGAGAAGCAAAATGTCTTCAAGGGAAAAAAAAAAGTCTTCAAAGAAAACCTCCAAGTAAGACCGGATGCTTTTGCAAAAAGAATTTTCGGAACTAACTTTGTTAGCTTTTCTTAAGCTGTATTTTAACTTTTAAATAAATAAATAAAGTTAAATAACATTTTAACTTTCTCTCTGTTAAAGAGCTTCCTACAGGAAGGATTTTCTGATATGATAAACACAAAAATGTAACATCTTGAGTTTTCCATATATGGAGTTAAAGCAGTATTCTTTCCTTTCCCTTCTCACCTCATTCAAACCAGATAAAGTCCTTAAAGAGGCACAACTTTCTTCCTTGAAAGGGAGGCCGGTTCTGTATGAAAAAATATCGAGCGCCAAATGTTTAAACCAGATTCTGTCATTCCTCTCTGCTACGTTTATAGACCCCTCTCTGCTGTCTCCCTCAAATCTTCTTTCACCTTTACAGTATATGTAGGCTTTTAAATTAAGAATGAAGATTTTGTGAGTTAAATTCTTCAAAATTCCATGATACTAGTTTTAGTAAAGAAATTTAGTAGTTGTTGCCTAACGCATTGTGAGTTATGAAACACTGAGACTTGTCATTTAATCTCAATTTTCTGAAAGCAAACAGTTATCGTCAAGCGACAAAACCTGGAATTAATGGTTTTTTGATGGAAATGCTGACAAACTGAGTTGTAGGTGTGCTGCCATAATAACAACAGTCTGTGAATTTCTTGTTCATTTGTCAGTGGAAAGCATGGAAGGATCATGTGTGACATTTCTTGATGGGAATTCAGATGTTGATGCTGAAAATTCCATCAGCTGGCTAATACTCAAATTATACAAACCCAGTGGTTGGTAGATAACCTGCTTGGAAATGGGGGGTATATTGAGATCTCTTTGGTACTTTAGACTTAGAAATGCACCAGAATTACATTCATTTGATATTAATAATAATAAACCTTTATTGTCAAAGTACAACATGTGTACATTGAGATTAGCTGAGCCTCCCCCCGTGCTCTCTCCCTCCAACACACAGTGACAACAAACCCTCCATCCTACCACACCATGTGAACCAACTACACCACACACCGGCCTCCCAAGTCAATTCTGCATAAGATTATGTCCCATTTAAAAGCCTAACAGCCCACGGATAAAAGCTATTTTTCAGCCTGTTGGTACGGCTGGCTATATTCCTATATCTCCTACTGGATGGTAGGAGAGTAAAGAGATACTGTCCAGGGTGTGAGTCATCCCTGAGAATCTTCCTCACTCTTCCAAGGCAACGAGCCCTGGCAATGTCATCCAGTGGTGTCAGGGAACAGCCCACAATGTCTTGTGCTGTGCTCACTACCCTCTGTAATACTTTCCTATCCGCGGCTGTCAGACGAGCATACCAAACCACAATACCATACGAGAGGATGCTCTCTATAGTAGACCGGTAAAAGAGGGTCATTAGCTGTTGTTCTACCCTGTTCTTCCGCAAGACCCTAAGAAAGTGAAGCCTCTGTTGGGCCTTTCTAGCCACCTGGGTTGTGTTAACTTTCCAGGTCAGATCTTCACAGAGGTAGACTCCCAGAAATTTAAAGGAGGAAACTCTCTCCACACAGTCCTCCCCGATGTAAAGTAGGGCAGGTTCCTCCTTTTTTCTCCGGAAGTCTAACACCATCTCTTTCGTCTAATATTGCACATTGCTAACAGATCATTAAATTGAAATACACACAAATATGAGCCTATCTGCTCACTCCACTTCATGTGCCAAGTGTGGTTTTCCCCTGCCAGTTAAATATCCAATTAAATCTGGTGTGGCCTACCCTTGTGATCTGTCTTCCTTGATTTACCTGGGAACAGATTCTGTGGATAAGATGAGCAGTGTAAGCATTATTACAAAAGGATTGTTGTTTATTTATTTCATATAGTAATCCCAAGGCAAAGAGTAATTTTTTCTGGCATTCTATTTCCGGCTTGCATTCCAATAATAATTCTGTCCTTTTATTTTATTTTATTTTTGTTTATTTACAAGGATAATCCCTTTCAGGTTAGAAAATTATTCTCAAAGGACATCTCCAATATTTGTTTCTGTAATTAGATCACCAAAGTGGCTGTCTTCCCTATTTAGTTGAACTGAATAGGACAGTGATGCTCAGAACACCTCTTTTAAGAAGATGGGACATTGACTCTTAAGGGACACACTGTTTGAAAACTTTCCTCTGTGGAGTTTTTTTTTTTTTGTTTTGTTCTTTTTTTTGTTTTTGGTTTTTTTTTTGAAGTTGAAACAATTTGCTTCAAAGTTGTTTCTGTATATTTCTAGTCCAAACAGTAGTCCCAGATCTTATTCCATTTCAATTTTATTTATTGTGATTGTCATCATTGGTATGCTGTCCTTTTTCCCAGAATAATATTTAAAAACACAATGTAAATATTACCCTAAATAGAACAAATATTAGCCTAAATAAATTAAAGTACAGGAATTAAAGCCTATACTAGGGGTAGGCAACCTCGGCTCTTTTATGACTCATGGACTTCAACTCCCAGAATTCCTGAGTCAGCTGACTCAGGAATTCTGGGAGTTGAAGTCCATGAGTCATAAAAGAGCCGAGGTTGCCTACCCCTGGCCTATACAGATGCTTGTGAAATTTCTCAGATAATTCAGCATTCTAGACTTATTAATAGAAGAGAACCCTACATAGTTCATTTTTTTTAATAAGGTCTTCCTTTCTGTCGTCATGATTTAGAGATAAAAGGGTTACATCGTCAGTCTTACTAACATCACCCCTTATTAGGGTTAGTTTAAAAATTATCTACTTTTCAGTCCCTATTTCCTTAAGCAAAATTTTTACCATGTTTATAGATATTTTATTTATTTATTTATTTATTTTACAAAATCTTTTTAAGGTAATCGATTGTTTAGCTGATCATAAGATTTAGTGTTTCCTGCAGTTCGTTATCTGGCTTCAACCCAAAGTTTATGAACTAAGTATTTAATTGGCCTTAATGGATGGCAGACAAGGAAAAAAAACATGAGCATTCTGTATTACATGCAGATTTGTAGTTTACAATGTTCAAAGTGGAGTATGAAAACCATTCAGATCTAAACTTATAAATGAGAAATGCGCTGGAAAAGTGCAACAAGAATTTGGGAACTTGAAACTTGAGTATATCAGTCGAATTATCACCCTTGTCTAAGAGAAAAAGATTATGAAAACTTTTAACAGTAGGCTTGCACCTATAAGGGATGCAGTGGCTCAGTGGGTTAGGCCGCTGAGCTTGTCGATTGGATGGTCGGCAGTTTGGCGGGTCGAATCCCGAGTGCCGCGTAACAGAGTGAGCGCCTGTTACTCTTCCCAGCTTCTGCCAACCTAGCAGTTCGAAAGCACGTAAAAATGCAAGTAGAAAAATAGGGACCACTATGGTGGGAAGGTAACAGAGTTCCGTGCGCCTTTGGCGTGTAGTCATGCCGGCCACATGACCATGGAGACGTCCTCGGACAAGCGCTGGCTCTTCGGCTTTAAAACAGAGATGAGCACCGGCCCCTAGAGTTGGAAACGATTAGCACGCATGTGCGGGGGAACCTTTACCTTTGCCTTTACCCTTGCACCTATAGAAGTAATAGCCGGGTTAAGGAAGGTTTTGATATGCTGACCTGTATAGGAACGCCCATTTTGGTCTGTGCTCAGTCTTTCTCCTAATCTGCACATTAAAAATTAGATCTGCTAATGGCCTCAGCATAGGTCTCTAAGTATTACTTGGCAGGGTAGTCCAAATTGTCTATATTGCATAGTTGTTCTGTACCTAGCACTGCTGAAATGTGTTATGGTACAAGTAAAATGTGTAAAGAATACAATATCTTTCACTCTTCTCTGAGGAGCATAGGCCTATTGCATTGTTTTCAGAAGACTTTGTGGTCAATTCAAATTAAAACTCTGGCAATTTCATTTCTATTGATTTTTTTCCCCCAATGGTTACTAAAACTATTTTTTTAAAAAAATAATAATAATCTAAAATCAGTAGAAACTAGGCTTTGAATTATTCTTTATTGAGTTTCATATATCAAGCCTTTTTTTTCTTCTTTTAAGAATGTTAACTTGCTATCATTACAGAAGATTTTGTTTTAATTACCTGCCGATATTGATTTTAAGTAAAATGAATTTTACAAATCAGCTGAAGAGGTGTATGACCTCTGTGTCCACAGGTTGTGCACTTCATGGTGTCTCTTAGAACTAATAGATCCTCTAAGGCAGGACTTTTCAACCAGTGGTACTGGTACCACCTGTGGTACATTGGCACCTGGCAGGTGCTACGCGACCATCCTAGAAAAGTGGTAGCGGGGGAGGGGAATGAGCTGAACCGGTGGCAGCACCGCCCAAGCCTGAGCGAGAGATGGCTGGAGCCACAGGGCTGTCAAGGCTCAGCGGAAGCACAAGGATCAGTGCCGCTTTCCAGCTGATTGGCGCTTCTTTGGGACTGTCAGGACTGTCAGGGCTCAGCAGAAGCACCAGGATCAGCACCAGGCTCCAGCTGGAGCTCAGCACTGATCCCGGTGCTTCTGCTAAGCCCAGAAGAACCGCCAATCAGCTGGAATGTTACAGCATCTCCAGAGTCTTGTGATTTACATTCAGATGCTTGGCAACTGATTCATATTTATGACGGTCACAGTGTCCCAGGGTCATGTGAAGTGACCAAAACCTGCTGCAACCATCCAGCAGACGGGGGGAATAAAAACCAAACACACCGCACCCCCACAGGGCAGGCAGGTGTCTTGCTCGGCTGTGGCTTGGGGGGGCACTTTTTCACAGTGCCATTGTAACTTCAAACAGTCACTAAGCGAACTGTTGTAAGTCGAGGACTACCTGTACTTCATCACTTTTTTCCTTTTTTTGGTCATCAAGTTTTTGACACCCTGCTAGACGACTGGTGGTACTCAGATGTTGCCATATCCTAAAAGTGGTACAATGGGTGAAAAGGTTGAAAAGCCTGGCACTTAAGGTTCCTCCATGTATTGATGTTGTGCCCACTGAACCACTTTTCACGCAAAATGTGAAAGAATAATGAAAAAATCATTTATTCTTGGTTTTATGAGACTTTCAAAAGAAAGAGGTTCAAACTACAAGGAATGAGAGTCCATATTCTGCACCTTGTACATCAGACATGTCAAACACAAGGCCCGGGGGCCGGATGCGGTCCGCGAAGTGGTTTCATGCAGCCCGCGAAGCCATCCTGGAAACAGTGAGGGAACGGCCCCCATTGCCTTAGCCCTGGCCCAGAGACCCTCCTTCTGCCAGAGACCCTCAGATCTATCCCACTCCTGCCCAGGCCCCCATAGGCACCCTTGATGCAAACGATGTAGAGCTGGCCATGCCCACCCAGTAGGCCACGCCCATCCTGGCCATACCCACCCGGCCCCCTGAGGGCAACCGCAATGCTGATGCGGCCCTCAGTGAAATTGAGTTTGACATCCCTGTTGTACATGATAATAGGTCTCTTGAATTCTAATGTTTACAAATAGCTTAATTGTCAAGTAGTTTTTAGGACTATATATGTATACTTAAAATGTTTGAAATTGAAACAATTGAAATCAGAGAGTGAGGTATCATTTTCATTTACTACCTAAGAAAAGGAAGTTTCTCTTAAAAGAACTGATGTCAGTGCTGCTAAAATCGGA
Source organism: Vipera ursinii (assembly GCF_947247035.1). Lineage (NCBI taxonomy): Eukaryota > Metazoa > Chordata > Lepidosauria > Squamata > Viperidae > Vipera > Vipera ursinii. Next base: position 264,372,016 of record NC_139512.1, on the reverse strand, counting down.
TGTTCTTGCTTTGACAAAAGATGAAGAAGCAGCTATTTCATATTTAAAACTTGTGTGTTACTTTTAGAACTAGAATCAGTTGATGCTGGGGGGAGGAGGAAGAATGTCTCTCAAGGCTGTTTTGAAATAAGAGAAGATAAGAAGTTGGCGGGTTGTCTAACAGAAGGGAAAACTGGCCCTTCAAACTAATTGAAGAATGTGATTAATGACAGCAATGAAAGGAGGAGAATTGTGTTTAATAATATTGTGCTAAGGGGAGGGGAATTCAGATTCCAGCTTCTAGCAAGCATTGCCGATGTTATAGGGCTCTAATAAAAGACTTTTAAGGTAAACAATGCCTCAGAGTCCTTTGAAGAGCTCATTCGTCGGAAACTTGACAACTGAATTATTTGATTGTAGTGGCTGGTTTCTGCACAAGAAAGCCATGTTAATCCTTTGACCACAGAAGCTCCAATATGTAAACCTTCATAATTTCTGAATGGATTGGCATACTTGTTTATGAATTAATTTGTAGAAGAACTAGTATCACCCATCATTACACAACAGACAGTCTAAACCAGGGATGTCAAACTCAATTTCCTTGAGGGCCACATTAGCATTGCGGTTGCCCTCAGGGGGCCAGGTGGGTATGGCCAGGGTGGGCGTGGCCTACTGGGTGGGCGTGGCTAGAGTGCATATGGCCTACTGGGTGGGCATGGCCAGCTCTACAACTTTCGCATGAAGGGTGCCTATAGGGGCCTGGGCAGGAGTGGGACAGATCTGAGGGTCTCTGGCAGAAGGAGGGTCTCTGGGCCGGGGCCAAGGCAGTGGGGGCCGGTCCCTCACTGTTTCCAGGATGGCTTCGCGGGCCACATGAAACCACTTTGCGGGCCAGATCCGGGCCCCGGGCCTTGTGTTTGACATGTCTGGTCTAAACACTTCAGAATGTAGCAACACATAGCTTATCTGGGTTTGGAAACTAAAAGTTGGGCCTGGTATAATACTAGGAGGTGAGAATACTGGGAAATATACCAGGGCCGTCTGGTGGACTTGGAACTTAACACTCTTCCAGAAGAAGGCAAGGGCAGGCCGCTTCCATAAGATTACCAAGAAAATAGCATGGATATGTCCCGGAAATCAAACTGGTTGACTTCATAGTTTGGCACCTACAGCACAGAAAGAAATACACTGACAAGCACTACTGTCTTTTTGAAGAAAGCATGAGGTTGAAGCTGAAAACATTAAAATGAGAAGTATCTCAGTGAACTTGCTTGTTCTTTCTGTCAGGGGGTGAGAATCAGATTTTGTGCTCTTTAACAGTTTGATCTTTCTTGTTCCCTTACTCTCAAAGCACTGAGAGTAATACTTAATTTACAAGAACAAAACTCAGCAAATGCTAAGAACCCAACAATTTTTTGGTTTTTTTTGTTAAACCTCTTTTCCCCATAGAACTACTGAGAACAACTGATATATCTGCTGCTTTGTGGGTTCCATTTCCTGGTCAAGTTATAGTATGGTGGAAGCCAAGAACTGGCTTTTATATTTTTTCCAAACTCAAAAAAAAATCATGAATTTTATTTTAATGATATATCCTGGCTTGATAATTACCACAACAATGTTGTATTTCTCCATATCAAATTATAGTGAATTTCAAGCCCTGAACACAGTAGTTTTGCATGCCGAATCATTAAATAGTTTGTAGTATTGTCTGTTGCATTCTGCTCTGCTTCATAATTAGCTGCATTTGGGAAAAAAAAGTATTCTCAACTGGTGTTGATATTGCCCATTGTAAAATTGTAATGTGGTTGAGTTGTGATGATGGCATTGTGATTTTGAAAGAGAGTCAGAAGCAACTAATGCTTTCTTTTTGGTTAGAGTTCTTCTGTTTTTAAGCATGTTTCAAGAAAGCTCAGCTAGAATTGTAGCTTGGGGCAGTTTCGAGCTGGCAAAGAGCATGTGGAAGAGAGAGCGCTGTTCTCCGATTTTGTCCAAAATTTTGCCATTCTTGCATTCTATTGTTTAATTGGAAAGCATAATCCCTTTTTCATGGCAAAAAGCTACCCTGTCTGATTTAGGCTAAATATCTCTTTTCGAGGTAGTTCTTTTTTCTTTTCTTTTTTAATTCAGAGAAGTATTGTAGGCTATTGGTTAGTTAAAGGAAAATTTATTAGGAGGAGTGCCAAAATGTTTTGAGTTAAATCATTTCTGGATCCTCTAGCAAAAATTTTTTCAAAAAGGAAAACAATCCCCAAATCCCTTTTTTTTTGCCTCTAGAAAGGGACGCAGCATTTTCATGATTAGATTCCAAACAGCTCCATATCTTTTCTGTATGGTCTCTTTAAAATAATATATTTTCCTTCATGTTAAAGCTGTGTTATGTTACAGGTCCGTAATGTAAAACCAATATTCTTTGAGTTAAAAAAACAAAAAAATCAGAAATGGCTCATGTTAGTTTTATGGCAATATCAAAGGATGCGTGAATCCACCCAATTATTTACTTCTAAAAATTATAGTCTTAGCTGTATCTTATAAAGTTCCCATCCAGGCTGTCCAAGTACAAAGTTTAATTTGTCATGTGCCATTTAGACATGAGACCTATAAATTATAAAACTATAAAATTATACCAGGGATAATCTAAACACAAGTGTTAGGTGTAGACTATACAAAATCAAGCCAAGACTCAAATGTCCAGATAAATCTAAACAGTACAATGCAAGGCAAGGCTACAACTGGCTTATTTCAGTGGAATGCTTCTTACATAATGCTCAAGTCCCTCCCCAATCCCAGTAAGGCTGTTTGGGAATAACATGAAGTGTCACAAAGGAGAATTTAAAGAGTAGAGTGATTACATTTACATGCCAAGCCATATGGAGTTTTATGAAGAGGAAATAAGCAGCAAGAAGCCTGAGGCTCATTCTCTCCTTTTTATGTCCTCTATACAGGAAAGGGACGTGGTGGCTCAGTGGGTTAGGACGCTGAGCTTGTCGATCAGAAGGTCGGCAGTTTGGCGGGTCGAATCCTGAGTGCCGCGTAACAGTGAGCGCCTGTTACTCGTCCTACCTTCTGCCAACCTAGCAGTTCGAAAGCACATAAAAATGCAAGTAGAAAAATAGGGACCACTACGGTGGGAAGGTAACAGCGTTCCGTGTGCCTTTGGCGTCTAGTCATGTTTGTCACATGACCACGGAGACGTCCTCAGACAAGCGGTGTCTCTTCGGCTTTGAAACAGAGATGAGCACCGGCCCCTAGAGTTGGAAACGACTAGCATGCATGTGTGGGGGAACCTTTACCTTTTTATACAGGAAAGGTTTAGAACTTCTCCACCGGTTTGCTGTATGGCCCAGACCTAGCACTGTTTTAAACTGGAGCGTTGGCTACTTTCAGTAAACCAATTTCTCAAATCACTTTTGGATGGTTTGAAACTAATTATGCCAACCACAGTTATTTGGGCAACAACCGGCTCCAATTAAATAAAAAAAGGCTTCCAGATTATTTATAGCATTAATGAAGGAATGCAAAGTGCATCTTGGAGATTACTAAGGCTTATTCCTGTTCTTTCGCTTATCTCCTGTGTCTGGCTTAGCAGGATCCATGGATGCTATCAATTTGTCCGTGGGTAACATCAAACTACATGCATGCTAATGTGTAGGTATAAGCACCTTGCCTTTTCCCCCCCCCCTCTAATCCTTTCTGGATTAGGCTGAGCGCCAAAGAATTGAGGCCTTTGACCTATGGTGCTGGAGAAGACTCCTGCGAGTCTCTTGGACTGCAAGGCGATCAAACCGGTCAGTCCTAGAGGAGATCAACCCTGACTGCTCTTTAGAAGGCCAGATCCTGAAGCTAAAACTCAAATACTTTGGCCACCTAATGAGAAGGAAGGACTCACTGGAGAAGAGCCTAATGCTGGGAAAGATTGAGGGCAAGAGAAGAAGGGGACAACAGAGAATGAGGTGGCTGGATGGAGTCACTGAAGCAGTAGGCGTGAGCTTAAATGGACTCCAGAAGATGGTAGAGGACAGGAAGGCCTGGAGGAACGTTGTCCATGGGGTCGCGATGGGTCGGACACGACTTCGCAGTTAACAATAACAACAATCCTTTCTATTTAAATTAATGAGTTGTGGCAAATGAAGTCTGAATAAGGAGGAGGGCATATGTTTGATATTCCTCCCAGGTTCTGTAAATTAACTTCAGATCATGCTTAATTAGTTATACATAAAATAAAAAGTTCGTAGGGTAAAAAGGAAGGAACAGAAAAGCATCATCTGTATGGTAAATGGAAATTTGTTTTTACTTAAAATATTCGACTTTTTCAATTATTAGGAATAGGGAAGTCAAATCAATGGCAACATTGTTCCAAGGTAGCACATTCCTAGATTTGTTAATCAAAATGCATCATGGAACTGTATTCTCATAAACAGTCTTTTCAATCAATTCCATAGAGAAGTGGCTTGGTAAATTGGCATAATAAGTAGAGTATGGTGTAAGGTGACCTGTAACATCAGACAGTTTTAATGCATTGGCTTACCTTGTAAATTTTTATGTTGAAAGCTCATGTCATGCTCATGTCAATTTACTAGAGTAAAGAGTGAAAGTGATGAATGCTAGTTTTTGGAATGTTGTATCTGATTTCTACTTTGCAGCACAAACAGCGATGCCCTGTGCTGGAGGACCAGTTGGTCGATTTGGTGGTATATGCCATGGAGCGCTCAGAGACGGAGGAGAAATTTGATGATGGTGGAACCAGCCAGTTGCTGTGGCAGCATCTGTCCAGTCAGCTTATCTTCTTCGTACTTTTTCAGTTTGCGAGCTTCCCTCACATGGTCCTCTCTCTGCATCAGAAGGTAGGTTTTCAGTAGCAAAAACAAACGGATGACTATTTTTCAAGTTTTTAAAAAACTGTCTCACGCTTACACACATTATTGTATCTCGTTGACCCTTCTGTTTTGGCACCAGTTGGTTTAGCAAGTGGGTACCTAGAGATCTTCAGCATGTGACATTACATACAAGCATTGACAAAATCATATTCCAACAATGATTGTTTTAACAGTATAGATTAACATCAGTTATTCATAGCAGGTTGGGAAGTGTTTGGTACAACACCTACCAGTGTTTCCCCAAAAATTAAGACCAGGTCTTTTTTTTTATCAGTATATATATAAAACTATCAGTAGGAGATAGTTGGGGTTGCAGTGGGAAGGGCGCCAAGTGGGAAGGGCGCCAAGGCGGGAGTGGCCAGGTTGATGCTCCTCCGGGTGGGGGGGGGGCTTTTGCCCCGGAGATGCTGCGGGGTTGCTTTCCTGGCCTGGCCTGCCTGAGAGGTGAACTGGGAGGCGGCAGCCCAGGGCCAAAGCACCCACTGAACCCCGGAGAGTTGGGGAGGGTGCTGAAGTGAGTGGGCATCCTGCCTACAGCGCCAATGCTGGATTCCCCCTTCCCTGCCAGAGCCAGAATGCCGTCACATTTCAATAGATGCCGGCCTCGTCCTCCGGTAGGTCTGGACAGCGGCTGGAGAGAGATGGGCCTGTTTCAGAGCCTGGAGCCCTTGTGGGGGGGATTACCTTGCCACCTGCTTTCCAGCTCCGGCACTAAGGAGCTGGAGAGCTTGGCGCACCCACCCTCTCTTCCGCAAAGCATTCCTTCACTAACCTGCTTTCCAGTTTGGTTGCGTTTCTCTGCCACCGCATGCAGGGAAATAAATGAAGTTTGTGGGACTTTTAGTTCAATTAGACCTTCCAACTTCGCGAGATCTTTTTTTTTTTGCAAGAAGTTGGAAGGTCTGATTAAACTTTTTTTTTCACTGCCCCCTAGCTCCCAAATGGCAGAGGGACCAGTTAAGGGGACTGAGCTTCCCCCGCCCATCATCTGTAGCATGGGAGTCCGGCTTGGGAGGGGAGTGAAAGCGAAGAGGGGGACGGTCAGACGGGAGGTTGCCAAGCGGGGACTGGCCTAGCTGCAGGGGCCCTGGGATGCAGGGCGCATGGGGCAGTTCCCTCCGCCACCTGCCTCGCCTCACCTCGTGGTGCCGCGTGCCCTCCTGCCCCGTTGCAGCCGCGAGCAACCAGATGGTGGGATGGAGTGGGCCAGGTTTTAACTAGGGCTTCAAAAATTTCTGATGCTTTTGGCTGAGTATGGAATGGTGATTTTTTCCCATTGGTGTTACATAAATGTTGGCAAATAACTTATTGGGGAAAGCATCTTTGCAAGTGTCTAAATGTAACATTTTTTAGAAACTTGTAAGAGTTTACTTAGGCATGTGTATTCGGTATTCATGGAGTTTCTTGGTCTTATAGTTGGCAGGACGAGGCCTGATCAAAGGCAGAGACCATTTGATGTGGGTGTTACTACAGTTCATCTCAGGAAGCATTCAGAAAAATGCATTAGGCGATTTTCTTCCTGTTATGAAGCTCTTTGACCTCCTCTACCCTGAGAAGGAAGTGAGTTGCCATTTAAAATATTTTTTACTATGATTAATTTTGCTTCACTTTTAACTGATATCCAAGGGGTAAAACCAATCCTTCCCCCACAGGGGATAATTTGGCAAAGAGGAGCCTGATGTTCTTTGGACATTGGGTACAGTTGGTCTAAAATCTCATGCCTTGAGGTTTTTTTTCTTATACTTCTTATACTTCATTTTTACAACCGTGAAAGGTGTATATATAAAATTATATCTAATATTGACACAACAAGCACTTTTAAAGATGGTCGTAAGTAATGGGCATTATATGAGACTTTTTGAAAATGATTTACGACTTCAGATGTGATAGCCAGGTTCATATCTGAAAATGCTGTTAGATTATTGCCTCTTGCAGGGAATGAAGGAATAGAATACTTTCCAAGATCTCCCACTAGTTAATGAAATTTACAAGGAAGATAAGAGTTAATATTTCTGAGTCTGCTTCTTGTCTGATGACCTAGCAAGGCTATCAACATGGTCTGTTCCAAAGAGTAAAAGCTAGATTAGAAGAAGACTCTCAAAGATAAAGTAACCAACCTGACATTTGGCAAAATTAAGCAATCCTGATTACATGGTCAAGTTGAAAAAAAAGAGAAAAGATGAAGGTGAGTATTAGCAGATTGAGTTGGTAACGAATTTTAAGAGATAATTACCTCAGCAGATACACAGGTTCCTGAAAATGTAGTTACTCTGTTTCTAAATTTTGATTCACCATATCTATTTGCTGAATAATAATGGAATATAATTTAACATCATGTTCCTCTTTCCCTTAGTGCATTCCTGTGCCCGATATCAACAAACCACAGTCAACCCATGCTTTTGCAATGACCTGTATCTGGATACATCTGAACAGAAAAGCTCACAGTGACAATTCTAAACTACAGATTCCAATTCCTCACTCTCTCAAGCTCCATCACGAGTAATTATGCTTTGTAAAGTCCTTTTCAATCATGATCATCCTGGAATCTCTGAAAACAGGATGAACAATGATACCCACACAAAAAAAGTATATATTTTCACTTTTACATTAAATGTATACCAAATCCTGTAACTACAGAGCATCAGAAACGCACACTTAAAATCAGGAAACATACATCCTTAATTTTTTTTTAAAAAAAAAAACATCACATGATAGCATTTGAAACCAGTGTTGCGGTAAAATTTCAGGATGACAAAACAGTCTTGAGAACTAAAAGACCAATAAAGTAGAACAATTTCTACTAAACAAAAGAAGGAAGGAAATAAGCATCCTTGAGATACAGTTTCAAGGAAACTCAGGAATGAAGCTTATCTAACTTCCTAGTACCTGTTCTGTGTTTTATGATAAAGATGGGCAATCTGATTTATTTTAAAGGGCTTTTGAAGCCGTGGAAGGTATAAGGTATATTATAAGTTATTTGTAACACTACGGATGAATTGGTTTGTTTTTTTTTTCTGTGATTATTATTACAAACATATCATTTTATGGGGTAAAGGCAACTTTTCTGCCCTATAACTTTTGTTCGGTTTTGTGACGATTTTTATTTTCATTTTTTATAATTTAAAAAATGGTAAAATGCATTCAGCCTAGCAAAAGTCCATTTTGCTTATTGGCAAGGCAGAGACATTGGAAAATTGCTGCTAAATTTTGGCATCTCGATTTAGAGTTGCTCCAATGGGGCTACCTGGGATTTATGAGTTGCTTGCCTATTTGCCTAAAGAGCAACTATGTAGAATTAGGCCATGTGGTAAGAAGAGACGACATGGGTAGGCGGTAGACTAATTTTTCTCTGATTTGCTCCAAATAGTGTCCGTCTTACTCTGCCGAAAAAGTTGATGCCCCTATGAGTCTAATATACCATTATCACATATACATTTTTTTATGGCTAGTGTGTATTAGATCTTTCGCACATAAGCAGGCTTCTCCCATTCACTTAAGTATCTTTGGGTATCCAGGTTCTTGCAACAGAGTCTAAGGAATAAAAGTCTTCACATGAACGACTACAAGATCGCCTTGCTGTGCAATGCTTATTCCACTAATTCGGAATGCTTTACGTTACCCATGGGTGTTCTGGTGGAAACTATTTATGGGAACGGCAACATGAGAATACCTCTCCCAGGAACCAACTGCATGGCTTCAGGCTCAATCACACCACTGCCCATGAACCTCTTGGACTCCCTTACAGTTCATGCCAAAATGAGGTAAAATTTAACCAGTAACAACAGTGGACGCATTTGCCCGACATGTTAAACCACCCCAGGTGTTTTATTTTTTTCAATTATTAAATTGAAATACCTGATAAAGGCCATGAGCTCTCCATGACTTCAATTGGATTGGGCAGTTAGCATGAATGTGTGGGCTCTCCTTCACCCTGGCCTTGCCAGCTTTTTCATGGTTCTGATGGCTTCTTTGTGATTAAGCATCCAAGCCTTACCAACAGTTTGAAACCCAACAAATGACACTGATTTTGAATTCTGGTTAGTGCCAATCAAAATTGGTGGCTGCTCTGTATTGAGCAGTCATTGGAATACTAAGAAACTGATGTACAGTGTTAACGTTTTCCTGAATCCAAGAGTCCTAATTTTAAAAATTTGTTATGGAAAATAATAACACCTCCTTCTTTTTTTCCAGCCTTATTCACAGCATAGCCACCAGGGTAATAAAACTGGCCCATGCAAAGACTAGCTTGGCCTTAGCTCCAGCTCTTGTGGAAACATACAGCCGTCTGCTGGTTTACATGGAAATAGAATCCTTGGGCATCAAAGGTTTTATCAGTAAGAAAACGTCATTAATTAATATTCTTTTGGACTGCTATTTTTTTAAGAACGTAAATTCCAAACCGAATTGCTTAGAATCATCAGCAGTTGTAATGATCTGTAAAGTGTTCTTGAGAGACAGAAGGAGGATAAGAGTCTTTTTTTTTCCTTCTCTTTTTTTTTTTTTGCTTTTGCTTTTGTTTTAGTTTTAAGATACGAGAAATATAAAATTGTTGGGATGGCTCGTATAAGGAAAAAAAGACTTCAGCATTTGAGCGTAATTAACTCTTAAGAAAATCTTAACAGGTAAAACCATTTTTGAACATTGTGGGGAAAACAAATTTAAATGAGAACTTTAAAAACAGGATCTACGACAAGGTGATTAAAATGATTAATTAGAAAAGAAGCTTTGTATGGATGTGGTTGTTACTTGTAGAAATGCTAGAAAAATGTTTATATTCAATTGCTATCTATTAAAATACTAAGAAATGTAGTAACTTAAGGTTGATACAAGAGATTATTGGAGGAAGAGAAAATCAAGGAAAGCTACTATGTGAAGTATGTACAGTAATTACAGAAACCAATTGTTATTGATTCTTTGTAAATATAAACCTGGACAACACGCTGTTTACCAAATATTAATGGTGATTATGTTAAGAGAGAGAGAGAGAGCCTAAATGGACTTCACAAGATGGTAGAGGACAGGAAGGGGCCTGGAGGAACGTTGTCCTTGGGATCACAATGGGTCGGACACGACTTTGCAACAAACAACAACTATAGATAGATAGATAGATAGATAGATAGATAGATAGATAGATAGATAGATAGAGAGATAGAGAGATAGAGAGAGAGAGAGAGAGAGAGAGAGAGTCAGATAAGAGACAACTTAGTCTGCAGAAGGAATGGGGGCATGGTAAACATTTCAGAAAGGACCCTTCCTAATTTCTTGGGCTGAAAAGGCAAGGGAATAGGGGAAAGATATATTTTCAGACTTGCAAGATTGATGTCAACCTTTCAAGGTAGTCCAGAAAGAAGATGGGTATTAATATTACCTTTATTGTAAGGTAACAATAACGGGATCCTGCAAGAATTCTTTCCCCTAATTGCTTCTTTGCATATTATAGTACCAAAGAAATCATTCCTTAACGCTATGCAATAATCTAAACTAAAGAATATGGGGTATTATGTCTGATGAGAGACCTGGTCTCTCAGGAGAAAAGTCTACCTGTTCTCACATTACTTGATGCCAATCAATTTATAACCTTCCAGAAATTGATTGATTATAGCGTCTACAATCTGACCATTGGCCACATTAGCTAAAAATGATGGAAGGAGATGTACTTATTTTGTGATATAATAAGGATCTTTTAGTGAAACTGAAATGTATCCTTTGAAAATCTAAGTCCACCAGAGACAATGTTTACATCATATTGTATATTCTACTAATGTTTTTATGATTTCTGTCTCTCCGAAATTTCAGATAAATGTTTAAAACCTTGAAAATTGTAGATAGCCTTGATAGATAATTTGGAGTGAGAATGATTGGCCAAAGGTTAATTTGTAATCGGCCTTATTCATACATAATGGGCTATAATTTCAGAAGAATGACCTGAGGAATAAATCACAATAAACTGAATTCATACCTCTTTAACCTCCCACAGGGAGGGTCTCCTCAGGGTGCCGCCGGTTAAAGATTGCCGGCGGGTAACACCCAGGGGTAGGGCCTTCTCAGTGGGTGCGCCTGCCCTGTGGAACCAGCTGCCTGCGGAGCTTAGAACTGCCCCCAACCTCCGTTCATTCCACCGGGACCTGAAGACCTGGCTCTTCGAGCTCTCTGGCCCAGGCTGAGAATTCTTTAATTTTAATTTTAACTGGGTTTTTAATTTTCTCAGGGTTTTATTTAATCTTTTTTAATTTATTTTAACGTTTGTATTGACTTTCTTTTAAATGCCCTGTAAACCGCCCTGAGTCCTTCGGGAAAGGGCGGTATATAAATCTAAATAAATAAATAAATAAATAATATTATATACAATTCACAATATTCATCTCACCTGCTAAATTGACTCTGCCATCAAGTCATTTTTGATTCCTAGAGACTACCTAGATTTTCTCCATGATGATGTACCCTTAACCTCTTTTTTTAAACTATTCCCAATGGTACACTCATCACCCCTGTGATTGCACCACTCTTTAAATTACAGTTAAACATAATACATTTTGTCATAATGCAGTTTGTGAACACAACCAATTTTTTTTTGGTCTTAGATTGATGTCTGAAGCTACTCTACAATAACTTGATGTAGTCCCCTTCGTTTTTTCTTCCCCTTGTATGAATCTTTGGCCTTTTTACTAAAGACCTGTCCTTTAAGTGGGATCTTTTAAGCTTGGGTGTAAATGGAGTGGTGACTTAATAAACACGGTGACATTCTTATTTATTTATTTATTTATTTTATTGCATTTATATACCGCCCTTTCCCGGAGGACTCAGGGTGGTTTACAGGGCAATTAAAAAGCAGACTACAAAAGTTAAAAAACCAAGTTTTAAAAAAAAATTAAATTTATCCCTGTATAAGTAAAAACCCCAGTTAAAATAAAATTAATCCTCAGCCTGGGCCAGAGCGCTCGAAGAGCCAGGTCTTCAGGCCCCAGCGGAATGAACGGAGGTCGGGGGCAGTCCTCAGCTCCACTGGCAGCTGGTTCCAAAGGGCATGTGCCCCCACTGAGAAGGCCCTATCCCTGGGTGTCGTCCGCCGGCAATCTCTTACCGGTGGCACCCTGAGAAGACCCTCCCTGTGGGAGCGCACTGGACGAAGGGAACTTGATGCCGGCAGCAGGTGTTCCCTCAGATATCCCGGACCCAAGCCATGTAGGGCTTTATAGGTCATCACCAGCACCTTGAATTTTATTTGTATAGTAATAATATGCCTGTAAAAATGAGCCTCCCTTTCTTTTCAGATTTCTCTATGTAGCAGTAGTACTTTACTGCAAAGAATAATTGAGTTGAGAGTTGTTTGTAAATGTAAGAATCTGGGTGGATTTATGTTTCCAGGAAAGCTGGCTTTCTCTTAATTTTTCACTAGAAAATAATTGGCAGGGCTTCTTTTTCTTCTCAGGTCAACTGCTGCCTACAGTTTTTAAGTCTCATGCTTGGGGGATCTTGCATACCCTGTTGGAGATGTTCAGCTATCGCATGCACCACATCCAGCCTCATTACAGAGTCCAGCTTCTTAGTAATCTTCATTCTCTAGCTGCCTTTCCACAGACCAATCAAAACCAGCTTCATTTGTGGTAATAGTATTTTCAGCAAATTATCATTTTTATTTTTATTTTTATTTTGCTTTAGAGACACTAGGCTTGTCAGGAAATCATAGAAGAATAAAATGGAACGAAATCCACCCATTTAAGTTAAGACACTCCTGCTAATTTGCACAAAATGGGAGCTTCGGGGGGGGAGCAGGGGAGAAATGTTTGATAGCAGTCCATATAGACTTGGATGTTAGCGTGCCTGCTGCCCACTTGCCTATGAAATGGAGCTGCCTTCCCTTCCCTTCATATTTAGGAACCATGAAGGGTTCATTGGGAAAGTGAGGAAGATAGTTGTATTGCATAACTGGAAGTCAGTTGGGTAATGGTCAGCACTTGCTTAGAGTTAAATGATGGTGAACAGCACTCAAGAGGGGTTGAGCTTAGTTCTCTTTGTGACTATGTAGGGATTCTAGGCTGATCCCCCTTTTAACTCCACTGCTAGATTCTGCCATTCCTTCTACAGCTTTACAAATCAGAACAGACTTGAGAATTTCTCCTCCACCTCCCATGCTTCTTCATTTTATTGGGACTTGTGTAAGATTGAGTACTTAAAAAGGGCGGGGGGAGTTGAAACATGGCCCACAGAACAAATCATAATAAGCTCATTTAAATAATGCCAACCCATATTAGTGATCAATTCAGAAGGCTATGCATTACATTATAGGAAAAGATTTAAGACTTCAATTTGAGTTTTAGCCATTAGTGATTTTAAGCATTCTTCTGGATTCAGTGTGGTATGTACATTGAAATAATAACTGTCACCTGTGAACAATACAATTGTGATTTAATTAAACCACAACTTCACTATTTTTAGTTGCAATTGCCTGCTCAAGAACTTAAACCTCAGTTACAATTCTGGTTCCTGATTTTACCACCAATTCCAATTTCATCTGATGATTTTATTGAATAATAGCCTTAGGTTCCAAGGAAGGAAGTGAAGAGACAAGCAAACATTTTGTGTGTTTTTTTTCTTCTGGACTGTGATTTAGTAAGCACTGAACTGTTTTGAGGACTAAATTCAGTCATTTAGATGCACGGATACATTCTGGATTTCCTTCCTTAAGATAGCCACTGGGTTTTTAAGAGGTTATTATAAGGGGTGGCCTTTATTGGGATGAGATAGAATCAACTTTCCATTTCATCTTTAGTACAGCTGTATCTTGGGGATGGGATTATTTGAGGGAACACCTGCTGCCGGCATCAAACGCCCTTCGCCCAGTGCGCTCCCACAGGGAGGGTCTGCTCAGGGTGCCGCCGGTGAGAGATTGCCGGCGGGTGACACCCAGGGATAGGGCCTTCTCGGTGGGAGCGCCTGCCCTCTGGAACCAGCTGCCGGTGGAGCTGAGGACTGCCCCCGACCTCCGATCATTCCGCCGGGGCCTGAAGACCTGGCTCTTTGAGCTCTCAGGCCCAGGCTGAGGAGAAATTTTAATTGGGGGTTTTAATGTATACAGGGTAATTTAATATTTTTTAATTGGTTTTTTAACTTTTGTATGGTGGATTTTTAATTCCCTGTAAACCGCCCTGAGTCCTCAGGGAATAGGGCGGTATATAAATGTAACTATAAATAATTAAATAAATAAATAAATAAATAATTTTGTTTTATTGTTTCATAAATTTCACCTTTTCATTTCATCTGACCCCTGCAATTGTAGTTTAAAAAATGTATCCATGAATTAAATCTGGGTTGTTTCAAGCAAAATGTACCTGAAATTAATTGGATTGTAATTTTAGTTAAAAGTTAAAATATTTACTATTATTTCCAGAGCCCTCTTAAAGACTAAATTTACTTGCAGCATTTCTGTAATGCTAAGCTACTTGAAATATACATGTATATCCTCACAATACTAGACGATAACAAAAAATAAAGTTACAAATCCAAATAGTGCTGGATTGATTACATCTCCTGTTTATTTCTTTGATGTAATGGCCTTCAAGAGTCAATGTATTTCACCATTCTATAATTTGACCATGTGGGAAATGTGGTTTGTGCAATTTTAGAATACAATTCATTGAAACTAGGTGTAGTTTCTGTAATTAGCATAACATATCCTTAAGGGTGTATTCTTTTTTATAGTGTGGAAAGCACAGCACTGCGGCTGATTACTGCCTTGGGCAGCTCTGAAGTCCAGCCACAATTTACTCGATTCCTTAATGAGCCCAAAACCGTGCTTTCAGCAGAATCGGAGGAACTGAATAGAGCACTCATTTTGACTCTAGCAAGAGCAACACACGTCACAGGTAACAATTCCAGATTTTCATGGATCCTACTTAGAAAATAGAAATGGTTAGAACTGTGCTAATTTTTTAAAGTATCTTAAATGTTATTGTTCTTGATTTACTTCTACTGTTAGACTTCTCAAATTGAACAGGCAGATGTTTTATCTTGATATGACATATATATTCTAGTGTAGGATAATATTCCGTTTAGAAATTGTATGAAGTCCATTCCTCTTGCAGCAACTTCAAGAATAGTTGGCTTAATCAGTATAGTTCTAACTAGAATAAACCATATGGCACTAGGATGTGGACTATTCACAGACTGAGTAATCATTTAATGAAGCTTAGCAGAAATGAAGAACTGTAATTAAGAGCAACTGAAGGAATGCAAACAGAACTATTGGATGATTATAGTATTCCGTTAATCCAGTTGCGTTTGCTTTAATTTTTTGAATAGTCGGTTATGTTTATCTTTCTGTTTTAGATTTTTTCACAGGTTCAGATTCCATTCAGGGGACTTGGTGCAAAGATATCCTGCAGACTATCATGAGCTTTACTCCCCATAACTGGGCAACCCATACTTTGAGTTGTTTCCCAGCTCCTCTGCAGGTAATAGCTTAGCTTAAATCAGTCTTTCTCAATAATAATAAACCTTTATTGTCAAAGTACAACATGTGTACATTGAGATTAGCTGAGCCTCCCCCCGTGCTCTCTCCCCCCAACACACAGTGACAACAAACCCTCCATCCTACCACACCATGTGAACCAACTACACCACACACCGGCCTCCCAAGTCAATTCTGCATAAGTTCACAGAGATTATATCCCATTTAAAAGCTTAACAGCCCACGGATAAAAGCTATTTTTCAGCCTGTTGGTACGGCTGGCTATACTCCTATATCTCCTACCGGATGGTAGGAGAGTAAATTGATACCGTCCAGGGTGTGAGTCATCCCTGAGAATCTTCCTCACTCTTCCAAGGCAACGAGCCCTGGCGATGTCATCCAGTGGTGTCAGGGGACAGCCCACAATGTCTTGTGCTGTGCTCACTACCCTCTGTAATACTTTCCTGTCCGTGGCTTTCAGACCAGCATACCAAACCACAATACCATACGAGAGGATGCTCTCTATAGTAGATCGGTAAAAGAGGGTCATTAGCCGTTGTTCTACCCTGTTCCTCTGCAAGACCCTAAGAAAGTGAAGCCTCTGTTGGGCCTTTCTAGCCACCTGGGTTGTGTTAACTTTCCAGGTCAGATCTTCACAGAGGTAGACTCCCAGAAATTTAAAGGAGGAAACTCTCTCCACACAGTCCTCCCCGATGTAAAGTAGGGCAGGTTCCTCCTTTTTTCTCCGGAAGTCTAACACCATCTCTTTCGTCTTGCCAATGTTTAGGTGCAAGTTGTTGTTACTTACACCATATGGATAGTTTTTGTACCTCCACCCTATATGCTGTCTCATCCCCACCTGTAATAAGACCCACCACAGTTGTATCATCTGCGAACTTGATTATCACAGTGGATGGGTCAGATGATACACAATCATAACTGTATAAAGAGTACAGGTAAACTTCTTGGGACGTTTAAGATACGTAGACTTCCACTCTCAGGTTGCCCAACCAATTCTGAGAGTTGAAGTTCACATATTTTAAATTTGCAAAGGTTGAGAAGAATTGGGTTCAATAATCTATGTCAGGAAAGATGATAATTATATTCTTGTGTAAAGTTTGCTTCAAGCTAAATATTGTTTCCATCTGTTGTGTTTGTCTGTTTCTTCCCCCATTTCTGCATTAACCTTATCTTTTTAGAAATTTTGTACAAAAACTCACGCTTTTGTTACAAAATGCACATTTATAAACGTGCTCTATTGTCATTAACTATGAATTAAATTACAAGGTTGAATCTCATAATTATAAGGGACAATAATATAATCTTACAATTATAAGATTGAATCTTATAATTGCATTGAATTGCAATTTCAGTATCATCTTCAGGCGTTCCAGTTCTGATAACTACTTTAAAAAAAGATATTTCATGATGGGTTTTGTATGTTTCTGTTTTACAGCTCTTCTTAGTTTTAAATGTTTTTAACTTATTAAGAGATTTAAAGCACATACACACGCACACACAGTCATACGCTAATGATTGATTATATTCTACAAGTCAGCATTGACTCTTAGCAATTACCTAAGAGGATGTCACATTTATGCTTATCTTTGTCTATCAAGAAGATGAAAGTTAGAATTAAATTGTCCAGAATGGAATTTGGTAAAATTGTGCGATAGATAGAGAAGAGAGTTGGTCATAATTTAGGAGCCTGGTAGGAAAATTGAATTATGAAATTGGAGTGGCCTCACAGAATGTAATACATTTTAGATGAAGATGAACTTTTGTTTTAGTGGCTACTAACTTGTTTTATTTCAGGCATTCTTCAAGCAGAACAATGTGCCTCAAGAGAGCCGGTTTAACCTAAAAAAAAATGTGGAAGAGGAATACCGAAAGTGGAAATCCATGTCAATTGAAAATGATATCATCACCCATTTCTCTATGCAAGGCTCCCCTCCCCTCTTCCTGTGTCTCCTCTGGAAAATGCTGTTAGAAACCGATCACATTAACCAAATCGGTTATCGGTATGGTTTAAAAGATTTAATTATTGTTTATACCATGGCACTATAAAGCAAAATGGAATAATATTTGGGACGGTGTAAACGTAGAGAACATTTTCTGCACAGTGGCCAGTCGTTTGAAATAACGCATGTTTTTGTTTTCTAAAGTTTGCAAAATACTGGGTAGCACAGGAACAAGTTTGCGGTGGACTTTTCTTGTAATGCATTACAGGTAGTCCTTGACTTAGAGCCATTCGTTTAGCGACCTTTCAGAGTTAGAATGGCACTGGGGGGAAAAATGACTTACTACCATTTTTCATACTTACGACCGTTGCAGCATCCCCATAGTCACGTGATCAAAATTTGGGCATGTATTTATGACCGTTGCAATGTCCTGGGGTCATGTGATCACTTTTTGCGGACCTTCTGACAAACAGAGTCAATGGATAAGCTAGATTCACTCAACAACTGTGTTACTAACTTAACAACTGCAGTGATTGACTTAACACTGTGGCAAGAAAGGTCCATGAGGCAAAACTGAAGAACTGTCTTGCTTAGCAACAGAAAGGTTGGGCTCAGTTGTGGTCATAAGTCAAGGACCGCCTGTAATTTAACACATTAAACAGATTGCCAGCCGTATGATTAAAGTGGACTTTTATAACCGGTGCTTTCATTGCAAAGCAACACAGAGTGTGCTTCTGTCAACAGCCTTGGGAAAAAATCCATTTAGGAATCAAAGAATCCCAACTCTCCATTTTACAATATTGTTTCATCAAATCTGCTTTATTCATACATTTTCAATCTGTAGAACCTTCTAAGAGTGGAACTTTAAAAGCTGGTTACTTGATAACACAGCCTTTCGAGGAGGGGGGGAATTGGTTTTCATATTATGTCATATTATACTTCTCTCTCCTACTTTAGAGTACTAGAAAGAATTGGAGCCAGGGCCCTGGTTGCTCATGTCAGGACATTTGCAGATTTCCTGGTCTATGAATTTTCTACCTCAGCTGGGGGCCAGCAGCTCAACAAATGTATTGAAATTCTTAATGACATGGTGTGGAAGTACAATATTGTGACATTGGATCGGTTGATACTGTGTTTGGTAAGGAATGCTGAGAGAGAAGTTGCCATTATCTGTTCAGAGATTTATCAGATATTATGATCACAATATTGTTTTTGAAGACTGCAAAATTTCGTTGATGCAAAAAACACTGCTAAAATGTCTGTTGTGGCCCCGACCCCCAAGCCTGTCCTACCCGAGGAAGAGGACTCTGAAGATGATGGGGAGGAACTGGCAAGGCCTCCCTCTCTGGGACCCTCCCCTCTGGCAAGGCCTCCTTCTCCAGGGCCCTCCTCTCTGGCAAGGCCTCCGTCTCCATCTGAAGGCCGACGAGCAACCTGGGAGTAGCCAGGCTGGGAGCCAGGCTGGGACGGAGCTCGAGCAGCTGCAGCAGATACAGTCTAGCGAAGATGACTCATGGCTAGACCCCCGAGAAAGACTCAGGGCCAAGCATTTACAGCAGCGTAGGAAGAGTAGGAGGGCCAGGGATTAGCTGAGTCATTGAGCCACACCCCACTAGGTATAAAACAGGGTGTGGCTGCTCTCAGAACTTTGTGACGAACAATAGTTTAAACAACTTCTGGTCACATCTTCGGAACTCTGCTTCTTGTTTGAAACCCTGGTCTGACTTCTTGGCAATGCTGCTGTACATCTGCTTCTGAACTGTTTGTTTGGATGTTACCTCATTCCAGCAGAGTCTATTTTGCTGTCAAGGCCTTATCTGAAGGCAATTAATTACAGCCTGTAGAATTAACTCTTGCTAGTCATGTCTGCTTGTCTGTTTGTACTCCGGAGGGGGGAACAGAACAATGTCATTGAAAGGGGATCTACTGGAACAGTAGACATTCAGAGATAAGCTGATAAGAACCAGTTGGGTGTAAGCAATGTAGCGTTGCTGTACAAGCAGGCAATTAAAATTTTTGGTATCAGAATCACATAGACTTCTGTAAGTCTTGGTTGCCTCACTTCACTTCCTCAACTAGAAATGAATGATGTTGGTGAATTGTATCATATTTTTATACATGATTATGGAAGGATTGAAATTAGTTCAAGTATTAATGTCAGTAGTTCAAGTATTAATGGATTATCATGTCCTGTAGAGAGAAGACTGATTCTTTGAAGAGTATTAAAATAATAATTTTAGAATTCCTTTCAACCACTATAAAGTGCATTCTTGAGCAACCCTAGTTTTCTTGAACAGGTTTTCGGGTCAAAAAAAATGTGGGAAGTTTTGTTTTTTTTTAAATTTATTTGTGTGTGTGTGTGTGTGTGTGTGTGGTGGTGGTGGTGGGGAAACGAAGGGCGGGCGGTGGAACTTTCAAAATGTGGGAAGTTTTATATTTAACTGGTTTTCAATTTTTTTTTACTTGAGCTATACTCCAGAGAAATTAGAAATATTCCTGTAGATATTTTGTAGCTCTGTCTTGTAGTTCAGCTTTGATTCATTTTTAAATTGTTATCATTATTTAAGGCGATGCGCAGTCATGAAGGCAATGAAGCCCAAGTGTGCTATTTCATTATTCAGTTGCTCCTACTGAAACCCAATGATTTCCGAAACAGAGTGAGTGATTTTGTGAAGGAGAACTCTCCTGAGCATTGGCTACAGAATGACTGGCATACGAAGCACATGAGCTACCACAAGGTACTTCCGGTTTGTCTTATAATTGCCCTAAATGGCAGTGCTTCTACAACAAACAAATACACAATGGTTTTTCTGAGAGGCAAAAGGTCATCTTGTTAGTGATTTAGCACATTTGAAGAGATAACTAGGATTGGCGTACATTTTGTTGTTGTTGAGGGCTAATGATCATAGTTGGCTGGGGACTTCTGGGAGTTGAAGTCCACAGATCTTAAAGTTGCCAAAGTTGGACACCTCTGATATAGGTGTTTGTGCCAGATATTTTCCCATTAAAATATGGATGTAAAGCATTAGAGGGAAATCTTACTCAAATATGGGAAGAAAAAATAGAACATCAGTAATGAAAGCTTATTAAACCCAGGCAAAATTAAACCAAATTGTTTTTTTTCCTCAGAAATACCCTGAAAAGCTGTATTTTGAAGGGTTAGCAGAGCAAGTCAATCCTCCTGTTCAAATCCAACCACAGTATTTACCAATTTACTTTGGGAACGTTTGCCTCCGCTTCCTGCCAGTGTTTGACATTGTGATTCACAGATTTCTGGAACTTTTACCAGTATCCAAATCCTTGGAGACTCTGCTAGATCACTTAGGAGGCTTGTACAAATTTCATGGTGAGTTCTAAGGAAAGTTGTTTCGTTGCTGTAATATTACTGAATTGATAATAACAAACGCTTATTTGTCGATTGATAATAAATGTTCTCCGTAATTAAAATTTTCTATTTATTTCATGACGTGTCTGAGTCTTATACCAACTGTGGTGATTGTGTTTGTCTTAGAGAAGCAATTGCATTGTCAGACTTGCTGCTAGAAAAGTGTTTCTAGGAAGAACGGGAACTGCAGACAGACAAGCTTGTAAAGAATAACTGGGTCAGGATATATTGAGCAGTGGCAATGCAGCAGGTCTGGGAAGTAAGCCCTCATTAAAAACACTCAGGCATATGAGTGCATGGGTTAGTACAGGGGTAGGCAACCTTGGCTCTTTTATGATTCGTGGACTTCAACTCCCAGAATTCCTGAGCCAGCATGGCTGGCTCAGGAATTCTGGGAATTGAAGTCCACGAGTCATAAAAGAACCAAGGTTGCCTACCCCTGGGTTAGTAGATTGATTCAGCTATCCTTTCTAGTCAAGAAAAAGAGAAGCCCTTGACTTCTGTTGAACACTATACAAGCATCAGATCTCTTGAAGTTGCAGGAAATAGGTGATTATCTTTCCGTAATATGTTTGAGGAGATAAATGTGACACTGCATTGTGAATATATTCTAATCCTAATAGCATGAACACACCTGTCCCCTCTCTTCCCCCTTTCTGATAACATTTTTTTCAAAAAAAAAATATTAATTCTCCATGGTTTAAAATATTCAAATTATGTGATCCAACAGCTTGAATTTTAGATCCATGCAAATTGGATTAAGTTGACAGAATTTATTATGCAAAATATAAATGCTAAATGAATGTGTTATCCTTTAGGTTACAAGAATTTTATCAAAGACTGAGTGAAAGATACACGGAAAACAAATTAAACACAGTCAAGCTAGAGTCTTGGACTTTAAGAGAGCTAATTTCAATAAACTTAGAGAGGGCTTGGGAAGGATTCCATGGATGAGAATCCTCAAGGGGAAAACAACTCAAGAAGCTTGGGAAATTTTGAAAAGTGAGATAATAAAAGCCCAGTCTAGCACAATACCAAGAAAGAAGAAAAATAACAGCTCTCAAAAGAAACCAGCATGGCTGCATAAAGAACTCTCTGATAAATTGAAAGATAAAAAGGACAAGTATAAAAAATGGAAAGAGGGGCACATAACTAAAGCAGAATATCAGCAAATAGTCCGAGCATGCAAAGATGAAGTAAGGAAAGCTAAGGCTCAAAATCAACTAAGGCTTGTGACCAAAGTCAAAAATAACAAAAAAAGCTTCTTTCAACATGTAAAAAACAAGAAAAAAGTTAAGGAAATGATTGATCCATTAGTGGGGGAACGTGGCAAGAAGGTGACAAGCAACAGGGAGAAAGCAGAATTATTTAACTCATTTTTTGCCTCAGTGGGCACAAAGAGAAAAAAACAATCCAATCTATCAAAAACAGTACCATGAAAAATAGATTAAAAACACAAGTTAAGATAGGCAAGCAAATGGTAAGTGAGCACCTATCCAACCTAGACGAGTCCAAATCACCAGGACCAGATGGATTACACCCTAAGGTTCTCAAGGAACTGGCAGATGTGATCTCAGAACCACTGAACTATATTTGTCAAAGATCCTAGAGCACTGGGGAACTACCAGAGGACTGGAAGAGAGCTGATATAGTTCCCATATTCATTCATTTTTGTTTGTGAGTGAAAAATAAACTTAGCCTTCAGCTGGTCCTTTCCTCATGACTGTCAGAATCCATTTATATCACATTTCGTAAATGTATGGTTAGAATATTGTGCTTATTCTCGGGTTTCTGCCATCTCTCCGAGGGGGGGGAGAGGATGGTTATTCAGATTGCAGTAAGCTGTTTTCAAAGACCAGGAAAGCTTTTGATCTGGGGGGAACAGGGGGAGAGAGAGAGAGATCTGGGTTGCATCTCCATTTGGAACTGAAAGGAAGAAAGCAATAACAATAAACACAAGGAGATTGACACCTAAGTAAATGATGTGAGCCTGACTAAATGGATTTGAGGGGAGGGGGTTGAAACGGGAATGCTTTATATAGTATTGAAATGTAACTCAATGTCAGATCCCGTCTTGTATTGCCACAACCAATCTCATCCTAGTAAACTTTTCCTTTTGGACAAACTTGGATCCAGGAGTTCTTATTTCCTAAGATGTGAATTGGGGTGGGTCCTGACAATGACAGGAGCATGTCTAGGCTATACATGAACAAAGAAGATAATAAAGGAATGTATATGAAGCCCATACAATTGCTGAATGAGATTCCCAGGTCTGGAAATGACACTTCGATAACCTTACTTCTTCTGTAATTGGCAAACTGTACTAAATTATGCAAATCTGAAAAAAGGAAAAGGAAAAAAAAGAATAGCATGTGAAGAATGTCAGTTTATATAATTTGAACAAAGCACAGATCATGTTCTTGTGTGTGTGTGTGTGTGTGTGTGTGTGTGTGTGTGTGTGTGTGTATACACATACACACATACATACATATACATATACATACATACATACACACACACACATACACACTTTATGGTAATCCAGATTGTAAAACGTGTGAACACAGCTGCTTACTTAAGAATTGTTTCTTGACAGATCGGCCAGTGACCTACCTCTACAACACCCTTCACTATTATGAGGGACATCTCCGAGAGCGAACCAACCTCAAACGGAAGCTTGTCCATGCCATCATTGGCTCCCTAAAGGATAACCGGCCATTAGGGTGGTGTTTAAGTGATACTTATCTTAAATGCGCTATGAATCCACGAGAAGATAACCCGTGGGTCCCCGATGATATGTATTACTGCAAACTAATTGGGCGGCTGGTGGATAATATCCTTTCTGAAATAATGAATGTATATAAAATAATAGTATATAGAACACTGGTTATTCTCTTTAAACTAGCTCTGCTGTTATTTCTGTAGCATTCAGTTATTAATGGTTCTCTGTCAACAGCATTCAGATTATCACTGCAAAATGAGAACAATATACAGTATGTGCGATTTCAATGTTTTGCCTTATCAGTGTTTACTAGGAAATAACTCCCAGTTAAGATAAGAACATTTGGCTTCCTAGCACAATGAGCACGTTGCCTTATTTTAGTAGGTAAGCTAAATTTAAACAAAAAGAGCAAAGAATTATCTTTTAACTAGTTTACTTTTAAATTTTGGAGCTGGGGAAGTTTATTCAAAATGTAATAACGTGTTCTTTGGTAGGAAATACATACGCTTAAGTATTGTACGTACACAATTATTAAAGCTGGTCAGAGCATTTGAAAGGTGATTTGCAAATGTGAACGGACAGGCCTTCTTTAAGCATTAGAGCAGGGGTGTCGAACTGCCGGCCTGCGGGCCGGATGCATCACAAGGAAATCGCACCCACCCCATTGCCGGCAATGGGAAAAAAGCTCCGATATGTCGCATTATGTCTGCATTAGAGCATCTTTTAGAAAGCCTGCAGCTGCTTGAAAGGTCCTCCACAATTGTGTGTGTGTGTGTGTGTGTGTGCGCATAGCCATTTTACTTGCTGGCTGAAGAGCATCTGTTGGGTTTATGACATCATGTTTCATTACTTCTTTCCTATAAAATACAGTAGTTTATTAGCTTAACTGCAATCACCGATGGCTGGTAAATCATCCAGTCCATTCCCAAACTGTGATTGGAGGTTCAATGAATTTCCTAATCCAGCTGCCCATGCCCTCCATGTGACCTGTGTTGAACTCATGGCCTTGGCTGTTCCGGGGAAGGATGTGGGCAATGACCTTCTGAACGTTGTTTTGAAAAGGTATGTATTGTTTTTTTAGAAATAATCCCAGTATTATTTATATCTAGAATATAGATGTTATTAAACATGATCGAAAGAGGAAAGGTTATTTAAGTTTATTTACTTGATTTGTTTTTGAACAGTACAGACAGTCCTCAACTTACAACCATTTGTTTAGTGACTGAAAAAAGTTTAGTGACCGTTTTTCACACTTAACGACCATTGCAGTGTCCCTATGGTCATGTGATCAAACCTGGGTTCATGTGATCATCTTTTGCCACTTTCTGACAAGCGAAATTGATGGGCAAGCCAGATCCACTTAACAACCATGTTACTACCTTAACAGCTGCAGGGATTCACTTAACAACTCTGGCAAGAAATGTCATAAAATGGAGCAAAATTCACTTAACAATTCTCTTGCTTAGCAACAGAAATTTTGGACTCAGTTGTGGTCGTAAGTTGAGGACTACCTGTATGCATAGTTTTACTGTCCCTGTGCCAGAATCCAGAGTACCAAAAGAGTGATTTTTTTTCCTCTTGCTTTCCTAACAGTCAGCCTCTGGTGCCCAGAGAAAATATCACCGCCTGGATGAATGCAATTGGGTTGGTTATCACCGCCTTACCTGTAAGTTACCTGGGGTTTAAAATTCCAACTAAAGGAAGAAAAAGGAGCCTAAGGTCCCGACCTTCGCACCTTCCGGCGTGACTTAAAAACCTATCTATTCCAGCAAGCCGGCCTGGCCTGATAGATTTGGGGTTTTATTTGTTTTACTATTGCTTTACTGTATACTTACCTTGCTCTGTACACCGCCCTGAGTCCTCCGGGAGAAGGGCGGTATATAAAACAAACAAACAAACAAACAAACAAATAAATAAATAAATAAATAAATAAATAAATAAGGTTAAGTGCAAGAGTTCCAATTCCTATACATGAGAAATAATTAGAAATTGGAACGTGAGCTTTTTTTATATTTTCCTTTTTTAAAAAAACTTTTTATTGAAAGCTTGTACAACATTTGGAATGTGAAGAATTAAAGTCAGCTTCTGGAGACTAGAAATGCAGCTTTTGCATTTACTTTCCCAGGACTTACTTTGACAAGCTGTCAAAGGTGGATTGCATGGCCTCATTGTCTTTTGAGGACAGGAGTTCACCTCGCCCCTCCCCCTCTGCCCCCACCGTGGCAGGGCTCGGGTCTTGAACATGGGCTTGCTAACTTCCAACCCAGCATCCTAACCACATGAGCCATTGTGCTCTACCTCCAACTCCCGCCAGGGACCCCCCAACAGGGCATCCCCCGGGCAGTGGTGATGTCATCAGCTAATCGTTTCAACCCGTAAGCAACTTGATGCTTCCAATGTGAATGCGATGCAATGCGATTGTCTTTTGAGAGAAATAAATTCTCTTCTCCCCCCCCCTTTTGAATCACGCATACGTAATGATCACATTCAGGTAGTTTGTGACAACAGTTCACTTACTGACCATTCAAAGTTACAGCAGCCGTGGGGGGGAAAAAGTGACTTATGACCATTATTCACACTTAACAACCGTTGCAGCATCCTCCATGATTTACCTTCGGATGCATGACAGCTGACTCACATTTATGACGGTTGAAGTGTCCCGGGGTCACGTGATCCCCTTTTGCAACCTTCTGACAAGCAAAGTCAATGGGGAGACTTAAGAACTGCGACGGTTCCCTTCACAAATGTGGCGAGAAAAGTCGTAAAATGGGGCAAAACTCACTTAACAAATTTCTCACTTAGCAATATACATTTTGGGCTCAGTTATAGTCGTACGTTGAGGACTACCTGTATTTGGTTTCTTGAAGCAAATACAAAGTCCTGATAGAATAAAGAAAGGGCCTGTATTTATATCATATATTATGAAGTATATGTGGTTACATGCGCGCTCACTGTTACAATCGTTAAGCATTAGATTGTGCTCAAAGTATGCAGGATGCTTTCAGTCTTGTAAAGGAGAACATTCCAAGAACTGTGGTTTGTAGATTGTGCTGTTTCATACATCTGTAGTGGATGCCCACCTGACTCTTCCCACAGGATTCCACCCCTTTCTCTTGGTTTCTTAATCATTGCATTACTAGCAGACTGCAATATTGAGCTAGAAAGGACTGACAACTAGGCAGCTCATAGTACGTGGAAATGAATGTCTCGCATGTCATGATAGCTTGAAACCACATTTTGTAATTCAGGCTTCCATTTTAGGTTATGTACATGCTAGCGCTCTCTCTAATCTTTGTTGTGCGGCCGGTTTTGTTTTCCAAGGAGCCCTACTGGATTGTCCTCCATGAACGGATTGTGAGTGTTATCAACAGTCCTAGTTTGACTTCAGAGACCGAATGGGTTGGGTATCCATTCCAACTGTTTGACTTCACGGCATGTCACCAGTCTTACTCTGAGATGTGCTGCAGCTACACCTTAGCATTGGCACATGCTGTCTGGCACCATTCGAGCATTGGCCAGCTTTCCCTCATTCCAAAGTAGGTATTACTGGGTGACTAGGTTTGCAATGAATGAATATCATCTTTAGTAGTTTGTATGTGCTGTAGAGTAGATCGGGGGTCTTCAAACTTGGCAGCTTTTAAGACTTGTGTACTTCAACGCCCAGAATTCCTCAGCCAGCGGGAATTCTGGGAGTTGAAGTCCATAAGTCTTAAAGTTGCCAAGTTTGAAGGCCACTGCTGTAGATGGATCACATATTCATATCAAGCTCCTATTAAGTACACTTACGGTCAAATTTAATTATTTTTGTCTCATTGCTATTGGTAACAATTGAGTCTTGATAGAATTTAGGAGCTTTCAAAATACGTAATCGTAACTATTTTCAGTTACTTTCATTTTTGAAGATTTAATTTATTATATCTTGTGAAATATTACAGGTTTCTCACTGAAGTGCTGATACCAATAGTTAAGACTGAATTCCAGCTCCTTTATGTCTATCATCTTGTTGGCCCATTTCTACAGCGGTTCCAGCAAGAGAGGACCAGATGCATGCTAGAGGTAGGTTGCCATCCAAAAAAATAAAAATAAAAATAGCTACACTGTTTAGATTTTACAAAAGAATAAGTCGAAAATTTTCTGAACTGGGCAAAATTCCCCTTTCTGAAGGGACGTTTGGAGCAAACTTACAGGATTGTTTTTATAAACTTCCAAGAATAATTGACTTAGTGAAGAAGTATTTGTATTCTTTCACTATTTCTGCAAAGCTGTATTTTTCTGTGGCGGACTTCAGCTGTATCTGCTCCTTTAGTGAAATTAAACACTGTGATTTCTTAGTATATTTCCACTGTAGAATTAATATCAGTCCATGTTATTAAAGGAAGTTTAGGATATCTCAGGGGTCTCCTTTCTTTTTACTCTGGCATATTGCTGATTTAGTGACTTCGTATTGCATTTCTCCCAGGAACTCCATTTGGCAGAGAAGCACAATTTTTTTTTAATCCCATTTATATCCCGCCCTTCTCTGAAGACTCAGGGCGGCTTACAATCTAAAGCACAAATCAATGTGCTTAGCAATAGCCTTCATTCTATGTATATGCCTGCTTATTAGGGCTTTCGTCCCCCCCCCAAGTGGCATTTTTACAAAGTCAGCTTATTGCCCCCAACAATCTGGGTCCTCATTTTACCTACCTCGGAAGGATGGAAGGCTGAGTCAACCTTGAGCCTGGTGGGACTCGAACCTGTACTAATTGCAGGCAGCTGGTGTTACTTAAGGAGGCATTAGCTCACAGTTTGCATCAAGGCACAGTGCAAATAAAAACAAAAACAGGACCTTAGGCTTCAGCATTCCTTATCTCGTTTCTTAAAGCAGAACAAAAAAAAGTTTTAAAACAAATTCTCAAGGATATTTTGGCTGTCAAAAAAATTCATTGCACTTCAGCATAGATAGCTAAACATAGTTGATTTCAAACTCTCTCTGAAAACAGGGAAGAATTTCAGGGTGGATTTTTTTTACCTCAGCATTCAGTTGCTAGCCAGCTGAGAATGCACAAAATGCTTGTTTAATTATATTTTACCACATTCATAATAAAGTATTTTCACCCAAATACTCTTTATTGAATTATATGCATTGCCATAAAGAGATTTCATTTCCAAGACTAAAAATGCATATGCTTATTTTTGCTGCAAGTAGTTTTTTTAATCATCCAACCATTTTGATAATAACTTTCTAAAACAGAATGTTGATCTTTTATGGAATTATAACATCAGTACAACTGATAAACTTATTTCTGAAAAACATACAGGTCTCCTTATGTTTTTCTTCTTCGTTGATTACTTTTTTGTCATTTTGTCCTTTTCCTCCTGTACTTGGGATATAAATACTAAATGTTTTATCATTTTTATTGTTGACAGTTTCTTAACAATTTTAAACAAGAGGAATGAAAAAAATAGAAAAGAATATAATTGTAATATAAGTGTTAACTTTATAATATGAATGTTGGAATTTAAAAATCAAATTTGAACTGACCCAACATGGGGGGGGAAAGTATGTGTTTTCAGTACAGTTTGTGTTTGTATCTGGCAATAGATTGGAGTAGCTTTTTATGAAATGCTTCTGGAAGTGGATCAATGCAACGTGCATCTCAGCTACATGGATCCCATCTGTGATTTTCTATACCATGTGAAGTATATGTTTACTGGAGACAGTGTCAAGGACCAAGTAAGTGAATAGTAGTTCTTACAAGAAATAGCACTTTGGAGTAGAATTGAAGTTTGACTCACTTTCCCATCTGAGGTCAACAAGTGAAAACTCCACAGTAGGCCTGCCCTGTGAATAAGAAGAAACCAACTGAACATTTTTCTTCATTTTATACAGAAAGAAATATTCGATGCTTTGAATCAAGTGTGAAGCTTTTAACATTTTTTTAATTAAACTTTTTCTGTTTTAGGTTTTTATTTTTTAATATCCTGCCCTTTTAATGTCAACAGACCATTTTAATTAGTATAAGTAATGATTTTCTGAAGACACTGCTATTTTCACCATATTGCCATTTAAACTGCTTCAGACTAGAAACCAGCTTGAACTGAAAATGAGATAGGACTGCTAGCTGTTTGAGAACTGATATCAGAAATAAATGTTTTGGGGAATAAATGCATGATGGCGGTTTTAGAAGTGAGGTGGATGTTTACATTTTATAATTTGTTAGACATTCTTAATCTTTTTTTCTTTGCCCCCATTTTAAGTACAGAATATAGCCCTCGGGTTTTATATTTGGCTATTATTGTCATCCTGATGCCTTAGAAATCTAATAAATACCTAAAACTCTGAGGTATTTCAAGGACAAGCAGGATAAAAACCAAGCTAATACTCATAAACTTCATAATTTATAATGACATTTCTTTCACCTTTTTTTTATTAAAGGTTGAGAAAATTATTTGCAATTTAAGGCCAGCTTTGAAACTTCGTCTGCGTTTCATACACATCAGCAAAATGGAGGCAGCTTCTGTTCCTCAACAGTCAATCAGCAACATTTCTCCAGCACCTCAGCCCAATCAGGTCCCAGTCAATGTTGCTTTGCCAGTGTCACAATAGAATAAAGGATGGAGCTTTGGGAGTTTTAATTTTACCCAGGATGAAACACCACTCAGTAATGCCTACAGAACAATTCCCATTATATTCTTCCTGACCATATATTTGCTGCCTTTTTCGTGCTCAGAAGAACTCTAAGCAAAGGGAACTCTTAAGGCTTATGAAAAGAGCAAATTGTTTCAATAACAGTTCTACTCATTTTTGGTTATTTTTCTTAATCACTGTTTATTTTTATCATCAGTAAATCACTGTTTATTTTTAATCATATCAAAGAAATAGGACATTGGTTTTACAGCCAGTTTTGGAAAAAGCTATGACAGTCAAAAACAAAGGCTATCATACTCAATTTAATTTGATAAGGAATATAACCAACTAAAAATGAAGAATTATGAAACAAGAATTTATGATTGTCGGCCGTGCATTCACTGGCAATGCTACACAAAGTAAGATAATAATATTAGTTCAAACTGCAGGTAATATATTCAGTTCATTCAGCAGGCTACTGACAATTGTAATTATGTTTAAAATGTGTATATTTCTGCAAGTAGTGGGTACTTAAATTTCCAGTGTTTGTATTTAGTATACTTTATTTTGGCTTTGTATTTATATTTTTTGGTTGAATTTTCTATTTTACTGAAGTCTTAATATAGGGGTGCATTTTATAGGGAAAGTTATGATTTGACAGCTGTTATTTGTAAAATATTGTTGATGTTGGATAGAATTTGAAAAAGGACATAATAAATACTTTTTACAACTGATTAAGTATTTTCATTAAAATTATTTAATATCAGTGCTGCTTATCTCAGTTTCCCAAATGCTGCAGAATTGCATTTCCCCAAACTAGTAACTGGAGTACACAAATTAACAAGGTTATATATTTTTTTTCTAAAATCTCATCTTCCAATGAACATAAGGGATGGATAATTTTCTCCACAGCACATTGACGTTTATATAAATGCATGTAATAGGAAAATCTCTCTGTTTATATTGTATTTTATGCTACATTTTTTGTGTGATTGCTAAATAATTGACCTCAAACACCATCTGTAGTAAAGCGAATAACAAGTCTAATTATCTATCCACATACCTAGCCGTATTAAAAATGAATTCATTTATCCCTGTATCAGAGGACACAGCAACAGCCAATGTAGATCCTTCTGTGTGAAGCTCCAAAACGTATCTATTGCTACAGCTGAGCTGGTTGTGGTGTTCACTTCCTTTAGTGCTTTGCCAAAGCTGGGTTGATCTCCATTACATATCCACAGCTTATAGCAACCCTGTAAAAATAAAGGGTAATTTCATCCTGATTTTAACAGCTCTAACCAAATACTCTTCAGAACTGGTGAAAGCATACCAGACATTTATTTTGGATTTCTGCACTGAGAGGGATTGGAGTTGGTGGCCGAAATAACTCTTTCCAACTTGTGATTCTGAGACATGAAATCTCAGGGTCACAAAGAGTATAACTTCAAATGCTAATGGATAGGCTAAATTAGCCTCCCATTTTATTCTCTTCAAGGAAAGTTTCTGAATTTTTCTCTCTTCACTGATTTCTCTCTTCATTTATTCTTTTTTTATTGAAAAGTTTTATAAAAGGTTACAATATTATTCCATTCCCAACCCCCCCCTAGACCCCCCCTCCCCCACTTCCCAGAGCTGATTACAGGGTTACAAATATATAGTAATCATAATCTAACTAACATTAATGAACTATATAAAAAACCAAATACATAATACACTTTAACCCGCCTTTAACATAATTACCAACACTCTAAAATACCCAACTTCTAGAAAAAAATTAAATTATTATTTATTTATTATTTATTAAATTTTTATACCGCCCTTCTCCCGAAGGACTCAGGGCGGTGTACAGGGCAATAAATATCGAAATATAAATACAAAAGTTAAAAAAGATTAAATAATTATGCCCAATATAATACAATTATAACAATAACAATCTAAAATTTACTCATAAGCTAAGTGAAACTTTTTAGTCCCATATTTTTTCTGAATATAATCTATCCATCTTCTCTTCATTTATTCTTGTCTTTTGTTCATTTGGATTGAAAGTAAAAAATATTACAAAAATAAATATTTAAGTATACATGTACTACACATAAAGGGACGTGGTGGCTCAATGGTGAGCTTGTCGGCAATTTGGCGGGTCGAATCCCGAGTGCCGTGTAACAGAGTGAGCACCTGTTACTCGTCCCAGCTTCTGCCAACCTAGCAGTTCGAAAGCACCTAAAATGCAAGTAGAAAAATAGGGACCACTATGGTGGGAAGGTAACAGCGTTCCGTGCACCTTTGGCATCTAGTCATGCTGGCCACATGACCACGGAGACGTCCTCGGACAAGCGCTGGATCTTCGGCTTTGAAACGGAGATGAGCACCGGCCCCTAGAGTCGGAAACAACTAGCACGCATGTGCAGGGGAACCTTTACCTTTTACCTTTACTGCACATAAAATAATGCATACGTCACATTCAAAAGCAATTGTTCCTCTTGTTTTACAAGATTCCTCTGCAACATAGAGGCCCTTTCTCAAAGTCATTCCTCCAGGGACAGAGTCAGCAGAGTCCAAGCCATCGACATCAAAGGGGAACTGAATAAATCTCCTTCCTGAAGGTAGAAACAGGGCTTTTGTTTAAAAGTCATGGCTCGTTTGAAAAACTTTTAAAATACTAAAATGACAATCTTCTTGCTACACACAACCCAATACTAGAAACTTTGTGGGTGATTTTTTTTTTGTATTCTTCCCTATTCCTGACTGTAACTCTGTTTTCTGTTTTCTCCTCCTTTAAAAACTTAGCATGCACTTACTTGGGCCATCAATATGCAAACATTTCTGCCATTACTTTCCCAATTCCAAGTTTTATCTACCTCTGACACAAAACAGCATTTGATTCCAAGAGAGGTCATAAGGTTATTTTTAAAAAAGTGAAATACAGGATGCATTTCACCTTCATCTCAAACTAATATTGATTGTTACCAGTCTTCCTGTTCCTCAGTCCCAGAAGAATGAATTCTGCCCTCAACATGTTCTGCTCTTAACACATTCGCCAAAATAGCTCCTGTATCAATAAAGGAGAATATTTTCAGCTCGGGGTTGAAATAAGGGGTCCTCCGTGCTCTCTGAGCTTGTTTGTTTTCTAGCAGACATTTCATTACACAAACTGATAATATACTGATGATGTTACCTTGTTTAGGTAATGAAATGTATGCAGGCAAGCTCCTGTATTCTCTCTGTTGCTGTTATAGGTTGTTATAACATTATCCTGCAATACCACACTGCCTACAGAAGAGGGATTTTTTTTTATTTTTTTTTGCTGGCAAAATAGAACTATGGAGTACTAACCTCTTCGGAAGTTAGGACAAAAATGAACTAGCAATTTTCCAGGACAACATTTTCCTGGTCAGGGGCAGAGCTAGAAAATCCTCTGGCATTACCATGTTTCCCCAAAAATAAGACCCATCCAGAAAATAAGCGCTAGCATGATTTTTAGAGTGCCCCTAATATAAGCCCTACCCCAAAAATAAGTCCTAGTTAAGAGCCCACTCACTCTGCCCAACCATCTGGTTGCTCGCTGCTGCAATGGGGCAGGAGGCCATGCAGCACACTGGTGCCACCGCCACGAGGTGAGGTGAGACAGGTGGTGGAGTCTGAGCTGTCCCACACCCACACACCTCAGGACTGCCATGCAGCGGTGGCAGAGGCCTTTTGCCGTCACCCCCCCTGTCTCCAAAACAGCAGAGGGAGACCAGGTAAAGGGACCAAGCCTCCCCCACCCATCCTGTGTAGCATGGCAGTCCAACTCAGGAGGGGAGTGAAAGGGAAGACGGGTGGGCAGCTGGGTCATTGAATGGGTGGGTGGAGGTCACCAAGCGGGGAGTGGCCTGGCTGCGGGGGCCCTGAAGTGCATGGGTGTGGGGCACATGGGGCAGCTCCACACAAACCCTAGCCACCTGTCTCGCCTCAACTCGCAGCAGCGGCACCAGGCTGCTGGATGTGGACAACCGCTTCCCTTCACCTACCAGACACCTGCCAAAGACACACAGGGCAGGGCAGGTGCACACTTCCCAGTCCTTTGGCTGTCCTCTCTGCTCTCCTCACCTGAAGGCCGCACAGCACTGGCACCTCCCGAGCTTCTGCCCTGGGAAGCCTTGTAAGATGTTGCGGCTGCAGGCAAGCGCAGGTGTGGGCACAAGGGGCAGCTCCACACACCCCCACCACCCACCTCACCTCATGGTGGCAGCTCCCACTCACCTGTGCTGCGCAGGCTTCACAGCACGAGTGTGCCAGCCAAGGGGCTGGTGGGCTGCGGCTGCTGCTGGACAACTTCAGCCCCCACGCACTCACCCCCTCCCAGAAAAATAAGATCCCCTGAAAATAAGCCCTAATGGGTCTCTTGGACCAAAAATAAATATAAGACCAGGTCTTATTTTCAGGCAAACATGGTAGTTTCTATAGGAAGCAAGAACACTCTTCCCTCATTCTGGCCTCTGCCTTGATCTGGGAAGAAGGCATTGCTGCAAATTGTGCTAACCTTTCTCATGCTCAGACCTTCCTGACTGATTTTTCCACTCTATTGTGCTTTCCTTGGCTTTCATCCATCTTTTTGAGAGCTCACAGTCAGTTTTCAAACACTATGGAAACAGCCCATTGTCTATACTCTTGGCATCCCATTTTAAACTCCAGAAATCTGTGGCATCCCTCAGAAAGTTAGCTCAGGAATCCTTGATGGAAAGATTGTGTTGTGAGCCCTCACAGGACACAGTGCCTCTTTACATGTTATTTCACATCGGATGAGGCTCTTGACATCTGGGTCACACTCTCTGAATTAAAGCTGCACCTTAGAACTCAGGGAGGAATGCTTGCATTTGTACACATTTCATTAATTCATACTAGTTATTAGGGCATGCCATTAAAGCCACAGTTAAAATCTTAGTCCACTTCCTAAAAAGTGTGTCCAGTCTAACTCAATGAAAGATCCTGAGTGTAATGTTAAACTCACAGTTCTATACATCTCTTATTCCAATGGAGACATCTTTGACTGACAAACATACTTGACTCCAAGGGAATCCAGGAACATCAGCCATCTAAACAAATTCTTTTTCAAAAAAGTTGAATTAAATGATGATACTGTTCAATAAAATCTCAGCGGAAACCCTATATACATGGAGTCCTCAACTTATGACCACAAGTGGGACTGGAACTTCCATTGCTAAGCAATGCAGTCATTAAATGAGTTGCACTTGATTTTACAACTTTTTTGCCACGGTCATTAAATGAATCAGTTTGGCCATTAAGTGAATCACATGGCTGTTAAGCGAATCCAGCTTCCCCCACTGACTTTGCTTGTCAGAAGCCAGCTGAGAAGGCCACAAATGGTGATTATGGGACCCCAGGGACATTGTAAATACATGCAGGTTGCCAAGTGTCCAAATTATGATCATGTGACTACACAATGTTGTACCTGTTGCAAGTGCAAGGACCAATTTAAGTCATTTTTTCAGTGCCATTGTAACTTTGAATAGTCATGAAGCAAATGGTTCTAAATTGAGGCCTACTTATATTAATAATTCTTTTTATTGAGAAGAGCCCACAGCCACCACCAATACACACACACCCATTTAATTATGACCAAGGAAAGAATTGTAGCACCAGCATGATTCATACTTTCCCATTTCTTCAACATAATCAGCTTCTTCAACTTTCTTTTTTTTCTGAAGAGTTATTTAGAGAACCTGAGAGATTTTTTTTTATCTTTGATTCTAAGGCACAACTCATCCAGAGCTTGTTTTGTGTTTAAAACTACTATGTCTATGGAGAAAATCTGTTTAGCAGCCAAAAATTGATTTTCAAAAAAAAAATCAATTCCTTTTCTTCCCAAGACAGACATTTACTTGCAAATTACATATTCTGTCAGATGTGTGAGCCAGGGAACAAGACAATTCAAAGATAAGAACAGAACGGAAATTCTACTGAATCAATTATGTTGGAGTCACATAAAACTGCACAGTACTCCAGTGCTGCTTAAAAGCTCCATAACAATGTATGTGTGAAAGGCATCTTAGCTGCTTAGAATACATGGTTGTTATAGGATTTAAGTGCAATGCATATGTTTAGCACTTATATCCCCTGTTGGCACTATAAGGACTTTGAACCACGCTTTTTACTACTCGTTCTACATATGAGTATGTGAAAAGGGGTGGAGTTTTATTTTCTTGATTGCAGGCACCATCTTGACCATTAAAGTCCAGCCTGAGCACCCCATGAAGCACAAAATCAGTCTATTTGTGCAGTATTAATTTCCTTGTGAAAGTGTGATGCTTAGAGATGTTAATGAGGAAAGATGGAAATATGTTTTCTTTATTTACTCATTTAATTTCCATAGTTGCCCAGCTAGTGAGTCTGGGTGACTTACAATTCTATTTTTTAAAAAAAACATTTTAAAACATTTAAACAATAAAAATATTCTGAATAAATATATATAGCAGCTGAGATAACCAATTTACAGTAAAACCAAGAATTAGGGCCCTTAACACACTCAGATCCCCAGGCTTGGATACACAGCCATGTTTTTAAAGCTTTACAAAAAGTCAGCAATGTTAATATTGACATGGGCATCTAATTAAATTAAACAGAGATCAAGGTGAACTGCACCATGCTCAAAGATTGTCCTAATTGCCAGCCTGCAGAAAAAAGGGAAGGGAAAAAGAAACCCCCAAAATTATGTGTTACAGTGACAACAAGCACCTTTTATAGCAAAATAGTAAGAAACTAGTGATAGTGAACTTAATTTCTGAGATCTACCTGGGGTTTGTGTTTTGTGTAAAGAAATATCTGTGGTCTCCAATAGATAGATAGATAGATAGATAGATAGATAGATAGATAGATAGATAGATAGATAGATAGATAGATAGATAGATAGATAGATAGATAGATAGATAGATAGATAGATAGATAGATAGATAATGATGATGAAGAAGAAGATAGATAGATAGATAGATAGATAGATAGATAGATAGATAGATAGATAGATAGATAATGATGAAGAAGAAGATAGATAGATAGATAGATAGATAGATAGATAGATAGATAGATAGATGATAGATAGATAGATAGATAGATAGATAGATAGATAGATAGATAGATAATGGATGGATAGATGATAGATAGATAATGATGATGATGATGATGATGAAGAAGAAGAAGAAGAAGAAGATAGATAGATAGATGATAGATAGATAGATAGATAGATAGATAGATAGATAGATAGATAGATAGATAGATAGATAGATAGATAGATAGATAGATAGATAGATGGATGGACGGATAGATAGATAGATAGATAGATAGATAGATAGATAGATAGATAGATAGATAGATAGATAGATAGATAGATAATGATGATGAAGAAGAAGATAGATAGATAGATAGATAGATAGATAGATAGATAGATAGATAGATAGATAGATAGATAGATAATGATGATGAAGAAGAAGATAGATAGATAGATAGATAGATAGATAGATAGATAGATAGATGATAGATAGATAGATAGATAGATAGATAGATAGATAGATAGATAGATAATGGATGGATAGATGATAGATAGATAATGATGATGATGATGAAGAAGAAGAAGAAGAAGAAAGAAAGATAGATAGATAGATAGATAGATAGATAGATAGATAGATAGATAGATAGATAGATAATGGATGGATAGATGATAGATAGATAATGATGATGAAGAAGAAGAAGAAGAAGAAGAAATAGATAGATAGATAGATAGATAGATAGATAGATAGATAGATAGATAGATAGATAGATAGATGGATGGATAGATGGATAGATAGATAGATAGATAGATAGATAGATAGATAGATAGATAGATAGATAGATAGATAGATAGATGATAGATAGATAGATAATGGATGGATAGATGATAGATAGATAGATAGATAGATAGATAGATAGATAGATAATGATGATGAAGAAGATAGATAGATAGATAGATAGATAGATAGATAGATAGATAGATAATGATGATGAAGAAGAAGATAGATAGATAGATAGATAGATAGATAGATAGATAGATAGATAGATAGATAGATAGATGATAGATAGATAGATAGATAGATAGATAGATAGATAGATAGATAGATAATGGATGGATAGATGATAGATAGATAATGATGATGATGATGATGATGATGAAGAAGAAGAAGAAGAAGAAAGAAAGAAAGAAAGAAAGAAAGATAGATAGATAGATAGATAGATAGATAGATAGATAGATAGATAGATAATGGATGGATAGATGATAGATAGATAATGATGATGAAGAAGAAGAAGAAGAAGAAGAAGAAATAGATAGATAGATAGATAGATAGATGATAGATAGATAGATAGATAGATAGATAGATAGATAGATAGATAGATAGATAGATAGATAGATGGATGGATAGATGGATAGATAGATAGATAGATAGATAGATAGATAGATAGATAGATAGATAGATAGATAGATAGATGATATATAGATAGATAGATGATAGATAGATAATGATGATGATGAAGAAGAAGATAGATAGATAGATAGATAGATAGATAGATAGATAGATAGATAGATAGATAATGGATGGATAGATGATAGATAGATAGATAGATAGATAGATAGATAGATAGATAGATAGATAGATAGATAGATAATGGATGGATAGATGATAGATAGATAATGATGATGATGATGATGATGATGATGATGAAGAAGAAGAAGAAGAAGAAGAAGAAGAAGAAGATAGATAGATAGATAGATAGATAGATAGATAGATAGATAGATAGATAGATAATGGATGGATAGATGGACGGATAGATAGATAGATAGATAGATAGATAGATAGATAGATAGATAGATAGATAAGAGAGAGGTGATGATATAGATAGACAGACAGATATAGATAAATAATAAGCAATAAAGAAATAAAGAAATATGACAGCAACAGCCAGGTACCATCAAAGGATACAGATCCTGAGGAACCAGTTCAATAGGAAAAACAAGACATCAACATGTAAGCCCCGCCATTTGATACCTCGCCAGTATATTGAGCTGGTCAAAGGAGGACATAGACTGCCAATGTGAAGACCCTGAAGCTCTTCAAAATGTACAGACTATACATCAGCCAGAAAGAGGGTGAGCAAAATCCTATGATGACTGGAAAGGGCTGAGCTAAAAAATAGCATTGACCATAACAGCACAAGAACAGGCACTAAGCACCATATCCATAGAAGCTGGGGTCTACCAATAGTAGATAGGGCCCAAGTAGACAGTGCAGAAGACCTCAGAGACC
Organism: Vipera ursinii; assembly: GCF_947247035.1. Lineage (NCBI taxonomy): Eukaryota > Metazoa > Chordata > Lepidosauria > Squamata > Viperidae > Vipera > Vipera ursinii. The sequence continues at coordinate 264,332,709 of NC_139512.1, read as the reverse complement.
TAGTCACAAATTGTAAGATACAGGCAGAAGTGACATACACTGAAGGGCATTATGTATGAAAACATCTGCATAGTGTATGGGTTTGTTGTTGTTAGTTGCAAAGTCGCATCCGACCCATCGTGACCCCATGGACAACGTTCCTCCAGGCCTTCCTGTCCTCTACCATCTTCTGGAGTCCATTTAAGCTCATGCCTACTGCTTCAGTGACTCCATCCAGCCACCTCATTCTCTGTCGTCCCCTTCTTCTCTTGCCCTCAACCTTTCCCAGCGTTAGGCTCTCCTCCAGTGAGTTCTTCCTTCTCATTAGGTGGCCAAAGTATTTGAGTTTCAAAGTGTATGGGTTAGATCCTCCCATGTCAGGATGGGATATTCCACAGAAGGTTGTAGATAATAACAGAACTAAGATCCTGTAGGACTTTTAGATAGCAATAGCACTTAGACTTATATAGCACTTCACAGTGCTTTACAGCCCTCTCTGAATCGTTTATACAGAGTCAGCATATTGCCCCCAACAATCTGGGTCCTCATAAACAGAAGAAAAAGTCAAATCTATAAACGCAGGGAGAAAAATGTAAAGAAGGAGCTTCTGATTGATTTTCTCTACTGCAGTTATAAATATAGATGTAAATTAACCTCTTGATCCATTGTTACAGCATGATTTGCATTTTCTTTTATAATCTATTTTTTCTTATCTTTTCTTTCTCTTATCTTTGCTAATCATCCAAACCATATATTATAATTTCATGTTTTTCTGTTCATACCAAAACCTCTAAAACTAGTGAGATTTTCCCACTTCTCAGAATGAACCTTTATTGTAAAAGTACAACCATGAATACATTGAGATTGGCTGAGCCTCCCTTCGTGCCCCCACCCCCAAGTTACCGTGACACAAACCCTCCATCTTATTACACCATGTAAGCTAATTGCACAACACACCGGCCTCGCAAGTCAATTTTGCATAAAGTTTATAAAATTATATCCCGTTCTCTTTACTTCTTCAACAAGACCATCTAATATCTTCTTTGCTTTTCCAATCGAATTGGAGTCTTCATTTTATTAAATGGGTTATTGCTGGGAAACACATCAAAGTGCAGATTTCCATAATCTTTAATGCTGCACTCTGGAAAAAAGGCATTGAGAAATTTCTGCCAAAAAGAATTACTTGCAGACAAATAATGCTTACTATGCAAGCATACAGAATAGAAATGGACAATGAAAAGGAACTTCAAGTATAATATTTGGCTAATGTATGTTGAATATGCTCTGAGAAATCATAAAACCTAGAACATCACTTGGTCTCAAGATGAGATGCAGAACAAGTCCCAGAATCCTGTGCAACTGAGATCAAGAAAGCCACTCTCTGGAGTCTACCTGTCAGTACATTCAGCTCAGCTGTGTGTCCTCTCCTTGTTCCCCAAGATTCTACAGGAAATTTTTCATGGTGTTATCGGCTTATAATTTTTTCTCCCAAAATTATGGCTGAAAACTATGCAATTAATCCAATTTTAAGACAAAAGTTTGCTTTGATTCTTTTAGGTCTATGATGAGTATGCCTAAAAAAAGAACTGAAAAATCAACCCACTCCATCCAGTGGTATCACCAGTCCGCAATACTTCTTGCAGTAACAAAGTCTGCTTTATAATGTAATGTTCTACGAGTTTCCTCAGAATTTAAAGTCATGAGGAATGAATGTCAAGACAGCAAAATGTTCTCAAATTATTTGACTGACTAATTACTTGACTGACTCCATAGCGATCAGTGAAGACCTTGATTTATTAACAAAAAGCTTAAACTTCAGTATGATCAAGATGGAAGCTCTTGCCTCATTTTTCTGAAATATAGATACTCTTCGTTTAGCAGTTCTGGACCCACTTATAATCTAATATAGGGGTCCTCAACCTTGGCAACTTTAAGACTTGTGGACTTCAATTCCCAGAATTCCTCAGCCAGCAAAGCTTAAAGTTGCCAAGGTTGAGGACCCCTGATCTAATAACATGGTATTTTCTATTACCTTGTGCTCTTAATTTGTAACCCAGCTTCTCATAACATTACAGGGCTTTCTTCCACCCTTTCTTGACCCAACCAGGAAAAAATAATATCAAAACAACACATTAGAGCAGGGGTGTCAAACTGCCAGCCTGCGGACCAAATTCACCATAGCGAAACTGCGCCCACCCCATTGCTGGCAATGGCAAAAAAGTCACGATATGTTGCGACACATGACATGACGTTGCAAGTTTGACACCCCTGCATTAGACTGTGTCTACAAAATCATGCCATCTATATCCAAAATCTAATGCTGATAACTTATGATTATGTAACCAAAATTCCTCTCCCCACTCCAAATGTTGGCTGCCAAAAGCTGGCTCCTGGGAATAGGATCTACGCAGGGTAATGAAAAAATTAGCATGTCTTATAGCCATGTTTCTTAAGGCATGAGTTGTAAAATAACACTGTTCCCACAGCAATCTGTAGCTTACCTAAGGGTCCCAAGAGCAGCTTTGTGTCCATTCAGTCCATTCAATTTCACTACAGATAGCCATTGCTAAACAGCCACAATTGAGACTCTGTTGCTAAGAGACAAGGTCATTAAGCAAGACATTGTGTGACCATGCTTTGTGATTTTATGGCCAGCTGCTCCACTGACTCTGCTTGTTGGAAGCATGCAAATAGAAATTATGTGATTCCTGATGCTATGAGAGTTGTAAATGCCTGCCAGTTGCAAAATGCCCAAATCTTGTTTATATGATTGTGGGATGCTGCAACAGTTGTATATGTGAGGACCTATAGCACAGGTCTGCAACCCGTGGCTCTGGAGCCGCATGCGGCTCTTTCAGCCGTCTCCTGCGGCTCCCGGTCCTCTGCCATGTGCAGTCCCCCCCAAAAAAAAAAGTGGGACTAAAAAAGTTCAACCAATCAATTCAAATATGCAGGGTAGGTGCATATCTCGCCTTGGCTCCACTCTTCAGTCAAACCCTGTTCTGTGCATGTGCGCATGTACGCGCATGCGCACACAGTTTTTGCGGCTCCCAGTTTTTCCTTTTGTGAGGGAACCAGTTCCGAGTGGCTCTTTCACTGTTTCAGGTTGCTGACCCCTGACCTATAGTAAAGTTGCTTTTCCAGCATTGTCTTAACTTTGATCAGTCACTCAGCAAAGCAATTGGTAAGTGAGGATAAATTGCAAAGCAAAAGGAGATGTTGGCAGATATTTCCTCAGACATCATGGTGAAAGTTCTAGAGGGGGAAAAAATCCTTGAAGACTTCTGAAGGAAAGTTCACCAAGAACACAGGCTTTTAGGTGAAAAGTCATGGAAGGTCCCACTGTGCTTCTTTCATCATAGATGGGAGAAAATGGATTTCAGCACTCACTGCAACCAAGACCAAATTCCAGGGTAGCCTGGAATTTCATCAAAAACTTTAAGGCAGGGGTGTCAAACTGCCAGCCCACGCGCTGGACGCATCATCAGGAAATCACATCCACCCCATTGCCGACTCATGTCGTGAGTTTGACATGTTTGCTCTATGGTTTTTTATGAAACATAGCGTCATGACCAGCATACACATATCCCTTTCAAATTTATAATCAGAGTATTCATGGGAGGGAAAATAACAGGCATTATTAATTATTTCAATTTCCTCCCCGCCACTGCTGACCTTTTAAAAAGGAAGCCATTACAAATATTCCTCATTAAAAAAGTTAAAGGTTTGAAAGGTTTAGGATTTAATTTACATTTAAATCCTTCCTTGAGCTGTAAAACTTAAGGCAGCGTACATCATGTTCCCTCCTCCAATTTTTCCTTTAACACCAACCCTGTAGTGGGGCTGGACTGAGAGAAACACTATCCTGGATGATTAAGATAATAGAAAAGCACACTTACATTGCAGCATGTGCTACAACTTGTATAATTTTAAAGAAATCTAAAATCTAATTTTTAGAAATCTAAGCTACATTAGATTTCTGATATAATATAGCTTGGCTATAAAGCTAAATTGTTGGACATTGAAGCCAGCGAAGCCATTTGTTCTGCCATGGTGGCCATGGTGGAAGAAATCTCTTCTGCCTTGCTGGAAGCCATCATATTTGGCTGCTCAAGTTTCAAAACAAAAAGCCTAACTGGGCACCCATACAAAAAGCTTGTTTGCATGACAGCTGCTGCTGATGACTCAAATACTGATTTTTGAGTGTTAACAATTGGCAGCAATCAAGCAAGGAAACATTAAAGCTTCCTTTCAATGGCTCCATGGTGTGGCATCCTTGAAGCAAGTAATCTAATGAGAAATTGGGGGTGGGGAGAGAGATCACATTAAATTTCAGGTTAAAAAGTAAAAGTTAAGTTGCCATAACCTTCATTCTTGCATTTAATTGAGAGCTCTTTCTTACATCCTTGGCTACAAGACTCCCATCAGTGTAATTGGATATGAGTGACTTATGTTTCTTCAGCAGGTCATGGTCCAATAGTAGTGGAACCATGTCTGTTTTCCAGGCAGAAGATTAAAGTCCTGGTTTAGAAATCAGAAAACTTTGAGTTCTAGTCCCAATTTAGGGATGAAAGCACACTGGGTGACTTTGGATCAGTCATCCTCTCTCAGCCGAACCCACTTCACAGCATTGTTGTTGCGGAGAACATAGGAGGAGGAAGTAATATTAGGTATGTTTGCTGCCTTATTCTCAGTGCTTTTTTTGTAAAAGAGAAAGGTGCCGGAACTCACACATGTCATACAACCCGCCTTGCCTACCCTACAAGGTTCTATCCAGAAAAGGTGCCGGAACTCCGTTCTGAGCATTCTATGAGAAAAAAAGCCCTGCTTATTCTTATTTATAAAAATAAAGGTGGGATAGAAATAAATACATAAATAAATAACCACTTTACTATGCCATGCAGTCTCCAGATTTCCAGAAGATCAAGAGGAGGCAACAAAGAGAGGCAGAAAATGTATTCGGTGCTGCCATCTAAGTGATAATCTGGATTTTTGCAAACCACACATGGTAGTCCTAGACTGACTTAATGTCAAGGCCAAAATGTCCTCAGGCTTCTTCTATGTTTAAGATAAAATTTTGGCCCATTTGAAGATTAGTAAAAACACACCCAGGAGAAAGCTTGGGCCATTCGTAGTAATCATTAGTCACTCCAGATAATGATTGCAGATTTAAAAGGAACAATTGCAGCAAAAAAACATTTTGATGTCTCTTTTCAGGAACTGCAGAAGGACAATAATTCCAGATCCTATGTTTGTTTATTATATTTATATCCTGGGTTGGAGTAAGAGAGTATGACTGCCCTTGACTCAGAAGTCACTTAGCATAAAGGAACTGAGTCTCCTGCTTTCTCATCCAGTGCTTTAACCACTACTCCGCAGGACCCATACAGAAACCCAATTGGTTTCTGCCAATTTCTCTTACAAACATTTCTCCTCAACCCTAACCTTAACCCAATTTCTCTTGCAAATGCTCAATATCATCTAACAGGGCTCATGAACATAATTTATTCCATCCTCTATTTATTGTTACAGGAACATATTAGAAGTTACTTTAACTTTTATTAAACAGAGACAATAAAAAAGCAGGCTTAACAATGTATGGAATTTTAAAGCTATGAAACTCCCACTGGAATTTATAATAGTTTCCCGTGGAATGAAATGAATACAAAATTAAATTAAACCAACCAACCTATTTTGAGACACTAAAGGGGCATATTCCTGAATGTCAACGCCATTCCTGACTTTCGGGCATTCTGTTGATAGAAAAAAACCCCTCTTTTCCAACATGTGAAATAAGAAACCTTGTTATAGTCAGTGGCCTAGCAAGCCATAGCACCCATTGGCTCTACTTTTAGACAAGACTTATTATTCTCAATGTCCATATTCTTTGAACAGCGTTTCTATTGCACGGAAATGGATATCTGGACAAAGTAAATGCATTCTTGCAGCCCAAATGTTCTCTAATAAAGGTTATTCTTCAGCACTGTAAGGACACAGATATCGCCCCAATTATTGAGCATTCTTGCCATTTACTGAAGTGCTTATATGTATGTCCACACATGCATATGTCTGTGTCTGTGTCTCTGTGAATATATGCCCTGTACATTTTCCCCTTTTGTTTTATTTCTTTCTTTCTTTATCACTTTGTTGCTGCTATTGTTTGTATTCAATTAATCCAGGCTTCAGACATTTGAATGACCACAAGATGACAGCAAAGAGTTAGAATTTTCTGAATCTCTTGCTTGCCATCTAGCCCAGATCTACATAATCGCCCTATTTAAGGTGAAAATCAGAACTCCAAGCTAAATCATTCTGTTTTTTAAATGAGCATATCATCAGATTCTAAATTGCAGATTATGGCTCAGTTAATCCACTGGGGTAAAAAAAAACAGCAGCACCTGCAGTAATTAGCAAGTTTTTCAATATGTTGTTGAAAACAATTACTGAGTTTCTTGCTAATTGATCCCTGAAGTTTATTGTAGTTCTTTCTTCGCAAGCAACTACAGACTGTTTGTTTGCTTGCTTGCTTGCTTGCTTGCTTGCTTGCTTGTTTGTTTGTTTGTTTGTTTGTTTGGTTGGTTGGTTGGTTGGTGGTGAAATACAAATCCAGTGATGGCTTGGACCAAGAATGGATTTATCAATAACAATATAGTTCTATGCATGAGGAATCAGTCTATGTTTAATTCAGCACTAGAATCACATTTCCTGGGATTTCTTTTCATCGTTTCCTAGCTTCCATTCAAATGATTAAGAAATTCACTAGGAACAAGCAATCTAGCTTCTAAACCCCTCTTAGACATGAAAGTGGTGGAGCAGTGGGCTAATGCCTCCTTAAGTAACACCAGCTGCCTGCAATTGGTGAAGGTTCGCATCCCACCAGGCTCAAGGTTGACTCAGCCTTCCATCCTTCCCAGGTAGGTAAAATGAGGACCCAGATTGTTGGGGGCAATTAAGCTGACTTTGTAATAATGCCGCTTGGGGTGTGTGTGTGAAAGCCCTAATAAGCAGGCAGATACATAGAATGAAGGCTACTGCTAAGCTTGTAAGCCGCCCTGAGTCTTTGGAGAAGGGCGGGATATAAATGGAATTAAAATAAAAAATAAAAATAAATAAAAAAGTTCACTTTCTCTCAGGCCAACCTATCTCACAGGTTGTAATCAAGAGGTGGAAAAAAGGAAAGTATATCACTATTTACACCTAAATGAAAAGACAGAAACAACATCTAATAAAAATGGAATCTCAAAAAATTATCTACAAAACAAACACTCAAAACTGTTCTAAAGCAGTACAATATGCTTTCCAGGGCCAACATTATAACAATAGAAACATTTCTCAAATATTTGTTTTTTATTGTAACATGATCGGTCAGTTCACAATAGTTATATCACCAACCTAGTGAATCCAGAAGTACTAGACTATAATGCTCATAATCCCCAACTAGACTTTAACTGGATATGTCACTTATGAAAACAAGGATTTTTCTAGAACACTTCTAGATGGCCAAAGATAGATTCTGGGGAAAAGGGTTCTCAAGTGGCAGGCAAATCAAAACTCTCCAGTGTAATTAAACCATGACAAATTATTAACATTCAAATGATCATTCTTTTTCTCGGCAGTGTATTGGTGCTGTATGCTCTGAGCCTATTAACATTTATGAGAATGCAAACTTTAACATTAAGATGTTATCTGTCTATGATACAATAAAGTTTCTCTAGACTGTAAGAATTTTTTAAAATCTTTCCCTGCAGATGCCTTTAGGATATGAATAAGAGCATAGAGATAGAACAGGTCCCCATCCATAAGTCTAACTTATTATCTGGTTAGTCACAGGCAAATCACACTTAAATTCTGAGCAGAGAAAAGAAACAGGCGCCAAATGCTGAGAGGAAAGAGAATTAAACCAACTTCTAAGCCATGACATTTACTTCTTTTTAAAAGTGGCATTTGTTTCTAACATTGGAATTCCAAATAAACTCATGCAATCCTGTGGAGGGGAGTAATAAGAAAGGTCAGGAACCCAGAAGGGTGTTACTCACTCTTTATAACTATTTCTCAGACTCAGAGCAATAGTTCAGATTTGGTCTACAAAATAAAAATGGCAGAGAAATGCAAAAGTGTATGCTTGATTCCTTGAGGCAGATAGCAAGAACTGAATTGTTCTCATATTTACTTTATGAGATATGCATTCTGCTATCTATAACCAACATTCTATTAGAATTTCTATTTTAAAAGGTAACAGTATCCCTGTGGCTTTTACTTTGCTAGTTGTGACCAACTTTCAGGGGCAATCCTCATCTCCATTTCTTAAGCCTAAGAATCAGCATTTTCAGAGACATCACACTCCAGCACAAAGCATACCGACATGCTTATATGTGGTACCTATTCATCTACTTGCATCTACATGCTTTCAAACTGCTAGGTTGGCAGGATCTGGAACAAGTGACAGGAGCTCACTCCATCTTGCGGCACTCAGGTCTCAAAATGCTGAGCTATATGGTCTTTAATAGTCTAAGACTCAGCATCTCGACCACTGAGCCACTGTGTCCCTTTCATTAGAATTTCTATATTTCTACATAAATATATTAGAATGAATTTTGTGCAAGGGATTGCATGTCCCAATAATGAACATTTATGTCTTAATATTTTTTGTCTTTCAAGGGCCATTTTATTAACCATTTTTGGTTATTTTTTGGTAATTTCTGTTTTTGCCAAATGTCTCATGGGCAGCTATGGTATGTGGGTAAATAAATTACATAATTTCCATGCTGCAAGTTTCCCTTCTTTTGCTAACGTTTGTGCTCAATAAAACTAAAGTTAACAATAGAAAATCTGGTTTAATTCACACATCTCCCTGATACATAAAGCCTTGTAAGCAACTTGCCCTAAATGCATGTTTTGTTTTTAAATTCAGCTATCCTTAATAGACTCTTTTTGAACACTTCTTTTTGAAGATGTAGCTACTTATAATTTATATTATAGGAGGAGAGGGTATATTAGATACAATGCATCAACTTTTTGTATGGATTTACCAAAGACACATTTTGTCATGCACCTTCACACATTGCTGCCTATTGATGCTTGGGATAGAATGTGTCTTGTGGATTGCCTCAATTTTTTTTCCCCACCTGAAATCCCGACCAGGGTAATTTTTACATCTTTGGAGCTGTGCACACAAATGCAGGCAGCAAATGCCTGATTGGTTTCCAAAGCAGATGCTCAAGTCTGGAAGACTGGGCTATTTGAATGTTTGGAAAAATGTTTTCTTGATCTTCCTTATGTTCCAAAGCTATGCTTTCAAAACAATTTGAAAGATAGTTTATTATTGCTTAAAGTATTTTTAATACAACTTAAAATGAGATAGCACATGTGATTTTAATATTGTTGTAAGTCTTTACTTCCAATATACTTTCAAATGCATGAGTTAATGTGGAGAACAACCGAGTCATCTGGGAAATTTAATTCAGTGTGGAAAACTGATTAATGATGAATGTAATTTGGATTAAGAATCAATAGATTGCCCTTTAGTAAATCCCTTTAGTGGGGTTTATCAAGACAGTCAGTCACAAATCATAATTAACAAACTACTTACTAGGCTGGAAACAAACATTTGTATGAGACAGGTCACACAGTCACTCATATTCTGTATGGGTTTCATATTGAACAGTTTTAATTCTGCAACATAAAACTATGGATTAAAAATCTGATTACAAGCAAAGTTTATTCAAGTCACGCCAATTGCAAGCTATGATTTTAATTTTGACATTATTTATTTAGCCTGAACCACAGTGGTGGCTCAGTGGGTTAGGACGCTGAGCTTGTTGATCAGAAGGTCAGCAGTTTGGCGGGTCGAATCCCAAGTGCCGCGTAACGAGTGAGCGCCTGTTACTCGTTCCAGCTTCTGCCAACCTAGCAGTTCGAAAGCACGTAAAAATGCAAGTAGAAAAATAGGGACCACTACAGTGGGAAGGTAACAGCGTTCCGTGCGCCTTTGGCATCTAGTCATGCCGGCCACATGACCACGGAGACGTCCTCGGACAAGCGCTGGCTCTTCGGCTTTGAAACGGAGATGAGCACCGGCCCCTACAGTTGGAAATGACTAGCACGCATGTGTGGGGGAACCTTTACCTTTACCTTAGAGCATACAAGAAGTAAATCCTGATGAATTCATTAAATCTCCTCATTTTTGTAATCAAGAGAGTCTGTCAGGTGATGGGAAGATTGACCTTTGTAGTCTCAGACAAGTGATCAGAGCTATGACACATCAATTTCTTGTTCAGTAGCATCAGTGAAGTTCATTGTTATCACTCAAGTGATTGTGGAAGGTTGTGAATTGAAAGCTCTCATCACATGATACAGTCACTATTGCAAACACCTCTATCCAAAGAAGAGTTCAACAGTGGTTCTTCACTGAAAGATGATAGATCTTTTTCCTGTTGAGTTTAGGAAATCATCTTGATGCCAGCAACATGCAGCTTAGCCTCTTTCTCTGCTCCAAATGTTATTAACACAAAATTGCAGAGGCATTCAGCTAATTCAGGCATGTATTGATTGCATAATTTCTCACGGAGTGTTCAATGAATTGCAAAGCACTGCGTGAAGTGAAGCAGTGAAATATCTGCATCTTTGTTCATGAACATCAGGTGGTGAATTTCTGAGCTAGCCCGTAGAAGACATTCTAATAGCCATCTGTACTGCAGTAAAATATCCTATGGTTAGAATCTATACCAGTGATGGCGAACCTTTTAGAGACCAAGTGCCCAAACTGCAACCCAAAACTCACTTATGTATCGTTGGGTGCCTGGTGCATGTAGCCAATTGGGTGGGTGTGGCTGCGGTGGTAACAGCAGACTGGCTGGGACTAAAAAGTTCAATTAATCAATTCCAACTTTGTGAGATCTTTTTTTTCCCCGTGAGAAGTTGAAATTGATTGATTGAATGAACCTTTTTTTTTGCCCATGGTGGCAGAGGCCTAAAGCGAAAAGGCTTTATAAAACCCAGCTGAAGGCCTAGGAATGGGACAAGAGAGCGCATGCCCACAGAGAGGGCTCTGCGTGCCACCTGTGGCACGCGTGCCATAGGTTCACCACCATGGATCTATACGGTACAAACCAGAGGTCCCCAACCCCCAAGCTGTGGACCACTACCTGGCCGCAGCCCATGGGGAACTGGGCCAAGCAAGCAGCAGGCAAGCACGCAAACTTTCATTTCTGCATGCGCAGGATTAGATTGAGTGTGCAAACCCATCTCCTCCCCCCTACCCACTGCCACCCGCCACCACCAGTCCATGCAGCGAAAAAGGTTGAGGACCACTGGTATAAGCTACTTCTTAATGTTGAGGTTAGATTCCAGATTAAAGTTAGATTCCAAATTAAACTGTGCAGCATTATTGTTTCTTATTGTTCTTACACGTTCTCCTTCACAAAAACAGTAGATGACGGAACTAGTTCTAGAACACAAGAAAAAGATCAAGGTTTATAACTGATCTGGGCAATTTATTCTCCAAAGCATAGTTAATAACAAGCTCATATCAAGCTTGGTCACAGCACTACAGCTGCTCTTTTAGCAGGTGACTTTTGTGTGTTCTACAAACAAGCGATAAATCACTACACCGAGTTTTACTTTCTTGGTTGACAGTTCAAAAGCTCTGCATGTGGAAAACTGAAAGAAGAAAAATATTGGCTTTCCAACAGGAATGCAAGCATTTAAGCATTAATTAAAAATCAAAAGTCACAAAAAGATTCATCCTGTGGCTGTTAGAGCTTCTGTAATTATCATGAAGCCAACTTAAAGCTATACTGTAAGAAAAGAGTAACGTGTGTTGAGCTTGTTCCAGCACTGTATTCATATATTATTTCATGGTCACTTTTTGAAAAAGATAGAGCATAAAAAAATAAAATCATATAAACTTCTATGTACTATGCACACAAGGAAAAGAGGTATATAGTGCTATTGAATTTCTCCTTACCAAACCTTCAACAAAACCATCAGCACTACACAGCTCTGCCATTCCAAAGAAATAGGGAGGAACAATTTCATAAAATACTTTTCCTAATTTGAAATGTACCACATTTGTGAGATTAATTTCTTAAATCTGTTAGCTAGCAGCTAGCTTGGGAAGGAGTGAGGTCAAAGAAGTGGAAATATATTAATCGGTCTTTGGTGTTCTCTGAGCTTGGGTTGTAGTGACTGGAATGCAGTATTGCAGGCTAATTCTGCCAACTGCCAGCAGTTCGATCCTCTATGGCTCAAGGTTGACTCAGCCTTCCATCCTTCTGAGGTGGGTAAAATGAGGACCCAGATTGGTGGAGGCAATATGCTGACTCTGTAAACTGCTTAGAAGGGGCTGTAAAGCACTGTGAAGCGACATATAAGTCTAAATTCTATTGCTATTGCCACTGCTAGTGGTTCAAAGTTGGCCTGGGAATGGAGCGTGATTTGGGGCTAGTCACCCTCTCTCAGCCTAGCTTACTTAATAAGGTTTCTGATGGGTAGAAACTTGACAAAGGGAGTATATTGTATAACACCTTGAATCAAATTATAAGACTTATAAATACTTTAGGTGTATGGTATATATTCCTCAGTTATCCCATTCAGTGGGGCCCTTTTACCCTACTTATCACTAAGAACATTTGCTTGTCTTTGTTTAGTTTTCCCCATCAGAAGACAGCTGTTCCTAGGAGTTTGCCTTCAGTTTGCTTCCTATCAGACAACGAAAATACTTCCCTTTTCTCCCAACCACGAAGGCAGAAAGTTCAGAAATGCAGACTTTTTTTTACTGGGACGTGTAACCCTTTCCTTTCACCATTTTGAAGGGCTTGGTTCTATTCCTACTCCTATCTCCAAATCAGCAGCATTCAAAAACACAACACAAAAACACAACTCGCAGTGTAGTGTACAAAGCCTTGTCTGCCAACTACCCTAAAAGTGACCTGGCCCAGCCATGTGGGAGCACTTCATCTACCTTGGCTGATCATCTATCTCCAAAAACCTCAGCAGAGCAGAACATGTTAATAAACAATAGTCCAGGGGTGTCAAACTCAATTTCATTGAGGGCCGTATCAGCATTGCGGTTGCCCTCAGGGGGCCGGGTGGGTGTGGCCAGGGTGGGTGTGGCTAGAGTGTGTATGGCCTACTGGGTGGGCGTGGCCAGTTCTACATCATTCGCATCAAGGGTGCCTATGGGGGCCTGGGCAGGAGTGGGACAGATCTGGGGATCTCTGGCAGAAGGAGGGTCTCTGGGCCAGGGCCAAGGCAGTAGGGGCCGTTCCCTCACTGTTTCCAGGATGGCTTCGCGGGCCGCATGAAACCACTTCGCGGGCCGGATCCGGCCCCCCGGCCTTGTGTTTGACATGTCTGCAATAGACGATCACCAGCAAATCCCTGGACCATAGGCTGGACAGAAAATTATGGGGGGAAAATCCTAGAAAAAAAGACAGTAGCAAACCACTTTTGAATTGTGGCCAAAGAAAATCTTATTCAGGACTCAAATTTCATCTGAAGGTAGCTGTTTTGGTTTTTTTTTTAATCTCAGGCTCTCAAATGCCTTGATTAATGAGCATTTTGAACCAAGTCATTTTTCAGAGATAACTTTGAATCTTCCTAAACATGAAGATAATAATGTCCCATAGGATTTTTGCTCTTGCTGTGAGGTTATTTCTTAGACGTGTTCTTCATTTTTAATTTAAAGAGCAATGCAAATTCTATGTTCCATAAATACTTTTTTCCACTTTTAAATTATAGCCCTTTTCTTTGTATCCTTTCACACTCCACATATGGTTGTTGTAGCTAATATACCACACAAATGGAGACTTAAGTAATTCATTTAGTAAATTCTTTTTTTTTTGTGCAGAGATTTCAAGGAAACAAGGAGACATGGTTTGGGGTTTTTTGAAAAACCCACCCGCAATAAAATGTATTTATAAACTCAGTGAGAAAATAAAAGCGAAAGCTATTTTGAACTAATAAATTCTAACTGTGGTCGTAATAACAACTTCCCCTTCTCCAACTAGAACCAAAAGGAATCAAAGATGACACCATGTGAGTACAGGTAATCCTCAATTTATGACCACAAGTGAACCCAAACTATCCATTGCTAAGCAAAACAGTTGTTAAGTGAATTTTGCCCCATTTTACCATCTTTCGTGCCACAATCGTTAAGTGAATCACTGCAGTTGTTAAGTTACTAACACGATTGTTAAGTGGAACTAGTTTCCCTATTGACTTTGCTTGTCAGAAGGTCGCAAAAGGGGACCACGTGTCCCCAGGACACTGCAGCCATCATAAATAAGATTCAGTTGCCAAGCCTCTGAAATTTGATCACATGATCCTGGGAGGCTGCAACAGTTGTAAGTGTCAAAAGCAGTCATAAGTCACTTTTTTCAGTGCTGTTGTAACTTTGAATTGTTGTAAGTCAAGGACTACTTGTATTCCATGTGCGGTATAGCATTTCCTCCCAGGTCTCAATCACCATGAAGATTCCCATTAGCAACACTAGGATTTAGGACAAGTGGTAGATCTCTGGCCCCCAAGACCCATTGTTCCAATTCCAGAAATTGTTTCTACAACTGATACTCAAATTCAATGGTATGGTTTCTTGCCATTTCAAGGAAGCTGAAAACTGAGAAACTGACAAATCAAGAGATGGAGGCTGCTCTTAAGAATTCACTCATGCATAGGGAACCATCAACAAAGGGGAATTGTAGCTGTATTTTCCAACCTGACACAAGGCCCCGTTTCTGGGCTTCCAAATCTTGCTCCAGTTACAGTTTTTCCATTTCTCCTCCCTGCTTTGCACAGCTTACCAGCTTGGCCCTGTTCCATGGCTGTCAATGCAAATGCTTCTGGCTGCTAGAGGCAGTTCAATCAGAAGGGAAGAGCTTCCCCACCTCACAGATGAGCAAGAAGACTGTAAGCTCTGAAGAGGCACCAGAGCAATAGAAACACCATCTGGTAAATAAAATGAGGTAGAAGAGAGTGACTTGTGAGTGACTCATCACATGTTGTAGATGCCAAACATCCATGGAACTGGAACTCTCAGATGAGAACAAAGTTTCCATGTCAAAACGCTCTAGCTTTGAATAAATGTGACTTGGTTTATAAATTGACTGTTGGATTCTTAGGAAAAGAAAAGCCAGGTACATTTTCCAGCAGTGTCACACTGACACGCTTATTCTCAGTGAGGCCATTTTAGCAATCTGACAAATATAAAGGAAAAGTCAACATTATCACCCACCGAGTCTCCCAGAGATAAAATTAAGCACTGTAATTTTTGTAGGTACGTGACAAAAATAACCAAGGAGTTATTTCAAGAAATCAAGGATGCTTTCCATGTTTAGCCTGGCTTAAAAGACTGATGAATTCACAATTTCAAAAAGGTTGCAGGCAAAAAGTGAAAAATACAAAGCACTCAGCTAGTTAGAATAGAACAAACAGCAGATAAGGTTCTTTCTGGGATTTTATAAACAGAGGGCCGTGGTTCTCTTCAAACAAGTCGCCATGTCACTGTCACTATTAGCACATTCCATTTGAACTCATATAGGTCAGTGAGTCTCAAGAGTGAATTTAGCATACTGGAGAATTTTAATATAGATCTGAAAGATAAAATAGCAGAGGGGATCTTAAAATGCACATCCTACAGGGAAAGTGACTGCATTTAAATAATGGAGGAAAGTCAGAGAAGGCTTATGGAGGTTTTTTATCACTTAAATTTAAAAGGAAAATAGTGCCTTGAAATATGCACTGGAGGACACTGGGGAAATATGCACTGGAGAACAGATTAATCCTATGAGAATTGAATTATTTCCCCTTTAAAGCCATTGTGTTCAAACAAAAGAAATCCCTCTGTGTATCAATTAAGAAATAACATGATAAATGGAAACCATTTGTGGCTATAGTTGACAGGGGTTAGTCTCTCAGTGGCAACTAAGCCAAATATCCCAAGTATTTTCCACCTATTCTGCACCCAGAAGCCATGTGTTGTTGCAATCAGCTAATGACTCTATGCAGTATCATTTTAATCACTTATTTTGGTCTGCACACACAAACACATATCCCAAAATAATTGTGTTGCCCTCTCTGACAACATTGCAGCCCACTTTGAAGCATAAATCCTGCTTATCTGGAGTATGTTTAAAATTAAGGCGCTTAAGAAAAGATTAAAAACAAAACTAATTAAGTGTTCAAAAGCTTTGGCATAGGATTTTAAATTACTCTTGGGAATCATATATCTATGTTGTCATGGTGAAGAAAGAGATGGATGTCTTATGAAACAAGAGAGTCATATTTCTGAAAAGATTAACCAATGCAATGGGCCATCAAAATACTCCAAGTGGAGATATCCTTATTTATTTATTTATTTTAAAACAATCCTCAACTGATGATAGTCTATCTTTTCTTCTATTGCTTTAGAAATATTCTATCATTAAAAAGTTCCGCTCTCCACTCTCCTCCGTGATCATTGGGCTGGGCGAAGCACTTGGACTGCCTGGCAAGCAGTCCTATGAGTGCTTTAGCACCAGGGCTTTTAACTGGTTTAGCACAAGACTGAAAAAAGCCAAACAGTGAAGTGATATAACCAGTGCTTTTTTTGTAAAAGAAAAAGGTGCCGGAACTCACACATGTCATACAACCCGCCTTGCCTACCCTACAAGGTTCTATCCAAAAAAGGTGCCGGAACTCCGTTTTGAGCGTTCTATGAGGAAAAAAGCCCTGGATATAACCAATTTTATCCTCTTTGCCTCTCAAAACAACTTAGGATAATTTAGAACTTGGCATCTATTACCGCTAAAGAAAGGAAAGAAAGGGGAGAGGGATCTTTTTTTAAAGGCCTACTTATGACTCATTGCTTTTTGTGAGGTTTTTTTTTCTTTTTTAAAAAAGAACTTCATTTGATTTACAGGCAGATGTTGGAAGACGGTCAGAGAGATGATAGAGCCCCACAGACTCTGCTACAGACTACCCTGGTCTAATCACTCGCATCAGTTAGTGGCATGAAAAAGAAGAAGAAGAGCAGCAGAATCATCACTGAACTGTAAGGCATCTTTATGCAAAACATTTTCGGCCACTACAAAGTCAGGTCACATCTTGTGGCAGCTGTGGCTTTGTTCTCCCTTCTCTTCTGCAGCCCACGAGCAGAGATGCAACATATTATCCAGATGTACTTCTTCCCCCAACCTGGCACCTTGCATTGCAATATTGGACACTACCATTCTCAGTGTTTAGCATCCCCATGTCATGGCACCATTGTGCTGGGCATAATTGGTGCACCTGTGATAGTGGCCCTGGAGAGCACCAAAGTTAGAGGAGCCAACCAATCACTTTGCATATTACTTGCTGCACCCACAAAATTAGTGCAGGACCATTCAACTTTGAATTGGAACTGATGCAAAGAGGCATGATAAAGATCAGCAATAAGAGCAACGCATTTAAATCTGGTATTTTCTGCCAGGGTAAATGGGTGCATGGATGGCATTTTAATGTATTAATTGGGATGGGCCCAGTGCTAATGCCTGATATGAGTCCTGTTCTATATTCCATTACATCATTTGGCTGAAATCAGGGGGGGGGACAAACTATGTCCCTTTTATGTCTTTTGGACTTCAATTCCCAGAATTCCTGAGTCAGTCATGCTGGCTCAGGAATTCTGGGAGTTGAAGTCCACAAGTCATGAAGGGGCCATAGTTCCCCACTTCTGATATACATTATTGTGTACTTGCATATGCTTGTATATGCTCATACATATGCAAGCCGGTGCTTAACTCATCACTCAATCCATCCCCTACTTCAAAATAACTTCAATCTCACCCAAACCTATTGTTTTAAAGCTGCTTTTTACTTTGTTTTCACTGGCTGGACCCTGCCCTTTCCCCACCCTCCTGCTGTTCCTTGGCACACATCTCCCCAGCAGAATATCTCAGCACCCATCCTGCCAGGCTGCTGTGAGGTACATTCTCTGCTAGGTTGGAATGACATTGATTTTCAGCAGTCAACCCAACACACAGGGCAGCCTCAAGTTTACAACCGCACCATGCCGGGTAGCAGATGATTCCCAGCAGCAAAAGTATTATCTCATTTTGAGATGCAAATTGAGCTACAAATACTCCAGCTGGCTCTGCCTGTGCATTCCCTCACTTTGATGCCTATTCAAGGTTACAAACAACTGCAGAGCTGAGGTTCAGGTACCAATGTGGAGATATTAATTAGGAAAAGGGATGGTGGAAAAAGCAACTCACAACCAGCTATCTCTAAGCCGAAGTTTGAAAACAGAACCACCTGCCAGCACAGGAAGAATGCTGGAGGAAATAGATGGGTGGTCCCTCTCAGCCTGAGGTTCAGGGTGCCATGTAGGACCAAGAATAAGCAGGTGAAGCATTCACCACCTTGGAAAGGCATCATCTGAAGTCAGTCCTTTTTGTTCTGTTTAGAAGGAAAATTGCTCACTTTCCTGAGCTGTCCTTAGTAATGAGGCTGACAGTTGTTAAGAAAACAGTGCTCTGTTTCATCAGCTTGAATAAAAACCTAGCTGTTGAACAATGATGGTCACTCATCAGGAACAATTTTGCCAGCCATACTAACCGGATGATATAATTCTTAAATGCTATCCACAGCTTTAGAGGGGAAAAAGGCTTCTATTCTTTTCTCTGCATATGCAGACCCAGTTGGAGAAGGCTCCTGAAAATACCATGGACAGCCAAGAAAACAAACAAATGGATCACTGGACAAATCAAGTCAAAGTTCACACTCAAGGCACAAATCACAAGGCTCGTATTATCGTACATCAGACACGTTATGCAAAGACTTTGCTCTCCGGAGAAGTCTCTAATTTTGGGGAAGGTGAAAGGAAAGTGTAGAAGAGGATGACCAGCAAAAAGATGGATAGACTTGATTACAGCAGCAATGCATGCACTTTTAGAAGACTGATACAGATTGCCATGGAGAAAAATCTATGTGATCATTAGAGTTGACTATGAGTTGATGGCACATAATCAATTCCAATGTGGAAAACCCCAATCTTCATATTCACAGGAGCCCCAAAACTGGCCTTAGGGTTTCCAAGCCAATCCAGAACTTCCAATCCAATCTATTCTTGTTGCTCCTCTAAGCTACTTGGCTCTTATAACAAAATTGGCACCATGTAGCAGTCAGTATTTCTGAGTCACAGGGCAACAAATACTTCATCATGTGTGACATACAAATACCAGGTTAACCTGTTACAAGTATACAATATACAAAATTCAGAATGTGATATTAAAGAAATGTCCCGTTTAAACATGAAAAATATTCTTTTCCCGTGTGGAATTGTGGACAGTGTTTAAACTAAATTATGATGTATGTTTCTTTAATAAATGAGATAAGAGCCACAGAATACTATTACATCAAGGGCTGGATGCAGTCTACAGGCTGCTAGTTGGACAGCCACAGGCTTTCTAATGCTGGGACACATTCATACATTAAATGCCCATATGTTAAGAGTTTTCAGAAGTTCCTAACCAAAAAGCAGGAAGCAACGTTGTTGCCATCACAGAACTATTGAACATATAAGTGTATATTGCAAAACAAAGGAAAAACGGATGGTAAAAGATCCCAGGCTAAACAGTCCTTAGCAGAAGTAAGTAAAAAAAAAACTGTGTCGTTCAGACTCTGTAATCTCAGAAGCTGGGCAGGAATGGGTCTGAGTACACCACAATCTGGCCAAGCCAACTGTCTGGAATGTTTGAGGTTTTATCCATGTCCAATTTCAGCCAAGCAGGAGAAGTTTAATATACCCCTCTCTTCTTTCATTGCCTCTTTAACATAGCTTGTGCACCAGCTGACCAACCCACCATCCCTGTGCCTTGCTTCCAGTGGTGGGATTCAGCCAATTCACACCAGTTCAGCAGAACCGGTAGCTAATTTTTTTGTTGCCCAAGCCCAGAATGGACTTCCGGAATCAGCATCCACACAGAGAACCAGTTGTTTCCCTTTTCACTGCAGGTACTGGACTTGAGTTGAAGTACTGAATAATCCACTGACCTACTTGCCCCTTGTCTTGATCCTCTAACCCAGGGGTGTCAAACTACCGGCCCCTGGGCCGGTTGCGTCACATGGAGGCCGTGCCCACTCCAGCTCCGGCAATGCAAAAAAAGTCATGATACATTGCAACACGTCACATGACATGGCGAGTTTGACACCCGTGATCTAAACACTTCCTTTCTCTTTGCTGTTCCTGTTATGTTGGAATTCAAGCATGGAATAGCCCAACTGACTTATATCCACTGGCCTTTCCTCCAACTGTACCAGGGCCTTCCTTTCTCTAATTTTTCTTTAGCTGCTTGCATGCATCACTGCCAGCTTTGCCTTTTCTTCCTCCGTCTTCCACTCTGGAATGTTTCTGCCTAAAACAGACTAAACATGAATCTGTATTTTTTGGCTTGGACCCAGCCTAGGTGAATATGGCTGTTTCATGACTAGAACAGCATCATGGAACCCTTTGCTCACCGGTAGTCCTCTGCTTACCACAGTTCAGTTTGGCCATTCAAGGTTACAATGGCACTGAAATAATGACCATGCAGCATCCCCATGGTCATGTGATCAGACGGTAGGCATCTGAGTCATATTTCCGACAGTTGCAACATCACAGCATCATGTGATCAGCTTTTGTGACCTTCTGACAAGCAGAGTCAATGAGGAAGCCACTAGTAACTCTGTTACTAATTTAACAACTTCAGTGATTCACTTAACAACTGTGGCAAGAATGGGGATAAAACGGGGGTAAAACTCACTTAATAAATGTCTCACTTAGCAACAGAAAATTTTGGGATTAATTGGGGTTGTAAGTCAAGGACTACTTGTATTTAGCTTTCTTCTTGGAAAAAAATATTTCTTCGAAGAAGAAATATATTGCTGCTTTTTGGGTTTTTTAAATTAAATTTGATGCTTGATTCTCAATGACTCTGGACAATTCATAACAATGAAAACAAAGAAATTATAATAAAACCAATTAAAAGGAAGAAAAGATATAGCAAGAACAACAGACCAGATGGAATGAAGCAAGAAGCCTCCCCCTACCTCACAAAAACCTGAGCCAGGTCTTCCTGACTCTTAAACAATAGTAGAGTGGGGGATCATCCAAATCCTAGAAGAACCTAATTCCAGAGGGCAGTCTGGAAAAGAATGCTTGCACTTCTGGGGTCTATTGTTTAACTGAAGGAACCAAAAGTGCACCAACCTTACAAGATCATTTTGTCCAGGCAGATACTATGGGAGACAGGCAGTCCCACAAGTAACATAAAAGAAAATCAGTAGCCAAATGCAATAACATTTGGTACAAGCAATTCAAGAGAGATAAGAGAATAGTGAAGGAGATGAATAGAGAATAGAATAGAATAGAATAGAATAGAATAGAATAGAATAGAATAGAATAGAATAGAATAGAATAGAATAGAATAGAATAGAATAGAATTTTATTGTCACTTTAAATGTACACTAATCAGCATACATTAAAATGAAATTTTGTTGCATTCAGCTCTCAAAGGGTAACCCCCTCCAATATACACTGCATAAACATGTAAAAAAGTTATGCACATACCCGCTTACACACACATATGACACAGAGAATCAACACAGTCTAGTTTGGATGTACACATATACATGGCGAAAAAAAGAATCCTGTGAATTTCAAGATGAATGGCATAAGGAACAAAGCTGTTACAGAATATAGTAGTTCTTCTATAAATACCTCAAAACCTCCTCCCAGAGGGGAGCAACAGGAATGGACCATGAAGTGGGTGTGTGGGGTTTCTAATAATGCTTGGAGCTCTAAGCACATAGCACTTCTAAGCAGTATCCTGAATAATAGGAAGCGAGCTTCCTATAATCTTCTCAGCTGTCCTTACCACTCTCTGTATGGACCTTCTATCTGAGGCTCTGCTACCACCAAACCAAACAGTGACACAGTTTATTAAGACATTCTCAATTGTGCCTCTGTAAAAAGTGGCCAGGACTGAAGGAGAAATATGAGGATAGTGGAAGAAGAAGGAGAAGGGGAAGGGGAAGGAGGATTATTCCAAATAATCTTCAATATATCATATATCAATGATGGGTCAACTGATTTAAGTCCGAGATGAAACAGAGACTAAAGTCTACTCCCTCTGTCTTTTTAACACCTGATTTGTTTTTCTTCGTTCAGCCACCATTTTTCCCCCTTCCACTGTTTCTAATACTCTCTTCTGTCTTTACCAGAAGAAAGAGAGAAGCTTTATTAATTGTTGTGATTCAGGGTCAGCCTGTGGGTTCGGCAGTTGGGTCGGACGACTCAGAGGAGGATTAGGGGGGTGTTGAAGAGCTTGCTGATGAGAGCCCTCAGCCAGGCCCCTCTCACCTGGTCATGACGGAGACCCAGCTGTGTGAGCCTGACAGCGTGGATGAAGATGACCCACAGCTGGCCCTGTTCAAGGACGCCCGACACAGGAGGCAGTCAATCAGGAGTAAACAGAGGAAGGCAATGGGGCACCTCGGAAGGAGGCAGAGAGAAGCCACGCCCTAAACTGTATAAAAGGGGAATGCGTGGGAGGGCTGGTTTGCTGAAGGCAACCGCTTGAAAAGCTCCTGTTTCTTGGTTCGTGTCTTGTTTGTTTTTGTATCAATAAATTTGGCAGGCTTAATTCCAGCCTCTTGCCGTTTGTAAAGGGGTTGTCCCTGCCTTTTCTGCAGGGCCGGTAGCAGGCTGGTACAGAACATTAATGATCTTGACTGAGCACTTGCAGATGGATTTTGACATGAGGACAAAGGCCTCATTAAATGAAGCAGACAGTTGGGTAAGGCACTTCAGCAGCAGGATGCCCATTTTGGTCTAAAAGAATGGATTACAAAAATAAAGCTGTAATTTACAGCACATGAATGCGTGGAGACAACTGAGCTTTTCCATCCTACGCACTCGTTTCACAAAAAGTCTCTACAAAATTCTCCAAATCAGAGAATGGAAATGATGCGCTTCACGTAGCTGCAATCAACAAACAATGGAGATGAAAAAAGAGGGAGTCAGAAATCTGATGGTCATTTCTCACATACTGTTCAGTTTAATATAATTGGGAACAAGATAATGAAGATGAAACCTGAAAATAATAATGGGGTTGGGAAAGATTAAAATAGGTAACATTATATGGAAGATTACAGCAGATTTAGTTCAATTAACTGAAAATTAACTATGCCTCTAGTTGAATTCTGAGGTGGGCAATTTTATCCCGCCTCAATGTATATTTAGTACATACTCCATACTCCTCTCTCTCTCTCTCTCTCTCTCTCTCTCTCTCTTTCTCTCTCTCTCTCGTTTGATATTGATATTCTCTGCAGTATCTTGCTTTGCTGACTTAACTGATAGTAAATATTAATTCCATTCTTAAATAAATCTGAGGCATTTAGTCATTCTACAGACAGTAAAATGAAGGAGATCCCCTCCTTACATTTCCTCCCTTCACATTACCCTTTCCAGCAGGTTGTATTTGCAGACCCAGCGTGAAATCAGGAAAGCTTCTTTAAAACTTGAAAGCCTGCCAACCATTGCCATGTCATTTCTTTCTGTAATGAGATTTTACCATAACTAATTAGCAGAAAAGCGGAAAGGGACCGGTGAGAATGTTTTGAACAGTCCATAGCTGAGTATTAACTGAAAAGCAGAGATCTTCCGATAAAAGCTTCAATGAAATGCCCACAAAAATAAATGCTGGTTTGTAATTCCTCCACCCCCACCTCTATCATTTTCATGACCATTTGCGTGTGTATATATACACAAAGTAGACTGCCAGGTGTATTATCTCATGGAAACCAGGAATGTTAATTAAATTACAATCCAGAGGCTGGTAGATTTGTCCCTTTTGTCTGGAGAATGCTATTTCTTTCAGCATGATGTGAAGGTTGAACCACCATCATGCATTCAAGTTAGATGCAGCCATGATATAAATACATTTTGTGCAAAATTCCTTGATGTGGTCTCTTGAGTAGAACCCAATATGCTTGATGATGCTCTAGTCATCTCCTTTTGAATATAGGTTCTCTTTTTACCCCGGTAGTAGCAAGTAATTCAATGGGGAAATAAATAAATAATGCATTTTGAACTGACCCAGAAACCGGTTTGACTTTTTCTTCTCTAAAGCTTCTAGTTCTGTTGAAGTTGGATCCATCAATTGAGAAATCTCAAATGGAAAAGTTGGTTTCCAAAACATGAATGAGGGATTTGACTTTGTTGATATCTCAATGTCCTTCATATTCTCAGCCATACATTACTTTCAGTCTGCTTCTGCATCTGTTTGCTAATTCAGCAGGTTAAAAAAAACAGCTGACACACTTTTTTTTTCTTTAGAGACACCGTTTTCTATACACATTTCTAGATTTAACAGGTTCAGTAAGCTATACTGTCCTAATAAAATGCACTTATGTGTGCTGTTTTCTTTACTGATACAAGTATTTTACCTGAAATTTCATTTTGTGACATGCATTTAGCACGCTTTCATGTGGTACCATTATCACTCAATTTCTATCACCCACCCACCCACCCTGATCCTTCAACAATCTGTTTGAAGTTGACCTTGATCATACTCCTTTCCTTCTTTGGATGTCCAGGAAGGCGTAGATATGTAAATAGCAAAAGAGTAAGATGTCATGATATGCATGCCATCACTTGCCTATTTGCAACAAAGACTGGGACATGCAAATGTAACGGCTTCATTTATGTCATAACATCACCACACATGTGGTGTTATTTGGATGTCATCACAGTTGATACAGAAAGAGAAGGTGATGATCAGAAGCAAGGTGGATAGATTCAGCTAGAGTAGTGATCAGTATACTACTAGAAGAACTGAAGGACCGAGCTAGGCAGAGATTATCATAGAGAAAATCTATGTGGTTGCTATGAATTGACAACAGCAACTTCAAGAAGAAATAGGGGAGAGATGCTAGCAGTATTCCAGTATTTGAGGGGCTGCCACAAAGAAGAGGGGGGGGTCATGTTATTCACCAAAGCACCAGAAGGAAGGATGAGAAACAATGGTTGGAAATTGATCAAAGAGAGAAGCAACCTGGAATTAAGGAGAAACTTCCTGACAGGACACTTAACCAATGGAACAGCTTGCCCCCAAAAATCATGGGCGCTCAATCATTGGAAGTTTTTAAGAAGAGACTTGTCTGAGATTGTCTGAGATTGTATGGGTTCTCCTGCTTGAGCAGGGGGCTGGACTAGAAGACCTCCAAGGTCCCTTCCAGCTCTATTCTATTCATATCATAAATCATCACAGAGGATGCCACTGTTTCTGCCCACTATAAAATTCTGCAAATAGATGGAAAAGCTCATGAGATAATCAGTTTTCCCTCCAGTAAATCCATAGGAGAGTAAAAAATATAGGAAGTCCTTGACTTACAACAGTTCATTTAGTGACTGTTTGAAGTTACAACAGCACTGAAAAATGTGACTTAGGGCCATTTTTCATACTTACGATCTTTGCAGCATCCTCATGATCATACGATCAAAATTTGGATGCTTGACAATTGGTTCATATTTCTGACCATTGCTGTGTCCCAAGATCATGTGATCACCTTTTGCGACCTTTTAACAAGCAAAGTCAATGGGGAAGCCAGATTCACTTAATAATCAGGTTGCTAATTTAAAACAACTTCAGCGATTCACTTAACAACTGTGGCGCAAAAGGTCGTAAAATGGGGCAAAACTCACTTGACAAGTGTCTCACTTAACAACAGAAATTTTGAGCTCGGTTGCGCTCATAAGTTGAGGACTACCTGTATACGGCCCCAAAACCGTTTCCAGAAAACACCTCTGCAGCTCCTAGAAAATGAAAATCACTTTTCCATTCCCCCCCCCCTATTGTAAATAGATTGATAGCATTCACACACACATGCACACATATAACACCTTCATTTTTGGAACACATGGAGTGCTTTTGCTAGGATTTACAAAAATAAAATCAATCTGAATGGTTGCTGAGGGAGAAGGCATTATCCTTCCTATTTCTGTTCCAAGACCCCTGCAATTTGGGCCAGCAGAAAAATCAGATGGAGGCATTTTTGTTTTTTGCCCAAACTCTAACCAGAGATATGGGTTGCAGGTTGAACCTCTCTGTGCCTGTTGGGGTAGGAAGGGAAAGAATGTCTTACTACAGCCCAGGGGCAGAATGGGGAGAGGGAATGAATGCTTTGGTTATGCTGTTATAGAAGCAGAGGAAGTCAAGAGGAACAGTTGTGATGCTGATTTTCATCAGGCTCATGGAACTGAATGCAAACCGATCAGAAGGATTAACATGGATTTTGCTGATAAAGTCTGCTTATGTCACTGAGGCACATAAAATCCTGAGGCACTGTGAAGCTGATTAGAAGGATTTACAGGGAATCCCTAATCTGATGGCCCATATTCCTACCACAGCATTGTAGGTTGCTGATGTTAATCAAGTCCTTACTTGCATCCCAGAGAACATTGATTCAGCCCTTGAAGCCAGGCAATGTATAATGTATAAGATCACTGGCCAATAAGCTAACTTATTGCTTATGACTCCACAGTTCCATAAATTCCATAAGCTTTCATACCATAGTTAGACCCATCAGAACCAAGGATGTTTTAAAAGAGCCGTATTACATTTTCTCCCTTTTCTTACTGCCCTGTGTTTTTCTGCCTCTTCTTTTTTTCAATCCATAAAAAATCAGTTAAAGGCAGAAATATGAATTAGCAGTACTGTGCTTTTGCTTCATAGCCATATAATCTTTATTTACAGAGACAACCAGAGTTGCAAAAGTTGGAGTGGAGAATTTAGGTTTCACTGGAAAACCTTTGGCATTTATTTATTTAGTGTACACTGTCGGATTCAGAGCACACACAAAAATCAACAGAAACACTGCATAAATTCAAACAACAGTAAAATGATATGCTGGCCATTAATGAAATATTTTGTTATATATTTTTTAATTAAATAACAGTGACCAAGGGCGTTATTCTTATTTTTAAGAACTGATCAAACAATTTCACAAAAAGCTTTCAAGCTTTTAAGCACTGTGTAATTGAAGTCTTTGGGCTAATTGCCCCTAATGTCCCCAAACCTTCTCCCCAATTTATATTCTGATGTTACCTTCATCTTATCATCAACTGACAATAAGACAGGCTTAAGTCTTCCTTAGCTGTAACAATCTTTAAGTAGTATTTTTCCCCACCCACCCCTTACCTTGACATCATCCAAAAGCAACTTTACAATGTACAAATCTGTTAAACCTTGCAACCCACAAGCTTATAAGACACAATATACACTTGGCAATGATTGGGAGGGGGGAATAGGATGGGTACTGTCAATGGGGCTAACAATATTCAGACTAGCACAGTTTTCTGTCAACTCAAAGGGGAGGGCAAAGCACTTAATTCAGCAGAAAGAAAAGGCTGTTTAAGTGAGAATGCCCTCTTCATTCTTACCTCAGGGTTTATTATGTTTATTTATTATTTATTAGTAGTATTTACTTATAGACTTCTCCAATCCACTGTTTGTGTTAGCCCTGCAAGGTAGTTCAGTCAAGAAGAACATCCAGGAGTACCAGGTTTGTCTTTATTGAAAGGTTACATTAATAGAATCTTGCAAAATTAAAAATATTCCACCCCCCTTTGTTTTTTATTGTCCAGAAAACTAAAGGGGATCCTTCTGAAGCATTTTCCATTGCATTGTCTCTTTTGAGGGCTGAGATATCTTTTACATCTTGGTTATCCAGTCTGCAGCTCTTCCTCATACTGTATCTCCCAAGGTTATTCCCTTATCACTACATCACAGCAAGCAAGAATTTCCAATATATAATGAATGAAAAATAATCAGTCATCATCACTCCTGGCAACTGCCTGAAAAAGTCACAGTAGTTTTATTGGCAAGATATTTGCCATTGCTTTCTTCCTAGGGCTGAGAGAGAGTGACTGGCCCAAGGCAGAATTAGAATTTATGGTCTCCCGGTTTCTAGTCTGGTGCCTTAACCAATACAAGGAGTCCTTGGGCTATGACCTCTTGTTCAGCAACTATTCAAAGTTATAATGGCACTGAATGAAGGAGACCTATGACCAATTCACAAAGTTGTGGCCTTCACGATGTCCTCTTGCTCACACGATCCTGATTTGGGCACACATGGCAACTGGTTCACAATTACAGTAGTTGCAGCATTCCCTGGTAAGGAAATCAGCATTTGTAAACATTCGCCTATCCCAGATTCTTGGAAAGAACTCGATAGATGGATTTAAAAGACCAAATTTATTCTAAACATCTGGCTGACTATGCAGCCAGCCATAATGATTCTGTAAAAGGAAGACCATGATTGAGATCACTGCTGTACAACCCTTAGAAGAAATAAGGAAAGGAACCATATCTAATTCAAAGCAAGGGGACAGCTATTCTGCCTTTTCTCTTTGTTTACATTATATCTCTTTTGTTTTTATATTTAATAGTTCTTCATTTCATAATCTGGGTTTTGTTCTTTTGCGCTTTTTGACAGAAGAGATTTCAAAAATTGTGATCGATGGGAACATTCTGCTTCTGAAAATATTTGCAACCTTAATGGCCCACAGCAGGATTAAGGAAATGTTTCTTTCAAAGTAACTAACATATTGAAAAAAAATATGTCTTCATTAATGTGAAGGACATCAGGCTGTTTTATTGTTGATTGTGGAATTCAAGAAAGAATATCAATATGAACACAATATGAACATAATATGAAAACAAATAGCTATTCCATGTTGACTAACTGCATTTGAAATCATGATATATGAATAATACTCTTTGCAACATGTCACATTTAACTTTAAAAAAAAGTAGAAGAGGACTGGACAGTCATTTGTCTGAAATGGTATAGGGTTTCCTGCCTGAGCAGGGGATTGGACTAGATGACCTCCAAGGTCCCATCCAACTTTACTATTATGATTATGATTACAATAACAATAATTTAAACTTCTTGAAATACACAGAAATACGAGAATCAAAATATGACATATTACAGCAAAATCTTGAATTTGAATGAAATGTCTGATAGCTTTTACCATGATTTATCTAGAATCTATCTTTGCCAACATGGGAGGATTTTAGGACCTATTGTGGGGTTCAGAGCCCCCATCTTTGCCTATTTCAGGGAATAGTAAAAGGGTTGGTAAAGAACCCCACCTAAAACACAATGTCAGAACTGTAACAAGAACATACTATAAGAGCTTTTGATATTGATTCTGTCTTTTGCATGACAAGAATTACTGGAGAGAAGAACAGTGAGAACTGTTTCTGCTAGATGATTATCTTTGTTTATTTGGGAGAAAGGTCCTTTTAAATTTTTAAAATTGTCTTCAGTTGAAGCTTACAAAAGCTTACTAGGTTAAATCCCTGGAAACTTCCCCCAAAGTGAAATGTACCAGCAAAACAAAAGAAGATGCAAATTTATGCAGTTTATACACAGAGAGCAATGCAAATTCAGACATCCTCAATTTATATCAGGGATAGGATACTGAGGACTCTTTTGAGCTCACAGCCTAATTTCAAATCCCCTGTGAAAAGGATAATTCAAATTTGAAAGAATTAAGACCAGGCTACTCTCTGCAGTTACTCCCCACAGCCACTTATCTGTCAGGGGGAGAGAAAAGGGGGAAGGAAGAAAAGAAAAGGGGTGGGGGTGGGTAGACAATAGGCCTAGTAAGAAATAAGCAGACAGCAATGCAGTTTTCAGAAAGAATATTTATGTGTGTCAGCTAATTTAACTAAGTTAGCCATAGCTAAGTGAGTCACCAGTGGAAATAAAAGTACTATATGGCGTTGTGATTTCTGATTCCTGAACAGGTGAAATAATTTTTTTTGCCATCTCTCTCAAAATTTGCTCCAGAATTTTTCCCACCCAGAACTCAAGATATTGAATTGGAGACTTCAAGATAAACGGAAATCATTCAGCAGGCTGATTTCATTCCATTAGTTGATGGTTACTGTATATTTGAAATTCAGCTTATGTTCTATCCGGTTTGGTATTTAAATGATTCTTTTTTAAAAAAATAAAATGTTCTTCATAACTTATGAGAAAAACGTATGTGAAACACAAAAAGAAATCTGAGTCTGATATAAGAGCAACTTTTGTTTGTCATGAACTAGACACCTCAAAGAATGTTTAATAAGCTTCAGAAACAATAGTTTTTTTTTACTGGAGATGCAATTCAGGAGTTGCCATATTAACCTATGTGATTTGATCCAGACTTA
This sequence comes from Vipera ursinii, assembly GCF_947247035.1. Taxonomy (NCBI): domain Eukaryota; kingdom Metazoa; phylum Chordata; class Lepidosauria; order Squamata; family Viperidae; genus Vipera; species Vipera ursinii. The sequence continues at coordinate 264,302,506 of NC_139512.1, read as the reverse complement.
TTATCACTACAATATGTAGTGAAATCTACAGACTTGTTAATGTAGAATTATAGTAATCATACTGCTTTAACAGTGCATATGACTTGTTTGTAGGGACGCAGTGGCTCAGTGGGTTAGGACGCTGAGGTTGTCGATCAGAAGGTCAGCAGTTTGGCGGGTTGAATCCCACGTGCCACGTAACAGAGTGAGCGCCTGTTACTCATCCCAGCTTCTGCCAACCTAGCAGTTCGAAAGCACGTAAAAATGCAAGTAGAAAAATAGGGACCACTACTGTTCTGAACCAGCCCTCTTCTGGCCTTGTAGTAAGGCAAACCCCTATTCAGAAAGAAGAGACTGGAGAGCGTCCAAGGCTAAAAGGCATCTGCCAAGATTTATTACGCAGTTAACAAAAACACTAGAGCTTGACTCCTCAAGCGGAAGAGTTGCTTTCAGCAACCAGCCCCTCCCCAAACACTCCTTTTATAGAGAGCTCAGGGCGTGGTCTCCCTGTGCCTCCTCCCGAGGAGTCCCACAGCCTTTCTTTGTTTGTTCCTGCTCGACTGCCTCCTGCGTCGGGCGTCCTTGAACAGGGCCAGCTGTGGGTCATCTTCCTCCGCACTCTCGGGCTCACGCAGCTGAGAAGAGGTCCCCGGCTGAGGGCTCTGCAAAGCCTCCAAACCATCATCAGCCGGTTCGTCACCCACACACACCTCCTCCCCCTCATCTGAGTCATCCGATACATCTGAGCCGGGTGCCGAACCCACAGGCTGACCCTGAGTCACAACAACTACGGTGGGAAGGTAACAGCGTTCCGTGCGCCTTTGGCATCTAGTCATGCTGGCCACATGACCACGGAGACATCCTCGGACAAGTGCTGGCTCTTCGGCTTTGAAACGGAGATGAGCACCGGCCCCTAGAGTTGGAAACGACTAGCACGCATGTGCGGGGGAACCTTTACCTTTTTACCTTTTATGACTTGTTTAACTATATACCCAATATTTGTTATCTATTGACTTTTTGCACAAAGAATGTGGCCAAAATAGTTATTATATAATAACACTGGAGAGATAAAATAAAGACTGACCAAAAACCTAGTTTTTCGATGTTGAATTGCTGACTTATTATTTTTCAGTGTGTGACTGGTCTTAAGGCCATGCATCTCATTTGAATTAGCACAATACCTGGATATATCTAACTCATACCATTTGTCAAGTATAGATAGTCCTTGACTTACGACCACAACTGAGCCCAAAATTTCTGTTGCGAAGCAAGACATTTGTTAAGTGACTATTGCGCCATTTTATATCCTTTTTGCCACAGTTATTAAGTGAATCACTGCCATTGTTAAATTAGCAACATGGTGATTAAGTAAAGCTGGCTTCCCCATTGACTTTGCTTGTCAGAGGTTCACAAAAGCTGATCACATGACCTCAGGACACTGCAACCGTCATAAATATGAGTCAGTTGCCAAGTGTCAGAATTTTGATCACATGACCATAGGGATGCTGCAACAGTCATAAATGTGAAAAACAGTCATAAGTCACTATTTTAGTGCTATTTTGCAAATCAAAAGACATGAGAACTGGTTTGATGCAGTAAGACTCCAGGAGAATCCATGAGATCTAGTCCTGCCTTAAGACATGAAGCCAGCTGCTTCATCTTTGGGCCAATCATTCTCTCTCAGCCCTTGGAAAAAGGCAAGGGAAGATTAAACTACGGTACTTCTGAAGAAAGCTGCAGGGACTTGGCCAAACAATCCCCAAGAACTGAACAGTAGGGGGGGTGGAAATCAAGACATGTTTGCAGTTACTGAAAACCATTCCTACTACTTCTGCCGTGATAGAGGAAGAAAACATTCACATATCCCACAGGAGGCTTATCCTGTTCTGAGCGTGATCACAAGCAAGATACAACAGCTTCAACTCAGCAGGGTTACCTTCAGCTGCTGTACCTGGGTTTTCTTTTGCCAAGACACAACAGCAGCAACAAGAAAAACAAGAGCAAAAACACCTCCAGTCTTGGGAAAGGAAAGCTAGGTGATTCCCAAAGCGATCCCATATGTTACTGAGGGGATAAAAGCATCATTACCAGCATTACTTGTGTTGTTTTTGTGGGATTACATAAGAATAAAGCAATTCAGTCAGTAGCAGATTCTGGTGAACCCTGAACATGGAGCCTGATATTGCTGCTACTTCAGGGCCAACAACATGCACGGCAGAGTAGCTGCCATTTCTTTCCACCTCCCTGATGGGTTTGTCTGGCTGAGATCCATTCCACAGCCGCTGCCATGTTAGATTCCCCAACAGCAAGTGCCAAAGAGGGCAGAAACAGGGAAGAGAGAGAGGAGGGGGGGGATAAATAAGGGGGAAAAAGGAAATGAGTTCTTTCTCATATGCTTAATTAATGGAAGGGCTTCAGTGTCTCCAAGCAACTTAATTATGTCAATTTTCAAAAGCATGAAACAAGTTTATGATTAATGGATCCTGGCCTCAAGTTAGGAAACGTCGGAAACTTGGAAAAAGATAGAAAATCCATTCATAAAATGGCAGAGCTCCAGATAATTTTCTTCCATTTTCAGTCCAATCTCTCACTTTCTAGTCTTCCAAAAAGAATAGTCAAAACCCTGGAATGAAAGATAAGGGTGCTTCCTATAACATGAAGAGTTGATATAATGGGCTATATAATGAAAATAAACAGTACAGCTGACATGCCTTTATCATGCTTTGGGATTTACATATAGAATAAATGGAGTGTTAATCTTTCCTAGCAAGCAAGCTGCTGTAATCTCCATGCAATGAAAGTAACTGTGCTAATAGTAATAATAGTGAGTGAGATACACACAGAAAAATACAGTAGAAGGATAGAAAGATAATATACATTGTAACTGTGGCTTAGGAATCAATGCACAAGAAATGAGAAATTTATCCAGTAAGTAGTAGTATTAATCACAGCTATCCAAATCTATATTAGCATCAAAGCCCTAGAATTGAAAACCTGCACAGTGCATTAGCAATTCCCATGTTGCTGTCTATTCAAGAGACAGCCAAGACTTTGGCTGTTCTTTTTCTGATAGAATTTGAAGATCATATTATCAATCATTAAGGAAAGGGATAAATTATTTACTGCTTTTTAAAATGAAATTGGAGTTTGGTAAATAACATTTCTGATGCAGCCTCTATATTATAATTTTGTGCAGCTGGGGCAGATCTAAAACCTATTAAGTAAAGTGCTAGACTTTAATGTTCAGAGAGTGAGTTGTTAAATCTCTGGTACCAAAAAAAGACAGATTAGCAAATTTATAAGCCTGTGAAAGTCTTACAATAGATGTGGTAGTCTTTAAGATTTTGCAGTTAAGTGTTGTTTAAATTTTAAATTAGATGGTGTTTTGAAAATAGCATGTATCTCTTACAGATTGGTGATAGGTATTTAAAACCACCAGTTTGTTTGTACATAACAGGAATGAAATAATTTGAATATCCTAAAGCAGAAATGGAAGTAAAACTGGCTTTGGCTGTTCAAAACCAGATTATAAGGATGAAATGCATTGACTTAAAAACAATTTTTAAACATGATATAGCATACTTTATATCAATCCCTTTTGTTCCAAATTTAATATATTAGGCCATAACTAAGTGGGACATTTTGCATAATTAACATGTAGCACATTGATTTTGAATAGAAAATATCCCAGAACATAGTGATCAGGAGTATCTATTGGGTGAAGGGTGAAAAAAGGGAGAAGATTGCTGCTTTTATCATACTGCTATCATATTGACCATTCCTGTTCTAGAATAATATCCAAAGTAGATTCTTGAACTCCAAGGTTCATATGGTTTCAACAAAGTGTTCTAACTTCATCTTGCTGCAGTGGCAGAAAGATAATAATTTATTTCTTGATAAATATCCCACAATGTTGCTTCATACCTTATGTGGCATCTTGCCTGTCGTTTCTTATATCCAGCTACACAAAACAAGGCCAATCTGAGGTCTGCTGTCTCAGGTGCTGAATCCAACCTAAGGTGTGCTATGGTCCATGTTCCCAAATCCAGATTCATAGTTGTAGGTAACACATTAGAGGCTAAAAAACACAGAAAACAAATGTCTCTTTTCACCACATGGGCAGATGTTTCTTAACTTAATTTTTCTTTGGATGGAGTTTGCCGCAGCAGCAGATGGCTTACAAAGATTTTTGCCTCTAGTAACACATATTCTTTAAAAAAAATAAGCTACCTTTGTCCAACTAGATTCTAGAATAGAATAGAATAGAATAGAATAGAATAGAATAGAATAGAATAGAATAGAATAGAATAGAATAGAATAGAATAGAATAGAATAGAATGGAATGGAATGGAATAGAATAGAATAGAATAGAATAGAACAGAACAGAACAGAACAGAACAGAACAGAACAGAACAGAACAGAATAGAATAGAATAGAATAGAATAGAACAGAATAGAATAGAATATTTTATTGGCCAAGTGTGATTGGACACACAAGGAATTTTCAAAAATAATTTGGAAAAGGGGGGACTGACATGAGTTCATAAAGGATATTCCAAGGTATGTGAATGAGCAGTAAAATAGCTAAGACAATTCAATGGCTGAATTCATATATACATATGTTATTCAAAGCCATGTTACTTGGCATGTTGTGTGCATATTTTCATTATGATTTATAAACTATTGATAATGGTTCAGCATTCCATGTCAGTCCAGCTTCATAGCTTGTTCAAGAAATTTTTTAACCAAGTCAATGTAAAACAAATGGGATAAAGAGGGGCAAAATTCTAATCCAAAAGATAAGCGATGGGATCTGAGCTGGGAATAACAAAGAAATAGAACAAACATGTGCTTGTGATAGAAAATATTAAGATGGTTAATCTGTATTTGAAGAGACAACTTCCTTGTTTAGTGCCTACCTTATAATAAGCTGGAAAATTGTAATGCCATTATGCAAATCCAGAGTGCCACCACATACTTTGAATATGAATATTGCACCTTAAATAATGGAAAATAAGTAGGAGAAGGAAGCTAATTGTTCAGAGGCTTGAAGTAACTTTCTGATGAAGCATGGTTTGACTTTTAAAATGTTAAAGTAAATTTGGCTGCTGAATTTTTCCCACACCCTTTATTAGCAATGGCCATAAGAGGCTCCTGTATTTTCTTCTGTGGAACAAAGTGTTTGTGTGCAATGAGAAGCACTGGATTCTCAAGAGGGAGGAGGCTTAGAATAGAATGAATGAGATGGTAATATTCTAGACTCCCAAACCCCTTACATAATTTGTTTCCAACATTCCACCAGATTGGAGAGAATAAGAAGATAGGAAAAATTGTGAAGAGGACATGGTGGAAATTGGAAAGATTATGCACAACATGTAGATAAAAACACAGGAATCATATTTGCTCTCTCTTTCCCATTATATGAGTGATGTGAAAAGAGGAAAAATCCAGAAGAAATTCAGGACAGACACCCCTGGGCTAATGCAAAGCATGCTTTGGCTGGTAGATGAAATAGTTTACTAAGACATTAGAGAATAGCATGAAATGAAGATATTAATGGCTAAGTATCACCATAGTTACAATTTACCTCGTGTCTGATGTTGTGTATGTTTTAAAACTACTGAAAAGCAGCACGCACAGAATATACCATGCTAGAGAGGCTTTCTTTTGTAATCTATTTGCTTCTGTGAGAAACAGAACACTGAAGTTCTTTGATTGGTGACTGATCTAATCTTTTAGAACTTTTTGTTACTACCGCAGTCCACCCCATGACTAGCCAGCATTGGCTCATCTCAAAGAAGCAAGGTTGGACTTGATTAGAACCTGGATAGGAAATTATCAGGAAATCACACAAGAATAACAGAATAACAAAGTTGGAAGGGACCTTGGAGATCTTCTAGTCCAACCCCCTGCTCAAGCAGGAAATCCTATTGCATATCAGGCAAATGGCTGTCCAATCTCTTCTTAAAAACTTCCAGTGACGGAGCAGCCATAGCTTCTGCAGGCACTGGTTAATTGTTCTAACTCTCAGAAAATTTCTTAGTTCTAGATAGAATTTATCCCCACCCCCCTTGTAGGTGATGAAAATATTCACATGCAAAAAAAAATAATCCATGTGTTATCTTTAATTTAATTTATTTAAAATAAATTTCTAGATTGTATGCTTAAAAAAAAACAGCCTACCTGTTGTATGTGGTGGTCTTTTTTCCAATTCTTAGCTGTCTATTTTTGTACCAGAACCAGCATGAGCTGCTTTTACTCTAAGAAACTTATTCAATTTCTCCTGGCAGAACCGTGACATTTTTCAGTTGCTTGTATTACGAACAGGAAAAAGTGTAGAAAAAAATGTGTGAAAGGCTGAGGGACATGTTTAAAGGCTAAAAAAGAAATATTATCTAACAGTTTCTTGAACAGAATTTCTAGTTATTTTAAGCGTTCGGAGTGGAAGAAAAAAGTGGGTAGGGAATTATTCTTTCCAAGACCATAAAGTGAATTTTAGCAATGATCAATTCTTCTTTTCTCAGGGAAATAACTGTGATCTAAACAAATGGGAATGGGGAATCTTGAAGGGATCTCAGAATAGAGAAAAAGGTGGGATAACTCTGAGATCCTGAGATTATGATTTCTACAGACAAGATCTCAAATACCACAGGAAACAGGTGGCACCATTTAAGATGGCTGTACTTCCGTTTCCCAAAGTAAATTCAAGTCTTTAAAAAAAATCATTTGAGCTCTTCTGGTTAGGATATCTAATTATGTCTGTGATCAAGAATATGATTGCGGTTTCCAGAGAAGCTTTGTTGTTTAATTCAATGAAAGTTTTTCTTCTTCTAGTTAATGTGGAAAACAACACTATTAATCTGATAAAGGAGAATATTTGTAGCTCAGAGTTGAATTGAGGAGTCCTTTCTGAGCTTGGTTATTTTCTTACAGACATTTCATTACCCAAACTGGGCAACATCACCAGTGTTAGTAAGCAATGGAGATTGTGGTGCACTGATAATGTTACTTAGTTTGAGTAATGAAATGTCTATTAAAAAACAATCAAACAATAAGAGGACCAAAGACCCCTCAACAGTGTTAATCTCTATTAACATACGGTTCACAAAGAGTCAACACCTAACACAAGGCACCAATCATGCACAAATGGAGTCAAACATTATTCTGTCAATATAGTGGTATTAATAAATGCAGAACAAGTTAAGTTCATGCAATGCACTGTACACTGTAAACATTTGGTAGAAGTAAAATCATATTGTTATGGATAGCTGCTTAAGTAATGATTAATCCATGGGACTAATAAAGTCTTGCCATTCTTAATGTTAGGATTTCTCCCCTAAGTGGAGCTAGAAATGATGTCTCTTGAGACTTCCAAGAGAAGTTGGAAGATGTTTCAGTTCTAATACTGTAAAATGTTCCATTGATAGCCAATATGGAACAAGAAGTCAAGGAAGGTTTCAGAGATAATTCATCACCCTTGTCACCATTAACTGAGATGAAAAGCATGAGACCCAAATGAGGCTGGGAATTATAATAGTTATAATAATTATTAAACTTGCTAAACTGTGCACCACACTGTACAAACCACAATATCTGAGAGTTCATAACACATGTTCAGCCAATATCAAATATATCGTTTTATGTTAAGCACAATATGTTAAGCCAGTGTATTGACAAGATTGAAGACCTTGCAAAAGAAACTCTGTGGTCACCCATCCTGAAGTGGCACTTCATTCCAGTGGGTCTTCCAGCCAATGTTGAGAATCCATTCATTATCTATTTCCCAGGTTAATTCTTTTATTTCTCAATCTATTTCAGGTTCTACTTTATTTTATTGGCTTTTTTCCACCTGGCATCTAAAGATGTTTTTTCCCCATCTCAAGTTCTGTGCTTGAAACTAGAGAAAGGTATATAAAGAGATTAATCTGCAGAGTCTGGAAAGTGTTTGGAAAGAAAGTGACTCAAGAAGTAAGCTTCTCTTAAATACAAATATTATGCACTTGTGCAGCAATTAGTAAAAATACTATTGCATACTGAATAGCATTTCGACTTATATACTGCTTCACAGTGCTTTACAGCCCCTCTCTAAGTGGTTTAAAGAGTCAGCCTATTGCCCCCAACAATCTGGGTCCTCATTTTACCAACTTCAGAAGGAGTCAACCTTCAGCCTGTCAGAATCGAACTGCCGAACTGCTGGCAGCCGGCAGTCAGCAGAAGTAGCCAGCAGTACTGCATTCTAACCACTGCACCACCAAGCCCATGTTCCAAGGATTGAGGATTTTCAGGAATTCCAGACTCTCTGGATTAACATCTTTATACATCTTTCTCTTAGTTTCTCAACATTGCCTGGAAGACCTATTGGAATGATGTGCACTTCAGATAGGGTGATTACAGAGGGTTTATTTTTTGGGGTTTTTTGCAATTATTTCAGTCTTATCAGTACATTGGCTTAACATATTGTGCTTAACATAAAGTAGCACATTTGATGTAGGCTTAACAAGTGTTATGAACTCATATTGTGGTTGTAAAGCTGGTTTACAGCTCAGCATTGTGCATAAGACAGATTGCTGTGGCTTGTTATATAGACCAGGTTTGTTTAACTTGTAGTTCAAACAATTGCTTAGCAAAGTATATGAATGTAGAAGCCAATAAATGTGCGAGACAGCATCTCCTGCAGCCTTACTGGAGGGATTTAGCAGAGCAAACCAAATTACCTGCTATGAGATCATTATTACTATTTTAATACAGCTGGCTTAATTACAATCAGTGGGATTGTCAAATGCTCGAGCATTTCAAATTTTATCAAAGTGAGCTATTAGCAATTTCATCTGAGATTATTGAATTTAAAAAACTGAATATCTTATTGTACCATTTGTTTTGTGCAATTCCTGGTATACACTTCAGTAATTGATGGGAAAGAGATTATCTGGGATTAGCATTTACTGTCTAGATACTCTAAATGTATCTTGCTGAAGATGGATAAATGCAACAATATTCTCATAATCACATAGTGAATAATTACAATTAGTGAGTATAGGAAGAACCCCAGTAATGGTGGATAGTGTTGTGATTCAGTGTCAGCCTGTGGGTACGGCAGATGAATCGGACAATTCTGAGGAGGAGGAGGGGGAGGGGATTGGAGAGCCTGCAGAGGAAAGTTCTGAGGCATCGCAGAGCTCTCAGCCAGGCCCCTCCCGTCTTGTTCCTCCTCAGACCCAGCTGTGTGAGCCTGAAAGCTTAGACGAAGATGATTCACAGCTGGCTTTGTTCAAGGACGCTCAAAGCAGGAGGCAGACAAGCAGGAGTGAACAAAGGAGGGCAATGAGGCACCTTGGGAGGAGGCAAAGAGAAGCCATGCCTTGAAACTGTGTTTAAAAGGGGAATGTGTGGGAGGTGCTGGTTGCTGAAGGCAACCATTTGAACAGCTTCTGATTTAGTCATGGTTAGTATTTGTTTTGCTCTGTTTTGGATCTGTTTCATTTCATTTGTGTAAATAAATTTGGTTGGCTTACTTTCAGCCTATTGACTATTGAAAAGGGGTTGTCCCTGACATTTCTGCAGGGCCGGTAGTAGGCTGGAACAGAACAGATAGAATTTTTTTCTGTAACAACAATATACAGTAGGAGACTGATTTAGACTGAGTTCAATGTAAATCTTTTTGGTGCAACACGAAGTCAACTAAGAGAATACAGTGCCATACAATATGGGGAAGGGTGTGGATGAAATGATTTAAACAAGCAAACAAACTCTTAGATCTACAATAGCACAGATTTGTTCATCAAACAACTGCAATCAATGGAGCCTCAGTTGTTGTGAAACCTTTGTATTTCATAAACACACTCACTGAAGAGATAAATTTGAATGGAGATATTTGTGTTCTCTCTTTGCACTTCTAAATTCACTTAATATCAAGTGTCTGTCATGTCATTTTTAAGGAAACAATCTTACTGTGGTAGATTGTAATGAAAATATGAAACAGGTGTCAATATTCATGGCCATCTGCACCACACATAATAAGTACAGCTGGTTCTAGCATGGAGAGTAATATATTGTCCATTCTTGTCCATATTAAAGATGAACAGATCTGTAACAGAAGAAAGAACCCTTCTAATACAGAAAATAAGCATCATTAAATATAAGAATTTAAGCCCAAACACTGATTCAAGTATTTTTGTTCAATTTTATGTACTCCTATATTATATTTTCTAAATTTATCTTTTAAGTTGATTCTTCCCATTCATCATTCTAATAAAAACATGATTAAATGACATTCTTGTTGTTTAATTCCTAGTGTGGACTCACCAATAAATATCAGGTTATAAATAAATGTCTTACATACTATGAGGCCATCAGCCAAGCAAAGTGAGTGTGCAGAGACTAACTACAGGTGACTCTAGAGATACAAATAATGAATGCTCGCTACAGTCAGTGGAGACCTGATAAATTTTGAATAATGTTGCTCATCAGGACTGGGCTTTCAGCCCCATGTCAAGAGAAGCTCATAAGTTTGAGTAGATGAAGTGATCTGTGGCTCAGCATGCCAAGTTCGTTTGATGCTGACAAAGCTAATCAGTTTCAGACATGTTTAGTACTTGGATAGGAGGCCATTAGAAAAACCCATGTATGTAGGTTGGACTGGGAAGTTGAAAAAGTTGCCTCAGAAGAAAACAAGGACAAGCTGCTTCCATATTGCTGCCAATGTCCATGTAGTCATTAACAATCAAGCTTGATTTAAAGATTTTTTTAAAAATCCTTCAGAGTATGCATCTACTGGTAACCATAACTTTTATAAGATAATAATTGTCAACGTCTACCAAACAAAAAGATCACGCATCTTCAAAAAGACTCAGGTTTATATCATACTAGCTCATACCACTCTGGATGATTGAAACATTGCTCTTGTGGTGAAGAAAATGTCAGAAATTTGCCCCCCCTCCCCCCCACCGACTTCTTGGTTCATTTGCCATTGTAGAGAGAAAATCTTTGGTATCTGGTAGCTTCACATAACATATTTGGAGAACTGAAGCACAATGGATGGAAAAATTATAACACGGACAGGCACTGATACCTATAGAAGTGAGAACAGAATGTATTTTCCCTTACATTTTAATGGTTTGTGTAACTTTAATGTACTGTATTTTCTGCAACTCCCACTCACAACAATAGTGATTGTTGGGGGGGGGGTTTCAGCAATTACAAAAGCAAGGCAGCAGGCCACATATACTGTAGAAGCAGACTATGTTGTATTATAGAGGAGTCCTTGAAGATTCAGTGCATGATGATCTTTCTAACAACCTGATAACCTTTGAAGTTATAATACCCAAGAGAGGGACAAAGCTAAAAGCATTCACCTCCTTTGGTTATGTCTATCTCACATGATTCAGTATGGAGAAAAAAGCAAGATGCTCTCATGTCTTCAGAGACCTCCTGTCAGACAGAGAAATCACCTGCTACTCTCTCTGCACTCTCTAAATAATGTGTTGTCAACAAGAATTATGAATGCTTGGTCATTTTAAAACTCAATACTGTATCTATCTTCTAAAGCAGACATGTCAAACCCGCGACGTCGCAAGACGTATCGGGACTGTTTTGCCATTGCCAGCAATGGGGTGGGCCTGGCTTCCAGATGATGCGTCTGGCCCGTGGGCCGGCAGTTTGACACCCCTGTTCTAAAGGCTGTCAAATTCTTGGAAATTTAGATTAGATTAGATACATAACACACATTTAAAATGTACTATATACAACATATGTACAGACCTTCACCCTTACATATATGTAACATATAAATATTAATCACTGTCCATCTTTAATACATAACGGAAGAAGAAAGCTTTAGAGTTCACAAGGACTCTATGGAAAAAAAACCTGTGACTGAATCTGGATGTTCTGCTTTGGATACCACGAAGCCTCCTCCCAGAAGGTAACAAGGAAAACAGGTCATGAAGAGGATATGTAATGTCCCAGACAATCTTGCGGACCCTGCTCAAGCTTATGTGCTATATCATGGATGGAAGGGAGGGAACTGCCAATGATCTTTTCAGCCATCCTCACCACTCTCTGCACTGCCTTCCTGTCTGAAGCTTCCAAACCAGATTGTGATGTTGTATGACAGGATGCTCTCGATTGTCCCTCTGTAGAAAGTTGTAAGAACAGGGGAAGGAAGATGTGCTTTTCTCATGCAATGGAGAAAATGCAGGCACTGCTATGCCTGCTTCACCAGTGTCCCACAGCTGAGTGACCAAGCTAGATTACTTGTTAACTGCACTTGTTGTTTACGGCACATTTGGATGACCACCAAACTCATCACAAGCACTTCCAGGCTTTGAAGCGTTCCCCTAGCTTAGTGACCTTATTTTCCCTCTTTCTACTTCTTGAATATTTGTTCAATAGACTTACAGTGCCAGGCTAATTACCTCCAGGAAGTAACAGGCTATTATGCCAGGCTAAACAACAATGGCTCAGATCAAGAGCAGCAGCTCATTGGCAAAAGACATAGGAACGGCTGTCCATTTTTAACCACTGTGCATGCATACTTTGAACACACGTATGGATTCATTGTTAACGATGGAACATTTCTTGATTGTCTGTTTTATCCACTGAGATGACAATTAGATAGTAATAATAATATTATATATGTTTAAATGTTTGGATAGAGAAATGTGGGACAATTTGCACTGTCTTTGCTCCCTATCAACACATATTGAGTGAGTTCATATGTGCCTATGACTAGGCTTCTATTTCCAGAGTCACAGAAGGATACTGAAAAGTATGTTCTTGAGGATTGTCCGTATCTGCTCATCAACAGTAGGTTGCCTCATCCCAGTGTACTGTCAACAGTTCTAGCCACATGCTAAATAAATAAATGTCAATAGTCCAACAAAATTAAATCTGTGGCTTAGATTGCTGCAATGGATAAATTGTCTATTTATGGGCTAGGGCAAGTAGGGCATAACTCTGCAAAAGTCAAATGTGTTCGCCCTCCATTTAAAATGTCCAAAATTCAGCATTATACCTACAAAAATCTCACAGTGCAAGTTCTTTTTTAAAAATCTTTTTCTTCTTCTTCTTTTTTTTAAAAAGCACCTGTCTGTTGGTAGAGTTGGGCGACTATAGAAATTAAATAAATAAAAATAAATAAAAAAACCTTCCTTTTTTATCATCATCAGGAGATGATTCTAAATACAGTGGGGCTCCAAGTCAGATGCTTAAAGCTCCTTAAATAACCAGAAGGGGAATAGGAATTCTGAACATATGTAGCTGTTTGATTCCATGTACCAAAATACTAAATAATTCTGATGAAATGGATATACCCATCAGAAAGAAAAGAGTGAATTAATGAGCTGTAAACAGAATTGAAAACAGCAGGACTGTACAAGGTCAGGAAGAAACAGCCTCTTTTTAAAACAGCTAACAGGAGAGAAAATGTTGTCTGTAGTGCAGGTGTAAGTATGCAGATGCAATTTATTTAAATCATACAGCATATTCCTTTCCCACATTATTATATGGAAACCCAAAATAAAAAGGATCCTGGTCCTTCTTAGCTCTTCACTGTTCTTCATATTTCCTTGCTTCAGAGAAGCACATGGGCTGGACTGAGAGAATGTGATGCTTTTCCACATTCCACTACAAACATTTGGAGAGGAAAAACTGAATTCCTTTTATAAAGCAGCACACATTTTAAAAACTATTCAGTCAATGTACATCAGATTTCAGTGAAGCACAGGCCTCCTCTGCTATTCATTAAATCAGGCGTTTTGATTTCAAGCTCTTTGTACAAGTATGAAAAAAAAAGCCAGTTCATTAAACTTGATGCAACTCTTAAAGCATTCATTTTGTTTTTAATCTAGACTCATGAGGAAGTCTGGGGGAAAAGGCTGCTGTAATGAATAGCAGGTAGGCCCAAAGCACTTTTCCAAATGCTATTTTCATTTATTCTTTTATTCTCTCGAATAAATATATGCTAGAATATTCTCTGTGCTTAGGGGCCATGCATAAACTGATTGTAATGGGCATCAGGTAATAAGAAAGTATAAAAGCACCGGATGTGAAAAAGAGGTGACAAACAGATCTGTGTGAAAAAGCATAAAGTCCTCATTGAGGGATGGAAACAGTTAACTAATACCATGACAAAGCAGCATGTACATTTTTCCTGTTCTCCGCAGCCATTGAAATCCAGCATCTTTGTTTACTTGTTTTTGCTTGTCTTCAGCCTAGGCAAACTTTGCATGCAAATGTTAAGAGTTGTTCTGGAAGATTTTCTCTGCTTTTTAATGAGCAATTAGCATTGAATAAAAGGAAATCATGAACTAAAGTCCTGGTTGGGATAGGCTAAAATCAAGGAGGTAGAATATATTAGTTCTTTAAGGCCACTTTGTATAGAAAAATGTAATTGTTGGAGACAAACACTTCTACTTAAAAAAAAACAACTACAGCTGGCTTTGAAAAAAGAACTTGTGAGGATGCAAGAATTGATGCTTTTGTTTTCCTCAGTGCAGTGACTGATTAAAAGCCTCTCCATATAGAATATATTCAGCTTCTGACGAAATTGTCAAATATATTGGAATTTTAATGATGGATATTGGAAAAGTATTATTTATGTATGACTAAGATTTCTGTGCTGCTCCATTACAGATGAGCTCTGAATGCCTTAGAAGAACTGGAGATCCATTAAAATCGAGAGACAAAATCAATACTATATATAAAAAAGGCGTCATTCATTGCGAAGGCACAAATTAACATCTCTTCCCCGAGGCCTTATCCAATGGGCTGTTTTTATACCCCCCCATCCCAAAAAAACAAATGGAGAGGAAGGAGTCTGGGTGTGGGAGAAGCTATTCCAGAAGGCTGAAGGTGGATCACCTTCAGATATCTCAGTTTTGGGGCCAATACAGATGACACTCCCCTGATGACTTTTAACAAGACTTTTTCTCCCCAATCTCTCTGGAGAGGCAGATTCATTCTGGAACACATGAAGTGCAGTTTTGTTTAATCTAGGGGATTCTCAAACTCTGAGACACTACAATTCATTAAATTAATTAATTAATTAATTAATTAATTAATATAACACCCAATAAAATTAATTAATTCATTGGGATTATGGCTGAACAAGAACTAAATATATCACTTAATTACACTTTGTTTTTATATCTCAAATAAAACAGTTATGCACAGCTAGCACATCTGGAGAGCAAAACTCCAGAGAACTGCAAAGACACCACAAAGAAACATTCTGTAACATAAATGGCAAATTCAAAAATACAATCATGATGGTGATTCAAAGAATCCCTGAGTCTCTTTACTAAGAAAAGAAGATGGAAAACCTATTTGAGGAAAGAAGATGAAAAACCTAGGAGAAAATAGTCATGGCCCAACTCTAAGCTTTGTCGCGTTGAGCGACCGATCAGGGTTCCAGCCTCAACTCTTAGAGCCCCGTAACAGGGGTGAGAATTTAGAGGGACCCTCGCAAGGGTGAACACCTTGAATATGGAAGGATTTTGCCCTTTGCCACCAACCCAGTGTGCCGGACGTTCCGACGGTCACACTTGGGAACTGCGATAGTGCAGGAACAGGATCCTAGGACAAACTGAGGCACCAACACAAGTTTGTTCAAGGTGAGAGAGCACAGAGTGCCCGGGGTGGATGGTGTTGCCCCCCGAACAGCTTTGCACAGCACTCTTTTATTGAGCAGTTTCATCAGGGAGGGGGAAGTACACACATGAGGAAGCAACATATGGAAGGTCATAGGAAAACATAGCTCACTGCATACAACTGCTAATGAAGAGGGCAAAGGTCATCACAGGAAACAATAAAGCATAACTTATTGTATACAAATGCTAACAGAGAAGACAAGGGTTATCACAGGAAGGCATAACTTGAGGCAAGGACAATTACAGGAGACAGGAAGCCATATCTTGAGGCAAGGGCAATTACAGGAGACAAGTCTTGTTATATACAATTGTAAATGGAGGAGGCAGAGGTATTTGTTGTATACAATTGTAAATGGAGGAGGCAGAGGTTTTTGTTGTATACAATTGTAAATGGAGGAGGCAGAGGTATTTGTTGTATACAATTGTAAATGGAGGAGGCAGAGGTTTATCACTAGAGACAGGAATGCAGAACTTTATAACTTTCAATATAGAAGGCAAAAAGGTCTTTGGGAGTCTAGGATAACTACAAAGCTTGGCTAAGCTAAGACAAACATTTTATCGAGAGCCTTCTTCCTTCCCACAACTTTTAAATAGTTCACAGGTCACAGTTTGGAAACCTCTAGTTTCAACTATTTTCTTCTTAGATCAGCCAACAGGACAAGGTTACATTTGGGGCAAGAGTCAGTTCTATCCTCTTTAGCCATTATATGAAGTGGCTGAGTTGAAGGGACATGGACTCCCATAACAGCAGAAAAGCTCCAGGTCCCCCCACCCACCCACTTGTGCTGTATTTGCAATTTGCAGCCAAAGGACTTTATTTAACAGCCGTGGTGGTGCAGTGGTTGAAGTGCAGTATTGCAGGCTATTTCTGCTGACTGCCAGCAGTTCAATTCTCACCGATTCCAGGTTGACTTTGTCTTCCATCTTTCAAAGATCGTAAAATGTGGACCGGCGGTATATAAGTCCAAGTACTAATGCTATCCACAAAGCCTTGAATATAACTTATCAGAGTCCTGGCAAAACTTCCCGCGGTAATTCTTAATGCAACAGAGAAAGAACACTATGAAATTGGAGAAGAAATAATCACATTATACTTTTTAATTTGATTACATGCAATGAAATAAAATGCCATTTTTCCATGGCTCCATCCTCTCTTTCATATCTAGCCTCAACTATTTTCAGAGTGCAACTTAGCAGGCTACCCACGTCCTCAGACCAAAAAAGTTGCAAACTTCTACCATAGTTTAAGAAATAAAAGTCCCTCCAGATCAAGTGCTAACAATAGGAACAAAACAAAATAAAGCACAGGCCTTGTATCTAGTCCATGAAACACTTTTCAAACATAGATACACCAGCTATAAAAACATACAAGCCATTATCCTATGTGCGTTTGTTGAGGACTAAGCTCTTCTAAACCTAGCCCAAGTTTTTTTTCCCCCCAATAAAAATTCCTAGGATGTAATTTTAGCAAACTCTTTTGGCTTGGCAAACCTGCTTGGAAGTACAAGAACAAAGGAACTGGAGTCCATGTAGTGTTTTTTTTCCAGTTATATATCAAAGATCCCAGGGTATTTTCAAGGTCTGCCAACATCATCTCAGTGTACCCCTTCTAAAAGGGAAACCTGATTATGTGAACAATAACGTGTTTACCTTCTCTGAGTACCTAATTAAAAATAAGCTTTGCCAGTTTTAAGGATTTACTTCTTTGTTTGCCCTGTGCCAAAGCAAACAATCTTTAATATATTGAAGGATCTACAAACAGCAACCAAGCTATTGTGCAATTCTGTTTGGGTTGCAAGTACCAGAGAAAGTTTATTCACACACATGCACACTCAAAATTAAATCTCATTAATGGGTCTTCTTCTGGGTGAGTGACTATACAAGTGCAAAAGAGTCATTTCCCTTACTTAAGAAAGAAGGGGGCAAGAAATATCCAAAACTAAATTTGTTACATTAAGCAAGATTTTCCTTTTTGATCAAGAAATAGAAAAACTGAATTACGGGAATTGCACATTGTGCAGCTGTATATAAAGAAAGCAAGTGATATTATAAAAACAAATGCAGCTATATGAAATATGTTCAGAAAACAATACAAAGAAAGCAAATGCAATGGTTTTAAGAAGAAATGGAGTGGGACACATTCTGAGTGTATGTCCATATGCCCCAAAATGCAGCAATCTTGAGTTCCTGGAAGCTGGATAGGGTATAAATCTAACAACAATAACAACAAAAGGTACATTTGTCAAAGAACAGTTTGCTTTAGATCTGCAAATAAAACTGGAAAAGAAGTGCATTTCTCAAATAGGCTTTATCATGCCATTAACCTGCCTCCTTAAAATATTACAAGGCAAGCTAGTATGGTAACCTTCTATTGCAACTCTCTTCTTATTGCTTCAAGAGGAAAAGATGGGGAAGCTGTGATATATTACTGGTTTTATAATGGTAAAACCATGTTCAATTTCCTTTGCACATGACCCAAGCTTCATAGCAATTACACTTTGCAGAATTCCCAGTTAGTATGGCCAGATTTAGGAATTAAGGAAGCTGGAGTCCCAACAGATATGAAGAATATCGGATGGAGATGGCTTCTACAGAATGCAATATATGATACCGTAGCTTAACACGGAGACAGAAGCTTTTCATGATCACATTTTCCCCTGAATGTCTTCCAAGCTTATCTATAGCAACAAAAATTCGGGGCTCAGTTGCGGTTGTAAATTGAGGACTACCTGAACTTAGAGTAAAATCTGGTCTCAGTTTTTATATTCTCTTGATCTTCCCTTTCAGTAGTCTGAATTTCAACAGTCAAGGCATTTTGCAAACAAAAACGGGCCACATGAAGATTTTCTTGTAATATTATCATGACCCTACACGGAGGCAGAGCAACACTTGTTTATCTATTTTATTTTGTTTGGCCAACTAGAATGTTTTATCCTATTCAAGTCTAGTGCAACTGCCTTTACAACTACATGTTAAAGAAGTCTAATACCAAACAAAGAAATCTAACCATTAACTCCAAACCTCTGCATTGTATGGTTTCAGCACACTTTTAAAAACATACTGGAAATGTTGCCGTACAATTAAAGCATTTTTTTCATTTCACTTTTACAAACTAAATAAATAAGTGAAATCTTGTGGCAGACCAAGATCCCTTAAAAGTATCCTCATGTTCCTCTGACCTTGGATAAATGTGCCCTGCTAATAATTTTGAACGGCACATTTTAAAATCCTGTTTTTAAACAGCTTTTCCTTCTTCTCTTGCCATTAATTTTCTCATGGATACAAGGTTGGATTCTTTGTCCCCCATGTGATTGATGGGGCATGTCAGGACCTGGGATCAGCTAGTTACAGATTGGTGCAGGCCCGCTTCCTCTGGCTACTCTTCACCACCCTTCTGGAAACATAGTAAGCAGATCAATATTTAATGACTAATTGCTCAGTTAGCAGAGGATTAAACAAATGGTTCAAACCATTTGCCTAGATTCATCCAGCAGAGTCTTACTCACCACACATTAAGGAGAGTGATTTTATCCCACTAGCACACTCTGACAGGAAAAACAAAGCTAGGAGGTTCCATCAATTTTTCCCTTAATTTATCCTTTATTGAAGTAATAAGGGCAGCACCCAATCACTGTTCTCATTATTGGGACAGAATTAGATTAGGGCATCAAAATTTATGCCAATATTTATTTTTTTTTGCCAATTCAAGGTCTAGAGAGGGAGTGTCCAACCCACAGTCCATGGGCCTCATGTGGCCCTAGGTAGCTCCACAAGATCATACATTTTTAAGATTATTATGTGATTTTTAGCAATATTAACATACATTTAGTTATATTATAAATATGCCACTCAAGACAATTTCTCTTCACTCAGTTTGGCCCAGGCAAGCCAAAAGATTGGACACTCCTGGTCTAGCGGACAGAAAGTTAGAATGGCTATGAGAAAGAGCCCCAGGTCAGTTATTGTTTACAAATGCTACTGGATTCAGCTATTTTTGTGTGTGTGTGTAGAAGATGTGTTACAACAAAGTGAAATCTAATTGGTATAACTCATACAGCTCAACCCCATGCATTTTTAACTTGGAAATAAATGCATTAAAACCATAATGGCTGGTTTAAACCAAACCAAGAATTCATATCTTACTACTATATATGAGCTAACATTTTCTCATAAAACCTGTAGAAAAGGAAAAATTTCACTAGAATTAGAAAAAGAACCCAATCTGCTATCTTTTTTCTTCTTTCTTGAATATTCTTGGCCTAACTCTAAATGTGGTCTAATAGCCAGAAATACAGATTCTGGGTTTATAGTCATTAATAGTGAGAATGGAACAGAAAGAGAGAGAGAGAATAGGATTGAGCTTACACTATTTTTGAATAGTGCCTTCTAATTCAATTCAATTCCAACTTTGCCCAACAGTAAGGCATAATAAAATCTAAAAAAACCCCTGCCCCCTCAAACTGTCTAACGGGAATAATCCCAGAATGTTCAAAGACTAGGATCAGCAATAGAAAGGAAGAAATATCTGGAAACAGGGAACAGTTAGCTGGCATCTTAATTAGTAACACCCTTCACTAATGTGGACATTCTTTATACCACCATAGTGATGCCTGGGTGATGTTACAAAATATTTGTGTTGGTATACTACTCATCAAAAGGGTCGCGGTGGCTCAGTGGGTTAGGAGTCGGAAAAGACTAGCACACATGTGCGGGGGAACCTTTACCTTTATTACTACTCATCATCTATGTCCACAATCCTGGATCATGGGGACTAGACAATAGTGTTCAAAGTCTAGCAAGGGATGGTTTTATAATTACTGTCATTTCCTCCTCATTTGTCTTGCTTCACTGCAGAGTGTGTCTGCTTTGCACTGCATTCGCTTAGTTTTTCAGTCAGCTTGTCACACAGCCTTTTGACTATTATAATTGAGAGGAAGTGACTGGCTCAAGGTCACCCCAATTGGGGACCATGTCTAAGGAAGGTTTACTGCCTGGGTCTCTCTACTTCTTTTCAGATATCTTAACCACTACACCATTCTGGTCCAATAAATGATTTTATGATACTATCTAATCTTATTAATAGTCATCCAAATGTTTCATTTGACAATTTTCTAGATAATCTGTTCCTATGCTTGGTTTTTCCTGTGACCCATGCTTAGGAGTTCTGCTATATTTTTTACCAGTTCTGTCTTTTTAAAAACAGTTTTAAATGAAAATGTGAAGCTTTTCCTGCTGGCAGAAGCTAATCAAAGTATTACTGTATTAGTTGTCCTTCAAAGAACAGAGGGGGAAATTTGACAACTCAGCACTGACAGGCAGAGATTGGAAATTCTTATCAAGCAAGCTTCAAGTTATACTGATAGAGAAAATGCATAAAAATAAACCAAATGGTGGGAAGACTCTAGAGCAGGGATAGCAAGTGTGTTAGTGTAGGACTGGTGGGTATAGAGTTAGCCATGTTGACAGCATCTTTCAATGACCAACAGGAGTCCACTATCAGTTATAGACAACCTGGGTTCATCTGGAACTTTAGCTCACTTTACTTCAAACTGTGTGGAATTGCTAAAAATAGTTATTGTAAGTTTGGTATAGCAAGTGATTGATTGATTATGTGCATTACATTGGTGCTAACTATGGGTGACCACATGGATTTTTTCTAGGATTACTTGTCCCGGTCTTGACCTTCAGATCTTCCAATGTTGTCCCTATCACCACTGTAATTGAATCTCTCTACTTTGTTGCTGGTCATCCTCTTTGGTGATTGATACAGATTACAAATGAAGCCTTTGATGTTCAGCTCTCCAAAGGTAATTTGGACTTTAGAGAGCATTTTATGAGGGGTCCTTGGTGCTCTCTGAGCTTCCTTGTTTTCTTGCAGACGTTTCATTACCCTAACTAGGTAACATCATCAGAGCATGTTATGGGTGTAATTACAAAATAGCTACAATGAGAAATTTGCCTATTGACAATATGGTTACCCTGGCAGACATGGCTTATTGCAGAAATGGCTTTCTTCTTAATTTTTTTCATTTGAACTATTAGTAGGCAGTGAGGGGAAAAGAGGTTAGTTTGGACTCTTCCTCATATAGTTGTAACTCTGTGAGAGAAACATGATTCATTAGGATTTAATATTTATCTTCATGTAACAAGGGAGAGAAAGCATCATTTGTATTGGCCTAAAGCAAGTTAGAAGACAACAATAAATTGCTTAGAAAGAAGATAGATTAGCATGGCAGACTATTTGCTTCCTGCCATAAGTGTTTGAATACTTCAATTAACACACTGTTGCTTGAGATTGTCAATGGTTGGTCTTTAATTTGGCAATGTCACTAAGCTCCATTATTTATGTGCACTGTGCTATAAGGGTAGCTCATCCGAAGCATGAATGATGATCTCAATTCCTTTTTTGAGTGCTGAAAGAGGGAGTGCTATGAACACCCTGCCACATGTTTGACATCTTTGTCAAGCTATGAAATCTACTGCCTTTAGGACCGCTGTAATTCTTCTTGATTGCCAACAGAACAGAGGGGGTGAGGTTTGGAAGAGTTTGGGGTGTACAGGTGTCTCTTATCACCTTGAGAGCTGAGAGCCTGTTGAGGAGTTGTTTTGTCAAGCTGAAGGTTCTTCTCATAACAATTATCAGAAGATGCATTGGACAATGTGACTGAACTGTCAGAGTGGGGAAGGAGGATTTTACTCTTTTAATTATCTGCTTCCCACCATTTCCTCAGAGCTATGCCAGTTCAATGAAAGTTTACATTAGTGAACAAAATGACTGGTGCTTTGCTAGATTGGGCTTTTTCAGCTGGGACTTGACAATCTTCTGGATTACTAGATCTATTTCCATTCCAAATTTCAAATAGCACAATAGTCCCTTTCAGGACTATAGGATGGGGTAGGATGAGGTGGGTGTCACTGGTTACAGAAGATGCACTTTCTGTAGTCCCAGCCCCTATTTGCCTCCTTTCATTTTCTCCATTTGCAATGCACAACAATCAATAAATATCAGAACATTAGCTTTGGGAATAATAACTTCCTGCAATTGTCATTGAATTTCACTTCCTAATCATGCTCTTATGGCTGTTGTTCCAACACATTGCATGAATCATTAAGAGCTCTTACCATTATTCTATAATTAGAAAGTTCTGGGTGAGTTTGTAATGAAAACAACACAATCTTTTGAATCCAGATATATGGGAGGGAATACATCCAAAGAAAAATCAAGTTCTTTGAGTGATCTACCACGGATTCTATTTTCCTCATGGCTTCTTTATTTTATTCCCAGTACTCCAGGATGAGTAGTTTCTGAACACATGAAAGGAAAACATAAAGGGTCATATGAAATTTGTCTCGAACTGAAGAAGTGGTGTATTTCCCTTTATTTACAGATTTCAGAAAAAAGAATACAGAAGGCTGATTTATATCAAATTAAAGATTCAATATGTTTAAGTAGGCATTATTTTCTCTGGATGAGAACAGCAACCTAATCTTTCAGGAAACGGACATTCCCTGCTCTACGCAGGAATTAAAAATATTGAAACTGGAGCCATTTATATGCAGGCAGGCATGGACATTTTCTTCACAGCACAACCAGAAAACAGCCCAACCTAGTGCTTTCTAGGTCAGATATGTCAAACACAAGGCCCGGGGGCCAGATCCGGCCCGCGAAGTGGTTTCATGCGGCCCGCGAAGCCATCCTGGAAACAGTGAGGGAACGGCCCCCACTGCCTTGGCCCTGGCCCAGAGACCCTCCTTCTGCCAGAGACCCACTCCTGCCCAGGCCCCCATAGGCACCCTTGATGCAAACGATGTAGAGCTGGCCATGCCCACCCAGTAGGTCATACGGACTCTAGCCACACCCACCCAGCAGGCCACACCCACCCAGACCATACCCACCCGGCCCCTTGAGGGCAACCGCAATGCTGATGCGGCCCTCAATGAAATTGAGTATGATACCCCTGTTCTAGGTGATTGCAACTTAATTGTAACTATTGGTAATTTGAGTGGTAGTGGGAAAGGAAGGGCAATTTAGCCTCACATAACTGGAGGACCTTTGCCCTTTTCTCTGAGTCTGCCAGAGGATGGGAAAAAGGAGAGGGACTTTCCAAATATGCACATATAGTTCATCTCTATTTATTCTCTGTTCTTTTGTATGTTTACAGCTAGAAGGCAGATCTCCCTTATCCAGGGATTTTAATCAACCATTAAACATCTCCTTCACAATATCTACATGAGCCTGACTTCTGGCCCACAAGAGAAAAACCTTTACTTTTGAAATGCTGCATCATTCAAATCCATCAGGACAACTCCCCTGCCAGTCTGAGAAGGGGATGTTTGAACTTCACCCTGCTGTGTGTTGATCTAGTATCATATTGACTTGAGCTAGGTGATGGTGTATGCTAAATTGGCATGCTATTAATCAAGCACTGAGGATCTTGCTCCCTTTGCATGGATTTTTGACATAGACAAAGCTCTTTTCTGAAGCAAACAGGAACTTCAGTATTGTACCGACTCGTGGTTTTTTGTAAATAGAGCACATAATTTCACTGCCATTATGACAAAGATTAAAGACACCATACAGATATAAAAGGAACTGTGTGGATTATTCGTAAAGGGTGTGGTGCACAGCAAAAGAATTATTTCTTAAAGTGGCTTTCTCCAACCTAATATATTGGACAGTTAGAAGAAAGTCCTGGGTTTGAAACCAGGCCGAGTCATCCAAAGAACATACAGGGCAAGCCACTTGGAGCAGAAGCAAAGTTTATTTGAGAGCATAATGTGAAGTACAGCAATCCAAGTTTGCAACGTAATTACAGCTGTCAAGTGATTACCTTTATACATTTCCTCTGTCCTGGTCAGACTCTCTCTGTTCAGAAACAAAGCCCTCCCTGAAGAAATTATTGGAAACTGCAATTAACTGGATGGCCCAAAGAGGGCATTTGGTGGGGAGTTTGAGGGATTTTTCCACTCATTTACCATATCAACTGGCTTCCTGCTTAATTAACATTGAGGCTGGGGGTGGCAGTCACTCAGTGGAAGGGATCTTTTTATTAATAGACGTGATATCTGCTATGTGCCCAAATGGGCTACAACCTTTGGCCAATCTCAACTACCTTGTGTGTGTAAAGGAGGGGATTTATAATGGTTTTGAGTGAGTTACTTCCTAACAGTTTCATCCAAAGGGTCAAACTTGGCTGATAGCTCAGGAGGTTCTTTGTTTTGTGACCTGGAGTTTCCTAGGGTCAGAGATGGCCGAGATTAGTGTGTGGTCTGGCTAGAAGTTATCATGGACACTTTTACTTTCTTACGGTACAATTTCATACATTCCAACATAATTTGTGTCTATTTCTGCTAAGGAAGAAGAGGGTTTGTCCAATAGAGCTTGAAGAAATCAAAGGAAAAAGATCCAGAGAGGCCTGTTAAAGAGATTCCCATCAGTACGGGACTTGCTCTATTTTTTCTGTATATCAAATTGATAAAAGGAAAAGAAAAAAAAGCTGAATTAGGGAATTTTCAGAACAATCTACTTCATATAAATTTTAATTAAACATATACAGTACATAAAACTCACATGGAAGATTCCATCCAGCCTGGATATCCTGGGAAAGAATGTTAAGACTCGAAACAAAAAACTTATGCAAGAATCCTAAATACAAGCCATTTCAGAGTCATAAATCCAAAACACAGATTAAAATTGTTGTTTATGGTTTCAACAGGTGTCCATTTCAACAAAGACAAACCGGTAAGATCAGAAGACAACAACACTTACCTAAATACTTAAAGGGTAAGAAAGATGGGAGCCAAATCTCTAAAATCAATTTAGACATTTATTTTTTTGTTGTACGCTCTCCTTAAAAATACCTATTAATGTCTGCAACATTTTACTTGTATGTTTTATCCAAATATTTAGATCCCCCTTTTTATTAAAGGCAGATGTCTTCACAATAAAGCTTGCATATGATTAAACTGGTATATAAGCTAATTAAAGAATACAGCACTCAATAATTTTACGAGAAACACAACAAAAATAATTCAGAGTCTGAGCGAACAAAGAGGAGTTACTCTCCAGTGAGCTTTTAAACTGCCTATAATAGTAGAGGGACAAAAAGACACCAGGGAATACTGCCTTCAAAATTAAGAATGTTGGTTATAATACAGAGTTCCCCAACTTTTCTAGCTATGTGGCCCTGTGAGGGAGGGAAGTGGGGAAGTAGGGAGTGGGGAAGTGCGTGCGCTTGCCTGCTGCTCGCGCACGTTGGGATGTGTGCACGTACTGATCTCCCCCCCACACACACACTTCTGCAACCCGGTTCCGAATGGCTCAAGGCCCATTAGTGTGCCATGCCCTGGGGCTTGGGGACCCCTGCTTTAACATAACAATACAGGCAGTCCTTGACTTATGACAAATGAGCCCAACATTTCTGTTGCTAAGTGGACGGTTGTCAAGTGAGTTTGCCCCCATTTTATGATCTTTCTTGCCAGAGTTGTTAAGCAAATCACTACAGCTGTTAAGTTAGTATCATGGCTGTTAAGAACGTTGGTGTCTAGTATAAGTATACATACTCTCTCTCTCTCTCTCTCTCTCTCTCTCTCTCTCTCTCTCTCTCTCTCTCTCTCTCTGTGTGTGTGTGTGTGTGTATCAAAGCTAAGCACACTTTGGAAAAGATTCATGAGCTCTGAAGTTCTTCTTTTCACTCATTTTCAAAACCTACACAACCCCCATATAGTATTTCTTCCTTTACCAACCATATTACAACCTACTTTGTATTCCAGTGGTGTCTTATTTAGACAGTTCTAAATACCTTCATTAACGCTACATAGTATGGTAAAAACATTAAGCCTGCCCTCCTATTGCCAACCCTTTGATAAAAAAATTCCCAGGAGTCCTCTTTAGTAAGGGACAAAATGACTTACCCGCTGATTTCTGCACAGCTTCCCTCTGCTAATGGAACAAAATCAGTCTAGGTTTTTCTTTCTTTATTGCCCAGTTGCACCAGGTGATTCCAAACTCATTTTGAATTTCAAATATGATTCATTCCTGATTGCAATATGTTGAACAGAAAATAGTAGCCAGGTTCAGCATTTAATGAAAACTGTAATATATCAGGAAATTATTCAAGGTCTACGCAGTTAGCTGATATCGGTCCCTGATAAGACTTGATGCTATTTATACAGAGTGAATGGCAACAGACGGTGCTGTGAACCAGTGAGCCATGCGATGCTGTAAAATACTTCAGTGTCAGTTAAAAAAAAATGATGTGTGCTTCCAGGCTGAAAGCCCCTGGCCTACAATGACATTGAGCAGAATGCCAGCCAGAAAAAGCCAGCATATGTTTGAGTTCATGAAGCATGATTTTGACAAATGATTGATTTAATACATTTTGCAATGTATTCACCCTACTGCAAAGAGCACAGCTTAAAGACCTTTATTTATCAACATCCGAAGAAACGTGTGTATTCGTATTTAATGAAATTGTTTTGAGAGATGTCACAAAGAGGACCTAAATAGTTAATACATTCAGCACACATATGGAAATGATCATTGAAGTGTTAATAGAGTAATAGCACTCTACCATGCCTCTGTTCCATCACTTCTTTTGCTCTCTCTTAAAAGTTGTGAGATTTTCTTTCTTTTTTTCTTTTTTAATGTCTCTTTTCTCTGTTCCTCTTCGGATATTTTTATTGAAATTAAGGAATCTATAAATATTTTATTTTCCTTTACCCATTGTGTTTAGCAATCCCTGGGCTTCATGATCAATGCCTGCCTTCATGTTTTTGTAGTGATGTTTTACAGCTCAAGCTATATCATTCCTTCAGTTCCCTGTCTGTCTCCACTGATCACTTTTAGCCTTACAGGAGTCTTAACAAAAGTTTGCAAGCTACATTTTTGTTTTATCTACTTAAATGTAGTTTTTCATCTTTTATTCAATACCCTTTTATTCAACCCTTTTGTACTAATTTTAATGGTTAAAGTATTACCCATAAAGTATTATTCAATACCTCTTTTATTCAGTCCTCTTATCCTTGTGCTAACTTGAATAAAGCATTATCTGTGCTTCTTCATAGCCATTTATTAGAAAGAAAAATCATTTTTCTCTGTGTGTGTTCTGTGCTAATCATGACAATCGTTATTTTTAAATTGATCAAAAGCATTGCCACAACTTGAACATAAGTGAGAAAGGGGAATGTTGTGGACATGAGCATTTTGAAATGTTTGTATTGGGGTTTGGTTGAGTATGCCAACATTCAGCAAACACATATTGCATTTTACACTAATTCCTAAGCCAGAGTTTCTAGCCAAGATGACAACTATGATGCAGAGTAGGAAAAGTTGTTTAACACAAGTGTAACTATTTGAAAGCCAGAAATGTTTTCTGCTGTCTCTGCACAACTTAGGCAAGAAGCCCACTCAGCTACTAAAACCATCATTCAAGGCAGTTGCTCCACAAATGATGGAGTAAATCAATCTTTTCTAACGCCTTCCAGATGTGTGGGCTTCAATGTCCAGAATTCTCAGTCAACATGGTTGTTGCTGAAAAAGCAAAGAATTGAATAATAGAATTGGAAGAGATCTTGGAGGTCTTCTAGTCCAACCCTCTGCACAAACAGGAGACCCTATACCATTTTGGATGAATAGCTTCTTAAAAACCTCCAGTGATGGAGCACCCACAACTTCAGGGAAGGCAAGCCATTCCACTGATTAATTGTTCTCACTGCCAGGAAATATCTCCTTAGTTCTAGGCTGCTTCTTTTCTTGATTAGTTTCCATCCATTGCTTCTTGACCTAGCTTCTGGTACTTTTGAAAATAGGTTGACCTCCTCTTCTTTGTGGCAGCCCCTCAAATATTGGAACACTGCTATCATGCCACCCTTAGTCCTTCTTTTCACCAGACTAGACATACCCAATTCCTGTAGCTGTTCTTCATGTTTTAGCTTTCAGCCCCCTAATCGTCTTTGTTGCTCTTCTCTGCATTCTTTCCAAAATCTCAACATCTATTTTATACTGTGGTGACCAAAACTGAATGCAGTAATCCAAGTGTGATCTTACCAGTTTCAAGTGGGATAAAGTGAGGTCCACATATCTGAAGGGCTCTTGTTCATGGACAGTCCAGAAAGACTTGGGAACTTTCAGATAGGTTGGCTCAGAACTCCAGGCTGGCTGGCAATTGGAGAAGTGGTAGTCTCATGCATCCCGAGGACACCTAGTTGGAGAAAGTTTGGATATGCAAATGATCTCCAAGACAACTTCCCATAGTTCCAAGTTTCACTATACGGAACAGCTCAGTTTGAAATAACATAAAGAGTTTTATTATGCCCCAGCTGATCAACCTACCAGCAGCAAAACATTGTAACTGGACAATTGGCTCTATATAATATACCTTTGCTTGTGTATTCAATAATTGAAGGCCAAATATGTGCCTGAAATCTTTCTGAACAGCAATAATCTGAATTTTGAAATAGTGATACCATGACAACCACAGTGTTGCCTTTCATGCCATCATGTGTTGCTGTATATGTTGTTAACAAAAGCATTTCAGAATAGTAATTCCAAAATTGTGTTTCAAAAAGCCATGCACACAATTTTAAATGAGGTAACTGTAGTTGGAGGCAAAAAATAAAAAAAAAGATCTGTGATTCCAAAATACTCATCTAGAGGAAGGATGCTTGACTGCAGCATCTGTTGTAGGATTCCAGTTTTGCTTTGGCTTCCTTCTGCTGGGCTGAGTCACTCTGCTGCCTGAATCCATACCAATTATTTGATTGGGTCTATCATTATCTGTGCAGAGATGTCATAGCAGGGTGCACTTTCAGATGAGACCAACTTCTGCTTTGGGGTGGAGTGCCTCCTTTCAGCCTGAAGATTGTTCCTGATAAGTGACCATCTATTTGGAGGGAGGATAAACATTCTGTAGCTCAGTGGTAGGTCATTGCTTCCTGCGGAAAGTTCATGATTCAGTCAAGTCCAGAGAAATTTGAAACAGGACATTGAGAGATCTGCAGTCACTGTAGAGAATCCTGAGCTACTTAACCCTGATTCAGTATATGGTACTACACCTTCCTTTCTTCACACAATGCAAGAATTCTTACCTTTTGCTATTAAAAACAAACCTAGGCTTGGTTTACATGAGTATTTAACTATGTTCCATTAAATAGTAAGTGTTGACTTGCACAATATATTAGGCCCTCAAAAAAACAATGAATGAATGAATGAATGAACCTTTATTGTCAAAGTACAACCATGTATACATTCAGATTGGCTGAGCCTCCCTTCATGCCCCCACCCCCAACTTACAGTGACACAAACCCTCCATCTTATTACACCATGTGAACTAATTGCACAACGCACCGGCCTCGCAAGTCAATCACTGGCCTTGCTTTAATATAAGTCTTATTGAACAAATTGTGAGCAGATCCTTGCTTTCTGATAGGCCCATTGTCTTGTGTGGGTCATTTCCCCTTTTCTGAATGTAGGAACAGACGACATTGTCTTTCTGTCCTTCCCAGCACATTGCAGATGCATCCCATGCCTGAAATTGGCTTAAGAAACAACTGAAAGCAGTCTTAGAGACAAACGGTTTATTACATAACTAACTTTTAATCCAACAACCTCCGCTAGGCAGCTTCAGGTCTCTTGAGGCATGGCATTTACACCTCTCCTCTTATTCCTCATGAAGCTCAGCTAGGATGCAGCCAAAATCACAACATTTTTGCCATTTAAACATTAGAGCTCTATAACGCTTCGAGCTGGCTATTTTCTTACTTTGCTTTAGGAAATTCTTGCTTCATCTATCCCTCTCCTACAGTTTAAGCTCCACTGTCTAGATCCCTGAAGCAATCTTATCAATAAACTGATCTTAATCCTTTGAGTCAGTCTCACAATCTGGTTTGCTTTCCTTGCTTAGGTGAACAATCACCTCTACACAAGATGGGCAGTGCACAAATCAATCAGATAAATAAATAGCCTGCACTAAACTCATACCTCACTTTGGGCTCTCCTTCATAGCCATGGAAACATGTGATCCTCTCATTCTTCCCTCAGGAGGAAATTACATTGTCTAAAAAGCTTGGTCCTTTACCACAGTTCAGGGACAAACTGGCTAGTACTGCTCCCCAGAATACACATTAGGGCAATTATTTAGGTGATTGAATCATTTAGGGCAATGATTGGTACACTCCTGGCTCTCCTTCCCCTCCCGCCCACCATCTCCTACTTTGGGGAAAAACAACAGCTACTTGTTGTTCTGAACACGTAGGTGTCTGTGGCGAGGGACATGGTTTGACATTCAAGCTGTCATTTTTATTTTCTAGGTATTTTGACTTTTTTTTTCTCTGGAGAAGACTCTGATGCTGGGAAAGATGGAAAGAAAGAGAATGACCCAGCAGCAAGATGGAGGGATTGAGTTACGGGGTGATGAGTGCATTGATGCATGCCCTAGAAGACCAGGTTAGGGACAGCTCAGCATAGAGAAAAGATATTTATGTGGCCACTAAGAGCCATCAACAACTTGATAACATGTACTCAGTCAATGTTGTCTTTCTTATTCCCTGCCTACTTATGGGAGAAAGCACACCTAACAGGGAGGGGACCACAGGTCTTTTAATGGAAGGGGCTGAAATTTATGGAATAATCTTTAAAAAGTTCATGGCAATCCCAATGTGATTTTCCCCCCAAAAAATATGATTTCAAGCAGTGATGGAATTCAAATATGTGAACAACCGGTTCTCTGTGTGGATGCCACTTCCGGAAGTCCATTCTGGGCCTGGGCAACAAAAAATTATCGGTTCTGCTGAACTGATGCGAACCGGCTGAATCCCACCACTGATTTCCAGGCCTGCTACATGAATCCTTTGAAGCCTTTCTACTTTCTTCTTAGGATTCAAATAAGTTATAGGAAAAGGGAAGAAGAGATTCTGAGATAACCCAAGGAGAATCCCATCATCATAGTTCTCTATAGTGCCTCTCCTCTCCCAAATCCAAACAAAGGTATTCCAGGAAGATGCATTTTTGGCACACTCTCAGGGGGAAAAATTCTGATTTATCTGGTTTTCCAGTTTTGAATCCAAGCATGATAACTGAAGGCTATAGAACACAAGGACTCTTACAGCTGATGCTTCGCCTGAACTCTCACACTATCTGGTTTGGCTTTCTCCCAGTCCCCAATATGGTAACCTTCATGCCTCAGTACTTACTGAATGTTTGGTAGAAACCTTCTCACTTGCTCTGCTGCCATTTGGCAAAAACTTGCTGTTCCCCAGATCTGTTGTCTTTGCTCACAATGGTGGTCAGATTGCTGCCATAGCTGATGTTAGATTGCATGTCAGCTATGCCTGGGGAGCTTCTATCTAGGTCAAGCACCTTTAGGCAGCTTAGGATTTTCAGTTGTTTCCCAGATATTCACTGGGAATATACATTCATCACAAAATATATGATCTGTGCCCCAGAGTTGGTTCTCCCAGGATTTCCAGATTTCAGCACATCCCAGCTGATTGCTTCAAATAATTTGGATAGTATGGTTTCAAATTCACACATGCATACAGTTGCTTAGTGAGAATACCATTTTACATAAGGCTCAGCAGACAAGGAATGGAATGTAAACCCAAGCAGTTTCTGAAAAAGGAAGCTAGCCTGGATAATTTCAACAGGAACATGAAGAAGAGAAATCAAAATCCAGTCCAAAGTTCAGAGAGCCAATCCATATCAGTCAACTAATCTGAAGGTCAGAGTTTCAGGGTTCACAAGCAGAATTCACAGGAATAACACATCAGGAAATCAGATAATTGTTTCCAGTAAGATTGCCTGTTAAATCAGACTGCAGCCAGCAATCTTCAATTGAGACAATTAGCTTCTTCCTTGGCAAGGAGCTTCATGTTGCATCTGTTGTACCTGCTGCTCTACTGAGTCTGAGGGCTTAGAGGTCTATCTCTGATCTGATTGTTCTAGCTGTTCTGATGGTGTATGTGTTTGATCAGTTTTAGGTGGTTTCTAGTTTGGGTTTACCTGAAACTGACATTCTACCGGTTCAGACGAAGAAGCTTCTTCAGAGTCAGAATCAGAGTCTCAGCCCTGGACCATGACAGTTGGAATCATTTCAGTGATGCATTTCTTAGGATTATTTGCCAATGGGAAATTAATCTCCTAAGTCCTGTCTTTGGTCTTCTATGAGGTTGATATACCTATGTCCAATCTCCTACCTACTACCAAGAAAGAGTTAGGTTTTCCAAGTGAGGTCCCAAGTTCCTATGGTAGCCATAACCAAAATAGCTATGAAAGTACAGAGGACAATGACCAGATAGTAGTGGTTCTCCAAGGACACCAGCTCAGCCAATTGTAGCTAATTCACTGACTGCCAAAACATTTTCTGAAGACCATGTATATTTTAAAAAAACCAGGCCTCATATGGTTGCCATCTTGATTTCCCCCCCCCCCCCGCTTAAGCCCCTGGCAGATGTCTCTGATAGCATCTGTCACTGCAGCAAACAGACCATGTGGAGGAGCCCTCTGATGCCATATCCTCATTTACAGCTTTTAATTGGAAATATATGTGTCTTGATGCCCGGCAACCCTCCCATCAATCCAATGCATCAGGTATTTTTCAAAATGGCAAATGCACATATTTTGGGAAGAGACTATTGTTTTACTACTTTCCATGTCAAGCAGGAGTGGATTTTTGTTATTACATGAGTTGCACCAGCTCCAAGTGGGATTTTTACACTCTGAATGGAAGGTGTAAAAATCAGTATATTGCAATTGGCTTAAGTGAAGACAATTTTTAAGTTATTTTATTGGGAAACCTTACTCTGTTCAATGGGACATGCTCCCAAGATACTGTAAGTGTGTATAGGCTAAATGGTACAAACCGTCTTGAATAAAAACTTACCTGAAGTAAAAACATTTTGGTATCCAGACTAGGAATATAATCAATTTTCTTATTATCTAGTTCATAAGTCATGTTTAATCTTCTGGTAATATTATTACAAATCCCATAATGTTCTCCTTAGAAGAAAATACTGTGTGAGGAAGTACATAAGAATCTGTGCATGTGTTTGAAACCAGCTGCTTGAAAGGTTTTGTCTAATCCTAAAGTCCACTGTGAAACTTGGTCAGTTACAAAGCCAGTTTCTTTGAATGTACACGTATCTAAATATTTTTTTTAAAAAAACAAAATGTAAGGAGGAAATCTGATCTTATGCTTGATTTTCACAGAACTGGACAACTGTAAATAAAATTGCACCTATTTTATTTTTAAAACGGCACCTTGGACTTTCTACGCTTGTGGAATGGGCTTCCCAGATAAATACAGATGCTATGTGTGACCTTTCTAAGCTTGCAGGGATAACAATATATGATACTCAATCATGCTCTAAGAATAGCAGTACAGTCAGTGCTCTATTAATGAGTGACACTGAGCACTTTTCGGTATGGGTGTGGATAAAACTGTACTTAGCTAGTAGCTCAGAAAATAAAGGAATGCTGGTGAAGACTTACCTAAGTGACATATGGCTGGTGTGAATAGAAAATCTTCAGGAGTAAAGGTGATAAAGCACATGTAGGAGGTATCATTAGCAAATACAGGATACAAAAAAGGGTTGGGTAATAAACGTAAAATATTCTAGAAAAACTCCCATGCAACTGGCTCTTGATAAAAGGGGAAAAGTTCAATTTTCTATCCCATGGAAGGGAATTCAAGTGCTTGTAATTAAACCTGAATGAGATAAGATATGAGGTAAGAACTGGGATGGTGGTGCTCTAATAGCAAAATTAACGGCAAGGAAAGTGCTGGTTTGCCACTTTCAATATTAAAATAAAATTGAAGTGTTTCGCTCCTAAAATAGAAAACAGCAACATAAAAAACTGTTTCTAATAAAATAAAGCCCACAACCCGCCACCACTGCCCACCTCCAATTCAAAGTACTTCGCCACACAGAAAACAAACTACCAGAGAGACCGTGCCAATTTCTTTTCTAATACTTTTATTCACTATAGGTACAAAATACTGTACAGAGTACAGTATGGACAAAAAGCCCACCTTACATCTGTAAATAAGTTGGACAACATAATTAACATTTGCTTCATCTAATAATCCTTTTTGGGATCACGATCATGACTCTATCAGATACACAAGCAAACAGCTCTGATTTTTTCTAACTCTGCAAGCAAGAGTGAAAGGTCATAGAGGTTTTATCCCTGTTGTTGTTCACAAAACACTCTTTTACTTCTCCATGGTAACTACTGAGTAACCAAACAGAGGCATCATCCTACACAAATGTTTACCTAGAAATATTAAGGTGAAAATAACCTGTGGTTGCTGAATTCCAGTAGGAAGCCAGCTGTGAGGACTCTTAAGTTCCTACAATACTCTTCTGTTCTTGGAGTAGTTTTCCAAAAAATGGATTATTTATAACGTCAACAAAGATATATTCACCAACACAAAGTTCAAACTAAACCAAGAATCTCTTTAACTATAGGTTTCTAGTAGCTTAGTAAACAAAGAAGTCCACAGCTTGCTGGTATAGCACATGCTTTGATGAAGAAAGTTCATCCATGAAAGCTGCCATTTGATTTTATTTGTGAAGTGTAATGGGGTTGATGATGGAAAGGCCTCATTGATACAAAATATTGAAAAAAGGCAGCTGGTGTCGATATCAAGTTACAATACAGTTGTGGTTGATATATGAGGTGGCACCTTTTTAAAAATTTGTGTGGAGATGGAAAATGCTGTTATAATTCTCTTATACAAAGAAAAGAGGAACAAATGACCATACTCAAGTTATTTTACTTTGGTCACATTATGAAAAGATTTAGCTCTCTGGAGAAATCTCTTGATACTGAGAAAGGTGAAACAGAAGAGGATGACCAGCACCAGGTGGAGTAACTCTGTTACAGTAGCAATGGATGCACTGTTTGAAGACCTGAAAGACCAGGTTAAGGACTGTTTGTCACAGAGAAAATCTGCACATTCACTAAGAGTTGACTCCAACTTAATGGCACATACTGTAATCAAATAAAGCGAAAGCTAATAATAATAAATGCAAAAAGTACAGGTTGATTAGTTTGTAAAATACATTGGGAAAGTACTGCTCTTTCGAAGGCCAGATCCTGAAGTTGAAACTCAAATACTTTGGCCACCTAATGAGAAGGAAGGACTCACTGGAGAAGAGCCTAATGCTGGGAAAGATTGAGGGCAAGAGAAGAAGGGGATGACAGAGAATGAGATGGCTGGATGGAATCACTGAAGCAGTAGGCATGAGCCTAAATGGACTCCAGAAGATGGTAGAGGACAGGAAGGCCTGGAGGAACATTGTCCATGGGGTTGCGATGGGTCAGACACGACTTCGCAACTAACAACAACAATTTTATCCAATAGAAAGGATGAAAAATAACGATTAGTACACGTTGGAAAAGAGAAAGTGGCAAAATATTTTGACTAACTCAAAATTGGTTGTGAAATTCATTAAGAATGGTATATGATGGGAGCAAAAGCATGTACAAGTATAAAATGGTTAGTGAATAATTCAATACTACCTGGAAGTAAGTAATATATTTTTCCTATGAAATATATTTAAGAATAAACATGTAAAATACAGTACCTGTGATATTCAACGTGGGTTAGAGACATAAATGTGTAGATATGCAGGTGGAGATGACATATCAAAGTATATATTTAATTGTATGGTGCAATAAAGAGCACAGAACTAAAAACCTAATGCCTGAAAGATCAAAGTTTGATAAGGAAAATTGAGAGAATGCTTATAAACATCAATGATGAAAAATTAGATAATTCTGTGTATCTTTGTAAAATGTTTATTAAAGTTGGAATAGATGGAGAGGATTTAATTGTAAATGCTGATAGAAAAATAATGATAGAATGTAGTACTAATATTTGTCAAAAGAAATTAAAATTGCAATAGCTTACTTACATGAAGTAAAAGTTGGGGATAGCAGGAAAAAACAAAAGTTGACATGTAGTGGGAACAGGTTACGTAAGAAATGTGATGATAAAACAAGAAAAGATAGGGTCATGAATGAGTGGACTGAATCCAAGAGGGAGTGGCCAGTTTGAAAGAAACTTACTAAGGTTGGATCATATACAGAGTATGAATAAAGACTGACTCACAAAGAAATACAGTATATAAGGGGTCCTTGGTGCTGAGCTTGTTTGTTTTCTTGCAGACGTTTCATTATTCAAACTAGGTAACGTCATCATTGCTAGTAAGGAGTGCTATTTGTGGCCAATTTATATTCTAGTGCAGGGGTCCCCAACCCCTAGTCTGTGGACCAGTACCAGGCCATGGCATGCCAGCAACCGGGCCGCACAAACAAACGAAGCCCCATTTGCAGGATGCAGGCAGCGCACAAAGCCACAAACTGTCCGGTCTGTAGAAAAAACGGTCCCTGGTGCCCAAAAGGTTGGGGACTTCTATTATAGTGGCTTGCCTGCCAGTGTTGGTGAAGGTAGTCTTAGGTATTCTTTGGTTGGTGTTTGCTGTTGGCTTCTTTGGCAATTTCTTGATTGGGGTATTGTTTACTTGATTGTTGGTCTTATGTTAAGCTTTGAGTTAATCTACGCTGATCTGGTGCTGTTTGCTGGAGGATAGCTGGCTTGGGTCTTTTTGTTCCTTTTTGGGCTGGTTGATTGTCTCTTTTGCATAGTCATATATATATATATACAGTATATGATTCTAGTCAATGGATTAAGAGGAAAGCAAAAAATGAAAAACTCATGGCTAGAAAGAGTTGATGACAACCTCAAAAAATAAGAAATATAAAGTATATGAATTAGCAGCATATACTGATAACTTTATTGTCACTTTGAATGTACACCAATCGGCATACATCAAAATGAAATTTCGTTGCATACAGCTCTCAAAGGGTCACCACCTCCGATATATACTCCTTGTTCGGGGCCCGCTCAAATTTCACATTGTCCATTTTAGTCTCTAGGGAGTGAACGATGGCAAACAGGACAGATGGAAATGGGGCTCCATGTGGATTAGCCCTCAAATTCGCTTGTATTCTGACAACCTCGCCTTCTTTCTTTTTTCTGATCCTGACTCTTCCGCCCTTTCCTTAAAGAGGCCTTGCTTCTTTTCACCCCTGGAGCATGCTGCTGCTGCCGCCACCAGCTCCTCCAAAAGCCTCTCTCTCTTCCTCTGGGCCTGCTGACAGCCTCATCCAGTTCCTTCGCTCCATAAGCTCCAGGTCCTCTCCTCCTCTGCCTCCTCTGGAAACAGCCCTGATTTGCAATAGAATCCATCACTGGGCCAGCAGTCAGATCTTGCTGCTGGTAGAACAAATTCAAACAGCGCCAACGACTTTTAACACTCTCACCAACAGTTCCAAAACAACTAGAAACTCGCCAGGCCAGCAAAGATTGTTGGTCGTATGTCGTATGTTACCTTAGTTCCACCATGTTGCTCAAACACATTAAAATCTTCCTGATCATGTGGCCTATAGCCTTTACTATCCCTCCCAAAACTATTCGCCTTCAAGAGCCAATGCAGCCGCAGCCATTCCAGGCACCGCCATCTTAGAACTTATACTGTACTTATGAAACAAGTTTGGTTTGCTAGAACGTATGGAGAAGTTAATGGATACTTTTGGTGTAAACTAGATTTAGTTACATTTCTTTTTTTCATCTCTTGCATTTAATATTGTTGCTCATTGCTTCTCATTCTTTGGTTCCTCTGCTTTCCATAATGTTGTGTTGAAAGAAAAACCTTCATCAGGGTCCAGTCCAAGCTGGGAATAAACAAAATGGAGACTACTTTAGAAAGAAAGTTGTAGTTTATTGAAGAGCAGAGCCAGACAGAAAGATGGCTCTGGGAAAGCTGACCACATGTTGCTAGGAGTGCTGGGTTTTTATACCTTCTTGGGCTTTTGTGTTTGGAGTTCCTGTTCCTGTGGCATGAACTTTGACCTGAGGTTTTGAGTGTGTCCTTTTTGGTATTGGTAGGCTAATCCTATTATGTCCCAAAGATCATATCCTGCTTCTCTGGGGCTGGGGCTGATGGCTTACTTCCTGTGTTGGATTTTTTGGGTGAGGGGTTGCTGGTTCTAATTCAATCACTCTGCTAATGTTAGTTTTAAGTTTTGTTGCAGGGGATTTCAAAATATTGTCTTTAATAGGCTTCTGCATGGTGGTATTTACTACTGAATGGGGCTGAATGGGATTATCAAATCTGCATTTCTAAAAGGTGGTTTCCTGAGTTTCTACTTGGGGCTATTAAGAAAAACTGGGCCTGCTTTTCTGCCTTTAAGATCCTTTGAGGAAATATATTCTGCCATTTTAATATTCCCCAAAATTTCTTTCTCTGGGGGGCAGGGGTGCTGTCCTCCTATAGTTGGTTACCATACTTGCAAAGGAATAGCATGTTGTATATACACAGATTGAATATTAACTTGAGCAATTTTAACAATATCTCAAGAGACCAGAAACTATTGCAGGCAGAAATGCATTTAATCATGCCTTTCAAACATTCATATGTGAATTGAATTGCAAAGCAAAAATAGCAACCTTTGATATATAACTTTAGACTGCAAATAAACAAATTACATTAGAACACCCTTTTCACTAATAATTTGTGGGAGGGAGGATGGGTATATTCAGAGATTTTTTTTAAAGTCTTCTATATGCAGTTTGACATGGAAAAAAGCAATGGATCAACCATTTGAGCCAATCACATATATACTTCATGGAATAAAATTATAGCTGAACGCCCTGAAATCAAAAGCTTTAACTGTAATATTAGATTCATTTTCCATGTATTTTCATTTTTTTAATTTTAGCTTAATTTTTACAGAGATGAACAATTTGTAATTACGATTTTCAAGTATTAACATTACATACATAATATGTATCAATATGCTCTCCAAATATTCAGAATGTTAGCAAAGACATGTAATAGTTGCTTTATTTAATCAAAGCACTAATGGAAAATATAAAAAATGTATAAGAGGAAAATTTGAGTTCATTATTCATGTAATCGTCTGCTTTCTTCATTGCAGTTACTTTTTAGTAATGTTTTTTTTTCTTCTAAATCCTCAACAGGCTTCTAATTATTGTTTGGATGTAAGAGTACATCTTAGCCTCTGCAGAATCAGTTTCCCTGTTGCACAAATGTTCTCATTAGGAAGACATTGAACATGGGAAGAATATAAATGAGATTTTTTTTTATATTTTGATCAAAGAATAGTGGAGCCAAATTACCACACTATTAGGTCTTCCACAGAAATTAGATGACCAAATGGCTTTTTTTAACGTCCCCTGTTATAAACACTGACACTTCATGAAACATTCATGTTTGAATGACACACTGCCTTTTAGAAATCAATTTGATGTAAAGATTCATCTGTATATGACACTTTTAGATTTTTCCCATGTTTTCTAATGTTACAAACCCAACTCTAATTCAACTGAAGCTCTTATTCTTAATCCAATATCTGTATGTATCTACTCAAGCATATCAGAACATGGGTGAAAATCAAATATTAGTTTTAGATTCTCTGATCAGTTTGGCCTATTATACTTGTTATGATAGCAATGTAATCAACATAGGCTATTGTAGTTAAATTGGCCCAGAATCAGATTTATCAAACAGGATTTATATAAGAATAACACTAGAATGCATGGGGAAACCCAATGTGCCAATAAAAGCAGAATACACAATAAAGTGTGTTTGCATTAACGTTGCAGGCACGCTCAATGCTGAATTGAACAATCTGTGGAAATGACTAGCAATTAAGAATGCTTTCAGACTAGGTTTTTTCTTTCTTTTAATAAAGCCTATTTGTTGTCTCCTTCACAAAATGTTATGGCAAGTGGAATCCAGTACTGCCAACTTGAAAGCAGATACCATTCTTGATTAAGAAAGGAAAGCTAGAATCACTGAACAATGTATTCTGATTGACAGCATAGGACCCTCCCTATCTTATAGCATCCCCACCTGCAAAGGAAGCTTCCAAGGAAAAAACTGCTTTTCTGGTTAAATACATGCTACCTATTTAGTACATTCCTAGCATTTCCCTTCAGTGTAAAGAGGTTGCCCACAGGTAGTCCTCAACTTACAATACTTCATTTAGTGACCATTCAAAGTTACTGAAAAAAATGACTTATGACCATTTTTCACACTTAACGACCGTTGCCACATCCTCATGGTCACGTAATCAAAATTCAGATGCTTGGCAACTGACTCATATTTATGATGGTTGCAATGTTCCGGGCTCATGTGATCACCTTTTGTGACCTTTCAATAAGCAAAGTCAATTGGAAAGCCAGATTCACATTTACCCATTTACCCAAAAATAAGATGGAGTCTTATTTTTTGGAAGCCTCCCAAAGAGACACCAGGTCTTATTTTCGGTGAATGTCTTACTCACCTCTGACACCGACAGCCCTTCTGGGGCTGAAGGAGCAGCTGCATTCCGGCCTGCATTTTGCAGTCAGGCCTTTCCAGAAGGCCTGTGCAGCTGAGTACCGAGCTATGGATTGAATCCATAGCTAGGTCCTCGACTGCAGAGGCCTTGCAGAACCGAGCTACGGATTGAATCCATAGCTCGCTTCTTGGCTGCACAGGCCTTCCAGAAAGGCCTGTGACTGAGAAATGCAGGCCTGACTGAAGAAGACGCCTCAGAAGTGGGCCGGTGAGGAGAAGCCTGGCTGCAAGGTAAGTGATCCCCACCCCACCCTAGCTTGATTTTTTTTTAAAAAAAAACAGGTTTTATTAATTTTCTAATTTTACATCCAAATGTTTATGAAGCAATGTGGTGATTGGATAGTCAAAAGTGCAATAACAAAATCCTTTTGTAGATAGCTCAGGGTACGTCAACAAAAATTCCCTTTCCAATTCCCTTAGTCACAATATCAAAATCAAATTAATACATTTCTAGTTGTAACACAATCAATTAGAGCAACCCTAGCTTGATTATTAAGTGTGTGCCTCACTCCAAAACTACAGGGAGTGCAGAATTATTAGGCAAATGAGTATTTTGACCACATCATCCTCTTTATGCATGTTGTCTTACTCCAAGCTGTATAGGCTCGAAAGCCTACTACCAATTAAGCATATTAGGTGATGTGCATCTCTGTAATGAGAAGGGGTGTGGTCTAATGACATCAACACCCTGTATCAGGTGTGCATAATTATTAGGCAACTTCCTTTCCTTTGGCAAAATGGGTCAAAAGAAGGACTTGACAGGCTCAGAAAAGTCAAAAATAGTGAGATATCTTGCAGAGGGATGCAGCACTCTTAAAATTGCAAAGCTTCTGAAGCGTGATCATCGAACAATCAAGCATTTCATTCAAAATAGTCAACAGGGTCGCAAGAAGCGTGTGGAGAAACCAAGGCGCAAAATAACTGCCCATGAACTGAGAAAAGTCAAGCGTGCAGCTGCCAAGATGCCACTTGCCACCAGTTTGGCCATATTTCAGAGCTGCAACATCACTGGAGTGCCCAAAAGCACAAGGTGTGCAATACTCAGAGACATGGCCAAGGTAAGAAAGGCTGAAAGACGACCACCACTGAACAAGACACACAAGCTGAAACGTCAAGACTGGGCCAAGAAATATCTCAAGACTGATTTTTCTAAGGTTTTATGGACTGATGAAATGAGAGTGAGTCTTGATGGGCCAGATGGATGGGCCCGTGGCTGGATTGGTAAAGGGCAGAGAGCTCCAGTCCGACTCAGACGCCAGCAAGGTGGAGGTGGAGTACTGGTTTGGGCTGGTATCATCAAAGATGAGCTTGTGGGGCCTTTTCGGGTTGAGGATGGAGTCAAGCTCAACTCCCAGTCCTACTGCCAGTTTCTGGAAAACACCTTCTTCAAGCAGTGGTACAGGAAGAAGTCTGCATCCTTCAAGAAAAACATGATTTTCATGCAGGACAATGCTCCATCACACGCGTCCAAGTACTCCACAGCGTGGCTGGCAAGAAAGGGTATAAAAGCAGGAAATCTAATGACATGGCCTCC
Organism: Vipera ursinii; assembly: GCF_947247035.1. NCBI lineage: Eukaryota > Metazoa > Chordata > Lepidosauria > Squamata > Viperidae > Vipera > Vipera ursinii. Next base: position 264,259,913 of record NC_139512.1, on the reverse strand, counting down.
TTGTTCACCTGATCTGAACCCCATTAAGAACCTGTGGTCCATCATCAAATGTGAGATTTACAAGGAGGGAAAACAGTACACCTCTCTGAACAGTGTCTGGGAGGCTGTGGTTGCTGCTGCACGCAATGTTGATGGTGAACAGATCAAAACACTGACAGAATCCATGGATGGCAGGCTTTTGAGTGTCCTTGCAAAGAAAGGTGGCTATATTGGTCACTGATTTGTTTTTGTTATGTTTTTGAATGTCAGAAATGTATATTTGTGAATGTTGAGATGTTATATTGGTTTCACTGGTAAAAATAAATAATTGAAATGGGTATATATTTGTTTTTTGTTAAGTTGCCTAATAATTATGCACAGTAATAGTCACCTGCACACACAGATATCCCCCTAAAATAGCTATAACTAAAAACAAACTAAAAACTACTTCCAAAAATATTCAGCTTTGATATTAATGAGTTTTTTGGGTTCATTGAGAACATGGTTGTTGTTCAATAATAAAATTAATCCTCAAAAATACAACTTGCCTAATAATTCTGCACTCCCTGTAGGCCTTATTTTTGGGATAGGGCTTATATTAGCCCCACCCCCAAAAATCAAGCTAGGGCTTATTTTCAGGGTAGGCCTTATTTTTGGGGAAACATGGTAATTACAACTGCAGTGATTCACTTAGTAACTGTGGCAAGAAAAGTCATAAAATGGGGCAAAATTCACTTAACAAATGTCTCACTCAGCAACATAAATTTTTGGTTCAGTTGTGGTTGCAAGTCAAGGACTACCTTTATTCAACTGGGTCAGACCATCACATATAGAATGTTGCAAACAAACATGCCAGGAAGGAGGTGTTTGTTATACGCCCTGTTTTTAGTGGTATGCAAATCCAAGTCAAATCTTTATTATTGTCAAAGACCAGCATGCCAAGAATGTATCCATTGATCTTCCTGCCTAGCAGGCTGACCAGAGTACAGTTCAAATGGAGAAGATGGCTTTGCTCCTTTTCTTAGAATAAAGCAGTGATAGCAAAGAAGGATTTGGAAGGGGAGAAGTATATGTGCACCATTGACAGAAGGCATTACGAAAAGCCTCTCAATGGCACTCAGCTGGCAGACTGATGGGAGTGTTACTCGTATATATTGTCATGGATTCTGCTATGTTGTGATTAAGTGGAGTAACTCAAATTGTCTGGGAAAAAAGAGGACAGGGCTGACAGTGAAATGAGATAGTTGGCATTTGTTCTGGTGAGCTGTGTTCTCAAGCCTGTGAAATAAAGGATTTATTATTTGTGTGTTTACATTTTGGCTTTGGTTGTCATTTATGGCATCTAGATAAAACACACAAAACTTTTATTCTAGCAACCAAGCTTATTTGTCCAGGCATTTTACCCTTAGGATTGTGTCAACTGAGCATAGCAAAGATCCTGGTTCTTTCTAATGCCATGTCAAGCAGGTTTTTTTAAAAACCTATTTAAAACCTTGGCTTTGGAAATAGGGAAAACATCACACTTATAAAATGTATTTTACATTTACATTTACAAAGCTTATCCTTTCTTACAAACGCTGTTTCTTATTGGTTCCTGCGTATCTCACAAGCCTGGACAAGATTGCAGCTGAGAGAAATGCAGGGAAACACATCTTCGTAAACATGCTAAAGAATTATCTATCATTATTTTTATTTTTTTCCCTATTAACTATGTACCCAGGTGAAGCTTTCCTTCCTAAACTTCCCTGATGATGCTAAAATCCTATGTGCATCAGTAGCTGTATGCACAACACTCATTTTTCCTTTTAGTGGTCAATCTGCATGATGGATTAGGCATCTTTCTCTGGATTACTCTGCCAGAAGTTTTTGTGAAGCCATAAAAGCAGCATTCTCTTCAGAACATTCATTCAATGGTATATCTGTATTCAGTTTCTGGATTACTGATTTCCTGAAGATGTAAATACCAGCACTGAACCCCACATCTACGACTGCACAGATTCCATATAACCTTTAGCAGCAGCAGCAGCCCTAAGGTCAATTAATTTAAGTATGAAATGTTTCTCTACGAATGTATTTGGAAGAAGCAACAATCAGCATCCAGCAAACTGAATTTAAAGACAGAATAAGAGCAAGAATAGTAAAAGAATCATTAAGGCATTTGAAGAGATCAACTTCCTTCTTTCATCATTTGCCTGCAAGAGGTAGAAGACAGAGACTAGCATACCACACACTTTTTATGTATCTACTGGAAGCACAAGCCTGCATTCAGAAAATGCACTTTGTATAAACATTAATACAATGTGTCTTACCTACCCTGGCCCACATTTTTAGCCCTTTTCAAATTTCAGAAATGATATTCACAAAAGCTACTGAATTTTTCCCCGTTTTTTAAAATTACTATACTCCTAACGAGTGATTAAATAAATGACCTGCTGCAATTTTACAACAAATATTAAAACATTTTAAACCATCTTGTTTTGCATGTAAACAATAGCAAAAATCGTATGTCAGAATCTGTACATAAGATTTAAAATTCTGATTGTTAAAAAAGTAAGCAGTCCAAAACCAAAATATCACCATAAATAGATAAAAGACAGGATAATTACAAAACAATCTCTTAAGTGGTACTGTTTAAAGCCACTTAACAGAACTTTGTTATAAAGTTTACAGCCATAGAAATAATCCACTGTACTATCTATTATAGAATAAACATGGGCTAAGACAGAGGATATGATCTGGTCAATATGATAAATAGTGAGTAAGAAAAAGAAAAAAAAGGTAATGAGATGATATAATTTATAGGTTAGACAGTGCATGCAATTCCACTCCAAACAATACCTATCCTTAATTCAGTTTTTGCTTTATACTAAATGATACACTCTAAGCAATTAAAGTCTGCATCTAAGTTTTGTCCACTGACATCCCCATGCCACAGTAATAATATGCACAGGATGAGATTAATCATATCACACAAATCATGATTTCTCTCAATCAATTCTACAGCATTATACTGTATTTTCAGGTACTAATAAATATTGGCAGCATTAGAGTCCTTTATGTATACAGTACATAATTTCCTGAAATAGGATGGATCTTAGAAAAGAATAGGATGGATCTTAGAAAAGAATCCTTTATGTATTATGCAATCCGTTTTCCCTATCACTTTCAACTATTTGGATACAGGTATGTCTCTTCCCCTAAAAAAAAAAGAAGCAGTACAAACCAGGTAGGTAAGTGATCTTCGCTAAAAATTAATCTGTATAATTTGCAGTTAAAAATTAAGACACATTAGAAGTAAGATCAGTGACATTTTACGAAATGCTGTCAACTAAGCTGTCCTTGTTCAAGCAGTTCCTTGTATATTTTCATCCGAATTGATGGTGTGGATAAAAGTTCTCTTATCTGGTTCACTTTGGTCAACAGGGGCAACAATTCTCTATGCAAAGCTTCCTTTACTAGAGCTGTTTCAGGGCTCTTCCCTAAAGGAAAAAGAATAACAACACATGTTTGTATACAATTAATATGATTAAAATGTTATGGAACAAATTACCAAAATATGCCATTGTGTGGAACATACATAGTTTTGCTTCAATGCATATTTTTTTACCGTGAAGAGTAATGTTAATCAGAGAAAAATACAATTTTTGTGTGAAAATTGTACTTTAAAATGAAACATGATATTTAATATCCAGTTACATTCTATTGGGCAACAGTAATTGTGGTTCATATTAAGATTTCAGTACTGATTGCTCTTCGATACAATAGATTGGCTTCTTCTCCAACAAAGCACTTTATTCAGTTGTGCTGAACAAAATTCACGGTACTGTTTTTTTGGCCATTCGTTTTGCTTCCAGGCGGTACACAAAGAAAGCAACGGAGAAATAACTCTGTAGTCAAAAAACACAAAAAAGATGACACTTTTTTTTGGGGGGGGGGAGTCACATCTCTCTGTCCATCTTGTCCTTTCCTCTCTTTGTCTGATCTTCTTTCCCAGAGTTCAGTAGTTTTTTTTTTAAATAATTATTTTCAGTAGCATTGGCATCTGTCTCTTGTAAAGCTCTGTGTTCTCAGTTCAGAAAGGATATCTGATAGCAAACTATAACCATCATTCCAGTGAGGACAATTCTGAAGAGTAGGGAGCAGAGACATGGATGTTGGTGGTACAGCCCTCCCTTTTTGGCCTCCAAAACAGTCATTTTCTAATGTCACTCTCGCTTTCTTTGCTATTTCCAACGGCCACCTCCTCAGTTTTCACTGGGGTCCCACAATCATTTTGTATGTTTTTGTTTTGAGTTTCTTCTAGATACTGCTGTACCGCCTTGAGGACTGCAGTCTCCACCAGCTTTTTGCTGAGGCTCAGCAATTCTGCATCATCTGGCTCTGCCCCCTTTTTGTCACCTGTACACCACAACAGACAAAAATCAGTAAACCTAAGCAGGGAAAGCTGCATGCAAATACACACTTCTGGAGAAAAGCTCCTCAGACACACGGGATACACGTTCATAAGGGTGTTCTTGCTTTCTTTGCTTCCAAAACCCCTGCAAACCCTTCAGAATGAAAGAGCCCCTTGCGCTCTCTGAGACTGGTTGTTTTCTTGCAGACGTTTCATTACCCAAAATTAGGGAAGATCATCGGTGCGAGTAAGGAGTGGGGTGGGTTCTCAGTTTATATTCAACCCTGAGTACAAATATTCTTTGTTGAAAAAAAATAGCCAGTACTGTAGGCAGTAAGGAAGATGACCTTGCCAGAGATACTATATAGATCAGCTCTGTTCCTAAACCAACAAGGGCAAAAACACAGCTTAAGTCTAAAACAAGAAGCTATGCTTAAGCAACTCAGACAGATACCTGCCTAATTTACATGAAAATGGGGGGGAGTAAAGAACAGTTAGATTTGCAAGATTCTGCTACTATAGCCAATAATAATAAAAATATTGTAGTTTGAGCCTTCTTTAGAGTTGATTTCTTGGTTTGGTCCACCTAGTGAGGCTGAACCTAAGTTTTCCTCAGTTCTTTGCCTGAATCTTAAAGCAGCCTGTCTCTTTCCCTGGATTCTGGCTATTGCATTTGCCTCTTTTGCCCAAAGAAAATTTCTAATCCAACAATTACCCAAAGTCTCAGCTTATAATTTGAAAATCATCTTATTGCAGGAATTTAAAACATAAATCTTGGTGCAATTCGGGACTAATATGTGGTACAGTCTTATTGAAGTTAATGAAATTGTAGCTGAGATAAGAAAGTCTGATGAGGGACTACTGTAAGGCTAATTAAGAAGTAATAACAAAAAATGTAATAAATACCATTAAACAGAAATGCAAGTCATATAGAGCTTATCCTCCAGAAAAATAACTTGTGTTTTTTTAATTATGCAATGTTTATCCACATTGATACACCATTGAAATGGCAAGTCAATGTTATCCAAGGATTCCTAGTTTGAAATCCTGTTTATTTCATATTTAAGTCAAATATACTTCATAAATCCTACTTGCAACACTCTTGGACTGGCTCCAAATCTCAATGATCATATAAAGCAGAAATTGGAGCAAGGCAAGTATTTTCCTTGGAATTACTGCAATTCTGCAAATATTGTGAGATGTCAGTTTTCCTTCTGGTGAGGAATATTTCCTTACCCACCTACTGCCCCTGGGTTCAAGCTACCCGTTACTCTCTACCCACAGAAATTAAAGTTCCTGAAGCCGAACTCTTCCTTTTCTTCTCCCTTCTCCCTTTGTCCAACCAAGCAGCAATCATGGTCTTAGTACTGGGAAAAACATCTGAAAAAGTACTGACTTACTATTCTGTCACCTTCATAACACAGAGAGCTTTTAAATGCAAATAACATGCTAGATATCATCATCATCAACATGCTAGAAAGCCACTGAAAGATTGCAGTGCCTGTTTTGAATATAGCTTCCTATCGTTGCTATCACTCAAATTCTTTTGCAAAGTGCAAATGAATCTATTTAAAGGGATGTATGGAAAACATGGTGCTGGCAATTTATTTTGTGGAGTAGTGGGGAGGGCTATTTGTTAAATGGTGGTAGCTGCGGGGACAGAACACGGACTGAGTGACATACTCTTATTGGTTAGCTGAAAGAGAAGTGCTAAGTCCTGATTAACCCATAGTATTCTTGGTTTTCCAAGGTTACTAAAAATATGTAGTACATCAGTCTGAAACTACTTTGCGAGGAATTAGGAAATGGAAATGCTGCCAGTGTGGAATGCTTTTTTTTAAATGAAAATGTAATATGCCCTAGCTGCTTAATCATATACTTTTCTACTAAAGTGTAATTTATAAATATACAACTCTATTGAATGCAGTCGATTTATATTTTGCTATGAAACTAGTACTATTGTTAAGCGTTCATTTTTTAACGTAAAACTGCTTTTTTGCTCCTAAGCAACTCAGTAATAATGGACTGAAAATGTCACTTTCAACTAAAACCAGCTCTGAGAAATAGTCAGCAGGGACAGAAACATTGGTTTTTCTTTTATTTGTTTGGTTTCTATAGTTGCCCATCTCAATAATGACATCTATGCCCCCCTTCTCTGCTCACCTAGCATTAATTTAGTTCAGGAGTTTTAAGAAGTAAATGGGTGCCTTAACCACTCTGCCCCATTAAAATCCCATATGCACATTCAAGGAGGAAAATAAGGCTCCATATTTTTGTTCCATTGTTCTGGCAAGCTTTAGGAATAACTAAAGAACACTGGCAGGCCAAACACAGTGAGCCATGGTTTTCCTATCCCTACTTTAGCCATAGTTTTTGGCTTGGACCATAGTTTTCATATCCTTACTTTACATTATTATTGAGCCATAGTTTTCATACCCTTACTTTGGGTTATTCAAATTTAGAACCTTTTAAATCCTTCATGAAAATATTTATTTAAATCCTTCTCTGAAATATTCACTGGCTTTCAATCGTTTAAAAATAGAGAAATACGGCAAATTCTATTCTTCTTGCACTGCATTAGAAAGATCTTTTAATGAAATGATATGAGAAACAGTGGAAAGCCTTGGAACTTGTAATATAATAGCCAGGAAACTTTCACTGAGTAGTTTTTATTACATTGCTTGTATGCATGGCCTTGAATGCTGTATAAATCATAAACAGACCAAATAATTCAAAGGCTTCAGTCGAAGCAAGTTATTTTCCACCTTGAAGGAACTGTGTTCCTCTTCTGTTTTATCAAGTTATATTTAGCACTTCCAACAAAGATACAATCTTTTATCTATTGTCATCCTCTGGGATACTATGTCACCTTTAACTGTAAAAAAAAAACTTTCTAGCATTCATGGCCACACTTACATAAAACACATGCCAAGCGCCTTATTCCCCTCCTGGAGTCTGTGTAACAAATGTTCCATCTAATTGGGCAGTTTGTCCAAACAGATGCCTATGGGAATCCCCTAATCATGGCCTAATAAAGAAAGCTATATCACATTTTTCTTTTTCCTCACCCTAGATTCTGAAATTAAGCATAGAGTTATTGTTATTCTGTCAGCGTTCACCTATATTAAAGATATATTATCTGTGATTTGTTTGATCCTTTCTTTAAGCAATCAGGAACCATTACAACATATTTTGACAAAACATACAGTATATTCACCACTGTTGCATTCTATATATAATCACACAATATATTTTATTTCCACACTCTTCAACCCAATGGGATTTAAATTATTGTACTAACTTCAGCGGGTCCTAATCTGATTAGGTTTTGATAATTGTTCTTTGCTCTGCCTCTTGTCCTTTGGGATAAAATCATGATCTTTTATGGGGCATCAATTCAAATACACAGAGTAATAATATTCCCCTAAGCATTGTCAAGGTTTTTTTAGTCTGTCATAGGACTTAGATCCTAGTTGTTCTTTTCTGAATCTATACCAATATGTCTAATCTTCTCAAAGTGTCTAAGTTACATTAACCTTTCTTCTCTATTTTTCCAGTATTTATATGCAGAGGATTAAGTAATTTCCATAGGATAACACTTCATTCTGCAACTGAAGAAAGGAAAGAAGGTAGAAGAGCACATAAAATAATAAAGTTTATTACTTTTGCAAGCTTATCTACCTTCTTTCCTTTCTTCAGCTGCAGAATGAAGTGCTTGGGGCGGCGCTAGTGCCAGTGGGACGCTCAGGGCATGATTCAGAACACGTGGAATAGCTTCCAAAATATCCCATTTAAAAGAGGAATCAAAATAACAGTGTGTTGTGCAAATGCTACACAGCAAGTTATATATTTAATTTCAATGTCATGTATTTTTCATGCTACTACACTTTAAGTAGAATGTGGAGTTCGTCAGCAATGGGTCCCTGGTTCTCAGAGCCCAGATGAAACAGGTGGGATGTGTCATCAGAATGGATGACCAATGATGAACCAGTTGCTCTACGGTGAACCAGAGTCTGGGAAGAGACCTTGAGGTTGACCATACAACTGCTACAAAGATGCTATGAAAGAAACCCTACATCACTGTCATATCCAACCAAGAGGACTAGAAGCTGCAAATGCTGTTGGGACCTGTTGGTCAGCTCTATTCTAGGCATTGCCAAAAACTTATAGAAAACCATGAGCAGCATCACAAAATAATACCCATGGTTACTATAACAATGGCCATTGTGCTAGACTCTGTGCTTCCAAAGTGGGATTGTAGAGCCACCTCCATGTCTAGCAATGAAATGCCCAGTATGTCTTCCTCAAACCTGAAGGCCTATCAGAACTATACATGTATTTTTCATGCTACTGTACTTTATCTTTAAGTAGCATATAACATTAAATGGTTACGTTGTCTTTTCCCCCTCATCTTCCTTTAACTTGTATTATACAAATTCTAGGCTTTATTTTAAAGCACATGTGATAAGCTTAGGATACTAATTTCTTTTGTGATGTAAGAAAACTAGTATCATAATAAGCTCCGGATTCCAGCTGATTTAAAGAAGACAGGATCACCCAATTCCAAATTGTGCTATGCTATTTGTGCCGCTGAAAATCAACTTCCATTAGAAGTGGCAAATTGCATAGCTGCTATAATGTAGTATTCATGCTCAAATCAGCCAGGATTGTAAAGATGCAGAACTCTTCTTTCACATGCATCTTCTGTCACACACATGCCTGGTGATAGGCCTGAACTGAGGATAAACATAATGGAGAATCAGCTCTCATTAAAACTAAAGATAGCCTCATGTCAAATTCAATCTGCTGACAGCATCATTCATTTTTTTTTGGAAAAATTATAGAAGTTCTTTACTGTTATTTTCTTCTAGGATGTCTATTAATTTCTCAAACTAGCCTTCAGCCCTGGAATTCCCATCCAGGTACTACCGGTAGTCAGAGCCAGTCCTGTTTAATCATCCAGAATCCACAAGCATTCCTTTGTCTCTTTATAGTGTATTTCTATTCATATTCCATCATCCTATTAGCCTGTTAATGCTGGGGATATTTGTTCCTGTAAACTAGTCTTAAACTAGACACAATGGAAATATATTTGATTGCCTAACCTCTTGGCTTCTGCCTCCAGGAGGGTATATGTGAAAATAAACATTTGTCATTTTGACTTAAATAGCTCATCTATGCCATCAATAGTTTCACCTGCACACTCTTTTTTTTGCTTCTTCTATGTTATCAATTGCAGTTTTATCCTGTTATCAACTGCAATTTTCAGTCTTGTGTTCCTGACTGAGATATGTCCACACTAATGTCCCAATACTATATTGATCTAGTCCAGGGCTTTTCAACTTTTCCACCCATTTTTAGGAAATGGCAACATCTGAGTACCACCACTACTTGCCTAGCAAGGTGTCAAAAACTTGATGACCAAAAAAAAAAAAAGGAAAAAAGTGATGAAGTACAGGTAGTCCTTGACTTACAACAGTTCGCTTAGTGACTGTTCAAAGTTACAATGGCACTGAAAAAAGTGCCCGCTCTTCCTCCTGTCCGAGGTTTTCACTGTTGTGAGCATTTCTGTTGAGGACTGGCAGCAGGGGTGGGGTGGGGGGTGTTTGGTTTTTATTCCCCCCCCCATCTGCTGGTTGGTTGCAGCAGGTTTTGGTCACTTCACATGGCCCTGGGACACTGTGACCATCATAAATATGAATCAGTTGCCAAGCATCTGAATGTAAATCACAAGGCCCTGGAGATGCTGCAACATTCCAGCTGATCGGCGCTTCTTCTGGGCTCAGGAGATGCGCCAGGATCAGTGCCAAGCTCCATCTCCGCTGAGCCCTGACAACCCTGCAGCTCCAACCATCTCTCACTCAGGCTTGTGCGGTGCTGCCACCAGTTCAGCTCATTTCCCTCCCCCACTACCACTTTCCTAGGATGGTCGCGTACCACCTGCCAGGTGCCAATGTACCACAGGTGGTACCCGTACCACTGGTTGAAAAGCCCTGATCTAGTCTACAAATTAATGTTATTGGGATATGTAATTTCAAACTCTGGATTAAAGCTTATGCAACTAAGCATGCTTTTTCTTTCTGGCTGAGTACTTTCCTATGTTTAAGATTTATTCTTCTGAATGGGGGGGGGGAAGCATCCATGTTGCCCTGCATTCTTAACCAAAAAAATATCTCAATATAACCAAACTCATCGCCCTATTAGGTAAAAATTAAAAAATTATGTATATTAGAAATAGATCTGCAAGCATACTTTGAAGAATAAATATTGTATTATAATCATGCTAAATGGTCTACATTAGGGGTGTCAAACTGCCAGCCCATGGGCCAGGTGCATCATCTGGAAGCCACGCCCATCCCATTGCCGGCAATGGCAAAACAGTCCTGATACGTCTCACGACATCACATGAAGTCACGAGTTTGACATGTCTGGTCTACATGATAGCTTCCCTTTCCTATGTGGCAGATCAAACTTTGTAAGAAACTTCATCCATATTATATTATTATGTCAGAAACTTGTAGTTACACTGATTCAGTTAAGCTCAGAATTCATGGAAACCACTAACATTTCTCTTAAAATATTTTCCCCCCCCCACCCCAAAAACCAACCCAGAAATTTGGAGAAAGAGCATGCACAAAAAATGTTTAGTAGTCAAAGAGATTAACAAAGTGCAAGTACTTTGAAGATTGGCATGTCAATAATTGTAATTTTAAAAAATAACAATTTCCATAAAATAAGGAAGAAAGACTAATATCTGAAAGTGTACCATAATGAAATGGACCAGATATCTGCATTTAACCTAGTTATCGTCTACATTTCTATATATCTTTTTCTGGCCAAACTTCACCGGAATCCTGATTTATTAGCCTTTCATTTCATTTGTTCCATGACTTTCTAACAATATTTCTTTGGAACACAATGTTTCATCCTACCTCTCTTATCTGATGTCAAGATTTTGCCAGTTATAATTAAAAGTTACTTAGAATCAGGAATTAAGCACTGAAGTGATTAAATCATAGGTCTGCCACAGCTAAAGTACATTGGTAATATTACTGGTCAGCTAATATGATATAACAGTTTATTTGGAAATTCCACTGAATGGAAAGGGTATGTGTATATAGCTGCAGAGTTTATCATTAAGACTAACTATAGAAAAAACAGAAATAGAATGTAAAATAAAGCAAAAATGCAACATTAAAAACGGTTTCCCTAAATATTCCCCATTAAAATTAAAATAAAGATATGACAGGTATCACAATTAGTTTTCTGACAGGAAGTCTGACAACACACAATGTTTGAATGCTGCTATACAAACTATTCTAAAACATGCAATTAAAATGAACATTCCATTGAAATTATTATTATAAAATAAGTTAATAAAAAAAATTTGCAGTGCCTTTTTTGTAATCTGAATAAAACTAAAATCATGCCTTGCACCTGTTCAGAAAAGACTCACTTTGAAAGGGTGCAATGCATTACAGCAAGAATACTAGAGAATCTTTCCCCTATTTTTAAGTACAACAGTAACAAATCATCTGTCTTTTTGGTCCTCCATGTCTGTTAGATTTTGCTGGTAAGCACTGCCTTCAATTGAAATTAGATTTAGCATGGCAACACTGCCCTATCAGATAGGGTACATCTGATAAGTTAAACAAATACACACCCTAATGTTAAGTCATATTTCACTCTATGTACTAACAGAATAACCATCCATAATTCAGAGTTCCAGATATAAAATTTGTTTCCCTGCCTAAGAAATTTAATACAGTATGTATATAAACATACAGACACACAATCAGTTTCTACTTATCTGCATTCCTTTGAACCATAGTATATAGTTTAAAGTGTAGGTGAGAATGACTCACGCCCCCAAATGCATATAGGGGGGATCTTTTTTTTTTTCTTTCTTAGCAGTAAACTACATTCCGAAATAGCTGCACCCAGTACTGGCATTGCACAAAACAATCAGACTTACTGATTTTTTTCTCCTCTCTCCCAAAAGGATAACAGCACAGCTGGCCCATGATATTTACTGTTTTCTTGGCTTCCTTGTCCTCTCAGTGTGCACCACCCCAAACTGTAAACTGGATGTTGCTCTCGACTCTGAAGGCAAACTGGTCATTCTACTCAGAGGAACACAGAAAGGCAGGCACACACACACACACACACACACACACACACACACACACAGAGAGAGAGAGAGAGAGAGAGAGAGAGAGAGAGAGAGAGAGAGAGAGAGAGAGAGAGAGAGACTGAGGGGAGGGAAAGAGAAAGCAGCGAGTTCTCTGCTGTAAAGAATGAGAAAGGCTCCACCTCTTTGTCCTCGGCACTGATAGGTACAGAGAAGGAAAAGTATTGCTACCATCTGGAGGGGTTTACAGTGACACTATTTTACGCATACACACATGGATGCTTCACACATTTCACAATTTCTTTGCACAGGGATTTAGAATGTCAAAATAAAAGTATTTTGTCACCATCAAGGATTGGCTATATTAATAGCTAGTTTGCAAATATTTTTTTTAAATCTTAAAAGAGTTGGGACAACGTTACAGGCAGAGTTTCCTTCTCATATTTTTTTTTCTCTTGTCCCTCTATGCCTTAAAAGCTGTATTTCTTACAGAAATATAAGAGATACAATATTTTCCATCACTTTCTCTCAATTTTAAAACAACCCCTGTAATTCCTACATCACTTAAAACTTATGAAGATGCAGGAATGCAACCAAAGACAGGTGACATCTTTATTTAAAGTATATACTTCCCCCCCCCAATTATTAAGGTCGGGGACAATACAGTGGCACCTCAGTACTTATTCTTAATTGGTTCCGGGAGGTGGGATAAATATTCAAAAGGAGGAGTACCAAACAAACTACGTGACCCTTTGTTTCGATCGGGAAGGACCTCCTATCTATCCCTTTTCCTATCTCAGTGACCTTCCCAGCATGGCCAACTTCCTGTCCGCCCCTCTGCGGCTGTCCCCCACTTCCTTTTGCAGCCATCTTCCCAGCATGGCCATCTTCCTGTCTGTCCCTGTGGCTGTCCCCCACTTTCTTTTGCAGCATCTCAAATAACAAACAAACAATGAGTACTGGGACAACATTTTCACATCCAAATGCATTAAATACCAAATTCAATGAGTTTTGAAGCAACTGAGTACCGAAGTACTATTGTATTAAATCTTCCTCTAGAAGACTTCAACTAATACTGCATTCTTGATAATGCTTGGTTCTGCTTATGTGATTAATTATAGAGAAAAAAACACACATTAAAAGTGAGAAAATGCCTAACAGGAGATGGGACTTGCCCTGAAGTAGTGCTCTATAGACAGAAGCAGCCACCAACACTGAAATAATGAATAATGGGGCTGCAGATAACTAACAATCTGAATTGGTCTCTCCACATATCATCCTTAGTGAAGCGTGCAATCCAGCATTTGCATTTCCTGCATCGGATGAAGACAGCACATCTCTCCTTCTGTCCTGGCCACTTTTTACAGAGGCACGATTGAAAGCATCTTAACAAACTGCATCACTGTCTGGTTTGGTGGCAGCAGTGCCTCAGACAGAAAGTCCATACAGAGAATGGTAAGGACAGCCGAGAAGATGATAGGCTCGCTCCCTAGTATTCAGGATGCTACTTATAAATGTTCTGTGCTTACAGCTCAAAGCATTGTTAGAGACCCCACACACCCACTTTAAGGTCTGTTTCTGTTGCTCCCCTCTGGGAGGAGGTTTCGAAGTATTTATAGCAGGACTACCTGATTCTGTAATAGCTTTGTTCCCTATGCCATCCATCTGGTAAACTCGCAAGATTTGTTTCTCTCACCATGCAGATGTATACATAACCCGAACTAGACTGTGTTGTTTCTCTGTCATATAATATATGTGGGTATATGCATAATTCTGTATTTATTTATTTATTTTTGTCATATTTATGTAGTGTATATCAGAGGTGGTGACCCTTTGAGAGCTGTATGCAACGAAATTTCATTTTAATGTATGCCAATTAGTGTGCATTCAAAAGTGACAAAAAAGTTATTATTCTATTCTTTAAAAAACCCTCTAGCATTCCCCTTATGAATTACATTAAACAATTCTAAGGTAATTGCTAAAGTCATAATCCAATGGGCAGAATGTGATGGTTCTCTTAATCTTAAATAGTAAAGGAAATTCAAGAAAACAAATCACTGCTTACAGGATAACAGGTATGTAATAAACCTGTAACCTACAGTATTCTTTCTGTGTCTTTACCAACTACTATCCACTTGCTAGAAGAATTTCTTCTTTACAGTATCTTCCACAAACAAAAACAGAGGAGTATTATTTTTAAATATTGAATCACAACTGTTCTTTAAAACGATGTGAACAGAACACCCTTTCCTGAGAACACTGAGAGTTGTTCCAAGATCATTTGGATCTTATCAGGGACAGAAGTCAGAAGGTTCTTTCATAAAAATACTAGTGTAATACTTTTCAGGCAAATATTATATGGTACTTATAAATTATTCTTATATTGCAAGATGGACTATAAAACTCTATCATGCATATGAACAGCTTCATCTACATTTTGTAATAAAGCCTGCTTAAGCAAAAACTGTCAGCCTGTCAAATCACATGTGGGGGGAAAAAAGCACATGACCCATATTCTAAAGAACAAATGAATTAAACATGACTACTTAACACACATCTACAGGGCATAAGTAAAAGCCTATCATTAAAGCAAAAGAAAATACGTCTGGTGGGAACTACTTTCATTTTACTCTTTTTCAGGGGACTAAGGCCCTATTTATTCAAAAAGAAAACTAACTGGGGAAAAACGCTAGAAGTGTATTTTTTGTTTCATTTTAAAACTGTGCAGTGAAGATAAGTGTTAACAAATAGCTGATTTCTAAGAATATCAAATGAGATACGTCCAAATAATTTCAGCATGAAGAAAAATGTGGGTTTAAAATTCTCACAGTGAATTTAATAAAACTTTACTATGAACTTTGTCAGTGATGGAATATACAATCAGGTTTTGATAAATCTGCTCATTTTAATTTCAAAATCTGCATAAATATTCATAAGTATACTTTTTCTCAAATGCATACAGCCTGAATAAAATGATAGTTTGTCCATCATCTTTCAAAATATGCCATTTTGTATATTTTTTTGCTAAAGTACACAGATTTATACTCAGTTTTGATTGAAGAACAGCATCACAGAATTGAGAAAGATGCAAAAACATATAACTGCATTTCTGCATACAAATTTATTGAAGAAATACTATTTAGAAATGTTATGCTTTATTTTATGTTTTTAATTATTATTTTATTATTGATTTTTTACAATAACAATCCCTAGTGCTTAGCAACAGTGTGTTGCCTGGGTTCGTATATTTAAAAACAATCAATAATCATTAATTTCTATAATTAATCAATATGTTAATGATATATGTCCTTGATCTTCTCTTCTTCCAGTAATATTCTCCTTTTGTCTGCATTAAACAAATATAATTCTTAATATTTTCAATACATACAAAGTTGAGTATAAACATTTTTCTAGTATTTGTACAACTAACAATAACATCAACATATAACACCTTTTTATTTTTTTATTTTATTTTTTATTTTTATTACATTTATATCCCGCCCTTCTCCGAAGACTCAGGGCGCCTTACAAGCTTGGCAGTAGCCTTCATTCTTCATTCATTCATTCTTCATTCAGCTTATATTTCAATTGTATTTATGAAAATCATCCTATTAAATCATTGTGTCCTGTTTTCAAGATTATTTAAGCTTAATTTCCCCACTGTATTCAAACCACTCTTATCAAGTCATAATTTTCTCAAATTTTTTTTTATTGAAAAGTTTTAACATACATTTTGTCTTTGACAGTCCCCCCTCCCCCTCCCCTCCCTCCCTGCCCCTCCCCCCTCCCCTCCCCCCCGACTTCCCAGAGCTAAGTACAAGGTATAAAAAAACAAAAAAACAATCATGAACATCCATATGCTAACAACCATAAACTCTAAAATCTATCACTCTCTAGCTCATATAGGATAACTACAAACACTATTAATATTAAATATAAAAAAAAGGAAAAAAGAAAAAAGAAAGAAAGATTTATTCAAATGCTACATGAAACTTTTTAGTCCCATATTTGTTCTGGATATACTCAATCCATTTTCTCCACTTCATAATATAACGTTCTTGCGAGTGATCTTTCAAATAAGCCGAGATCTTTGCCATCTCTGCCAGGTCAGAAACCTTTAAAGTCCATTCTTCTATAGTCGGCAGTTCCTCCTTCTTCCAATATTGACCTATTAAGAGTCTTGCTGCCGTAATTAAATTCAACATCAGCTTAGTGTCCACAACCGTAGCATCTGTAATTATACCCAACAAAAAAAGTTGCGGACAAAACTTTATCCTTTGCTTGAAAATCTTCTGCATGTTCCACCAAATTTTTATCCAAAAGGCCTTAACCTTTTTACAAGTCCACCATATGTGAAAATATGTTGCATCTTCATCGCCACACCTCCAGCATTTGGGCTGATAATTCAGATACATACTTGCAAGCTTTTTAGGATCTAGATGCCATCTATAAAACATTTTATAAAAGTTCTCTCTTAAGTTTTGAGCTTGTGTAAATTTTACGTTCCTCACCCAAATCTTTTCCCACGTGTCTATTGTAATAACTTCTTGGATGTTTTGGGCCCATTTTATCATACAATCTTTAACAAGTTCTGTTTCTGAGTCAATTTCTATCAATGCAAGATATATCCGTTTGATATGTGCTGGACCCTGATTTCTAATTTGCTTTATTAGATTTTCATCAGTCATTGTAAAACCAGTTTTCTGATCTTCTTTCCACCTGGCCCGTAGCTGAATATATTGAAACCAAGTTTGAACAATCTTCTCATCTCGCAAGAGGCTGTACGGTTTCAGACACCAGACATTTCTTTCCAAACTTAAAATCTCCTTATACGTAGTCACATCATGTTTAAAACCAACATTTATATTTTCTATTGCGTGTTTTGGAATTGCCCACAATGGTATCTTACAATCTAACTTATGTCTATACTTCTTCCAAACTCTCAACAATGCCTGTCTTAAAATATGCACTTTAAACACATTATCTACCTTCTTATCATACAACAAATATGCATGCCAGCCAAACAACAAGTCGTGGCCCTCAAGATTTAATAATCTCTCTTGTGTCAAATTAATCCAATCACTTATACCTGCTAACGCAGCAGCTTCGTAATATAATTTAAGATTGGGCATTTTAAGACCACCTCTTTCACGAGTATCCTGCATAATCTTAAGTTTAACTCGTGGCCTTTTCCCTGCCCAGACAAATTTGTTGATACCTCGCTGCCATTCCTCCAGATTAGAATCTTTCTTAAGAACCGGTATCATTTGAAATAAGAATAAAAATTTAGGCAGGACATTCATTTTCACTGCTGCGATTCGCCCCAACAAAGACAATTGCAATTTTTCCCAGCTCTCCATTTCTTTTTGAATTTTTCCCCATAATCTTTCATAGTTATTTTTATATAACTTTGTATTAGAGGGTGACAAAAACACCCCCAAGTATTTGACCCTCCTGACAATCTCAAATCCAGTTAGTCCTTCTAGGAGAGCCTTTTGCGATACTGTCATATTTTTGGCCAGAATTTTAGTTTTTTGTGCATTAACTTTAAATCCAGAAACCTTCCCATATTGCATTATTATCTCCATCAGGTCCACAACAGAGTTCTCCAGCTGAGTCACTGTAACAACCAGATCGTCTGTGAACGCTCTCAATCTATAATCCTGATCTCTAATTTGTATGCCCTTAATTCTTTCCGAATTCCGTATTTTTACCAATAATATCTCCAATGTTAACACAAATAACAAAGGCGATAACGGACACCCTTGCCTTGTGCCCTTCTCAATATTACATGATTCTGTCAAGCTATTGTTAACTATTATTCGGGCAGTTTGTTTTTGATATAATGCCCTAATTGATTGCAAAAAATTATCCCCAAAATTCATCTTATCTAAAACTTTCATCAAAAATTGCCAATTCAATTGATCAAAGGCTTTTTCAGCATCTAAAAAAATTAGCGCTGCAGGGATCTGGTTGTTCCTTTCCAAAAACTCTAACACATCAACTATATGCCTCACATTTTTTTTCATTTGCCTACCACTAATAAACCCCGTTTGGTCCCCATGAATCACTTGTTGCAGAACCCTCATCAGTCTATTAGCCAACACCTTAGCAAATATCTTGTAATCTGTATTTAAAAGTGATATCGGTCTAAAATGTTTTACTTGAGTAGCATCTTGATCTTCCTTCGGAATCAAAGAAATAAAAGCAGTTCTCCAAGACGGAGGCACCTTTCCCCCTCTCTGAATTGTCTGGAACAGTTCCTTTAACGGTTTTATCATCTCTAATTGTAAATTTTTGTAGTAAGCCGCAGTCAAACCATCCGTACCTGGCGCTTTATCCACCTTCAATTCCTTAATTGCTGTAAGAATTTCTTCTTCTGTTATCAATTGGTTAATCTCCTCTTTTTGTGCTTGCGTAAGAACCGGGATGCTAGCATTCTCCAAATATACATCAATGTCTTTTTCATTAATCTTCTCCTTAGCATATAATTTAGAATAAAAATCCAGAAAGGCTTCCTTAATAAGATCCTGTTGAAACACAACCTTTCCCTTATGCTCAATTTTATCTATATTAGAAGCCCTTTGCTTTTTCCTCAGTCTGTAAGCTAGCCATCTACCTGGCTTATTAGCATTGCAAAAAGTATTATGCCTGGCAAACCGCAAATTGGTTGCCGCTTGGTCAGCCATTAGTTTGTCAAATTGTCCTCTTAATAGCTTAATAACCTCCTTAGTCTTCACATCCAATGGATTCAAAATCAAGGCCTTTTCTTTTTCCTTAATTCCATTCTCCAATTCTTTCCTTCTGGCTTCCAAAGTACGTCTATGTTTATTATTCATATATATCAACACCCCTCTCATATAGGCCTTGCTAGCATCCCAAACCATGTCCATAGAAGTATCCTTATTCATATTAATTTCAAAAAAATCCTTCATCCGCTGTTTACATTCTTCCACATTTCTCTGATTTCTAAACAAATTCTCATTTACGCGCCACGAGCGCCTATCTTTATTGTCCTTATTAATCTCTAACCAGACTGGACTATGGTCAGAAATAGCTCTTGCACAGATCTTTACCTTCTTAATCCTAGAAAAAAAGTCATTAGTCAGCAAAATAAAATCAATCCTGGAAAAAGATTGATGTCTATCAGAAAAAAAAGTATAGTCCTTTTCATGCAGGTGTGTGTCACGCCAAATATCTCGCAATTCCAAATCATCCTTCATTTCAAAAAAGGATTTAGGCAATCTGGCATGACTCGGAACGCGCTTAAAAGCACCAGCCTTATCCATCTGTACATCCAAAACACCATTCCAGTCCCCCATAAAAATAAACGATTTGTAATCCAACTGAGTAAGCTTTCTATGAAGTAAACTAAAAAAATCAGCTTGTTGTTGATTAGGAGCATACAATCCAACTAAAAGCGTTTTTTTGCCTTCTAGCAGCAAATCTATCATAACATATCTTCCATGCTTATCTGCTTCAATTAAATCCGCTGTTAAAGCACTTTTAACATAAACAACCACTCCATTTTTCTTGTTCATTGCAGAGGCAACAAATTGCGTGCCCAACCTTGAGTTCGATAAATACTTTTGGTCCATAACCCTAATATGCGTTTCTTGCAAACATATAACATCAATCTTGAATTGTTTTTAAATATTGAAAAACTTTCTTTCTCTTCTGTGGTGAATTTAGTCCATTAACGTTCCAGGTTAGAAATTTAGTCGCCATGCATGTCATCCCAAAGCTGTTGGAGCACATCTTTAATAGCCCCTCTATCTCCTTTGGGCCGCGCTCCTCCCACTGCTTCACTGTAAGTACGCTTTGAAAGTTCCATAAACTTCTGCTGGTCTTGTTCTTTTATTTGTTTTGCTCATTTTAAAGCGTCACGCGTCACCCTCTGCTCTCCAGCAACAGCCAACGAAGTTATAGTTTGATCCCCTCCAGCACCATTCTCCTCTGTCTGTCCACCTTCGGCCTCTTGAGGTTTTCCTTCTCCAGATCCCTTTGCAGCTTCCAGAAGTAGTAGAGGGGTTGCTTTTAAAACATTATTGTAGAAATCACGCGCCTGTGTCACAGTAACCAGACGGTATCTTTTACCTTCATGCATCACCACCAATCCAACTGGAATCTCCCATCTGAACCTTATATCACGTTGCTTAAGTTCCTGCACCAGAAATGCAAAATCCTTCCTTCTCCTTAAGATCTTTGGAGGAATTTCTTTTAAAACCAAAACTTCTTGGTCAGCAACCACAACTTTAGTATCATAAGCGGCTTGAATAACTTCATCTCTAGTTTCTCTCTTTATAAAATAAACCACCACATCTCTAGGTAGCTTTCTCTGCCTAGCAATCCAAGAGTTTACACGAAAAACTTTATCCATGCATGCCTTTATTTCAGATGTAGGCTGACCCAATACTGCTTCCAGAGCCTCAGAAATCAGCTGCTTTAGGTCTTCTTTAGTATTCTCTTTTAAGCCTCTGATTCTAATAGCATGTTGCATCTGATGATACTGAACAAGACTCAATTCTCCGTCCATTTTATCCCTTAAATCTTCATTCTCTAGTACTTTTACTTCTAGTATAGCGTTCTTTTGACTCAAGTCCTCCACTTTTTCGTCCAAACCTTGCACACATTCAGCCACTCTTTCCACTGTAGACAAAATGTCTACCCTCATCGCACTGAACTTCTCTTCCATCCTCTCCTCCATTACTTTAAACTTCTCTTCTATCCTCTCCTCCAAGTTCTCCAGTTTCTCCTCCACCTTTGCCAACTTATCACCCAGCATTTCTAATATTACCTGGGATTGTTTTTCAAGGGCATCTTGTAAGTCCTTTGATGTCAATGCAGCAGGAGGAAGCAAGGCTTGCAACAATGTCTGTTGCACCGGGGAGGTTCCTGCACTCCAAAGGGTTTTTGAGGGAGGTTTAGTCGCCATCTTTTTACTTTCACTTGTTGCGCACTTTCACTTTAAGTTTATAAAGTCCATTAAGCTAGAGAGTAAGAATAAAAGTCCTCTTCACCTTGATCTCCTGTACTGCTCTGCCTGCTCTTTTTATTCCAGGGTCTTTCCTTCTGGCAGGGGTGGTCGCAAACGCCTGGCTCTGCTCCAAAAATCCCGGAGCAGAGACGCTGAACAGCTCGGAGCAACCCAGGCTACGGGGGAGTTCAATCCTTCAGCCGCCCCAGCTTTAAGCTCAGGCGGCCCCGGAGAACTCAACCCCTACCTGGGGCCTCACCCCCTCCTCTTCTCCCGAGGAGGGGGCTTCAAATCCACCCGAACAGCTGATCGACGCTGTTTCGGGTGAAAACAACTCAGCTGAGCAGCGGGCAGCCCGAAACGGCTGTCTTCGGCGCCGCGCCGCCACCGGAAGACATAATTTTCTGCATACAAATTTATTGAAGAAATACTATTAAGAAATGTTATGCTTTATTTTATGTTTTTAATTATTATTTTATTATTGATTTTTTACAATAACAATCCCTAGTGCTTAGCAACAGTGTGTTGCCTGGGTTCATATATTTAAAAACAATCAATAATCATTAATTTCTATAATTAATCAATATGTTAATGATATATGTCCTTGATCTTCTCTTCTTCCAGTAATATTCCCCTTTTGTCTGCATTAAACAAATATAATTCTTAATATTTTCAATACATACAAGGTTGAGTATAAACATTTTTCTAGTATTTGTACAACTAACAATAACATCAACATATAACACCTTTTTATTTTTTTATTTTATTTTTTATTTTAATTCCATTTATATCCCGCCCTTCTCCGAAGACTCAGGGCGGCTTACAAGCTTGGCAGTAGCCTTCATTCTTCATTCATTCATTCTTCATTCAGCTTATATTTCAATTGTATTTATGAAAATCATCCTATTAAATCATTGTGTCCTGTTTTCAAGATTATTTAAGCTTAATTTCCCCACTGTATTCAAACCACTCTTATCAAGTCATAATTTTCTCAAAATTAATTACTTTTAAATATCCAAACTTTTCATTCACATACACCATCCCAATATTTTTACATTTCATGTATTATAAAAAGTATTACACTACTTATATATCTTATCCCTCTTATTATAGGGCCCCTTTATATCTAAGCTTTATCTATTCTTTTAACCGTATTCAAACAAGTGTTTGATCATATAGTACTCCATCTGATAAGGTGGATCAAGTCTCTTAATTCTGACTCTAGCCTTCTTCTTTTGCCAGGTCGCTTTCCAATTCAGTATGTTCAGCTTGCCAGGGGATTTTTCCTGTATTTTTGTAGACGTTGTTGGGGATAAAAATTACAAATTAACTAGGTCTGTTTTTTTTCTCCTAAATTTAATGATTTTCTGACAGCTCTTTAATCCTTTCTTGTCCTCAAGTTTGTTTTGAAGTCCTGGAAGATAAATTCTTTTTTTATTCCCTTCTTGTAGTAAAATCTTGCAGTTTTTCTTTTGTTTGAATTAAGTTGTAGTTCTCTTTATTTGTAGTTTCCATATTTAAATCTCTTTCCCCTGGTTTGTGTTCTATTATTTGATTTGTTTATTCTTTATCGTAATTTTTTGAGTTTTTTTTAATTGCAAGCTTAAGTTAGAGATATGCTCATTTACGTCATCAAAGTTGTTTTTAATCTCCTCATGATTTGAAACAATTATCATTTGAATCTGTTGCAGCATTGCATATATTTTCTCCAGAAATGTGTTTGCTTTGTCTTGAGTCATTGCTCCTGCAGATCTCTCATGTTCCAGGCTGAGGTCTTCAGGAGGGAATATTAGGTGTGGTTTCCTGTCACTTTTAGATAGATGTACAACATCCATTTTGTCTCCCCCCTCCAGATAGTTTTCACCAGTACCATAGTCTTTTTGATTAGCTTTGTCAAACCAGCCACTTAAAATCCAAACAACCAAATCTTATGTAGTTCTTATCTTTATATATGGTTTTTTTAGTCCAATACATTTCCAATTATCAAAGCACCACTGAAAGCAGTATTTTGTAACAGTTCTTCTATTTAGGGGTCTTACAATTGTCAGTCAGCCAAGATTTCAGTCCAGAATGTTTAACCACCTAAAAGCCTTCCAGTAACTTCTCCCCTAGAAGATTAGCCAAGGTTTTTCTTTTTCTGCAGACAGCTTCTAAACAAATATAGTTCTCACTCTGTAATAGATAGCCCAGTATATTTTCTTTCCTTTGTACTCAGCTGTTTTTTGTTTATTTAGAAGTCACTGAAGTTAAAAGGAAGAAATTATTCTCTATTTCTGGGCGTCTTGGCAATTTCAAATCAATGCAGCTATAGTTTTATGCTCTAATACTCCACTAGATGCAGGAGCTATTCATTTTCCAACTTTTAAAGTGGAAAATTATTTTCTTATAATTTCATCAATATTCTTTCAGATGTGAAATTTTAACAGTTTTCATGGTCTTCAGCTTTATCCAGACTGTAATATTATTATCCTCATTTCACTATATTTCTGTTCCCCATAAAAGTTTAATTTAGCGCTTCTGTCTATGGGAGAGTGGGGGTGTAGTCCCCTCCCTTCTCACTTTTGGAGGATTTTTTTCTTCTTGGGGATCTTTTCCAGGGAATCAAATACAAAATAGGAGAGAGAAGATTGGATTTCTCACCCAGTTCCAAGCATGTTGTTCACCGTTGTTCTGGTTAGTGGCTTTGGACTTCGATTGCCGGTAGCTTAGGCTGGTCACCGAGGTGTGGCCAACCTTTCTCCTGTTGGGTTTTGGAGAACTTCCCCCGGTTTGAGTGGATCAACCACCATCATTCCGCAAACATCGGGGTGCCCCTCCTTTGTCGCCTCTCCGGGGTGACTTTAGATCCATTTTAGGGTCCCCAGGCAAGGTGAAACCAGCTGAGGGGTGCAGAATTCTGTGATCCCACGCCATATCGCTACGATGCAAGACTGGAAGTCCTAGAAACATTATGGTTTAAAAGACCAGCCAAACAAATTTCTCCCCATCCCCATTAACACATCACATTGGTTTCCTAAACTCACTGAGCAAGTTTAAGCAAGACATTCAATGCAGTCCCCAATCTGCATCATGAAGACAAGCTATGGCTCCCACAATGCTCTAAATACCCATCTGAATAGCATTCTTGAAATCATTGTAATGTAATATTTTCTTTTTCTCTTAAGTTTATTTGTTCTTGTTCTTAACATAGATATCAATCATAAAATAAACTTAATATTTATGGCTACCTTTTCTGTTATCATCTTCCTTACTTTTATACTGCAGATTTGGCAAAAGAAAGGCCTAGTAGAAAAAAAACACTCATTCTATATGTAAATAGTTGAATGCTAATTCACTCTCAAAAAACAAACAAACAAATAAAGAAAAAGATGAGGGAACCAAGATACTTTTTTTGTGGTTGTTCAAATTCATATGGAATGTGAAGACCATTGTGGTTACACTAATCTGGACCTGAACTAGCTGCTATGAACATTAAATTTTTTTTCCAGTTCTGTGATGTTCTATATTAACCAAGATTTTGTTGCTTTAAAGATACCACTGATTCTCACAAAGTGTGCACAACCTATTTACTTAAGAGTTCAAATTTCCTGTTAGGAATGTTCATTTCCTTATGTATTTAGTTCATGAAAACTACAGAGACGCTTTAAAAAAGAAATCATCCATTTGTATAGTATTTTTACATGAACACAAATGTACATCACCAATTCTTTAACAAAAAAAGATAGATCTGAAATTTCATGTGACTGGCCAGTTGCTGGGACAACTGGAACTTCGAAGACCAGTCATAGGTACTACTCATTTAGGACCATTGTTAACTTTGAATGGTTGCTAAAGGACTGGTAATGAATCGAGGACTAGTTATATATTTCAACATGGTAGGCATATCTATAACACAAAGATTTAAAAACTCCATTAGAGAGATTACAATATATTTATTTCAAATTCAGAACTGGAGTTCCCTGACTTCCTTAAGACTAGATTTAATCTTGGGAACTCTTCAGACAGCAGAAGGCCATTGTGAAGATTTCCTTGTAAAAACTTCAGTTTTCATGAAATTACTTGGAATTCCTGAAAAACTTCTTTGCCTCCTGTGCACAATGCACAAAGAACTATATGATAATAAAAGTCACAATGCCTGAATTGTTACAAATGCCAAATCTTCAATATAGTGTCTACAGGGTTAACAGCATTAAAACAGCAGGCAAAACTGACAACTGAAGCCTTGCCTCTACCAACATGGGGTGGGGGGAGCAATTAGATTATTCCAACAGTGTCCGCCATTTTGAACCAGCTAACACTGCCAGTGGATATACCAAATGGTACTATGTTGTATAGCAAAGAATTTGATTCCTTGAACTATAAAGCAAATAGATTTATTTATTTGTATCCCACCTTTATTATTTTTATAATTAACTCAAGACAGTGAACATATCCAATACACCATTGTTCTCCTATTTTCCCAACAACAGCAACCCTGTAAGGTGGGCTAAGAGTGGCTTGCCCATGGTCATGGCTAAAGCGAGACTAAAACTCACAGTCTCTTGCTTTCTAGCCTGGTTGCTCTAACCACTAGATAAAATTGGCTCTCAGATCTTAAAACAATACTTTAGTGTCCATTTTAAAAAATCAGGCCAAAGAAACCTGTCTTATTTGAAAACTTCTGCGCTTTCTCCAGAGTCTACTGACAGAAATGAATTAAACCTCCTTATGATGGTTTCTCAACAATGTAAACTATCTTTCTCAAAGAGTTTAACTGTATTGAATAATATATTTTGGAGATGAATCCTCTAAATCAAAAGCAGAAATCTTCTCATTTTTCACTGTAGAATGGCACTTTCTAATATTAATCTTTATTCCAAATAAAAGCAATTTACCCCAGCAAACTATGACCAATAAATCTATTTATAACTCTTTATAGGTTCCTCAACAATAACACAGCAATCCTAAAATATTTTCAGAATTGGGCCAGAGTGCTTGAACAAATCAAAACGGATATTTTTAGACCATTAGCTCACAGCTTGAATGATATACCAATGCTGCTAAAACAAAATCTTTTATGGAGACATTAGCTAAAGCAGGCAAACTTCAAAGAAAGCTTTATCTAAATGCTTTGAGATAAGATCATTCCAGGGTGACACATCATCATTAATCTTTTGTAAGTTTTAACCAAATACCCTAACATGTTTTAATAGATTAGCCTTGTTGCCATTTATTCTGAGAATTAAGCTTTTAATTCCTCCATCATCCAGTTCTTCCCATTTTCAAACTACAGTATTGAATATACAAACCCATTATTTACAAGACATTATTATTTTAAATAAAAGAAACGATATTTGAATGAGTAATCTGTTCCCTGTAAATGGAGTTTTAAACTAAGTATTTACTTTATATTAAAAATCAAAGGGGAAAACGTCTAATCAAATGAAAATTAAATTATTTGCTGACTCTGAAGTATACTGCTAAAATCATGTTTTTTCAAGTTGTACTACTACATCAATATAAAATTGATACATAACACTGAATAATAAATTATTTTACTATTTAGTGACATCTTAGGGTTTGAATTATTATAGAGCCAATAAATTTGCAAGATGTAGTTAATATTACCAGTTATCTCAAAGCACAGCTAAAACTAATTAATTGGCTATTGCCTACAGTTCTTTCTATCAATAAATTCATGAATTATTTTTAAAGACGATTATGCATCATATTATTTGGTAAGT
This sequence comes from Vipera ursinii, assembly GCF_947247035.1. Lineage (NCBI taxonomy): Eukaryota > Metazoa > Chordata > Lepidosauria > Squamata > Viperidae > Vipera > Vipera ursinii. The sequence continues at coordinate 264,232,710 of NC_139512.1, read as the reverse complement.
ATGCTTGCTGTGCATATAGATAAAATTGGAGTTCTTAACATCTAATTTCTTAACAGAAATATTTTTATGTTTAATTTCAGATGATTATGAGACCACCGCATAAAACATTTGGTTTTGTGTTCTGCATTTTTTCAAACCCTTACTGCAATCTTCTGGTTTACAAATAAATATAAAACACCTTTGATCTAAAATGTATTAGCAGTTGCAAGTTACACAATCACAGTATACATTCTTGAACTTAAAGAGACCCCAATATTCAGTATTGTAATTTAAACATTCTAGTAAAAAGAAGACCCTTATACTGCTGAACAAATTCTGATTTTGGTTATTCTCAACCTCAGGTTTTTTCAGTCATATTAAAGTGTTGATTACTTGAAGGACCACCACCTGTCTCCCATAACATCTGCCCAGTCAATTCAATTCTGCATTCTTTCATATGTTTTAGTTTGCACAGATGGCTTATCGTAGGAGGCACATTTGTTCTGATATTTTGGTTAAAAATCTTAGATTGACTTATATGTGGATGGGCTTATATGTGAGTATACTGTATACATGACATATGATTACTTTAGAGAAGTTTTGTCATATGTCTTCACACATAAGACCATCCATGAATAAAATGAACCCAATTTGAGGGGCATATTTTGCCACCTAAAAATCTTGGCTTTTCTGCAAGTTTACAGAGTACACAGTACCTGAAATGTAGAGAAATGCAAGTTTTTTTTTTTTAAAGGAAATAGTTGTATGATTAATCACAGGTACAAAGTGGTTTATATTAGTAGGCAGAAATAGCTTTGAAAACAAAAGCCATGGCAATTTTCCTGCAAACCTTTTTTCCTATCACGGATGAAATAAAATTGTAGTCTTACAGGAATAATGAGTAACCACAAAGAATCAACAGCCAAATATTTGTAAATGGACTTTCATCTCCCAAATAGCCCATGAAGCAGCAAACAAGTCAAGACTGTCCTCTAAAAATAAAGCATCTAATAAAAGAAGGTACCACAAAATAATAGAATGTCAAGAATCAAATTAACAAAAATCAGTCCAAAAATTCTAGAAAACAGAGAACACAAAGGAAATATAAACATGGATTTTCCTTTGAGTCTGCTTTTTTTTTAAAAAAAAAATATTACTAAACCCTAAATACCCATAAAATATACTGAATTGGCATTTTTAAATGATAACAGCTGCTAGGATTCTCTGTGTCTCTCATTAGAAATTGTGAACAATTTCTTTTGTAGAAGAATGGCAAGTTATGGAAGTTTATCTCAATTTCAAACTTGATACATGAGAAACATATCTGATACAGAGTCCAACTCAGTAGGAAACTATTTTTAGTCTAAAATCTTATAACAGGCTCATATCACATTCAAAATTTAGGTTATCCTTAACATAAGGCTAAGGTAAAGGTAAAGGTTCCCCCGCACATGCGTGCTAGTCGTTTCCGACTCTAGGGGCCGGTGCTCATCTCCGTTTCAAAGCCGAAGAGCCAGCGCTTGTCCGAGGACGTCTCCGTGGTCATGTGGCCAGCATGACTAGACGCCAAAGGCGCACGGAACGCTGTTACCTTCCCACCGTAGTGGTCCCTATTTTTCTACTTGCATTTTTACGTGCTTTCGAACTGCTAGGTTGGCAGAAGCTGGGACGAGTAACAGGCGCTCACTCTGTTACGTGGCACTCGGGATTCTACCCGCCAAACTGCCGACCTTCTGATCGACAAGCTCAGCGTCCTAACCCACTGAGCCACCGCGCCCCTCTTAACATAAGGCTAGTAAGACTTAATTCTATTATGGTTTGCTAAATTTGCCAAATTTCCTATATCAGTCATAAATTACAGCAATTTCTTAGACTATAATATAGTTTAAATGTTACAGTTAACAGTTGTTAGTTACTGCACAATCCAATGTTAATATCGACTTTAGTATTAACTAAACTTTCAATGGGGCATGATAGCTCAACAGCTAAAGACTCTGAGCTTGTCAGCTGGAGAACTGACAGCCCAAGTTTGAGATCTAAGCTCTGCGCAACAGGATGAGCTCCCATATTACTTGCCTCAGCTCCTGCACAACTAGCAGTTGCAAATGCAAGTAGATTAATAGGTACAATTTCAGTGGAAAGGTAACAATGTTCCATGTGCCTTTGGTTATAGTCATGCTGGTCAGACAATGCTGGCTCCCTTGGTCAAGAAACGGAGATAAGCACCGACCTCTGGAGTTGGGACACGACTGACAGGGAAACCTTTACTTTTAAACTTTCAATTACTATAGTATTGCAGTATGCATATTTATTTAAATATATTTTGGAAACCTCTTAGCTAATTTTCTGGGGTTTATAAACCTTCCATTTTGTCTACTTTGATTTTATTTTTACTGTGCCTTTAAAATTAATACATTAATAAATCAGAGAAAGCAGGGGAGAATGTTTCCAGAATGGGTTTAACATAATTTCATCTGTAAAACACTATACTGATGCTAGAGTGGAACACGAAGTGCTTAAGGTAGCTGGAATAGGTGCTTCAGGTATACAATGAAATCTTGATTTAGGGGATCACATTTCACAGACAATGGGTCTGCATCAGCTTACTATACTTGGTAATCTGCCTTTCAAGATTCCCCACTTTTGGGTGCTGCTGAAGAATTTCCAAGCACTTTGTCAAGGCCTTTATTATTATTATTAATTTTATTTGTATACCGCCCTTTGATTGAGAATAAATGTATTTCATACTTTCTGAAGCTGGATCCAGCAAATTAAGTTTATCCATCAAACTAGAGCCTATAGATTTCCTTGGCAAAAAGGTTTTAAATTTTGTACCTAACCAGTTTCTCTTTTCCCTTCATTCTCCCTGTTCCTCTTTGACATTCCCATTTACTCAGTACAAGGCTGAAGTAACAAGGAACTGGCTCTATTTCTGTACGAATCTTAGCTCTGAAGTTTAAAGGAAGAGGGTCAAATAAAAGGCCAATTCAATGTTGCTTCTTTCTGTGATATAAGAACATCTGCAATTGCAAGCTGGGTAAGCCACCTTTTGACGGTGAAAGAGTCAGCTATGCTCCCCTATGAGAATGCAAAAAAAAAAAAATCTTTAGAAACAAAGATTTAGTGCTCTGGAAAAATGCTGACATTTTTTTAAAGCATGGATTTAGGGTGTTTTTTTTAAAGCAATACTGTTATATACATAGAAACTGGAAGAGAAAGACAAGTTCTGCCATATGTATATTGCGAACTGATACGACCAGGTGTATTACAGCTTTTCTGCTGCTTCTGCTAAAAGTTTTACATGGATTTGATTTTTACTATTTTATTTCTTTTATGTTTCTCAGGACTCTTGCAAGAATGCTATTGCCTTGACAAAACAATGCTCTTGGCCACAGCTGTTTGTGTAATGCACCATCGTTACTTCTTATCCTCACTGTAGAGTAGAACAGCGCCTTTTAACCCATTCTCTTCCAACTTTGGAGGTGTTCCATGTTAGAGTGATGACAGTTCTTATAGGCAGACCACTCACAATTGCATGATTCCAGAAATCTCCTCTGGTACACGTGTTTTCCATAGCTCTTCCCTGGATTCTTCCAGTCATGAAATCAACTGGATCCCTTCGTCACTCATTGCCAGTACAGCCACTTTCCTGCAGTGCTCTTTGGAGATGGTGTTTGTTTATAATAAATAATTCCTATCTATTTTACTTGACATCCCTTTTAGGAGCCTGTCATTTGTTAATTGAGCAATTTGACAGGTAGCTAAACTTTTTATTGTTAAGCCTTCACACAAACTTTCCCACTCTATACTAGGAACAGTGATTGGTAGATGTTTTTCTACCAGCAAGAGTCACTTTCTAGAAGGAATGGGGAAGCAAAGTAAAGGGAATCTATCAGTCCCTTTCTTTATGTGGACTAAATAAATAATAGCACCATTTGCTGACATTGTTACTATAGTGGAATAGGATTCTACAGAATAGAAGAGGCCATTCTTTTGCTGGCTCAAGGACAGGTGCATAACGCTGTGAGAAACTGTGAGAAACAGCCCTATTTCTATTTCATTGCCATCAACTTGGTTACGGTAGAAGCAGACAGGCGATTCCAAATATATCTTTTAGCATTCCCTCTCTAGAGCATGACAGAGAAAGCCATTTTAATGTGCAACTAAAGATCTAATTTATCAGTTTGTGAAGTAGGCAGCTTTTCAAAATGAAAACACTGCCTTGATAACTGGGTATTGGAACTGTCAGTCAAAGAATGATTACCATATTTTCTGGCGTATAAGACGACTTTTTAACCCATGAAAATCTTCTCAAAAGTCAGGGGTCGTCTTATACGCCGGGTGCTGAAACATTAGGGCAGGGGTCTTCAAACTTGGCCCTTTTATGACTTGTGGACTTCAACTCCCAGAATTCCTCAGCTAGCGTGCCTGGCTGAGGAATTCTGGGAGTTGAAGTCCACAAGTCATAAAGGGGCCAAGTTTGAAGACCCCCGCTTTAGGGAGAGGGCTGGCTGGAAAACTTGGAGCAGATCTCCCATTTAGTCTGTGCAGGGAAAGCGGGACCAATTAGAGTAGAAGCTGCAGTCTGTGATTTTTTACAGGCTGGGGTCTGGGCGTCTTTCCTTCTAAAGTTGAAGAGCAGCTGTAGTCTATCCCAACTTGAAAGGCAGGTGGGGAATGCCGCAGCCAGAGCAGCTGCTTAGCTCGAAGGACACATTTGACTCAGGAACTGGGCGGGCTGGCTGGAAAACCTGGAGCGGATCTCCCATTTGGTCTTTTTTTTTTTAATCCCATTTATATCCCACCCTTCTCCGAAGACTCAGGGCGGCTTACAATTTAAAGCACAAATCAATGTGCTTAGCAATAGCCTTCATTCTATGTATATGCCTGCCTATTAGAGCTTTCACCCCCCCACACACGCAGCATTATTACAAAGTCAGCTTATTGCTCCCATTGCTGCTTCTTCTTCTTCTTCTTCTTCTTCTTCTTCTTCTTCTTCTTTTTCTTCTTCTTCTTCTTCTTCTTATTATTATTATTATTATTATTATTATTATTATTATTATTATTATTATTATTATTATTATTATTATGTTTAATCCACTTGCACTGTTTTATCTTTACATGTTTGATGACAAACAGCCTTATGTTTATAAGTGACAGTTTTCCTACTAAGTACCTGCATGTCATAAGCATTTGAATTAAAATTACCATATTAAAATCAAATCTGATGTTTTTTAATTTTTATTTGGTGTGTGTTGGAAGATGGGTAGTCTTATACGGCGAGTATAGCCCAAACCCTATAATTTAACAGGAAATGTAGGGGGTCGTCTTATACGCCCAGTCGTCTTATAAGCCGGAAAATACGGTATATGTGGTAAATACAAAGAATCAGCATTCAGATAAATACATTACCTTTACAGGGTACTATGATCTGTTCAATATAATGGATTCTTAGCTTAGCTGCCTTAACAACAAACTTAGCAGTTCTGCTTGCAATGTGTAGCTTAAAGCCCAGGAGGAAATAGGACAATCTGCAGTTCAGATCCCAGTGGGCCGTCTTTCCAAGGAGGGATGTTAAATACCGTATGTAAATCTAAGAGATACATACAGTTGACAGTAAAAAAAACCCCATGAGAATATCTTCAATAACTGAGGCATTTCTCATGATATGGCAGGTGATAGAAGCACCGATATGTAGCCATGGAATCGAACAATTCAAATCTTGGTCTAAAACATGGGTGTCAATCTCGTGACATACCGTGATGTATTGTGACTTTTTTTGCATTGCTGGAGCTGGGTGGGCACGGCCTCCATATGATGCAACCAGCCCGCAGGGTGGCAGTTTGACACCCCTGCTCTAGAAAATGCCCTTCTTAAGAATATGTCAGGTATTTAACTCTTATCTGTTCACAGTAATAACAAGAGACTTTCCTTGGGTTGAGGCTATAGACTTCTCATACCTCTCCTTACCTACATGTCCACCAAATGCCTCTTTCTTCACCTCACTTACCTCTAGAATTTAAATAGAAATGTGGAGCCATATGTTACCGTATTTTCCGGCGTATAAGATGACTGGGCGTATAAGACGACCCCCTACATTTCCTGTTAAATTATAGGGTTTGGGCTATACTTGCCGTATAAGATCACCCCTCTTCCAATGCATACCAAATAAAAAAAAACATCAGATTTGATTTTAATATGGTAATTTTAATTCAAATGCTTATGACATGCAGGTACTTAGTAGGAAAACTCACTTAAGGCTGTTTGTCATCAAACATGTATACATAAAACAGTGCAAGTGGATTAAAAATAATAATAATAATAATAATAATAATAATAATAATAATAATAATAATAATAAGAAGAAGAAGAAGAAGAAGAAGAAGAAGAAGAAGAAGAAGAAGAAGAAGAAGAAGTAGTAGTAGTAGTAGTAGTAGTTGGAAGGGACCTTGGAGGTCATCTAGTCCAACCCCCTGCTCAGGCAGGAAACCCTATACCATTTCAGACAAATGGCTGTCCAGTCTCTTGTTAAAAACTTCCAGTGTTGGAGCATTCACCACTTCTGGAGGCAGGTTGTTCCACTGGTTAATTGTTCTAACTGTCAGGAAGTTTCTCCTTAGTTCTAGGTTGCTTCTCTCCTTGACTAGTTTCCCTCCTTGTCCTGCTTTCAGGTGCTTTGGAGAATAGCTTGGCTCCCTCTTCTTTGTGGCAGCCCCTGAGATATTGGATCACTGCTATCGTGTCACCCCTCACCCTTCTCTTCGTTAAACTACACATAACCAATTCCAGCAACCGTTTCCTATTTTCCTAATTCACTTTTTAACTTTTCCTAATTCACTCTAAAGCTTTCCCTGCGCAGAGCCTTAAGTAACCCCAGCTGCCTGCAATTAGTGCAGGTTCTCATCCCACCAGGCTCAAGGTTGAGTCAGCCTTCCATCCTTCCGAGGTAGGTAAAATGAGGACTCAGATTGTTGGGAGCAATAAGCTGACTTTGTAATAATGCTGCGTGTGTGGGGGGGTGAAAGCTCTAATAGGCAGGCATATACATAGAATGAAGGCTATTGCTAAGCACATTGATTTGTGCTTTAAATTGTAAGCCGCCCTGAGTCTTCGGAGAAGGGTGGGATATAAATGGGATTAAAAAAAAGACCAAATGGGAGATCCACTCCAGGTTTTCCAGCCAGCCCGCCCAGTTCCTGAGTCAAATGTGTCCTTAGAGCTAAGCTGCTTCTCTGGCTATGCATTCCCCACCTGCCTTTCAAATTGCTCTTGCATTCCCCACCTGCCTACAGCTGCTCTTCAACTTTAGAAGGAAAGAAGCCCAGACCCCAGCCTGTAAAAAATCACAGACTGCAGCTTCTACTCCAATTGGTCCCGCTTTCCCTGCGCAGACTAAATGGAAGATCCGCTCCAGGTTTTCCAGCCAGCCCTGTCCCTAAAGTTTCAGCACCTGGCGTATAAGACGACCCCTGACTTTTGAGAAGATTTTCATGGGTTAAAAAGTCGTCTTATACACCGGGTATATACGACGGGTATATATCTACGGTATATTTTATTACTGTATTTTCTTTGGTATATTTTACCCTAGAATTAAATCTTGTATTTCATTTTATGGTATAATCATAAGACTAATCAATTAATAAACTACCACTACCACTGTGAACAGATATGTATTGATATATGTTTTGTAGAACAATTAGGAGTCATCTTGTTATGAAAGTAAAGAGAGGTAAAACTAAATTATAAACTTAAAGGGAATGCTTTTACAATTCTTTTTATAGAAGAATTGTTTTATTGTTTTACCTTTACGTTACCCTTTATACACACATAAGTATATACAAATACAAATATGGATACAGTACATAGGAATGGACACATTACAAGCCTTAAAAAAATTCCAGATCAGGAAAGTATTTGGTGATGACAGCAAAACCAATAGATGCTATAATGATCTCCCCAGATTACGGAAATTATGCTTTAGTGCTGAAGTGGCAAAACAAAAAACACAAAAAAAAATGAGGGCATCTACTGCAATCAAAGTGTGCCACACTGCCACTTTTCTAAGAGCATTGCTTGAAGACAGGGCAATGCTACGTAAAAAAGCTTCAAAGCCTTAGGACAGGCCTAGTGCTTACATTCTTAACGTTATGTTCATTTGCAAAATTCTATAAAGAAATCAGCAAAGGTTTTACACATATATTCTCCATTATTAACTAGCATAAAAATATTAAATATATCTTCTTACCTACTACAACTGAGGATTCACAATGATAGTAGCCATTAGGCTGCTTTTTTTTCAACATTGAGCAAAGATCTAGGCGGTTCATAAGTTCATCTCCAAAATAATGACTTTTGAAATTTGAAAACACGCTTGGATCAATTCTTTTCACTCCCTTGTAATATCAAAGAAAAAGCAGTCAGAAGAAGAGAATGTGAACATCCTACAATGAGTATATATAAAACATTTCACAGAATAACCTAAAAATGTGAATCTTTGTGTAGTACTAGATTAGATCTCATTCAGTTTTAAAATAATGTTGATTATTTCCTAGCTAAAGACCTAATTTAGAAAACTACTATAGCTGTATGAATATATTAAGCATTACATTTCACTACTATAGCTTAACCAATAAGATTAGCATCTTCTTAAAGTAGCCTCTGCCTGTCAAAGAAAAAGATCAACATTGTAGACTGAAACCCGCTATCGATTGCAAATACAATCTCTGATCATGTATATATACTCTGTTCATTAGTACAATTCTTTTAATTGTTAAACAATATAATTAGCAACTGTGGTTAACACGAGACTCATAGCTGATCTCTGGAAGCTCCAGGCTTTGCTGTTATATTCTCAGCTGTTCCTGGCAGTTCCGCTCTATCATTCAGACAATGGCAAGAGTGACAAGATGCAATATGGCTTCATATTGTTTGAACTCTTCCTCTGGGTAGTTGTGCAGATCGAGCTACACAGGCAGTATATCTGTCAGGACCCACCCCAAACCACATCTTAGGAAGACAAAAACTCTTGGAGCCAAATCTTAGTCCAAAAAGAATCTTTACTATGACATGCTTGGTTGTAGGAAATGAGACAGGGCTTAATATTTCCACGATGTAAACCCTTATAAAGAGTTCCCGGTTTAACCCCCCTTAATCTCCATTTGGTCAGTCCCCCATCCTTCCTCTCATATCATCCATCTCGTGGGAAAAAGGAAGTTAGGATCCTTTTGTTTATTGCTGTCTACCGTGACAAAAACCAGATGCTAGCCCCCCCTTTTGTTTCCCCAGTTCAAAAGGCTTCTCCTTTCCTTTGAAATGCCTATTGCCGGTTCAATACACATCTATCCTCTTCTCTTCGGGAGATGGCAGAATCCATGGGATATGTCTGAAACATTCCATTTATGAATATGATATAAATGGATTCTGACAATATCCTTAGCTCTCTACCTATATTCTACTGCTCTCTTGTGATGAAGAATCAGTGCCAAAAGATTTGCAAATAAGGATTCCAATCAACTCTCCACCCCTCCAATAAAATAAACAAGAATTGGTGCCCACGTTTGGGTTACCTTTTCCTAATTCTTTACCTTTGTGTCATTTTTATGCATTTCTACGATGAATAATGGAAATTAGCTCAATACTTTGTTATTTCCTCTGTAATCTCATTTGAGGGTCTTTTCCGTAGAACGTACATAGTTTTTTTTTTATACATACATGCAAACACACACACACACACACACACACACACACTTCAGGATGATGAGAGATGCACCTGCTTGCCTTGCCCACAAAGCACAGAATTTTGAAGCTGGCAAATCTGCCATTTTACTCTTTTCTCTTCCTCTTCCTTTCCTCAGGACTGTTAATAAAAATATGGATAACAAAATATTTTTTTATTCTTCTCTTTTATTTCTATTTTCCCCTTTTCTCAGTTGTTTCCCTGTGTTTGTTTCTGAATAGAATCCCTTTGAGGTTTTCCAGTATGTCATTTTGGATAGGATTCCAAAAATGTGTTAAGGATTGCAGAGAATTGTAAACTCAGCTCTTGGCCCCAACTATTTAAAATAGTTACGTCTTTCCAAGATCAAGCAGATGCCTTTCGTAACAGCTATACAATCTTGAGAAAAGGGTGTGACTACTCTTACAAGTTGCAGGCAGGTGCTGTACTCATGGCTCCCATATACTTTATGTAACCAAATCTGAACACAACTTTCACAATCTAGTGCAATTTTTTTAAAAAAAAAAAGAATTATGACAATTACTGTCATTTGTGATAGGAAGGGAGGTCTGCTATTCTATGTGAAAGTATCATATAAGTGAACAGAAGAACAACCAACTGCATAACAGTAAATGTTACAATATCAATCTGGCATCTAGTACCTAAAGAAAGTATTGATTCAATAATTTGAAATGATTTCCTACTAAGCAATATAACATGTAGTCTCCTTCAAAATACAGGCATATCATATATGTAAATTTTATATAATATTTAAAATAAAATAGGCAGAAAAAAGAGTTATGATCCGCTTTAAATTCAGTTCACTCAAGGCACAAATGACCAGACTCAAAGTATATTTGGGGACATTACCTAGTTCTTTAGAAAAGTCTTATTAAGTTGTGAAATGTGATAGGAAAGAGAAGAGGAGGACAAGGTGCATGAACTCAGTTATAACAGCAACAGCAAGAAGAAGAACCAAAAGATCAGGTTAGGGGTATCTATTTATATATGGCTGCTAAGAATAAAAACTGACTGAATAGCACATAATCATCAATCATCATCCTGTTTTTTTGCTTAAAGTTATCTATAAATAACTGCTGTTGTAGCTTTTTCTTCTAGCAATTATTTATTTTGAACAAAATTTCTTGCACAAGAAACAAGCAACACTCTCAAAAAAATAAGAAGACATTAGCGATCTAGTAGTAACTACTGTATGATAGATAGCTCTGTTTTAATTAATGCCTGAAATGTGGCTGACATCTAGTGGTGCATCATGTGTGCTGCATTCTGAGCTGCTTCTTGATATCTTATCCCCTAGCTCTTTTTAATTCCATAGCAAGTATTTTTAAATCAATAACAATGGACAGAGGCTACTTTGCCACCCGCACTGTCACTACAATACACTGTAATAGCATAATACAATATTTGCATTCCAGCAACTGACCAAGAGATTTAAATGAATGAGAAACAGGAGACAAAACTAATCCTTCTAAAGAGGTGATCCTTTGTGCTCTCTGAGCTTGGTTGCTTTCTTGCAGACTTTTCATTACCCAAACTAGGTAACATCATCAGTGCACTGAAACGTCTGCAAGAAAAACAACCAAGCTCAGAGAGTACCAAGGACCCCCCATTTCAACCCTGAATTACAAATATTCTCCTTCATTGGGAACTCCTCTAAATATGAAAAGCTGGTCCCTTTTCCTAATTGTAACAAGAGAACTTCCCAAACTGGAAAAAGCAGTCTCATCCTCCTCTATAGATTGAACCTTCCTCATTTTAGGCCTAAGACATTATATGAGCGACTGGTTTCCCACCCTATCTTTCTTTAACTCAGAGATGGTTCTGTGGAAAAGGAAGAGCTTTTTGTAAATGCCTTACTCCAAGTAAGTTCCCAAGTTAATTCAAAAACTAAATTTCATTCATTTGGGGGAGCAGAAACATGTAAGTTAGTCCTCTCCCGTCTCCCCTCAAGATGCAGGCAATGAAGCCATCTGAACTGAATTTTATTTCGATGTCATGCCATGCTAAATGCTCCCTTTAGTCATGTTAGTCTCTTCATCCCTCGAGTCGTGTTAGTCTCTTCACTCATGTTTTTTTCCCCCCGCACCTTCCCCCACCTCTGTTTTGACAATAGCGGAAGAGAAGTCTGGAGAAAAAACACTGAGGGACCCTCTCTGGAATGCTGAAAGTGAGAAAATGCAGCAAGTATGAGAGAATTTATTTAGGGAAGAAATTATCTGGGGAGGATCTGAGAATTATCTCTGTGTGCGCACGTGTGTGTGCATATGTGCAGAACTGTGCTGCTCATTATTGCTCATGTGCCTTGGGAATGGCGAGCTGGCCTTTTTTTATTGGAAGCAAGGAGGCTAAGGCTGAAGTCAAGGCCTAGGCCTCCATTTCAGGCCCAGGCCCAGTTTCTGCCAAGGGCCGCTATTCAGAGTGGCCAACGTTGGGGGAAGGTAGTAAAGAATTTCTCTTTTTGTCAGGATGATGGTAGTGGGATACGCCAACAGAATCAAGTTAGGCAATTTTACATTTTTCACATGGCAGGCCCAAAAGGTTTGCCATCACTGTCCTAGAGGTACTGTTAAAGGCAAGAAGTTCACTTTCTTTAAGACCAATACCCCTATCATGGAATATTTATAAGCAAAGGATCACAAGACTTCAATGGATGACTAGAGGTGATGGGAAAATGCTTTACTTCTATGAGAAAGAATACAAAATAGACAAATTCAGAAAATAAATGTTATATAAAACGGGCTTTGATCGTAAAATATTAGCAAGGTATTTTTGCAACTGTATTGCAACAGCATACATAGGAAACATGCTAGTGTGTGTACCTTTGTGGATACTTGTATGTAAAGTAAGGCTATGCATCAATCAGAAATTATTCAAAAAAATATACAGTATACTGAGCACATAAGAATGCAAGCATGGCATCTCAGCAAAGGGGTTTTCATCTTTTCCAAATAATTTTCAAACCACGCAAAAGACTAAAATATAGTACATGCATATAAATGTAAGAAGAAAAAATAGTATGGATTTAGGAAATATTGATCAAGCCAGGTTACACCATTGGAATAATTAGAAAATACTATAAATGGAAGTCCACTTTAGAAAGAGGACAGGTGGCAACACTGGCACAAAACCTCTTAATTCTTACGAGGGATAAAGATAAAAGTGAGGTGGAGAATTAGAAGTGTTCTGCATGGAAAATATCTACTTACAATACTGAAAATGGTTTGTAGAGAGATGGGGAGTAGATTAATACTGTCATGGTATCTTCATTAGCAGGATACTTATGAATTGGTTCATGCAGAATGTGGGTACTTTAGGCTTGGGACCAGGAATGCATTGGGGATTTTGTTATGTACTATTCATCAAATTTATTTTAGATGTCATTTTCAAGTTTTAGAAACATCTGGGTTTATTGTGCTGGGTGACTCCACTTTGGACAAAAGGTTAATTTGATGTTTTGTTCTAATCAGGAGGCTGTTCTGACAGTGGAGTTAAGGAGTTATGAATAGATTGCTATCTGGTTAAGGTTGGATTAATGGCTACACATCATCTTTGTGGGGACCCTGGATCTATTAAGATGATTTACTCCCAAAAAGCTACTGGACAGGTGACTTGACATGGTATTTTTTTTATCATATGTCCTTCTGATCTTTGTTTCTTATTTCAACCTAGGAAGTTATTCAAGAAGATTTATTCAGTTCTGTAAATTTCTGAATAAATAAATATAATATAAATAAACATACTACATTGTTTAAAGGAGTCAATTATTAGATATCTTAAGCACAATGGATCCCTTAGAGATATTTTTCAGGCAGATATTAATTGCTCCAGTCTATCCCCAACCTTTTTCAATATTTACATGAAATGTCTGGTGAAGCATTATCAGGAGATGCAGAATTGGGTGTTTTCAGTCGGATGATGACACCCAAATCTATCTCTGTGTGACAACTTCAGGTTCCCCTGCCTGCAGTCAATAATAATTCATATGAAATCAAATGAAGACAAAATGGAAATGCTTACTGTGACTGGTATAATGGAGCGGCATCTATTATATGAATTTTTTTCACATATTTAATTCTGTATACAAAATCCATAATACAATACCCAATCATGCAGAACAATGACTGCTTGTTAGCTCAAATTTAATCTGGTTCATCTGTTGCTCTCCAGAATTTATATTTCTATAAAAGGAAAATATCTTTATATTTACATAAACATTTGGTCCTACATATTTATTGTGCACAATATTTCTATTTGGACTTTCTAATTCAAAGATTCCAAATATCAGCATTCTCACCTTAAAAAGAATACTTCTGGGAAGAATATGTACTTTCAGCATTGACTCCAAAATGCAAAAATTGGGCTCTATTTTCTTCGTTCCTTATCTAATAATATTACGATAACTTCCTTTAAAATGTATGTAGAAAGATTGTTGACCTGGTGTATGCTGCATTTAACTTAAACCCAGATTCAGGGAATAAATTAATCTTAAGGGTTAATGGGGCCCTTAGAATGTCCATGTGTATCAGTTAATTATATTAGACTTTGTCCTGGTCCATCCACTCTTTTTACCCTGGGCCCTTTTTGATAAATGGCTTATAGCTTAAAAAGATTATATAGTCCTCATTTTGCATACATGTTCCATAAAGGCCACTAATAGAATATTGTATTTCCAACTACATAGATGGTTGAACTTCTTTGAAGCCAAGGAAAATGAGTACTACTGCTACTTTTTCCAACCAGTGCCCATCCCAACCTCAGCAGGCCATTGAAGAAGATGAAGGGCCATCTGAAATCTACTTGTGTGTTTTGTGGTACGGAGGTGAGCTGGGAATTGTTTATTATGACACTGGAGACTGCTCAGTATATTTCATGCCTGACACACCTGACAATGAAGACCTCAAACTGCTTCAGAGGGTGGTAGATGAGATCTCTCCCAAATATATATTGACTAGTGCCAAACAAGATTCTAATATTGCCAAATTTCTGACCAATGTAGGCACCACTGAGGGAGAAAAGCCAGAAGGAGGAAAAGTAGAGGTTGTCCTCTATCCAAATATGGATTTTGGTTTGGAAGTAAGCAAACAAAGGATTCTATCCAGGCAATTCCCTTTTGTCCCTTCTCACGTGACAGCAGCAGACAAAATTCTTTATCTGTCCTCTATTTTACCTTTCGAGAGCCCTCTTGTACTAAGAGCATTAGGAGGTCTGCTAAAATTCCTTGACAGGAGAAGACCTGGAGTTGAACTAGAAGATAGTCATGTTGCTGTTCCCATCTTGGCCTTTAAAAAGTTCGTATTGACAGATACCGTACATGTGGATCAAGACACTTACTGTGTACTGCAGATTTTTAAAAGCGAAGTACATCCTTCTGTGTATAAACAGGCCACTGGGAAGAAAGAAGGACTGAGCTTATATGGGATTCTGAACCACTGTAGGTGTAAGTGGGGAGAGAAACTGATGAGACTGTGGCTTATGAGGCCCACCAGCAACTTTACAGAGCTTAACAAGCGACTGGATGTTATCCAATTCTTTCTGTTAGCTCAGAACCATGAAACAATCCTGACCCTACAGGAATGCCTCAAAAATATAAAAAACGTACCTCTGATTCTTAAGAGGATGGCTCTTTCTAACACAAAGGTAAGTGACTGGCAGGCACTTTACAAAACCGTTTATAGTGCTGTGTGCCTAAGAGATAAATGTCGCTCTCTGCCAAGCACCCTTGAGCTTTTTCAGACAATTTCTCATGTTTTCACTGATGATTTACACTATATAGCCAGCCTAATTAGCAAAGTGGTAGATTTTGAAAGCAGCATCTCGGAAAACCACTTTATTGTCAGACCAAATGTGGACCCCATAATTGATGAGAAGAAACGAAAGCTAGTGGGTCTGTCTGACTTCCTTACTGAAGTAGCTCGCAAAGAACTAGAGGACCTGGATAACAGAATTCCATCCTGCAGTGTTATTTATATTCCTTTAATAGGGTTCTTACTCTCTCTTCCACGGCTGCCCACCATGGTGGGCAAGACTGACTTTGAGATTGAAGGTCTAGATTTTATGTTCTTATCAGAAGAAAAGCTGCATTACCGCAGTGCCAGGACCAAGGAACTGGATAGTTTGCTTGGGGACCTTCACTGTGAAATACGAGATCAGGAAACATTAATCATGTACCAGCTACAGTCTAAGATCCTGGAAAAATCTGCGGTACTTAGTGATGTGATTGAATATACGGCACATTTAGATGTGCTATTATCTCTGGCAGTAATGGCTCGAGAGAACGGATATATCAGACCCACCTTCTCTCATTCTCCTATTATTCACATTAAAGATGGAAGGCACCCTCTGATGGAGTTATGTGCAAAAACGTTTGTGCCTAATTCAGTGGACAGCAGTGAAACATATGGACGGATTAAGCTCCTTACTGGGCCCAATTCATCTGGTAAAAGTATTTATCTAAAACAAGTAGGTCTTATTACATTTATGGCTCTAATTGGCAGTTACGTCCCTGCTACTAAAGCTGAAATAGGACTTATAGATGGAATTTATACAAGGATCCACAGCAGAGAATCAGTATCTCTCGGACTGTCCACTTTCATGATTGATCTTAACCAGATAGCCAAAGCAGTGAATAATGCCACTGAAAACTCTTTGGTATTAATTGATGAGTTTGGCAAAGGCACAAATACTGTGGATGGCCTCTCTCTTTTGGCTGCTGTTCTAAGGCATTGGATTGCACAAGTGAGCCAGTGCCCACACCTTTTTGTTGCCACTAATTTCCATAGCCTGATGCAACTGAAGCTCTTGCCTCACACTCCTCTTGTGCAATATCTGACCATGGATACCCATCAAGATGGAGACGAGCTTGTATTTTTCTATCAGATTAAAGAAGGCATGTCCACTGTCAGCCATGCAGCCAATATTGCAGCTCTGGCTGGCATGCCCTCCAAAATTATTGACAGAGGAGTTGAAGTATCAGAACTGTTTCGCAATGGGAAACCTATCCAACGTACTGACCATCCCTCAAGAGAGAAACAGATGCAAAATTGCAAATCTCTGGTGGATAAATTCCTCTCGCTAGATCTTGATAATTCCCAAGTGGATTTAAAGGAGTTTTTGATTCAAGAGGTGCTACCCTCTTCAGCTTCCATACTGTAACCTATTAACCTAGAGTGATTTGAATAGAGAGCATATAAATAACTGCAATACAAATAACATATGACTGAACTATATAGTTTAGTCAGTGTATACTGAATTGTTACAAAGTAGGAAATACATCAGAAAGAAATGCCACATTGCTTCAGACAAAAAGCCTGAAAAATTCATAATCCACCAGTCAGTTTCGCCCATCAGGTCTTTAATATGTTTTACCCGTTGCTTGTCACATCCAACCAGCATATCCCACTCTGTCACATATGGGAGATGACAAAACTATGATCCTGATCCTGCAAACCACCATACGGCTATTGTTATATTTGATGAACTATTAATGTGTATTTGTGAATAAATTATAACTGAAATTAAATTCAAGGTTATTTATAGATTTCCCTAGTTTTTTGTAAACATAATTGTCAATAACATGATATTTAGACACACAAGTGGACTATGTTCAGGTTATTTACTAACTTTTTTTCCACTGATAAATAATTTCTAAATTGGTGTTATATACCGTACATTAGATATGTCGATAACATAAAAATAGTCCAGAAAATCTACATTGCAAAAACATTTAAAAGCAAAGAAATTTGTATTAATATTCCTTTTTTAACAGTAGATTTTTCTTTGCTTTGTTGTCTATTGTTAAATGTTTTTGTATGCTGGTATTCTAAAAAATAAAATCTACAATGTTTCATCTTGATATTATTTTTAAATGTCCCAGTTTCTTTAGCTTTACAATAGAACTTTTTAATTCAGAACATTCAGGTATTTTCCATACTGAAAAAATACCTTTATTACTGGTTACTAAAATACAATTATAATACATGAAAAATTGAATTAGTTCAGGCACAACCATAGATGGCAGTATATGATCAAGACTAGATGATTATATTTCTCTCTTTCTCTCTCTTCTTAGTTTGCTTTTGCATTCACAGTAGGAACCTATGGCTTCCATATACATTTAAACACATACTATTCTTAAATCTTTCATTATAGCTGATATTCGATCATGAGTGAGATACCCATCCTGTTTAGATGAGAACACAAAATTATACACGAACTTGTTATAATTACTAAACTAGTTTCATTATTCATTTTGAACACTTGCTAGTAATGAGATAACTATCATCCTGTAAAATGGAGCTGTATCTATTCTTAAATTTCTTGTTACATAGTGAAAAAAGAAAATGTGATTAAAAATACAGTAAAACTAGAAGTATTCAGAAGAAAGAAGAAGCTCAAATCATTTATATCATAACAAACACATTGGCTAATAAACATTGTTCTTACTGTATTTTTTTCTGAGTTTAAATTACTCTAAAATTTTCAACTATCTTATTCATACTCTTGGAAAAATAATAAATATATTTCTAAAAATACAAATATCTTAATTCTACTTTCATGCTTTTTTAAAATATATTTTTCTTAATCTTATCTGCAAGCATCTTCACAATGGCTAAACTTAAAAGTTGTATTATTTTCATTATTACTCAAGTGCTTCAGGACTAAGTACATTACTTTGAGAATAAATATGAGGTTCACTTCAAAGTGGACAGGCAAAAGGTTACGCTACCAATATTGTTTGATTTTAACTCAAATTAAAATTAATACAAACAAAAACTACATTTATATCAGTATGTGTACATATCATTCTAATGTCTAATGTCTTTACATTTTCTGTTTCCCAGATTCTTCATTATAAAATGTGTGCAATTAATAACGACATCAAGGCAGAGGTCTTATTTTCATTTAATAAAGAAGTACTATATTTATTACAGCCCAGATAAGTGCTTGGACCCAGTATTTCCTTAGTCTTTAAAAAAAAACGTATGAGTTGGAAATTACTATTTAAAAACCATGAAAATTGCAAAGGAAAATATAATTTGTAAAAATGCCATCTCCCTTAAATTAATCTTTCTTTTCTTTATTTAAGAGAGCTGTACAAGCTGAAGTTAATAGTTTTGGTATATAATTATTTTTTAAATAATCTCAGATATATAATTATGCTGTCTGTAGGATTAAATTTCAACTGTGAAATAGTATCTATAGGATATCCTGATAACAGACTTAATACTAGTTTACCTGTCACTCAGCTACGGTTAAAATGTAAAATCATATAACAATAATTTGTGGAGAATCTAAATCTTTACAATGCAAACTGCCCCTCAACCCAACTGTGATCATTTCACCTGCTTTTGTAGTTTTGGGGATTTTGACAACTTCATGAAGGTCAAGTGAGGCTTTAAAACTTTGTCATCTATGATGATACCTTTTTCTTGAAATATCTTCTTCACAATTTCTAGGATTAAAAAAATAGAAGTAAAGGTAGAGGTAAATCAGAGAATGAGAAATATTTTTTATTTTTTTATTTTTATTTTTTTTAATTTTTATTACATTTATATCCCGCCCTTCTCCGAAGACTCAGGGCGGCTTACAAGCTTAGCAATATCTGTTTCAGGGGGGGGAAAGAATCCACTGAAAAGAGAGAACACTTTTAATTTATTTTTAAATTTGCTACAACTAAACCATATAATTTTACACATGTAACGTTAATTGCATAAAATTATGGTGCAGATTATTTCTTGGGAAAAGCAGGAATCCTACCTCCAAACATGGCTGTACAAGGGTTGCCTTACTCTGAGATCACTCTCGCACTCAATTTTGCTATTACTGCGATGTGTGCAAGCAAACTGTCAGCTCAAATTTGCTTCAGGCATGTTAATGCTAAATCACTTTGTGTCTGAAACTTAAATATATTTGGCAAGTCAGTAGTAAAGCAAACATTATTGTGACTTTTACAAAAGTATGATCGGGCAGCAGAACTCTTTTTAATCTACTGCAATGATTTTTTTGTACATCTTAAGACAGATGTCAAGAGTTTGAATTTTTTTTTATCATAACAACGTATTTAAAAATAACAAGAGGGAATTGTAGAACCACAGAGCTGGAAGGTCTACTGAGTTCACATCCTGCTCAGTGCAGGAATCTAAATCAAAGCATTCTTAACACATTGCTGCTCTCGCCTCCACTTGAAGACATTAAAGGGGACCAACTACCTTCAAAGTGCTCTTGGTGATTCTTCTTTTTCCTATTGAACTGGATTCTGCCTTCCTGTTACTTAAATCGAATCTTCCATTCTAAAGAAAACAGGAAGCGCTCTTCTATATATCCCTTCAAGTATTTGAAGAACACTATCACTCATCTTTTCTCAAGGTCCTGTTTCTCCAATGTCTCTTCTTAGGAATTCATTTCTAGCTCCACCATCGTTATTTTCTGAATCTTTTCAGTTTTCCTCAACCTGTCCTCAACCACGTGCCCAGAACTGAACACAAGACTCAACATGGGGTTTGACCAAGCAGAATGGTTACTACTTATCATGCAGAAATTATACTTCTACTGATGTGACATAAAAAGTGTGTTTGTCATCTTTCAATACATCAGTTGGTTTATTTTCAGTTTGCAATCACTCACTCACTGCTGTAATACCTTTTTCCAATGTACTGTTACCAAATCAAGTATTCTATAGCTGTACCTTTGATTTTTATTATCGAAGAACTTTGCATCTGTCACTTTCAATTTTCACTCTGTATGTTTGATTTGAATTTCATTTCTGTCTTCTGGTATATTAGCTGTCACATCCAATTTTCTATCGTCTGCAAACCGATAAGCATTCCTCCACCACTCCACCCACATCGTTAATTAAGACACTGAAAAATAGAAGACTGAACCAAGCAGCATTGTCTCCAATCTGATGAGGAATCACTGACAAGAACCTGATGAGTATGATTTTCAAGCCAATTATAAATCCACCTAATGATCATGCCATCCAGCCCATACCTAACAGCTTTTTAATCAATATGTTAAGGAGTTCTTTGTCAAATGCCCTTCTGCAGTTAAGGTACAGCTTGTCTACAGTAATCCCATAATCTATGAAGGAAGTTACTGCAGCAGAACTATTTTGATGACATAATGACATAAAATTAGTCTGGCCAGATTTGTTCTTGACAAATGCATGCCGATATCCAGCAATTGTAAATTGTTTTCAAGATATTTACAGATCAATCTTTTTAAAGCCGCTATAGAATTTTCATGGGTATTGCTATGATGCTGCCTGCTAGTTTCTTGGATTTTTTTTCTCAATTTTTGAAGATAGGAATATTTGCCCTTCATTCATGAGGCAGTTCAGATCTCCAGTATTAGATCTCAAAATCTAATACACAAGGTTTCATCAAGACTATTAGCTAATTCCTTCAATACTCTAAGCTGCAATTAATCTGGCCCTGGATACTGAAATAGGTTTTCCTTAAGAGGTTCTTTCCATTCATTCATCCTGCCCTTCATATTTTGCTATGGAACACACTGATTTTTGTTGGAGAAAATTGGACCAAAATAGGAGTTAAGTAATTCTGCATATATTTTTTTGTTTACCTTCTTCACTGAGCAGCTGGTATACTAGTTTTTAATTCTCCTTAGTCAATAATACAATATGGCCATATATCAGAAAACTGTTCTCTTTGAATTTTTAAAATAAGCTACAGTTATTTAATCAAAGGTTTACCGTATATTAAACTTTAAGTGTTAATATCAATGATTTATTTGAATTTTTCAGTATCTCCCTCTGATATTCATTTCCCATTTTAATTTCCTTTGCTTTATTTTCATGCAAAGAAGCCTTTGATATTTACAGTTAACACAGCTGGATTCACATTTCATGCCTCAGTAACCTCTCACAGACATGCCCTCTTATTTTTCTCTTTGAACTAGACACTTCAGTAGGCCTGTTCAGAGATTCTAGGTAAGTTGGGAATGTACTTCTGAGTTCATTCAGGTCCAGCAGAGTTGAACTGTACCTTGTACAAAGTGATAATATCTGTTGTGCCTCAGAACCTCCTACAACAGGCAGGACTGGGTTGTAAATGCATAAAAATACATTGATAATGAAAATGATAGCTGGCCATGACGTTTTATGCAACATTTTCAAACAAGGAAGCAATGAAACAGGGAAAATAAAATATGACAGAGAGAAAAGGAAGATTATTTGCACCCTATTTTACTTCTAGCTCTACCTCTTGCACGTTTCAATCTTACTAATTCTAGGAAAATGTGGCTTCTGGAAGAAAAACAAAGATTCCTTACCCACTTAATATAATGATTAATTTGTTTGACTTCTCTGGAAATCAGACAAATTCTAGAACGATTATCTCAAGTTAGAAAAAGGGGCAAAAAGCTGAGGAACAATGATTTGCTTGGCAAAAATTTGGAGTATAATTTGGGATTCAAGAGGAACTTGGATTACTGAATTCATTCTGAAATTGCTATTAACCACATCTACTAACCAAATGAAACTTTTGTGTTACTTGAATTTGAATGGCACAAATATTTTGCAACTACAAACATTGTATCTAAGAGCTGTATTTAAATAAAGACTTATTGTACTCCCTAATGCATTCCCCTCCTCTTTTCCTGATTGCTGGGTAATGTTTGCAGTAAATGTAGGCTTTTATGAAACCGGAGTCCCATTTCTTGCTACAAAGAGCCAGGGTAAGTGCTGCTAACATTGTCAATAAAGACCCACACCGTTTCAAGACACCAGCTTTTCGATTATTAGTTGGTGTGCCATCAGCACAAACTAGGTAACGAAAGAAAAGTCATTGTTTGAGGTAAATGCTTTCTCACAGCCTAGCGGTATGAAAATGTATTTCCAATTACTCTCCTTTGACCTTCCCTTTTTTGTAAGATGCACGTGAGTTTTTTTGTTTGTTTGTTTGTTTTAAAGCTTCACTTATAAGTGTTGAGCTGCTGATGCACCAATTGTCGCAGCTCTGTAACAGCAGGTGGCAGCACTTCACTGACCGTGGCTGACCTTGAGGAAGTTTATTAAAATGTGTATTTTGTGTGGGTGTGACGAGTGCCTAATTAACAGCAGAAATAGGCAGCCCTGTTGACAAGAATGTGTGTCTGCGTGTGTGCGCGCACACACACGTGTATGTGCTTTTTAAGTCTGGAAAGAAAGCCCTATGAGGAACTGATGGGGGATTATTAGCCTACTTCTCTCACAGGGCTTGCTTTCCAGACCAGGGGTGTCAAACTCGCAACGTCAACATGACTTGTCACGACGTATCGCAACTTTTTTTGTCCATTGCCGGCAATGGGGTGGGCGCGGTTTTGGCATGACACATCTGGCCCGCAGGCCAGCAGTTTGACATCCCAGTCCTATCTAGACTCATCAACTTAGAAGCTGCCCTCTGAACTTGCTCCCATTTGACACTGTTGAAAATTGACAAAATGCACTGTTCAAGGGACCACAGTGTCTGTCCAATTATTTATTCTAAGTAATAGCAATCTAGGATAAAAATACCTTTTCTTTATTAACAGCACAAAACCTAATTTCTGTTATCGTATTTCACCATCTGTGGAAGTTTTAAAGTGTACATTTCTTTTTTGTAAAATACACGCTCTGCACTCTGACCAGAAAGTCATTTCTTTGTGAAGCAACATTTAGTATCCCAAGGGATTCATTGCGTTCCATTTTTTTCTAAGTACTTAGGTTGCTCATTTATTTACTGATTTTCAGTGCAACTCCTGGTTCAATTAACAGCTACTGAGATGTTTGTTCCTAGACAATCAGTATCTAACCCACAAAAAAATATGATAGGCAGAGCAGGAAAAAGAAAGCCTATTAAATAAAAACTTTTAGAAACATATTAGGAACAAATAAAATATTAGACTTAATTTTGTGTATAGTATGGTACTCAAACTGATGCTTAATAGTTAGTGTATACAATCTGTATATATATTGAAGGCCTGCTTTGTGTCTGAACTTTTACTTCAAAATGACTTGATTAAAGACTCACTGCCAAAAAGCTAGATGTTATTAGCAACCTGAACAACACCAGCACAAGATTAGTATCTAATTAAATTCATATAATCTGCTTGTTGGCTGACCTTAAATGCTCTCATTTCCTGTCATTTCTTTATATTGTTCTTCCTCTAAACCACTTTGGTGCAATAATAAACAATAGACAATATAATATTTTTTTACAAAAATGAAACAATAGTCTTAATAGTTAAAATAATATAATTACCATAATGGTACACTGGAATTAGACAAATACAATACACACTACTAAGAGAAACAATAAAATGTGTTTTTGTTGTCTCTGAAAATATCTAGTAAAGGAAACACATGACATCACGGTGATGAGAATGTTTCTTTTGCTTACAAATGACAACCAATGGACGAAAACAGATTACGTATAATAATATGTATTTGTTTTTATGAGATGTATCCAAAAGCCATATGTAGAATAGATGCATTTGTTGGAAAAAGTGACTTGTGTTCCACCCTATGCAAAGTCTGTTGAAGCAGGTTTGGTAGCTTTAACAGAAATAAATTTTAGTTACAGAAAAAAAAACAGGTAGGCAGAAAAGCAGCATCTAGCTAACTACATCCTACTAAAGGCAAAGTTGGGAATAGAATGTTCACGTGTAAAAAACAGGAAGGAGGAATTTGAGATTAACAATCTCAACAACAAAGAACAGAAATGCCATAATAAGCGATAAAAGAGCCTCGGTGGAACAGTGGGCTGATGCCTCCTTAAATAACACCAGCTGCCTGCAATTAGTGCAGGTTCAAGTCCCACCAGGTTCAAGGTTGACTCAGCCTTCCATCCTTCCGAGGTAGGTAAAATGAGGACCCAGATTATTGGGGGCAATTAAGCTGACTTTGTAATAATGCCGCTTGGGGGGGGCGAAAGCCCTAATAAGCAGGCATATACATAGAATGAAGGCTATTGCTAAGCACATTGATTTGTGCTTCTTAGATTGTAAGCCACCCTGAGTCTTCGGAGAAGGGCGGGATATAAATGGGATTAAAATATATATATATCAGAGAGTGAATTCCTAACAGATTTTCTGTATCTGGTTACGAAAAATTGAAGTCACATCTTCAATAACATCCAAGAACAACTCTCTTCCCCCCCCCCAATTCTTATAGGTTTTAGGAAAGTAATGAAGAACATACGAGAATAAGCCTGGTTTTTAAACTAATTAAATTGGGAGGGGGGAGGAATGAAATAGAAGAAAGAGCAAGTAAAAAAAAATAAATTGAAAAGGAAAGAAAACAAAGAGCTGTATGCAAGTTTCAGATGAATTCTGGATTCAGAAGCAAAGTATGTGGAAGCAGAATGATTTCTTTGGCCCCTTCCACATTTGAAACAGCTGGCTTCCCACTGGCAAAATACCTGCTACTCCTTTAGGATTCCCATCTACTATCTGAACTTCTCTCTTCCCAAATGTAATCACGAATGACATTATTTCCTCCCATGACAAAGGAAAACAGTGATAAAGGTAGGAAGATGGGAGGAAAGACAATGGCTGGGACATTAATTTTCTTGGTATCTCCTTGCAGATGGAGTATAATAGGGTTGTTGTTTTTTTAACATTTGCAGACATATCAATATCTTATTTTCATTCAAGCAGTATGTAAAAATAAAGGTGATGCAATTAAACCATCACCTTTATTGAACTATGAAAAATTGACTTTGCAATCATTTATTTATAAAATTAACACATATTTTTATTTTTTATTTTTTATTTTAATTCCATTTATATCCCGCCCTTCTCCGAAGACTCAGGGCGGCTTACAAGCTTAGCAGTAGCCTTCATTCTATGTATATGCCTGCTTATTAGGGCTTTCATACACCCCCCAAGCGGCATTATTACAAAGTCAGCTTAATTGCCCCCAACAATCTGGGTCCTCATTTTTACCTACCTCGGAAGGATGGAAGGCTGAGTCAACCTTGAGCCTGGTGGGATGCGAACCTGCACTAATTGCAGGCAGCTGGTGTTAATTAAGGAGGCATTAGCCCACTGCTCCACCAAGGCTCAATATGAATTTCCTTCCATGGAAAAAGCTCCTTGCCCCCTTTGGCAGAAACAAACTCAAGTAAGCATTTAGCATCAGTGTCAACCAGTTTCTGATATTGACTGGAAGGACTTCTTTCCCACTTCTCCATGCAGCTGTGTGATCTTTAATGGGTTTCTTGCATTCATAGCCCATTTCAAATCACCTGACAATGTCATATAAATTAATCATTTGACTAAGCCAGAAATGTCAAACTCACGACATCACATGAACATCACGAGACGTATCGGGACTGTTTTGCCATTGCCAGCAATGGGGTGGGCGCAGCTTCTGGATGATGCGTCCGGCCCATGGGCCAGCATTTTGACACCCCTGGATTAAGCCATCCCAAGTAACAGAGATCTTTGGAATAATAATAAATTAATAATAACAGAGATACCTGACCCTATTTTTTAACTGTGTGAATTTCTAGAAACACAGTTGTCAGGAAAAATGTTGCATGGTATGAGATAATTCATGGCGTCATATATAACTGGGTAGAACAAAGAACCACTAGAGTGATTGATATTTATTTTTGTGTTTTTCTCATAATTGGTTATTACTTATTGCTCCTAGAAATATCTTGTTTAGAGATTTAAAATTAAAATACAAGGTTGCTGTTGTTGTTGTTTGTGTTTTCAAGTCATTGACACCTGAAAACTGCCTGGAACATTTTCTTGGCAAAATTTCAAAAGTGGTTTGCCAATTTCTTCTTCCCAGGGTTGAGGGAATGTGACTAGCTCAAAGTTACCCCACCAGCTTTTATGCCTAAGGTGGGAACAGAACGTATGATTCCTAATTTTATCCTATCCATTATATCAAATTGGCTATCATATTAAAAAGATATAATGCTACAAAAAATAATAATGTTTAACTATTGCAGTATACAATACTAGACGCTTTTGGGTTAAAACTGGAATGCTTTCTTTAGCTACCAAGGTCCAACTTGGGGAAAATGCTCCTTTTCTAAGAAGTCCTGATTTATTTCAAAAGATAGGTATTTTATTTTCCATGAGTGGAACAACATGTTTATCTCATTCTCCCTGAGAATGTTTTCAATGCTGCTAAAACTGCCCCCATCTCCATCCTCCAGTTTCATACTAATTATTTGGAAATTAGAAAAATACATAAAACGCCTGTGAATCTTATATTGAGCTATGCAAAACATAATCAAGATGGCCGTGGCCTTTGCAACTTTGAAAAATTCTCCTAATGTGAGTCACACAATATTCAGGCATGGTACGACTTCACATTCCTTAGAGCACAAAAGAACATTTATTACATCTAATAATGTCTTAGAGGAAAACTTTTCAAGAAATGATTGGAATTTGGGGAACAGTCTAAAAGGACAATGTCAAACTCTAGGCTTTTCTCCAAGACTGAGATCTTTTTGTTAATTTATCTTTCCAACACTTTGCTTTATCAGATGGTTTCTGTTTTTTAATACCACATTTTCTATTGCTCCATGAAGTTTAAGTTCTATTCAATCAGATCTAATGCCTATAATCTCTCATTTCTCATATACCTAGCAAAAATCATGGGGCAATTCCTAAGAAAAGGCTTTACTTTTTTCCTGCTTTTCTTAACAAGTGATACATGACAACAGGTTACATCTCATTCTGAAAATTGTAGCCATCCTGACTACTTGCCAGAGATAATTTCTTCCTCCATAAATCTGTGTCATTTGGTTAAAGTACTGTATCCAGTGGCCAAGCCAAATTGCAATTGCAATCAAAATTTCTAAGATATTGGCCTAAAAGCAATATTGCTAAACAAAATCGTATCTTTGACACTACTTTCTCCATTGAACCTTCCTTTCCCATTCCTATCCTCATGAAACTTACACCCTCTGACAAATATCAGTATGTATGTAGAACATGAAATAAATCCTACAGATAGAAATTTTACACATACCCCACCTTCACAAGACACCAGCTGCAAACCTCCACTGATGTTTAGGCTTAATACTCTACTTCCTTGATACACTTGAAGTAATAACTGTTTTCTTTACACTTAAGCAACTGATGAAACTTGTAGCAGTCCATCTTACATTTCTTTGTGCTTTTTTCACTAAATATACTGCTGTGGTTGCCCCTTATTTCCCAGTTCATATTTCATACAATCCAACAGGAAAAAAGCTCTTAGCCATGCGATGCTGTCAGGAGCAGCTCTCAGTGAATACACATTTCATCTTGAAGGATTCTGTAAAACTGTAGAGCTATGGAATAAGATTTTGTTAGGCTTCTCTGTATAATTTTAATACTTTCAAAATGAATTAGATATTAAATGTATCAGGAAGAATGTTTTACAATCCAACAGATAAATGTGGACATACATAGTATGTAAGTGCTATGTATGTATGTATATGTATATACACAAACACATTTATTCAAGGATGTAGAGGAACTTGATTACTCCTCTTTTGGTGAAGGAAAGGGAAAAGGTTTTTTTAAAAAATTCTCGTTAGCACTGGAAGCTCTGGGAACATTTAGCAATTTACAGATTTGAAGCATACTGTGGGCCTCGGCCATAGGCCAGCTCAGCATCAGAAGTTGCTCTTTGCAAATCCAAAACCCACAAGCATACAGACATTAAACTAAAAGTGTTTTTGATCTAGAAATGGCAAGGACAAAGTATAGAAACCACAGGGTGGTTTTAAAATGGGTTGAGAATTACTTCCAATGGGAAAGCTAGTGATTATGGCAGAGTTCTGTTTTTGAAGCATTATCTACATAGGATGCCTTATTGCTCAGTGCAGTCCAACCAATCTCATATAGAACCCTTGGCTTTGTCACCTTCAAACATGATCTCACAGATGAGACAGCAATAGCAGACTTTATTCTTGTGTTTGGTTTCCATAATATGGAGATTGTTTTCCAGATGCTTGGATTATCAATGAATCTGAGTCTCTGCCTATGAAAACCTCTAGGTCTGTGACTGGAGATAACAATTGTTGCTCTCGTTATAACTGGACGAGGGATACAGCTGTGTATTCCATGACAGCTATCACAACAATATATTAATGATAATATTTCATTTATTGTTATCTCAGTTTCTGATATAATAAAAATAATAGTTTCCAGTTATAAAAAGAATTGTAGTAAATCACATGTTCATGTCTGCAACTTATTCCATACCTGTGAAAACTAATTATTTCCACAATACGGAAAAGTGCGGATCTATAGCTGCTTAAGCAATGTTACTAAAGAAACCAAGATCAAACTGTGTTTTTAAACTATATTTGGCCTCAACACTATGAGTTCCTCAATTACAAACATCACAGAGAACTGTAATTAGCCTTTAAAATGAAACTCATTTTTGTAGGCATGAAATAAAAATAATATGAAAGGATAGCAGGTGCCCAAAGTGTAACTCTGCTTGTTCTCATTGCTTGTAATCTCAGGCTTCAGATTATATCTGAATCAAGACTGGGTTGCCAATCATTTTATAGGAGTAGTAGTATAGTGATATTATCTTCATTCCTACAGCTATTATTCCATGTTCTCTTTAACTCAAGATTCACAAATGGATCACACTTACTCAAGGACTAATGTAGCAGCTACATCTAAAGAACTTTTTTTTAAAAAAATAGGCTACTTTTTAATAATATTTGAAAATATTTACCTGCTGTCTTTAAAAGCGTGCTTGTGTTATCATTCTCAGTCAACTTTACAAATCCAATTTGATTTCTGAAGTGATCAGTGCCTTGAAAAGATAAATTTAAAGGCTTTCCTTGCAGTAATTCTTCAATTAAACCTCCACTCTCCAAGAAAGCACCAACTGCACTATCAGAAAGAAAATAATAATAATAATAATAATAATAATAATAATAATAATAATAATAATAATAATAATAATAATAAATAATTTAATTTCTATACCGCCCTTCTCCCGAAAGACTCAGGGCGGTGTACAGGGCAATACAATAAAAAATACAATGTACAAAAGTTAAGAAAGAATTAAATAATGTAGCCCAAATTACAATAAAAATTAATAAAATTAATATTAAAATACCCCACACCCATCAGACCAGGCCAGCTTGTTCAAATAAGTAAGTTTTTAGATCACGGCGGAAGGAGCGAAGGTCAGGAGCCATCCGGAGCTCAACCGGTAAACAGTTCCAATGGTCTGGCGCGCCCACAGAGAACGCCCTCCCCCTGGGGGCTGCCAGTCGACACTCTTTGACCAACGGCACCCTGAGGAGGTCCTCTCTGTGGGAGCGCACTGGACGAAGGGAAGTTGATGCCGGCAGCAGGTGCTCCCGTAGGTAGTCCGGACCCATGCCATTTAGGGCTTTATAGGTCATTACCAGCACCTTGAATCTCACCCGGAGGGCAACCAAAATCCAATGCAGCTTGCGGAGTAGAAGTGTTACATGGGAGTATCGGGAAGCCCACACCACCACTCGCGCGGCCGCATTCTGCACCAGCTGAAGCCTCTGAGTAGTCCTCAAGGGCAGCCCCATATAGAGAACATTGCAGTAGTCTAAACGAGAGGTCACAAGCACATGAGTGACCGTACGCAAGGCATCCCGGTCCAGATAGGGGCGCAACTGGCACACCAGGCGAACCTGGGCGAAGCCTCCCCTAGTCACAGCTCCTATATGATCTTCCAAGGAGAGCTGTGAATCTAGGAGGACACCCAAGTTGTGAGCCCTATCTACAGGGGGTAATATCTCACCCCCCATGATTAGAGATGGAATAATCTGAATTTCCCGAGATGCTGGCACGTACAACCACTCAGTCTTGTCGGGATTGAGCCGAAGCCTGTTCCTCCCCATCCAGACCCGAACTGCCTCCAGGCAACAGGACATCACATCAAGGGCATCACTGGGGTGGTTTGGGGTAGAGACGAAAAGCTGGGTATCATCAGCATATTGATGATAACCAACCCCAAAACCACAAATGATCTCACCCAGTGGCTTCATATAGATGTTGAACAGAAAAGGTGAGAGGACCGACCCCTGAGGAACTCCAGAAACGAGAGGTCTCGAGGTCGACCTTTTCCCTCCTGCCAACACCGACTGCGAACATCCCAGGAGGTAGGAGAACCACCGTAAAACGGTGCCTCCCACTCCCAACCCCCTGAGACGCCGCAGTAAGATACCATGGTCGATGGTATCGAAAGCCACTGAGAGGTCTAACAGGACTAGGACAGAGGAACAACCCCTGTCCCGAGCCCGCCAGAGATCATTCACCAGCGTGACCAATGCCGTCTCCGTGCTGTACCCGGGCCTGAAGCCCGATTGGTACGGGTCCAGATAATCAGCTTCCTCCAGGAACAAAGGGAGCTGATGCACCACCACACTTTCAACAACCTTCACAAGAAAGCGAAGGTTGGAGACCGGACGATAGTTCTTTAAAACAGCTGGGTCCAGGACAGGCTTCTTGAGGAGGGGTCTCACCGCCGCCTCCTTCAAGGCGGCGGGAAAACTGCCCTCACTCAAAGAAGCAGTTATCACTCCCTGAAGCCAGCCTCGTGTCCCCTCCTGAGCCGCATAAACCAGCCAGGAGGGGCACGGGTCCAATAAACACGTGGTGGAGCTCAGCTTCCCCATAATCCTGTCCACCTCTTCCAGAGTCACAGGATCGAACTCATCCCAGATGACATCACTAAGACCTCCCATGTCCTCACCGTCAGACTCTACCCAGTCGGAGTCCAAACCGGTCCGGATCCAAGCGATTTTGTCTGACAGATGTTGGCTAAACTCCTCGGCACGACCCTGCAAGGGCTCCTCCCTCACCTCCTGATTTAATACATACAATCACTACATTAACTTGCTACAGGTAGTTCTCACTTAATGATCATTGGTTCTGTGTCCAATGTGTTCATTCAGCAGCACTGAATGAATGATATTTATAGCCGGTCCCCAAAATTACTACTATTGCAGTGCCCCCATGGCCACATGATCAGAATTTGAGTGTTTTGCAGCTCACAAAAAATTAGGACTGCAGGATGTTTCAACTCCTCCCCCATCTACCCCACTCCACTTTCTGCCTTTTTGGCCACTTTGGACAGAGACACTCCTCGGTGGCGGCAGCAATGCTAGGGCTGAAATAAGAGGCTTGGGCCTTTAGCAGTCTCACCGGCTGCCACCACCCTCAAGCTGCTGTGCCTAGTTGATCTGTGTTGTCTTCCTCCCTCTGCAGACAAGGCATGCAAAGGCTGGCCCTACCCAAGGCAGCTGAGGGCCACGCCAGGCCTTCCTTCTTCACAAGGCCACTTGCATTGTTTTTAAAAAGGGATGTCATTGTCCAGTGTTCAACATTTTCTACATTGGCTCCCTCATAGATTTCCTGTTTAGAGAATACTAAAACTAATTTAAATTATCAATATGCCATATGCCAGACATGTCAAACACAAGGCCCGGGGGCCAGATCCGGCCCATGAAGTGGTTTCATGCGGCCCATGAAGCCATCCTGGAAACAGTGAGGGAATGGCCCCCACTGCCTTGGCCCTGGCCCAGAGACCCTCCTCCTGCCAGAGACCCTCAGATCTGTCCCACTCCTGCCCAGGCCCCCATAGGCACCCTTGATGCGAACGATGTAGAGCTGGCCATGCCCACCCAGTAGACCATATACACGCTAGCCACGCCCACCCAGTATGCCACGCCCACCCTGGCCACACCCACCCGGCCCCCTGAGGGCAACCGCAATGCTGATGCGGCCCTCAATGAAATTGAGTTTGACACCCTTGCCATATGCAGTTGTATACAATGTTAGTTTTACTGAGCTACTAGACAACTCATGACCCCTTGGCTCATGATTTCAGAGATATTTCCTTACCAGATTCCTCAATGCCTTCAACACTGGCAGAACTTCTAATATGCCTGAAAAGTATTTCAAAAATTTTAAAAGATGTATCTGCCTTGAAAGGAGCCCACGTGAAACTGTGTAGCACAGTCCAATATCAGGACTTGAGCACAGGAGTTGTTTTATGATATTTCGTATTCTGACATGAAATGCTTTCTGATCATTTTTATGTCATAACATGTTTTACAAAATCTGCCAAATTTCAATTCCACAGGAGTCCTGGGTCCTGGATTTTAGACTCATTCTTATAGTTAGCTCATTTGAGAAATCCTAGCTGAAAAGCTTTTGCCCTACGATACACTGTTTTGCGCAGTTTATAGACCCGAGAGTTTTAGCAGTATATAAATAAATAAAGGGCAAGCTACAATGCTTTCTTGTAGGCTTGCAGTTTGAATGAAGGCAAGAAAGACATCAATTATATTTCAGCCTTTCCTTATTGCCAGTCCTGGCAACTTTTGCATACCACTTTATCTAACACACACAGTAGAGACAATGCCTTTTCCCTAGCATGGTTTCAGATCAAGTTGCATAGCGCAATATTCCTATGACATATTTTGCCACAGGAAATTTTTTTTTAACTTGATGTCTTCCTTTTTCTAAAAAAAAAATCTTGTTCTTTCAGTGTTAAGGATGAAGTAAAGTATTAAACTACGACTTGGGAGAGTTGGATACAGAGCCCTGCTAAATTACAAAATGATATGGTTAACCTTGGGTCAGCACCCTGGTTTTTGACATTTTATAATTCAGTGTCATTCTGGTGAGAAAAGGATAAGATTAAAACACAATACAGCTTTGAAATAATTAATGGGATTTCCTGCCAATAGGCATCATTAAGATTTCAGCCTTATTAAGCCTATTAAGGTCTTTAAAAATCTTTGTTGTTGTTATTGTTGCCATTGTATTCACATAATTATCACTAGGTGGCAGTAACTACCTTTTAAGCAAGCATCCTTCCTTTCATACACTGTACTGTAAAAATGCATTTTGACTCACAGTATGCCTTAAGCAAAGAAATGGTAAGATATGCAATTAGTTCCTTTAATAATTACCAAGACAGCCTACTAAAGCCCTAGCTGTGGCTCAGGATAGTAACACGGAACACAACACAAATAAGACATATGTTCTGACAATCATTTCCTTTAAATTAATCATTTTCTAGCTTTCCCTTTCCACTCCTTTTTGTCTACTGTGGAACTCTGAAGGGCTTTTCTACAATACTGATGTGAACTGTAGAGGCTCCTATGACATGTCCTAGAAATCACACGTGTCACACTTTTCAAGCCCCATTATTTCAACGTATAACTGTGCCTATAAATAAATTTAATAATCTCCCATGGCAACCCACTACAGAACAGGGAAGAATCAACAGCTAGGAACTGTTTTTCAAAGAAACATGCTCACTACAATTCACTGAGAAGGGTAGCAAAATAATCATGGTTTCCTAGAACACAGCTTTAAAATCACAGTTGTAAATTCGTGGATTTCATAAGAAAAAAGAATAAGAAAACAAATCTGCAAGCAGTAACCCTGGATAATGGATAAGCTCTTGGATTTGAACTACAAAGACCCAATTTTAATCCCTCCTTGACCAGGGAGTCTGGATGGGTCTCATAACCCAACTTTAAAAGGTTGCTATTATGAGAGATAGAAAAGGGGGTGGGGAGATTTGATAAATTTCCATGAAATTAGAAGTTTTGCTGAGGTTTTAGAAAAAGTTGGAATATAAATGCACTGATAGACTGTTTTGAGGTTCAGTTCACATATAGCAACTCTTTTTCCAGACGACTGTTTCTAATATTAGATTCTGCAAAGAAACTCAAGACCTTTCACTGCCTACATGTCAAGGAAAGAGGAAGGGATTGGTTAGTTTCTGTAGTAAAGGCAGCCCTTTATTTCAATCCATCACAAGTACAGGAACCAGCAACATCAGAATGGTTTTCTATTCTCTGATAAGCAGGGTCTGCACAAGAGTAACTGGTTGGATTGCATGTGTGAACCAGTAAGAATTACATGGCGAGGAAACCAACAAAGAAAGGCTTATATATAGCACTCCCAACCACAAATGTGTTGTTGTTAGCTGCGAAGTCGTGTCCGACCCATTGTGACCCCATGGACAACGTTCCTCCAGGCCTTCCTGTCCTCTACCATCTTCTGGAGTCCATTTAGGCTCACACCTACTGCTTCAGTGACTCCATCCAGCCACCTCATTCTCTGTTGTCCCCTTCTTCTATTGCCCTCAATCTTTCCCAGCATTAGGCTCTTCTCCAGTGAGTCCTTCCTTCTCATTAGGTGGACAAAGTATTTGAGTTTCAACTTCAGGATCTGGCCTTCTAAAGAGCAGTCAGGGTTGATCTCCTCTAGGACTGACCAGTTTGATTACCCTGCAGTCCAAGGGACTCACAGGAGTCTTCTCCAGCACCACAGTTCAAAGGCCTCAATTCTTTGGCGCTCAGCCTTTCTTATGGTCCAACTTTCACTGCCATACATTGTAACTGGGAAGACCATAGCCTTGACTATACACACTTTTGTTGACAGGGTGATGTCTCTGCTTTTTAGTGTGCTGTCTAGATTTGTCATGACTTTCCTCCCCAGG
The DNA here is from genome assembly GCF_947247035.1 of Vipera ursinii. Taxonomy (NCBI): domain Eukaryota; kingdom Metazoa; phylum Chordata; class Lepidosauria; order Squamata; family Viperidae; genus Vipera; species Vipera ursinii. The sequence goes on along the minus strand of NC_139512.1, from coordinate 264,197,533 downwards.
AGCAAGCATCTTTTAATTTCTTGGCTACAGTCCCCATCTGCAGTGATCTTGGACCCCAGGAAAATAAAATCTGTCACTACCTCCATTTCTTCCCCATCTATTTGCCAGGAATTGAGAGGGCCGGATGCCATGATCTTGGTTTTCTTAATGTTAAGTTTCAACCCAACTTTTGCACTCTCCTTCTTCACCCTCAACAAGAGGCTCTTTAGTTCTTCTTTACTTTCTGCCGTTAGAGTGGTATCATCTGCATATCTTAGGTTGTTGATATTTCTCCCGGCAATCTTAATTCCAACTTTTGATTCATCTAACCCTGCCTTTCTCATGATGTGCTCTGCATATAAGTTAAATAGGCAAGGCGACAGTATACATCCTTGCCGGACTCCTTTCCCAATTTTGAACCAATCAGTGGTTCCGTGTCCAGTTCTCACTGTTGCTTCTTGGCCCGCATATAGGTTTCTCAAAAGACAAATAAGATGGTCTGGTACACCCATCTCTTTAAGAACTTGCCACAGTTTGTTGTGATCTACACAATCAAAGGCTTTAGCATAGTCAATGAAGCAGAAGTACGGTAGATGTTTTTCTGGAACTCCCTAGCTTTCTCCATGATCCAGAGTATGTTGGCAATTTGATCTCTAGTTCCTCTGCCTCTTGGAAATCCTGCCTGTACTTCTGGTAGTTCTCGATCCACATACTGCTGGAGTCTAGCTTGTAGGATTTTAAGCATAACTTTACTAGCATGTGAAATGAGTGCAATGGTGTCATAGTTTGAACATTCTTTGGCACTGCCTTTCTTTGGAATTGGAATGTAAACTGATCTTTTCCAATCCTGTGGCCACTGTTGAGTTTTCCAAATTTGCTGGCAAATTGAGTGTAGCACTTTCAATGTATCGTCTTTTAAGATTTTGAATAGCTCAGCTGGAATACTGTCACCTCCACTAGCTTTGTTGTTGCTCAGTTTTTCTAGGGCCCACCACTTCACTTCACATTCTAGAATGTCTGGCTCGAGGTCAGTGACCACCTCATTGTGATTATCAGGGACGTTAAGTTCATTCCTGTATAGTTCTTTTGTGTAATTTTGCCACCTCTTCTTAATCTCTTCTGCCTGTTAGGTCCCTGCCTTTTTGGTCCTTTATTATGCCCATTTTTGCATGAAACATTTCCTTCATCTCTCCAATTTTCTTGAAGAGATATCTGGTCCTCCCTATTCTATTGTTTTCTTCTATTTCTTTGCACTGTTCATTTAAGAAGGCATTCTTATCTCTTCTAACTATTTTCTGGAATTCTGCATTCAACTGGGTGTATCTTTCTTTTTTTCCCTTGCCTTTCGCTTCATTCCAGGTTCCTATGGAGAAAAAATCTTTACAGCATCGGACTTTCCTTTCACCACCAGACACATCCACAGCTGAGCATCCTTTTGGCTTTGGCCCAGTCGCTTCATTCTTTCTGGCGCTACTAGTACTAGCCCTCTGCTCTTCCCCAGTAGCATATTGGACGCCTTCCGACCTGAGGGGCTCATCTTCCAGCGTCATATCATTTTGCCTTTTGGTACTGTCCATGGGGTTTTCATGGCAAAAATACTGGAGTGGGTTGCCATTTCCTTCTCCAGTGGATCACGTTTTGTCAGAACTCTGCTATAACCTGTCCATCTTGGGTGGCCCTGCACAGCATAGCTCATAGCTTCACTGAATTACACAAGCCCCTTCGCCACAACAAGGCAGTAATCCATGAAGGGACCACAAATGTAGGAAGCTCCAAAAGTCACTCACCAGATATATAATTTCTAAATAAGTAAAAAAAATAATTATCAAGCCACATAAACACTAATAACCACCTGGTGTCAATATCTCCAAAAAGAGTTATATATTGACAGAGGAACATACTTTTCTTTATACTTTCTTAAACATTATCTATGCCTTCAGCCACCCAATTTTCTTCCTAATCACTTTCTACTCTATAAATGCAAATGGTTCTTAGCTGTCCTGCAAACTTAATTGTTTCAGAACTCTTCTGTTGACAGTCTCTAAAGTACGCAATAGTTGATTCATTTTCTGACAGTAACCACAAAAGTAAAGCTTGAATGATTTTCACTTTTTTTGCTTTAGTTCTGCTGTATTGAAAAAAAAAATCAATCCTGTTTCTCACCGAGAACTGTGATGCTTGGAGTTAACTAGATCTCACATTACAACAGAAACTTATCATGCTGATGACCCAAGACTGGGCTAGCATCTATTATCTTTTGTCCATGCTATGTGAACTTGGAATGCACTTTTAAGATTCTGAAAGTAACATGGATTCTTGAAGTATTCTTTTTTCACTGTATTTCTTTCAGCGGTGACCATATATCCTTTATTATAAAGGACAGTCCTTTATTTCAGAAAGTTATCCCTTGAATTTATTTAATTATTTACTTTTTTGGTTTTGCTATCAAGCTTTCCTTTGTAAACCCAAGTTATAAACATAAACATTTTTTTAAAAAAATTCATATGAATCCTTTTCAGATTTTCCCTTTTTCTTTTTCGTCCTTCATTTTTTCCCCAAGAAAATACTGTATGACCATCGTATCTACAAACTACTTGGTAAAAGAAAAAAGTCAAATCCAGGTAAATGCACTCAAGTCAATATTTCAAATGGTATTATGTTAGGCTTAACAAACAAGCAAGCTGTCATTCTGAACTCCTATTATAATTGAAGTACCAGTGTATATAATGTACTTATTGGAGAAGCTACTGTTAAGATAACACAAGGTCGAGGCCACAAGAAACCACCATTTGCAGTAGACAGGTTTCTCTCAGATAAGGATAATGAAAGACAGAAAATGAGCTGGTTGGACATCTAAACTTTTCCTGGAATGAATCAATTACAAAAAACATATCTAGCCAGATGATACTGCAACATTCTCTCTGGATGAAATGATAGCAAGATATTTAGATAACCTTTTAGTGACTGCTGGGAAAAATATGGTAATTATATTAGTAACAGCTATACAAACATCTGAAATTGTGTCAAAGAAGACTAGGCCATCATCCAAACTTTTATAAAATGGTGATCATTTTATAAAATTGTATGGCTATCAAAATAAAAATACGGGGCACAGAGAAGAGGTGCTATCAGATTGAGAAACGGAAGAATTTTTTATTTGATGACAGAGGAAAAAAGGCTAGAAGAATATTCGACCAAGATAAGCCAAAAGGTGTTGGGAAATGTACCACTTTTACATGGTATATTTAGCACAGCATGTACAAAGGAATTCTACTGCCAATTTTACACAGTAAGGGCAGAGAGATATTTTAACAATAAACTCGTAAACCCAGGTTTGAAGACATACCACAGGCAGTTTCACACCTCCAGAAGCAATGCTGTATTTTAGATGCTGAACTGGTTTTCAGTAATTGATGGTATGCTGAGACACAGACTGAAGGAGTAGACCTGTTTCCATATGACCCCTTTTTAATTAGTGAGGGATGAAACTCCATATTCAATATTTTTAAGTGGTCATTTGCATATTTCACTACTCCTGCTAGAGAATACAGAACTTCCAGTTGGCACTGAAAGAACATTCAGAAATAATGAGTGCACAGCATAAATTGAATTATGAGAAGACAAAGAAATTGCAGGAAAAGGGAAAAAGGGAAAAGAAAAAAAAGAAAAGGCAGTGGATGCAGCAAAACAAGTCTTTATAAGCAGTGCTTGATTTTTTTAAATAAATCATTAAATAAAAAATGATGTTTGAGAGACTGCTTATGTCAGAAATGAAACTTCTTCACTTTTTTCATTATTAACATAAAGCTGTGTTAAAAATAAATTTTGGTGCAACATCTGCTAACTATAGGATTTAAGATCACAGCTAAAATTACTGGAAGCAAGTAAATGGAAATGTTTTGGCTTTTAGCACAGTTATGTTGAGAAGTTCAGCCACAGACTCATTATATCCTCCAATTTACCACATGATTTATTTTTACTAAACTCAAGCCATTAGCTGCTTTGTGAACAAGTCAGAGCTGAACACAAAGTTCCCAAAAACAGTTTAACTACTTTTTTCTGGTCAAAATTCATAGGCCCTCAGCCAAGTGCAACAGTGTATGAAAAGTATGTAAGTGGACTTTAGTGGTGCCATCAACATTAAGTACAGTATAAAGTTAAGATCTAGCTTGAAATAGACAAAGATAATCAACCAGAGCAACCTATGCCATTTCTGTCATATAATCAGGCCTAAATTCTGACAGAAGAATCTGGATAATCTGTTTCATTTAGGCCAAAGCTAATTTGGCACCATCTTCTCAATCAAGGTTAGAAAGTGGGTGAACGGTATTAAAAAGGGTTGGCTCTCTTCAGACAAAAGCACATTACTGAATTCTTAAAAGCAAGAAATATTGCATCCTTTCCCAGAAAGGTGCTTACAACTTGCTCACATCTCACTTAACCATCCAAAAGCACTGGGAAAGACATGGACTGAATCCACAACTGGCATAATTCAGGTTACTTGGACCATTAACCACTCCTTCTGGTTCCAAACTCAAAAGAAATCCAGATTAAAATTTAAAAAGATGACGTGCTCACCAGAATAGTTTCTGTCCAACTAGCATTCAACCTGGAATAAATATCTACTAAGACACCCACAAATTCATCTGGTGTGCCTGCCCCACTCATCCTTCCTCAAAAGAATCCAGGTTCCTCTAAATGGAATAGCTGGGCAGCAATTTATGAATGTAGTAAATGTGGAGAAAAAGTGACATTTTAGTGCTCTTACTGCCACCATGCAATCTCAAACACAAGCTCATCTCAGTATTTAAATGTGTCCACTTCTTGGTTTTCACCAGGTAAGTTTAAGTGTCACTATTTATGTGTACACTACTAATGTACAGTGGTAAGATATCAATGGAGCCCATCCTTCACATAATGTAGTTACTAAGTATGAGTTAGTTCTAGTTACTTAGCAGTAACTAATCATTCTCCTCCTGGACTACAGAAATTCATATTAATAATATATCAATGGTTACTCGGTACATAATTGATGTCATAATTAATATTAAAATAATTAATAATTGTTTCTACTCTCATTCAATTGTTATACTTTTCCCAGTTCTATCATAAACAAAACAGATTTTAAAACATTTGATTTCAGAATGAAACACGTACTTGCTAATTGCTTCTTCATTCGACAGATGCATCACTAAAAGGGTGACATGGAAAGAGCCATAATGAATCATAGCTTTGGAGAGCCTATTATCTTTTTGTATGATTGTGTTCTGAAGAGTCTGAATGCCATCTATAATCTAAGATAAAACAGAAGCATATAGAAAACCAAATTACTGTAAAGATTACTACAATTAACAGCAAAAGAAAAGAGGGAGAAAAAAATGAGCATTTTAGTTTTAGGTAAGCAAATACGATAGTCAGTAGGGTCATAGAAGAACACAACCAACAAAAGGTAAGTTATCCATTATGTCTTAGTGCAGACATGTCAAACTCACGACGTCACGTGACGTCGCGCGACGTATCGGAACTTTTTCCCATTGCCGGCAATGGGATGGGCGCGGTTTCTCCGTGACGCTCCAGCCCGCAGGCCGACAGTTTGACACCCCTATCTTAGTGGGATTTATGCCGGAAAACAGTCCAGTGTATGGCATTTCTTTTCAAAATTGTTCCACTGGACAAGTATATAATCATCTCCCTGATTGGAGTCTTAAATCTGCTTTGATAAATTTGAAGCTGGTGGGGAATAAATAATTAGTGGATAAAATGGCACCCTGCTGTCACATCTTGTTATGGTTTCTCCTTGCAAAAGCACGTCACTGTACACCATTTGTGCCTGATTATATGCTTTCACAAACTTTTCATTTCATTCATATTAATCTTAAGCAAAGGACATGGTGACAAATAAGCTTTCCCATTAAAACATGCAAATCCAATTGTAACACTGATTAATGAATACAATCATTGAAAAAAGGACAGACTGTATTAGCTTTTTTTCTGAAGAGAATTGTGATAGCATGTCCAGTCTATTTGATTGGAAATGCCAAAACAAAGCAGTAAAAGAAGCTATTACCACAAAACATCTGTGTTACATCAACCTCATTTTAACAGCAGGTATTGCTAGCTTGAAGGTTATAGGAGTGAGAACATGTAGCCCATCCTCAAGTATTAATATATAGGAATTAAACTCCATTTTATACCACATCAACATAAATTGTTTGTTTGTTCTTGAGTCATCACTGCCTGGGACATTAAATTCATACAGAGTTTGGCAAACAATTACAGGATTATAAAGTAACTCCACTGAGTTAAATCAACTGTCGCAATGGGATGGGGGATATTAGTATCGGTTAGACATTCACAAAATATATGAATAAGGTGCTTCCCTGTTCAGTGAGCAGGATCGTACATTTTTGTTGTTGTTGGCCTGGGACAAATTTAACATAATGGGAGAGAATGAGGGCTATAATATGTAGGGGGAGGATGCCTTGATATTCATTCACTGAGGGTTTTTAAAACCTATTTAGGACTTACATAAGTCTTTATAATGTAACCCCTCAATTCTTCAGACTGAACTAAACTGTACCCACAATATTTGTTGTTGGTAGCACTGTCAAAAAGTGTTGTAAATATGTTTTAAGTTGGATCCTTATACTGCATAAGGGGGTTGGACATGATGGCTACCTCAATTTCTAAGAGCCATACAAAATGGCCATAATTTTTGCATCTCTAATGTACTGCAGCCTAAATAATATTTAGAGAGAGTCAAATAATTATTCATTATATTACCCAGATTTGTTAAATTGGAAGAATTTTTTAATATGAAGACCAAGCTTACTTATTCATAATTAATGTTCATAGCTTTTTTTTTCAAAATTACATTCCAAGAAATTTCAAGACATTTCAAGGAATTTCTGGACTAACTCAACAAATTTATCAGAACTATATCAAACATATACGTTTTCTGCGTTTAGTAAAACAAAATAAAAAAACAGCAAGTAGGAAACGTTTTTTTAAAATGTTTTTTCTTGCCAATTGACAAGAAAATTATTTATTTATATCTACAATGACTATATCATCCAATTCCAGTGACTTTGGGAAGTTCAGCAAAAGAAACCCACCCCCATCACCCTAATCAATGGCCTGGGGAAAAAGCCATACTTTTAAAGCTATTTTAAGGGCTGGCAAGATGGAGGGGGGGGCATCCGACTCTCAGGGATGAAGGATGCTGCAGTAGAGAATGCCTGCCTCATATGTCCTGCTAGATGACATTGTTTAATTGACAGGACCAGGAGAAAGACAATTCTGCCAGATTTTTAATGACTAGCAAAAACAATGGGAGTAGGCAGACCTCAAATAACTAGGCTGTATGCCACTTAGAGTTTTTAAAGCATCTTGCATTGCACCTTAAATATAAACATGCACTCAAATTTTAAAGCATTATTTGGATAGTTTTGCATTATCTGAATGTGAGTTTTCAATAATGATATTGACAATGAGAAACCTTGCTATAGGAAATTAATCTAATTACTTTATTAAAAGAGATTTGAAAAATGAGGCTTATTTTGCTAAATCTATTATATTGTTTTACTTTGTGTTTCTATCCAATAATTACACATAAGGAAATAGGTTTTTTCAATATTACTTTGCTATGCAGAGAAACAAAGAAAAAAACTGGTAAGATTATGTTCTTTGTAGTTTTTATTTTTTATTTTTATTAATATATAAAATACAAAGAAAAATAGAAATAAGAAATCAAGAGAAGGAAAAAAGGGGACAAAAAAGTGAGAAAAGGGAAAAAAGAAAAAAAAGAAGAAAGAAAAGGTGTTGACCTCCAATTCTTTAAGCACAGTACAAGATAAAAACACTCCAGCCTCAACCTTTTACTTATACACATTAGTATATAACTAGCCATTTCTATAAATCTATCTAATCAACAAAACCAAAGTCAAAATTTCATTTTTTTCATCGCAAGCACAAAATCCAGAAGTGATATTCAAGTAGAAAAAGTACTTAAATATATTCTCCTCTTTGAATAAAATGGTCAATATAACCATTCCTGCTTTATCTTCCTTGCTGTGGAAATAATGTGTATTTCTATTTGCATCTAATAATCTTTGTGAACTATCACTATTTTTATTAACAGGGTTCACTGTATTCTTTCAGATTCTTTGACCTTACAGAGGAAAATACTCCTTTTTTTTCTTTTTTTCCATCCTTTTTAAAATGCTAAGGTTTTCTTTAAACACATTTCTAAAATCAAAAAATTCTAATACATCTTTTTCTTTAATTTCTTAACGTACAGGCTTTGAACTTCAGTATTAAATTTAGATCCCTCCCTCCAAAATATCCTTATAGAATAATATTTTTTTCTTTTATAAATATCCTTTTTAAAATTCAAAAATTTTCTTTAAACTATTATAACATTTTCTTTAATGTTTTTCTTTAAAGATTATGTTCAGCTTTATCTGTCTGAACTATTCATTTTCATATGCTACACGTAAGCTTCCGAGTAAAACTTAAGAAACACTATACAAGATGTTTACATTTTAATCTGAAAGCAGCAGGAAAATATAACATTTAGTCAGCTATGTTTTGTTTGAAGAAAGGTAAAGTCAAAGAAATCAGTTAAGATTAATCACAATTTAGTATATGAACATAACTGCCTTTAATAAAAAAAGAGCTTCCAATTTCATATCTGGAGCAGCAACAAGACTCAGTGCAATTTCAATTTAATGTGACTCCTAATTCCCAGCATAAGATTCTCTTTCCTGCAAGCTAAAATAACAGTATGAATTACTTGTAGAGTTAAGCCTAACGACAGGTTGTCCTTAACTTACAACCACAATTGAGCCCAAAATTTCCATTGTTAAGTGAATTACACCTCATTTTATTATCTTTTTGCCACATTGTCAAGCCAATCACTGAACGTGTTAAGTGAATCATGTGGTTCTTAAGTGAATGTGGCTTCTCCCATTGACTTGTCAGAAGCCAACTGGGAAGGTTACAAATGGTGATCACGTGACCCCAGGACAGTGCAATGCCAGTTGCCAAACAGCCACATTTTGATCATATGAACATGGGGATGCTGCAACGGTTGTCATTGTGAAAAATGGTCCTAAGTCACTTTTTTTCAGCACTATTGTAATTTCAAGCTGTCAGTAAACAAATGGTTGTTAAGTCGAGGACTGCCTATATAACTGTGCTTACCAAGAAGTATTAGTTGAGGGCTATTGCCTCCAAATGACAACAAATGAGTGCAAATTTAAGGGAAACAAAATTCAAAGAACAACATATAATAAGATAAAGAACTGGGTCAAACAAACATATTCATTTTACTGGACAATCAATTCCTTTGAACTGAGCTTAACTCTGGCAAATTTCATTGCCATGCTTTCCTGACCACAACTAGATGTGATCTGCCAGTATATTTTTTTGAAAGTCATTTCAAATTTACATCCGAAGTTGTGGCCCTGAATGCATCCAGGGAGCTCATGTCCAAGATCTGACCCCAATTAATTTTTCAAGATTATCCAGGGTAAGACAAACACTGTCATTTTGGTGAACAGTTAAGAAAAGCAGCGGTCAAATTATTTCAAGGTGGGGATAAAGTGGGGGAACCTAAAAAAACATATCCATAAATCTATCACTGACTTTCCAGCTTTCTTCAAATCATGCCTTCCTGGTAAGAGTAACAAGAAATGCTTTACGATAAGGTTATGGATAGAGTATATACAAACAACATGACCTTAGTTATTAAAATATACAACCATGAGAGTTGAAAGAAAAAGTCCAGCTAAGAGAGGAAATATCCCAGATACTTTTTGACTGGAGTCTTCTTACACCAGGATCCTATTTTCTACAAGATGAAATAACTCAATATATCCTTTTTGCTAGCTGTATTCGTAGCTGTAACTGTACTCTGCTAGTTGTATTCTACAATGATTGTGAGAATCATCCTAACTGCCTAGGTTTATACAAGACAACAAACTATAAAATAAAGAGAACAAACTAACCAGCCATATTTTAACCTAGTTTATTATGCAAACCCAAATATGTTGGAGGGAAAAAATGCTAGTTGGGCAGATAATTATTTCTCAAAAATCTTCCTGTTTTCAATCTACCGTTGCTTTCCTCACTTCTTCCACCCTCTTATTAAATTTATCTTTGATGTCACTGTTGCAATCAGAATAGGTGAGCCTTTTCTAGATAACATGATTTTAAATCAGACATGTCAAACACAAGGCCCGGGGGCCAGATCCGGCCCGCGAAGTGGTTTCATGTGGCCCGCGAAGCCGTCCTGGAAACAGTGAGGGAACGGCCCTCGCTGCCTTGGCCCTGGCCCAGAGACCCTCAGATCTGTCCCACTCCTGCCCAGGCCCCCATAGGCACCCTTGATGTGAACGATGTAGAGCTGGCTATCCCCACCCAGTAGGCCATACGCACTCTAGCCATGCCCACCCAGTAGGCCACGCCCACCCTGGCCATATCCACCCGGTCCCTTGAGGGCAACCGTAATGCTGATGCAGCCCTCAATGAAATTGAGATTGACACCCCTGTTTTAAATCAATGGAGTTCCTGTGCCAACAATATGAAACAGATTATTGTGATTAGAACTAAACTGTGATTTATTAACTTTATGTCATTTTGGCTACTAAAAGAATAGATTTTAAGGGGAAAAAGATCACCTGTGGATTTGTAATTGGAACAGAAATGAAATAATTGGGTCTGTCTTGGTTCTTCTTTTTCTTCTTTATTGTATTGTCTTCTTCATTCCCCTTTCCAGCTATTCTCTTTCTCTTCTTTTTAACAGATGGTTTAGATTTGCTCGAGGCTGGGTAGAAAGCAAAATAGTTATTATACTGTAAGCATAACATTTGATAAATACTACATCAAAATGCCATTCAGACATTATTTTATCCTCATTTTCAAATCTGAACGCTAAAGTTTCATCCTTTCTTAGTCAGAATCCACACCTCTATATTCTTCAAGATGTTTCTCTGTCCTTGGAAGTCCCAAAGCTGCTTTTTCAAAAGGCAACTGGCCTTTTTTTTGTTTTGCTTGAAGATGTTTCGCTTCTCATCCAAGAAGCTTCTTCACTTCTGAACTGAAGCTCAGAACTGAAGAAGCTTCTTGGATGAGAAGCGAAATGTCTTCAAGCAAAATAAAGAAAGTCCAGTTGCCTTTTGAAAAAGCACCTTTGGGACACCCGTGACCTGGATGACTGAGAATTTCCACAGACATCCACCCTTGGAAGTAATGCTAAGAAGTGCAAAAGAAAGGAAGAACTAAAAACAAAGCCCACATTTCCCTCTTTTTTCAATGTTAAAAAAAAAATACACTGCTTAGTACAAATCTGTCTCCAGTGCAAATATTTTATTAAGAAATAAAACCTGGAGCTTCCACATATTTTCAACTGCAATTCCTTGCCACTGGCTGCACTGGCAGTAACCAATAATAATTAAAGCCCAGAATCCAACAAAAGAGAATATATGTAACTCAGAGTTGAATTGTGGGGTCTTTGGTGCTCTCCAAACTTGCTGTTTGCTTGTCGATATTTCATTACCCGATAAGGTAACTGTCATGATTCCGATAGATGAGACCAATTAAAGCAGAACTCCGAAGATTGAGTTTTCCTCTAAGAACATGTTTATTGGCTGCAAAGTATCAGCACAGTCAAAAGTAAAACCAAGATTAAAGTTCCCTCCAAAAAGTTACATCATTACAAAGTTAACTTCCCTCCCCAGAAACTATGCAATCGACTACATTTCCCAATAGAATAGTTTGGCGGGCTTTCTAACATAAGGCTCAGCACCCCAATCTAACGAACAGGAATGACCTTGGTTCCCATGGGTCAGAGAATTGTTCAGACTAGCATAAAAATCCCCATCCCTCCCCCTATTCTGGTGACAACTGAAAACGAGCAAGATGGCTTCAGACAGGTTTGTTGCAAAGTTGACAGTAACTATCAGTACTAGGGAACATGGAATTTGTTACCTGTTTGTATACAAGAGCTTGCCCTGCCAGCATATGTGGGGATATGATTTTCTCTTTGCTAGTTCTTTGATTAGGCTATTGCCTTCTACTAGATTGCTCATCTGGTCTTAAACTGGGTGTTGACTGCTGCAGAGGATGTGTTTAAGTACACATCCGTGTTCAAGACATGCAATCTAGCCAAAACCAATACCCTAAATGAAGAAACTGTCAAGGAGAAAACCACACCCCCACCAACACTGGCAGGCAAGCTATGGTAGGAAGCAAACTCCATATCCCTAGCACTGATGATATGATCTAGCCAGGTAATGAAATGTCTGGAAATGAACAACCAAACTAAGAGAGCACTAAGCACTCCAAAGCCCAAAATATCTGGTACCAGTTTGCTTAATCCTATTTTTTTTTCCAGTTCAATCTCTAATACATTAATGGGAAAATCTCTTGCCTGCCCCAAACAAACGTTTGTCATAAGTAAAAATTCAAACTTTGAAGTTTCAAAAGTTTTAATGTTATAAACATAAAACACAGTGAGGTTAAGATGATTACGAAATATTGTTTTTTTTCCAGAAGGTGCACTTGTTTGTTCATTTTTTCTTTTATGAGTCACTCATACAATCTTGCTTCAAAATTCTTCTATTCCAGTATCTTCTATGGCACCTTAAATCCATGTCATTTTTTCAGAGTGCTTGTGTGAGTGTACCATTTCTGTATGTTTTGAAACGTAAAACTCAAATTATAACATGATTCGGTTCCAGGTGGCCTTTGGAGATTACTTATTAAGGCTTCCTCCTGCTCTGCTCCTAAAGCTTTAATTAGTTCTGTGTTCATACATCCTGGTCACACTTAATCTTTTAGTTAGTTGCTTCACATGTATAATCAAGCAATCCCACCTTTCTTTATTAAATGTTTTAACTGCATTTTTCATTATTGTAATTGCCCTTTTGTGGCATTTCGCTAGAAGGTTAGCACCAGCAAGCATTAGAAAGCAGGAAGCTTTTACTTCATAGACAGAATTCTTATACTGAATAATTTTGAATTCAAATATATTTCAGAAAAAGGAAATTTCTAGTCATTTCGAAAGGGAGACCTGACAAGACCTGGAATTTGAAATGGCAAAGGTTAGGGGGAAAACACTGGCTAAATGGTACTTGTTTGCTTAACAACGTGAATATCCAATCTAACAAAGTTTCATAGTTCTATTAAACTTACTGCTAAATTCAAGTTCAATATCTGCTTCACCAAATGGCATTTCCGCCATCAAATTATCAATTGAATTGTTAGAGCTGCATGATTTCTTCCTTTGCTTTTTTTGTTCTTTTTTCTTGCACTCCACAGTTTGTTTTCCATCTGGAATACATTTAAAACAATGAATTTGGTTTTAGATTTCATGGTTGATTAAACCATCACAATAAAATTCTGTTCTAGACTTATAAGCTCATTATAAGGCAGTTTTTCAAGCATAACATCAGAGGTTCTCAAAGCATTTGTTTCTCTAGCAAGATTAACTGATTTTTAAAGCATTAATACATTACAATAAGAGATATGCACACAGACACATACACACTGTGTGTGTGTGCCTGTGCGTGTGTGTGTGTATATACCCATTTGAAAAACAGGGATAAAGTTGATTCAAGTCTTTCATACTAATCTGCAGTTTGCTCTGATTTTTAAGTTTTGAAATTGGTATATATTTCTCTGGGTATGGCTAAATAAGTTATTAGCAGTGTTTCATTAATGTGAAGAAAGGTTGGTGACTCAGTTCTGCGCTGATAAAATGATTCAGCCAAGATACATGCAAAGGCTCCTCATAGCTGGAACTGTTAAATGGAAACAATGTTATCATTTGTTTAGATTTAGATTTTATTAGTTACCATTCATTTCTTGTTTACTTATTAACTTATATAAAAGGGTGGACCCACACTTTTAAATAAACATCAAACTTTTTTTTCTATTCCGGCAACTCTACTATTGTATTATAATTATGTATGTGAGAATTGTTTTCCATTTTGATTTAGGTTGCAGATCCAAGCAGATTTAGAGAGACTTGTTTGGGAGTCTCGGAAATCTTGCTGGGTTCCCCAAAGTTTGCTTCAAAAAAATGAACACAGGATTCCATCCTGAAAAGCAATAACATCAGAATTAACATATTTAGGTTTTGCTCTGTATCTCTACATTAAATTTATTAGCCATATTTTTAACTGTATCATATCCTTCGTGTATTTTTCAGAATACCATACCACTATGATTATAGCATGAACTATAATGTTCTGTTATGCTTGTGCCTTTAAAAAAAGAGAGGTTAAAATTCTTTGGTGTGTTTGGTTTTTTCTTTTCTTTTCTTGAGGCTGTACACTAGTGTGGTAATGGCAAACACAGGTGATACGACACCAGGCCTTAAGACCTTCTAGAGCAGACATGTCAAACCTGCGATGTCACGTGACATATCGGGACTGTTTTGCCATTGCCGGAAATGGGGTGGGCGCGGCTTCCCTGTGACGCATCCGGCCCGTGGGCCAGCAGTTTGACACCCCTGCTCTAGAGGACACTCAAGAAGACCCCTGCTCTCACACGGCCTCTGGGGCCTCATGCAAGATGTTAGAGTAGGGGTCTTCAAACTCGGCCCTTTTATGACTCATGGACTTCAACTCCCAGAATTCTTCAGCCAAGCACATTGTCTGAGGAATTCTGGGAGTTGAAGTTCATGAGTCATAAAAGGGCCAAGTTTGAAGACCCTTGTGTTAGAGTGAAGTAAAAAAATCTCCCGTGACTGCAGAAAAGCACATTTCATTGCCAAGGCTGGATATTCCACCTTCACCCCAGGGGCAATTCGGTAGCAGAAGAGCACATTCTATTCTTAAGACATAAAAAGAAACCAGTGGCTTGATAGATGGAGTGTGAAAAAAACCAAACATTTCATCCAGATTATTAGTGTCCTGTATAGTGTTACCTGGATACCTCATCCCTAGCGCTAGGGGAGATAAGCCACCTGATTACGAGCTAATTGGCTTCAGTGTTCAAAAAACAAGGAAAGGATAACAAGGATAACTGATCCTGGAGGCTGTACAAAAACTGCAAT
Source organism: Vipera ursinii (assembly GCF_947247035.1). Taxonomy (NCBI): domain Eukaryota; kingdom Metazoa; phylum Chordata; class Lepidosauria; order Squamata; family Viperidae; genus Vipera; species Vipera ursinii. Next base: position 264,182,490 of record NC_139512.1, on the reverse strand, counting down.
AGCTGTTAGATGGTGACCCATTTGGGGGGGGGGGAGAAGACTTCTCTTGTATGAATGCTAAGATGGACATCCTAGATGAGCAACCCTGTCTTCCACCAGTTAATGGTTTTAAAACCACTATTGTGCTTTTTATCTGGGGAGGGAAGGGGAGAAGAAAAATTGCCTGGGCCAAAATAAGAGGCATGAATTTAATTTGTTCTGTTTTAGAATGACAGCTAAAAGCTTACAAATGCATGCACCATGTGGCAATTTATTGGGAAACTGATCAAAAGTTCCTTTTAGGTGCTGATCAAATCTTGTTTTTGCCATCTTAAATTTCCAAAATTATTACAAGTAAAAGGGCTATTATGTGAGAGGTTAAAAAGAGAGGTTATTAGTCTGAGTTTTGGTCCTCTATGAAGACATTATTTAATGAAACAAACAAAAGGTTTGATGAATTTCCCTGATGGCTTAATTGCCCCATTCGCAACACAAAGAAATGTGTGGTTTGGCCATTATATAAACGTAAGTACTATGAACAATCAATACACGACGAAGCAGGAACTGCTGAACAAAATGATTTGCCGTATTATCAAGTGAAGCAGATATTCTTTCTCTCATGGGAAATTATCAAAAAAGGATGAGACAAACAAGTGAGTCACAGTCATGAGTGGATAGTCTGCTGGTTAACAACAATAGATAGTAAGTTACTTCAACAGGTAACTGTTGATTATTGTCATTTATTGTCCTATAATAATAATTAATAATAATAATAAACCTTTATTGTCAAAGTACAACATGTGTACATTGAGATTAGCTGAGTCTTCCCCGTGCTCTCTCCCCCCAACACACAGTGACAACAAACCCTCCATCCCACCACACCATGTGAACCAACTACACCACACACCGGCCTCCCAAGTCAATTCTGCATAAGATTATGTCCCATTTAAAAGCCTAACAGCCCACGGATAAAAGCTATTTTTCAGCCTGTTGGTACGGCTGGCTATATTCCTATATCTCCTACCGGATGGTAGGAGAGTAAAGAGATACCGTCCAGGGTGTGAGTCATCCCTGAGAATCTTCCTCACTCTTCCAAGGCAGCGAGCCCTGGCGATGTCATCCAGTGGTGTCAGGGAACAGCCCACAATGTATTGTGCTGTGCTCGCTACCCTTAACTTTCATTAAAGAACCAATTCACAAAAAAGACCAATTATAGTTTGCAACCCAATCTGTACCTCTAATATTGAAAGCTTTTGCTCTCATTTTCTGATACTGTCAGAGACTGAAAAGCTTTGAGTCCTGCTGTAAGTACCAGGTTGAATTTAATGGCCTCAATGATTCCTTTCAACTCTATGACTGTATTATTATAAAATAATGATAATCTCTAATTGAGTACTGTAAGCCTAGGATTAGGTAGTTTCTCAGAATATACTGTTCTTTCCTTGTTTTCAAACTGAAGATGAATTTTTAATTATGGAGAAGCAGAGGTGTGGTTGCTACTTGAATGGAAGGCATCTAGGGAATACAAGAGATGTAGACTAGATTGAGAAATCAAAACAACACATTAGAAAATGGCTATGGCAAACCACATTTGGGACTGCTACCAATAAAATTATATAAATTTATTCATTATATCATCAGGAATCGAGCCTGACCTGGAGTATCTACTTCAGAGAGATTCATAGGCTGCTCTGTTCCTTATTACTGAGAAACAGCAATTTGAACCAGATTCTGTTGTAAATATTCAATTTCTAAAATATGAACACACTTTCAGGAATAGACAACATGTGGTTTTATAACTAGGTTTTTCTTTACATACAGAAGCATGTGTTCCTTAATTATTATAAATTTTGCAAGTCTGGAATGCCTCAGATAAGCTTTGCTGAAGCTATACAAACTGGATCTATGAATACATTCAACTACTATTCACAAATATTAGGAGGAACATGAAATATACCTGCATTCAACCCTTGCATCTCCCAAGATAGGTATTTCCTCATTAATTGTGCTATCATATCTGCCCTTGAGAGTACCAGTTGTTAACTAGGAACTAGGGTTTATTTCAGCATATCTTGCATCGTAAAGGGTTTTGTGTTTTGTTTTGTTTTTTGAATCACAGTGAAAGAAAAGTACTCCATTTTGGTTGTCTGTAACTAACAAGAGGCAACATTTTAATACTGGTAGTCTTTGACTTACGACCACAATTTCTGTTGTTAATCAAAGTGCTTGCTAACTGAGTCATGTCTGATTTTAGCTTTTTTGCCATAGTTGTTAAGCGATTATTAAGTGTATCATATGGCTGTTAAGTGAATCTGGCTTTCCCCATTGACTTTGTTTGTCAGAAGCCATCTGGAAAGATTACAAATGGAGATCACATGACCCCGGGATGCTACAACCATCGTAAACACTTGCCAGTTGCTAAGCACCTGAATTTTGATGTGGCTATGAGGATGCTATGAGAGTTGTAAGTACTTTATTTTCAATACTGTTGTAACTTCAAACCAGTGCTAAACCGGTTGTAATTTGAGGACTATCTGTACCTGAATAACTCTTGTCTTAGGTGGTAAATATGAATGCACCTCACTGATACTTTCCCCCATACTGTATTAAAAAGTCTATTACAAAGTCTGAATTGCTGGCAGCTGTTGAAGTAGACTAGATATTAATATCACTTTGCTTTCTAGGTGGATTTAAAAGATAGAAACTTTTACTTTCCCTCAGTAATTCTGTTTCTATGAGAAAATGTAAGGGGAGGGACAGAAAAAACACCTGTAGTTTAATGCAAACTAAAACAGTTTGAATTAATGGAATAAGATGGATAGAAAATGCAACTTCATATTGTACCATAAAGTCTATCACATACCACCAAGTTTTAATCAAATGTCTCTAACAGGATAAACATATGGTGAAAGAAAATAAGTTAATGGATTATGCCCACTAAAAAAAGAATAAAATAACCACCTGAAGTAATACATGTAAAACCAAAAGGTGACTTAACAAAATGCAATGACTTCTAAGGCAGCTGTTTACTTTCTGGGCCAATCTGGAGCACAGAAAAATTGTGCAAATTGAGGTTTTATTACCCTTACCAAATGTTTGCTTAAAAAGCATGATGTAATAAATATTGGCATGTTTTATTGTACTTAAAAGCTCACTTGCTAACACTTTAATAAGCCCGTCATAATTGCCAGTCCTAGCGGTAACCTCCAGCTGCCAGTTACATGACAAACCAGCAGCAGGATTAGACTTCATCACTAATTAGAAAGGAGGCCATCAAAAAAATATCAGAATGGCAAGCTAGACTGAAATTTTTTACAAAGGTGACAATGGCAAGCCACTTTGTATTCTTGCCAAGAAAGCAACAGGGATATATATACACGTGTCTGTATAATATCCAGAAGTTGACTGAACTGGACTCAGCCCAATTGGTTTGTTTCCTTTTAAAAGGATTATCAGCCCTTTTGTTTTCCTTTTGTGGAATAATTATTCATAACACGTGAATATGTGCAACACTCATGATTATTCATTCACGCACCGGGTAGTCTCTCTAGGGCAGGCGTCTTCAAACTTGGCCCTTTTATGACTTGTGGACTTCAACTCCCAGAATTCCTCAGCCAGGCAAGCTGGCTGAGGAATTCTGGGAGTTGAAGTCCACAAGTCATAAAAGGGCCAAGTTTGAAGACCCCTGCTCTAGGGATTCTGATACCGTTACGATGACCGAGCTCCCTTTTTGGGCTTGAGAACTTGCGGGCCAGCGTTAACTAAGCGCCGGAACAAGCATTGCACAAGCTTTAGAGGAAGGGAGGTTACATATCTGCTACTGCCAAAGTGAAAGGCAAATGGAAGTGCACCCCCCTTCCCACGTTAAGAAAGGAAAAGTTGAAGAGAAGGGTGGGTCTGCTGGACGCTCCTCTCTTTTGGCTTTGGGGCCGCTCCTAGCATTCATTATCTCCTCCTCACCGATCTGTTGTGACAACTGCTTGCTTGCAGGGGGAGGCTGAACTTTTTCTCCTATTCCTCGTCCAGCTTCCTCCTCCTCCTCCTCCTCCTCCTCCTCCTCCTCCGCTTCCAGCCTTTGGGAATCCGCCCGGAGAGGGGAGGACCCCTGGACAGCCATAACGGCGCCGGAGCACAAAGATCCCCGTCCCACCTCTGGGGGCGCCCAGGGGATCCGGGGACTAGAGGACCCAGCTGCCTCTGCGGCGAAGCGAACGGAGCGGAGAGTCCGGGAAAAAAGTCCCAGCAGTTTCGGTATCATGGGTCCGGCTCTCGCTTTCTCCAGGCACCTACGGAAAAACGGAGGAGTCAAAGGAAAAGCTCCACCGGTCACTGCCGTTCAATCGGCGGAACAGACACGATGCTTCTCCCCGCACGTTAACCTTACGGAAAACTACGACTCCCATCATGCAACGCAACAGCCGAGTGGGACCGAACTCAGGGGAAAGGCTGGGCCGTGTATTGTGACGCCGCTTCGAATGTTTATTGAGAGTCGACGGCGCTAGGCCTTTCTGAACGGTGTTCGTCGTGTGTTACCTGTGTGAAAATAATTTCCAGTTCTTATTATTTCTCCCTCTCTGAATTCTCTGTTGTATTCTCTGAACCAAAGTTTTTGGTGTGCATCTGCACAATATGACTGTATGTGCATAATATTCTTGACCCACATAACCCATAATCCCGCCATAGGTGCTCTTTATTGGAGGTGGCAACGCAAAACTGTTAACCAGATCAAGGAGCCCGTTTTGAAAAATGCAGTGTTTCTCAATGCTTTGTCCTTTCTGATATCCCATGAGTCTTTGTGCAAGGAGAGCACTGGTAACATCGTAGCAATATGATTGATTCAAACAGGAAAATGGTGGGCATGGCAGCCAAGCAATTTTGGAAGGTGTTTGCTGTCATTGTATGGCCCTTAGCAGCCAACTTCATAATGAGTGCCTTGTATTTTCAGCTGCTCTACACCTATCCACATATCTGGCTTTGAAATATAAAAGGGAATTGAAGAGGTTTCTAGAACAAGGCTCCACTGGGAGATGAGATGCTGTGGGGTTAGAATGGTTCTCATCTGGGTATAGAATGAGTTTGTGCATTTGCACAATGCATTGCATCTAAAAATTGCCAGTTAAATGCGAGGGAAGTCAGCTCCCCAGTGAAGGAAATATTAAAAGGGCAGAAAAATATATTTCCTAAAAAGAAACTGAAGAACCAGGAAAGCATGCCCAGTTTTCTCAATAGTCTCAAGTCTCCTTCCCCCCCCAGCAGAAAACCAGTTCTATAGACATGCAAATGTGAGCCATCAAGAAGGTTGGAGCTAGACGCTTAGGAAAGACAAAGACATACCCCAGCCCCAGGGAAGCAGGGGCTGGGACATACCATACCCACAACCAGCAAGATTCCTAGAGAGGCCCACCTAGACTCAGGACAATACGTGACAGAGGAAGCCTCAAACAGGAACAGGAAATAACTTCAAACAATAGAGTCCAGGGGGTATAAAGACCCACTACCCACATGTGGTCAGTCCTTTTTTCTGTTGGATCCATACTTCTGTCTAGCTTTCCTCTGTAATAAACTACAACCTTCTTCCTAAAGCAGTTGCCATGTTTATTCCCCGCTTCGATGAACCATGATGAAGACTTTTCTTCCTACAAATGTATTTTGCAAATTTATCCAATGTAGGCGAATAATTGAATGCAAAGACAGAACATCACAGAACATTTTAAACTCCGTTGCATTTACTGACTTGTAGCTCAATGTACTGTACTGTGGAAGTTCTAAATAAAGTTTGTTTATGTTCCATTAAATCATGTAAATCCATGTTAGCTCAGGAAACTAAGGTTGTTAATCATGACCTAGTAAGTTGTGTGAACTCTCCAGAGCAAAGGTGTTCACCATAAGAGATGGTGGAAATCTAGTCACAGTCCAAGTCCTGCACTTTTTATACCAGTGTGTATGTGATATCAATGCATATACAAAAAAGAGTGAGGTTTGTATACCTATGTTGCTTCCAACTTCTTACCTTTTGAATCTCCCTCCTAGCAGATTATCTTTGATTCTTACTACTTGACTGCTCTATCCCAGGGCTTTTCAACTTTTTCACCCATTGTACCACTTTTAGGATATAGCAACATCTGAGTACCGCCAGTCACCTAGCAAGGTGTCAAAAACTTGATGACCAAAAAAAAGGAAAAAAGTGATGAAGTACAGGTAGTCCTCAACTTACAACAGTTCGCTTAGTGACTGTTCGAAGTTACAATGGCACTGAAAAAAGTGCCCCCTAAGCCACAGCCGAGCAAGACACCTGCCTGCCTGCCCGGCGGCGCTGTTCCTCCTGTCCAAGGTTTTCATTGTGAGCATTTCTGTTGAGCATTGGCAGCGGGGATGGAGTGGGGGGTGTTTTGTTTTTATTCCCCGCATCTGCTGGGTGGTTGCAGCAGGTTTTGGTCACTTCACATGACCCTGGGACACTGTGACCGTCATAAATATGAATCAGTTGCCAAGCATCTGAATGTAAATCACAAGACCCTGGAGATGCTGCAACATTCCAGCTGATCAGCGCTTCTTCTGGGCTCAGCAGAAGCGCCAAGATCTGTGCCAAGCTCCAGCTGGAGCCTGGTGCTGATCCTGGTGCTTCTGCTGAGCCCTGACAGCCCTGCAGCTCCAGCCGTCTCTTGCTCAGGCTTGTGCAGTGCTGCCACCGGTTCAGCTCATTCCCCTCCCCCACTACCACTTTCCTAGGATGGTCGCGTACCACCTGCCAGGTGCCAATGTACCACAGGTGGTACCTGTGCCACTGGTTGAAAAGCCCTGCTCTATCCTTTTGATCAAGCCCCCATCATTTGGAGCCCATTAAATTCTATTTTTGTTTTTGTTTTAGATGGTCTTGGACAAACATATTTGAGTATATACAAATCTGAAACTTGGTTTTGCCTTTAAGGAAACTAAATAATCTCTTTGGCAAACACCTGTAAGGGAAGACCTCTTCCCTTCCCATTTGTAAACATAATGTTTGTCATAAGGATAAGGGGTTGGATTATGAACGGAGGAAATCAAGTTCCAGTTCTCCCTCAGCCATGGAAACTTCCTGGGCTAGTCATTCTCTTTTAGCACAATCTATGTACTGGACTGTTGTGGGGGGAAAGTAATAAAAGAACTATGCATATATCGTTGAACTGCTAAATAAAAGCAAGATATAAATATAATAAAATAACCCTTCGTCAAAATATTCTGGTTCTGGTATTCTGGAACATACGCTGTAATCTTAACAGTTTTGAGTTTTCACATAGCATTTAGTCTGTCTGCCTAGTCAAAACCAAATCAATTCTTCTGAGATCTGGTCCTTTCAGATGTGTTGGGACTACAATACCCAAAATTCCCAAGTTGGGAAACACTTCAATTAATCTGTGGATTTTTTAACAAAAAAAAAACCCACTAGGTTATCTCCCTTGCAAATTCACCCATGGAGCGTGAATAGATCTGAAACTGCGGCAGGCATCTAAGGAGGAAGGAATGAGTTAATAAGGCCCTGGAAAGGAAAGGGGAAAGTGTTCATATGGAACCAATTACAGTGGTATTATAAAGGATGTTCCCTCCAGAGGAAGAAAGCTAGCTAATGGAAGAGTTATCATTCTGGAAATTCAACAGCACACATCTTGAACAGCTGGCAATGAACCAAAATATTTTTAAACCCTTTTGTTAAAGATTAAAGGGAAAGGCTGACCAATAAGATGGAGTTAGCAAATTCTTCTAGAAAAAATAGTTCTGAATGCAGCCCATTTTCTGCCAGTTTCCAGATTTGGAACTTGTTTGGAGGAAAGGATATTTATAGTGCTGCAGTTTTAATTGCTTTGGTTCTTTACTATTCAATTCAATGATTTTCAAGGTATGTTATAACTTTCAAATTAAAGAGCAGGCTTGAGATATTTTTTTCATCAAAATTAGTATTCTGCTACAGAATGCTAAAAGACCAGTTGAACCTGGCCTGGTAGCCTGAGTTCCTTATTTAATGGTTCTTTTCAAAGGGCAAACCTAATTGTGAGTGACTTATGTCCTAACTAGACCTGCGTATGCCACTTCTTACTAATTATCACGAAGACTTTGTAAAGGCAGCAAGCTTGCATTGTTCATGGAACAGAAAAATGGAAATCTAAATGCATCATAATGCGGCATTGAAAAAGTAAAATATTACCAATCACCACTTAACCTTTATATAGCATACCCTACAACAGGAAATGCCACTGAGGATTTATTTGCTTACAGATTTGTGATTGTGGATGTAGGATCATCTGAGAGATGGATTTGTAATTGCAGTCTAGACTTCATAGTGATTTGTGCGTCTTTTATAAAGCCAGCAGATGTCACTTCATCTAACTTGGCTGCAAAATGGACAAGGCAGAAATCAATGGTCATGGTATATGTTGACATTAATGTTGGGAAATGTTATGGAGAAATGATGAAATATAGTTAGAACAGACATAATGGAACCCTAGTGAAATGGACAGAACTAGTGAAGATACAAATTATTGAAAGAAGAGGAAAACACAGTTGGAATTTGTGTCACTTTGTAGTTCAAAAGAAAGTAGTGAATATGCTGTGATTTCAAGCTTCAACTTCTATTGACCATCTGTGACTAGGAGCCTACCCTCTACTAGTACTACTGCTACTACTACTACTATTACTAATAATAATAATAATAATAATAATAATAATAATAATAATAACAACAACAACAACAACACATTGACAGCATTTGAAAAACTGAAGGAAAATGTGATAACAACTTGACATGGGCATGGCTTAAGATGGGAACCATCAAGAAAGAAGCTGAAGGCTTAATACTGGCTGCTCAAGAACAAGCACTACAAACTAATGTCATGAAAGCAAAGATACAAAAATCCACTGACAATCCAAATTGTTGACTTTGGAATGACAAAGTTGAAACTGTTTTACATCTAATATGTGAGTGCAGCAAAATCGCACAAACTGATTACAAGGCTACACATGACCAAGTTGCTAAACTAATCCACTGGGCATTGTGTAAAAATACAACTTGCCTGTGTCCGAAAAGTCATGGGAACATAGGGTGAAAAAAGTTGTTGAGAATGAGAGGGTGAAGATCTTGTGGGACTTTTGATTACAGCCATTTGGAACACAACACGCCAGATATCACAGTTGTAGAGAACCGAAGCATACAGCTGATTGATATTGCTGTACCAGGAGATGCCAGAGTCGAAGAAAAAGAACTGGAAAAAAAATTACAAAATTTCGCGACCTGGCCATTGAAACTGCACGATTATGGATGAAATGTGTAACAATGATACCCATTGTCATCGGGGCACTGGGAACTATGTCCAAAAACTTTGCAAAATACATCAACAAACTGCAGCTTCCTGCAATAACTCCAGCAATGCTACAAAAAAACTGCACTACTCGGAACATCTTACATTTTAAGGAGGTACCTGGTTGATACCTAGGATGCTGGTAGCAACCTGTGTCAGCCATCAGCGCCAGTCAATTTGTATGTTCAGTTGACTGTGGTTCATGTCTAATGAATAAAAGATAATAATAATAATAATAATAATAATAATAATAATAATAATAATAATAATAAATAATAATAATAAAAAATGGAAAGTTTGTTATCTTAACACATTAACAATGGGATCATATATATTTCAGTATGTCAATGGATATAAGTTCAGCCCAAGACTGAGGTGTCATGTACTAATATCTAGAAGCATCCTTCACTGCAAATAGAGAAACAGAAAATATTCATTGCAACATAAATGACTACTGAAATTCAACAGAGTAATGATATGAATATTAACATTCATGAAATTTATTAACCATTTATGATGCTATTCTATATGGATCCATGTGGAAGCAAAACCTATTATATTCAATTCTTTTGACTTCCTAATAAGATTGACACTTGTATCATAGGAATAACCCCACTAAAGTGAGTATTACGTATTGTATTTCTGAGCAGAAATTTTCAAGATAAGGACATAAGAAAAGCCTGGCTGAGTCCATCTAAAGCCCCATTTGATCCTGCAGTCTATGTCATATGTGACTAACCAAATGGATCTAATCTCCTATTATTATCTAGGAATCGGTATTTAGGATTCTAAAAGTATTTAGAATTGCAGCCTTCCATATTCAATAGGAAATCAAAGATTCCCTAGTTATATCTGTTCAATATAAGAATATGTAAATAATGGAGTCCATAAAATATAGAGAATTAGTTTTGCATGTTAGTAATTTATGAAGTTGAATCGAACACCAATACATGTCCAAGTTTTTTAGATGCTATCCAAGGCTTGCCACTTGTTCCTGTGGGGATAAAAAAACTTGAGGGTTCTAGATCAGGATTAAGCAAATTTTTGGTTGTTACAATACTGGGGAATACTGAAGACCACACTGGGGACACAGCAAAGTAGGCAAGACCATGTAAGATATAAAGGTAGGGATTGGGTTTTCTGGTCCTCTTGAATTCAGAACACTTGGGGTTTCCTTTTGTTTTAAATCACTTGTCCCTTAAGATAATAGCTTCTTCACCAGTTTGCATAGTCAGTGAATAAAAGACTGAAAAAGTCTCCAATGTTGCAACGTATGGATTAAAGCACATTGTCACTTGAAAGCAGTCCTATTGTTGAGATTTCTATTATTTTTTCCTATCTTCTTTCAATAAATATTACATAACACTCTAGGAAAAACCTTCTATTGAAGTGGGTTGACAAGGTTTAGATATAGTTAAAATTGTCTTTAATTAATTAGTTGGTTCTAATACAAATGCCTATGTAATCTAAGTCTGATTACTATTCCATAGGCCACATATGAAACCCCCCCCCTCCAGCAATCTCAGTCATGCTCTCAAAGTTCAGTGGCAAGATTATTCATTTCTGGTGATAGAAATTGGATACACCACACTCAAAGCTAAGGATGTTGACAGTAGCATCACTTGGCTGCTCAACTTACCTAATCCTCCCACTATTTCTCTAGCCCCTTCATTTCCCAACATTCTCTTTGCTACCGCCAATAATTTTGGGGTTTTCCTTTTCTCCACCTGAAGAATCTCTAGCCAGACATAGACCACCTGGAACTAGCTATCTGCACACAGAATAATGTGCATAGAACAGTGATGGTGAACCTTTTAGAGACCGAGTGCCCAAAACCCACCCCATCCCTGCTCTGACTCTGCCCCCGCCCCGCCCGCAGGGCCACCCACCGCCTCCACGGCCCACCGCAGCAGATCACCCAGGCGGCCCAGCAGCACCCTGGTGGCCACGCCCTCTGCCCACGCCCCTCAGCATCATCTGCAGGGGTGGAGTCTTGTCCCAGCTGCCTGGCTGCCATGTGCTTGGCTGCACTGCTCTGGGGGGGCTGCTGGTGAGGAGAAGGCCACGGGGAGGTGGGGCTGGGGTGATGTCAAGCATGCCCACAGAGAGGGCTCTGAGTGCTGCCTCTGGCACACATGCCATAGGTTCGCCACCACTGGCATAGAAGGTTGCATAGCTCTATATTTTTGTAATTTGACAGCTGATGTATTGGAGGTTGGATATGGGTTGGCAGCAATTCCATGCACACTAGTAGTATGTTCTGCTTGGTTAAGTGCATTTTTTCTTATTAGTCCCATATTAGATTGGGAATTCTACAAGTAATTGGAAGAAGAAGACAATGGCAAAACCCTTTCATACTGATTTTTAGAAAACTTCATAGATACGCCCATGATGTCTAAAAGAGGCAAGTTTGAAGGAGATTGTTTTTTTTAAAAAAAAACACAAAACAAATAATTAAGATACAGCTCTTTATTATGACATTTGATTCCTTCTGACGAATTTGCTTCCAACTAATTTATGCCATTTTTATTTTTTAGTTTGCATAGGTTGAGCTGCAATGTTATGAATTTGGGATGTTTACTTTTTTAACTATTGCAATTTAGTTTTCAAAATCGTATTCTTGTGGGTCTTCCAAATTCCCTAACATGCTGTGGAAAACGCGCTTACAACTATTATAGCTGGGGTTCATTTTAATTCTCTAAAATATGAAGACAATGGTTTCAGTTGTCTTATTTCGAAAACATGTAACCTTACCTTGGTATGATGATGTCTTTAATTGTGCTGCTGTGATGCATGGCTTTTTGAGGGAGGACTTCTGTTTACTTGCAATTGATCTGATTCTATCGGAGAGCTTTCTGTATTCTTAGGATCCAAGACACTTCCAGGCCTTATTGATCTCCAAGTGGTATTTCTCGACATTACATGGTGAGGTTTATTACTCTTCTAAGCAAAATGCATATAGCTTACAGTTTCTGAGTACAGAATTTTGACACCATTCCAGGATGCCACATTGCATTACTGTATGAAGTCAGCACAAAGCAGGAAACTGTTTCAATGGGATGTCTGTTGCCTTTTTGTTTCCTGCCTTTCGGAAAGAAAACGTATCTCTAAGTAAAAGGATATGCGCTTGAGAGGCCATTATCAGAAGTTATTCACCAAAGCAAAATGCCATGAAACAGCTCACTAAAATCCAAAAATCTCATACTTTTAAAACAGGTTGATGGGGGAAAACGTGCCTCTCTCATACAACAACACTGGAAAATATTTGCACTCTGAAAAGAGAAGGGTGGGGGAGGATGGAAATCTTCCAACACAGTAAGTATTTTGAATTAATCTTCAGTCTGAAATGGAGTGCAGAGAAAATGTGTCAAACAGATCATTAAAAAGCAACATCAACAATAAAAGACATAATTTCAGCTTGACGCACAAGCTGTGTAATGGTTTCCTTTCCTAGGAAAAGACTAGATTTTGCATTTTTGCTCATGTGTGTACATAACTATCCTTTTCAACAAAACAGAACACTCTTAATTGATTTCACTGGGATTTTCAGTGAGGAATGCAGAACTGGATCCAACATGTTCCAGTTGGAAGAGATGCACATTTGCAACCTAGTAAAACCATTGTTTTAAGAACAAATTCATTGTTGGATAAAAATCCAGATGTAAAACCTGCTTCCACAACATTTGTTTATTTTTTGTGAAACATTATGGTTTCTATTTTTCTATGTATGCTTTTAAAAAATTTATCCTTCATTACAGTTATATCTTTTTTTAAAAAAAAAAACCTTTTGAGATTTTTACTTCTTTTTTTCTGTCTAAAGGGCTATGTTGTGAAATAAAGGATCCTGTTATCTCTTTATTTTTCTTAGGTGCAGAGGATATTGATAGTAACATTACGTAGGGTGCCATGAAACAGCTCTGCACAACAGGGAAGCTCAAGTTTTATAAAAGGCTAAAGAAAACAGTAAATGAGGGATGCAAAGAAAAGACAGCTTAATAATATCCAGTAGCTACAGAATGCTAGTTGACCAAAATGAAAAGTTTATAGAAATTCAGCAGCATGTTGAATAAGCATGCAGCCTCTTTTAAACTCAGTTTGCTCATTTTTTTCCTCTCATTTTGCAGGAGCTCCTCTTGCCCCATGAAGCTCCAAATTCATTCATTCATGTGTGTGTGTGTGTGTGTGTGTACACGTGCACATAGACACACAGACACAGGTAGACACTCTTATGTAGGGTCAGTTGCCTAAATTATCCAAAGCAGAAAATGGATTTAGGTACTGTGTTATTTTTGTTTCACACGTATTTTGAATCACAAATTAAGTTCAAATTTTCATTCAAAACTCCAACAGTATTTAACAAAAGTAATGCAAAAATACACTTTACTTAATAAGGATTGAGGAAGTTAGGTTAATACATGTAATTTAGGAACACATTTATATGGGAATATGGAAGAAACAACAAGCGTGGCAATCCTTTGTTTTTACAGAGGAAAAACTGGATCATTTTACACATCCTCATAGCATGCGAGCTGGAAGACTAATTCTCATCCTAAGGGCAAAACATAAAACAAATATGGGCGTCCATTCTATGTTTCTCTTTCCAGGACTGTTCCACATTTCAGACTGAAAGTAGAATTGCACATTCCTATTAAAGATCATCTTATTAGATCATGCAAAGCTTTTTTAAGGGGGGGCGGAACTTGCAGCAAATAGTTTTTAGATAGCAATATCTTGCAAATTTATCTTTCAATCTGTGCAAGAGGATACAAGTTGCCCTCGTTTGTTCTCAGTATAGATCTCTCCATCCAGCTCCAGAACCTGGTTTCTCTATTTCTTCTTGCTCTTTGCTAGAATCCACTGTTTGCCTTTGCCTGCTGCTTTCGTTCTTTTATTCCCTCTGCCCCCAGTTCTTGACTCTGCAAGCTTTTCATTACCCCTGTAAAATATTACTCAGGGGATGTAAGAGTTTCTTCCACACACCTTGGCTTCCAAAGGCTGCAACACCCGTCTTGCTTCTTATTGCAGTCTATTGTGCCCTGCACATCGGGGCATTGGTGTTTGGACAGAAGCAACTTGAATGTGGAAGGACATTGAATGAATTATTGATATGTGTAAATAGTAAACTAAGAAATGTATTTGGACTAGTAAGTAGTAGAGATTCAACTAGGCTCAGGGTTCCTCAAAGTAGCGAATATTGACCCCCAGATTGAAGAGACTATCAAGGGGTCACTAAATGCTTGGAGATCAACAGATGAACAATAAATGATGGAAGGTTGATTGTGATCAGTTAATCTTTTGGGATCTCTATAGAGTTCCCCATCAGTCTCTAATCCTGAAGATGAGATGGCTATTAACAGTTTCAGTAAAAAAAAGGTATGCTAAATCTTATATCGTTCATATTTTAAGTATTACCGTACCTATTTTATGAAATCATCATTATGAATGAATCTTTATTGTCAAAGTACAACCATGTATACATTGAGATTAGCTGAGCCTCCCTTTGTGCTCCCACCCCCCCAACTCACAGTGACAACAAACCTCCATCTTATTACACCATGTGAACTAATTGCATTATCTATGAGCTATGATCATTATAATTATTATTGTTATTTATGGTACCACTAAGTTAGTATTTATTAAATTATTTTCATGTAATGAATATTTGGGGGGGTGTCGATGAACAATCTGAAGCTTCATGAAAGGATTGATGAGCTAAAGAGTTTGGAGACCTCTGATCATGCATGATCTTGCTAGGCAATAATAATAACTCAAAATTATTGAATGTACATTACTAATTTAAAGTGATTCAGTATGGGTTTTCATAATCTGAATCTCAGTTGTAGCAGCCAAAATGCAGGTCTCTATCCTGTTTCTGATTTATAGCAAGTTCTTAGTTAGGGAAGCCTAATTTATAATTTTGTACTGCTACACTTAGAGTGAAGTAAGTAAAGTAAGTGGTCTTCTTCTTCTTCTTCTTCTTCTTCTTCTTCTTCTTCTTCTTCTTCTTCTTCTTCTTCTTCTTCTTCCTCCTCCTCCTCCTCCTCCTCCTCCTCCTCCTCCTCCTCCTCCTCCTCCTCCTCCTCTTCTTTTTCCTAGCATTATTGCTGCAAGTGCAGGTTCACTTTTTGGATCAAAGAACACCATCTTGCTTAATGAAACACAGCATCCAGGTCATGTCTGCATTTTGACAGAGATGGCTGTAGACAAAAAAATTGACCGCCTGGCTTTATGTTAGTTTAGTTTGTGTTCAACTTAGCACCGCCCAGGCGGGCAGGCAGTATCCAGCAGCACCACTAGAAGTTGCAGACCTCACTGCCGAATATCAAAAATAGCGATAGCCACAATTTTTAAATGATCAAAACATTTACAGATTCCTTCATACCACTTAGCAGGGATTGTCCTTCTATCTTGCACCTCATGGATTTGTTCTCTGAACATTCCCTACCAACTGGCCAAAGTGACTTTGACCAATTCAATCCATCACTGTACGACTCTTAAGAGGCAATTTTTCTTTCTTGCACAAACATCTGAACATAACTTTTGATTGTCTTTTCTGACAGAGCCAGCAGCTAACCATTATGGGAAAAGCAGATAGACTTTCTCTCTTCTTTGTCAACACAAGCTGGTTATATTCTGTGTCTTGGCACTTTTCTGAGTCTCTATTCCGGGTAACATTACTAGAGCAGAGAAGCCGATCTTTTGTCCTTGTTTATAAAAGGATATTTTATTCACCAGGATATACTGTATATAGTACTGATTTGCAAGAGAACAGCTGGACTGAAATTCAAACCTATAATATTGTACTTTGGCAATGGTCCCTGAATGGGTAGTTCCATATTTTGGGTTCCATAGAAACAAGAACTTTGTTGAGATAAAAACACGCAGCTAACCTCTTAAAGGGAAAAATTAATGCTTTATTCTCCACATGTTTAACATGGAGAATACATTTGAATTATGAGCCTTGTTAGTGGTGTATATGTGTGCACAGGGGATAAGTAATGTAAACCAGTGGACTGGAAATGGAGAAAAAGAACATTTGCTTATAGTGATGTTTTGAAATATGTCATACTGTGGGTTAACTTGTATTTGTAATTTCACAACAGGGTGCTCTGTCCACCAGCAGAGATACTTTACTTATCGCTGATTTGATGTCTTTAAAGTTATTTCCACCTTGTAAACCAGATGGTGAACAGAATAAGATGCTGCTCTAATCACTTGTAAACTCTATGGAATAATAGCCATAGCACTTAGACTTACAGACCGCTTCACGGTGCTTTAGAGCCCTCTCTAAGGGTTTACACAGAGTCAGCATACTGCCCCCCAACAATTTGGGTCCTCACTTTACCAACCTCATTTGAATTTGAAAATGTACACATTTATTGGAAACTTCTGTTGGCCTTGGTATTGTAAGGCAAAAATGTCCCTGAAATCAAGACTTAAAACAGGTAGGATTTTTGATGGCCATGATGCAACTCTCACAGTGCACTGAGGAAGACAGCTGGGACTGACAGCCTTTTGTCTCCTTCACTAACCACTTCTAAAACCCTTTCACTTTCTGTCTGCTTCAGTGTTACCTGGAACTTGAAGAATACCTACAAAGTCCAGGAGAACAGCCTTCTCTGCCATCCCTCTTTCCCTTTGGAACATTTTACCCCCTGGGGGCAAAATCCCACCCACCTGACTTTCTTCAAGAGCTTGAAGACCTGGAAGAACAGGGTAGAACAGGGTAGAACAACAGCTAATGACCCTCTTTTACCGGTCTACCATAGAGAGCGTCCTCTCATATGGTATTGTGGTTTGGTATGCCGGTCTGACAGCCGCGGATAGGAAAGTATTACAGAGGGTAGTGAGCACAGCACAAGACATTGTGGGCTGTCCCCTGACACCACTGGATGACATCACCAGGGCTCGTTGCCTTGGAAGAGTGAGGAAGATTCTCAGGGATGACTCACACCCTGGACGGTATCTCTTTACTCTCCTACCATCCGGTAGGAGATATAGGAATATAGCCAGCCGTACCAACAGGCTGAAGAACAGCTTTTATCCGTGGGCTGTTAGGCTTTTGAATGGGATGTAATCTTATGCAGAGTTGACTTGGGAGCCCGGTGTGTGGTGTAGTTGGTTCACATAGTGTGGTGGGATGGAGGGTTTGTTGTCACTGTGTGTTGGGGGGAGAGAGCACAGGGGGAGGCTCAGCTAATCTCAATGTACACATGTTGTACGTTGACAATAAAGGTTTATTATCTGCTACTTGGCCTGGGACTCCAATGGAGGAACTTCACGCTAGAGGTGGTTGATAGATTAATAACAGATCCCACCTCCCCCTCCCTGCTCATCCAACTCCTTCCAATAATAATAATAATAATAATAATAATAATAATAATAATAATAATAATAATAATAATAATAATAGTAATAATAATAATAATAATAATAATGATGATGAAGAAGAAGAAGAAGAAGAAGAAGAAGAAGAAGAAGTTGTTGAAAGGGACCTTGGAGGTCATCTAGTCCAACCCCCTGCTAAGGCAGGAAACCCTATACCATTTCAGACAAGTGGCTGGCCATTCTCTTCTTAAAAACTTCCAGTGTTGGAGCATTCACCACTTCTGGAGGCAGGTTGTTCCACTGGTTAGTTGTTCTAACTGTCAGGAAGTTTCTCCTTAGTTCTAGGTTGCTTCTCTCCTTGACTAGTTTCCATCCGTTGCTTCTTGTCCTGCTTTCAGGTGCTTTGGAGAATAGCTTGACTCCCTCTTCTTTGTGGCGGCCCCTGAGATATTGGAACACTGCTATCATGTCACCCCTCACCCTTCTCTTCGTTAAACTACACATACCCAATTCCAGCAACCGTTCCCTATATGTTTTAGCCTCCAGTCCCCCAATCATCTTTGTTGCTCTTCTCTGTACCCTTTCTAGAGTCTCGACATCTTTTTTACATCGTGGTGACCAAAACTGGATGCAGTATTCCAAATGTGGCCTTACCAAGGCATTGTAAAGTGGTATTAGTACTTCACTTGATCTTGATTCTATCCCTCTGTTAATGTATCTTTTAGTTATAGCTGTTAATTTGTATTTTATAGTATTTTATTATATACATTCTGTATATGTATGCATATATGTTTCTGTACTGTTTTATGTTTTTTAACACTGTAAGCTGCCCAGTGTCACCTTGTAGTGAAACGGGTGTCAAATTCAATAAATAAATAAAAACAAACAACCCCGTCTTTTCACTTAGAGAAATCACTAGGTTCCTTAAAGCCAATGGGCACTTTCTTCCAGTACACAGATACTGTTGCAGAAGTAACTGCTCATAGATGAACAGTGGAAATAGATGATATAATGATGCTGCAATAGATAATGATGTGGCAACGTAGTAGGCAGGATTGCAGAAGCTATGCACAGATACACAGAGATTTATTTGCACACTGAAATAGAAATATATAAAAAGAAAGGCTTCAAAAAAGAATTGCAGTGAGTAACACTGTATATGTGTTTTCTTATGTCTGCACATCCCCCAGTTAATCAGATTAGTTACGTATGTTAATGGATACATCTGCCTATGAGGAGATATATATATCCTGATTGACAGGAGGGCTGCTGAACTGGGACAAAGCTGGATGGATTTCATCTGTTCACTTCAATCCACTGCTCTCTCTAGGTTCTCATACTACCACACACCTATTTGCAGACCTTTTGCAATTCACTGGACAAAGGGATCACACCTTGCTGCTATACACAATGGAAGGCTTCAGTATTTAAGTATGTTTCCTGAAATGCACATGTGCTTAATGCTTATTCCATGTTCATAGTGTTTAAGAACTGGAATGGAACTTCTGTACATCCTGGAGTACTATATTAAATCTAGATAATGTTTTTAGGAGGATTATCCCTTTTTAACCACTTTATGATGTGTATTTGTGGATATTGATGATGGGTTTTTAAAAGTTTTAATTTTTAACTGTGTAATTAATATTTGGGGCTGTTATTTAATTTTTTCTTAACTTTTGTACTGTTGTTTTTTATTGCTGTTAGCCACCTTGAGTCCTCTGGGAGATAGGGCGGCATATAAGTCCCATAATAAATAAATAAATAAATAAAAAATATTCCAACTTTAAGTAAAGATTTTCGTAAGCTTTGCAGTATCTATTTGGCCTTGCTTTAAAAAAATAATAAAGGCGATATGAAGGGAGCCAGGGTGGTGTAATAGTTCAGTTATGGATCTAGAACTTGGAAGTCCTAAGTTTCATGCCCACCCTCAGCTATGGAAATTCTGAGCTATGGAAATTCACTGGATGACTTTGAGCCAGTTGTTCAGTCTCAGCCTAACCTTGAGGGGCACCCTGTCTCCAATTGTTTCTGCCTGACCACCAAATTCAAGCCCAATGAGTGTGCTCCAGATTCCTTAAATGTTGCCATTTTGCGGGACTGAGGACACATGTCTTTTCTATCATTGCCTCTGTCCTCAGGAACAGCATCCTTCCAGAGATATGTGTGGAACATTTTATTTATTTATTTAACTCTCACCTCGAAGCAACTGCTCTCCTGTGGCTCTGGAAAACCCTAAAGACCTTGTTGTGTACCAAGGCCTGGGGTTAATGTGCTTCTGATATATTTGTAGTATCCCTGTTATAAAGCCCTAACAAGCAGGCATATACATAGAATGAAGGCTACTGCTAAGCTTGTAAGCCGCCCTGAGTCTTCGGAGAAGGGCGGGATATAAATGGAATAAAAATAAAAATAAAAAAATAAATGTACCATCTATTATTATAGTTGTTTTAGTCTGGGCTATCTGTTTATATGTGTTTTAACTGTTTTAATTTTTTACTGTTTGGGGAATTTGGTAAGCCACCCAAAAACTTCTGTAATGAGTGGCTGCAACATATCTAATAAAGGTAAAGGTTTGCCCTGTCCAGTTGTGTCTGATTCTAGAAGCTGGTGCTCATCTCTGTTTCTTGGCTGAGGGAGCCAGCATTGTCTGAAGACATTTCCATGATCATGTGGCCATGATCATGACTATACGCTGAGGCACATCGAACGCTGTTACCTTCCTACTGAAGTGGTATCTATTTATCTACCCACATTTGCATGCTTTCAAACTGCTAGGTGGGCAGGAGCTGGAGCAAGTAACAGGAGCTCGCCCTATCGCATGGCACTTGGGTCTTGAACTCCTGCTGTCAGCTTTCCAGCTGACAAGCTCAGCATCTTTAATTGCTGAGCCATTGTGCCCCCTCCCTTAACACATCTAATAAATTAAGTTAATTAAATCAACTGTGTTGAATGACTGGTATTTATGACTGAAGAGCTGGCTATTGTAACCATCCCATGGTCACATGATCACAATTCAGGCAACTGTCTTATACTTACCATCCTGCAATCATGTGATTGCCATTTGCAACCTTCCTTGCCAATCTCCCACAAACAAAGTCAATGGGGAAGGTGGCAGGGAAAGTATTCCCACCAGTCTCATGCAATCAGTCTCTGCCTGCCCATCCCCTCCCCATCCTTCCTGTGCTTGTGCCCTGCTGCATCATTCACACCTGATCTTCCTGCACTCACATGGAGCCTGTCTCCCCCATCCCTCCTGCAGCACCACCACCACCGCCTGCGCCATTCCTGCGCTCATTACCTGGAACTTCCAATGCTTCTTGCTTAACAACTCATTTTGTGTAAAATCTTGCCCATCTTGGGGTTATGACAGCAGCTGGGACTGCCAAGATTATCGTCATTAAGTGATGCATTCTCATGATACCGTCCTTTACCATCGCATCACTTAGCGAAAGCAGTGCCCGTCCCAATTGCTGTTGTCATGAGGACTACCTGTAATGTAAAATCAAAGATTGCTTTATTTTATGCCAGCCCTGGCTGGAACTGAAATGATAAATATAGCACTGTTGTTGTTAGTTGCGAAGTCGTGTCCGACTCATCGCGACCCTATGGACAATGTTCCTCCAGGCTTTCCTGTCCTCTACCATCTTCTGGAGTCCATCTAAGCTCACGCCTACTGCTTCAGTGACTCCATCCAGCCACCTCATTCTCTGTTGTCCCCTTCTTCTATTGCCCTCAATCTTTCCCAGCATTAGGCTCTTCTCCAGTGAGTCCTTCCTTCTCATTAGGTGGCCAAAGTATTTGAGTTTTAGCTTCAGGATCTGGCCTTCTAAAGAGCAGTCAGGGTTAATCTCCTCTAGGACTGACTGGTTTGATCGCCTTGCAGTCCAAGGGACTTGCAGGAGTCTTCTCCAGCACCATAGTTCAAAGGCTTCAATTCTTTGGTGCTCAGCCTTTCTTATGGTCCAGCTTTCACAGCCATATATTGCAACTGGGAAGACCATAGCCTTGACTATACGCACTTTTGTTGGCAGGGTGATGTCTCTGCTTTTTAGTGTGCTGTCTAGATTTGCCATGGCTTTCCTCCCCAGGAGCAAGCATCTTTTAATTTCTTGGCTGGAGTCCCTGTCTGCGGTGATCCTGGAGCCCAGGAAAATAAAATCTGTCACTACCTCCATTTCTTCCCCATCTATTTGCCAGGAATTGAGAGTGTCAGATGCCATGATCTTGGTTTTCTTAATGTAGCACTAGTGACATTAATTTCTTAATGTAGCACTAGTGACATTAATGATAATGTAGCACTAGTGACATTCAGATACAGTATATTAAGCCAACAAAACTTGCTATTGAGTGCTCTGAGTATGGTCCTTGATTCAGCAATAACTTGTAATTAAACTGTTGTGACTGCTTGTATGTGAGCACCTGGCCAAACGTTGCATTTGGACAATGTTTCTTAATCACAGGGAGCTCAGTAAATTATTAATATATCATGCCAAATATAAACTATAATTAAGATTAGTCATCCTTGCACATTAAAACTGAACTACTTTGTCTTACCTATCACTTTATAAATGGTAATAAATTGGAGGAGAAGTTATTTTCTGCAGTCCTGTAATTTTAGAAATAGTTGCTATAGATATTGGAATTGCCAATGAGTGAATCTATTTATTTATTGGTCCTAATTTGCTCAGCAATACCAATACAACTTCAGCATGACACTAATATTGACATGGGTTCTTATGGTAGACCTTAATAAGTAGCAGTCCAGCTTTTTTTTTAGGCCAACAGAAAGATGATGAACATTTGTATGGTTGGCACTTTTTTCAATCAGTACTAGTTATGATTCAGAAAATGGATAGATGCACACTTCTTGTCTACCTTATTCATGCACAAATTCATGAGCAATGTTAACTGAAATTAATTATACAAGACATTTCTATAGCCTCTCTAATGGCAGAAAACTATACCATTTTAAGAACACTCAATGTAATAATGCTTTTATTAAGAATAACAGCACCTGCATTATAATAGTGAAGGCAACATATGGAATACGGTCTTTAGCCCGATTTAAACTGCTAATTAAACCATTGAATATGAAAGAATTCTGTATATTTTTTGGATAAAATCACATTGTAAGGGTAAGTGAGAATGACCTTGGGAAACAGGTGGAATCAGATAAGAGGCAGCTTTGCCCACAGAACAAATGGGAACATGGCAAACATTCTAGAAATTCTAGAAATTTCTTGGATTGTAAAGTTGAAGGGGATGGGAAGATGTATTTTCAGACTTGCAAGATTCTGTTAATGCAGGGATGGGCAATTAATTTTCCCAAGTGGCCACATCAGAAACTGGGACTGTTGTGAAGGGCCGATTCAACAGGGCTATGAAGGTACGTAGGCATGCAGGCATGCACATACTTAAATTGGGGGAAAAAATATTAGTCGCCTTCAAAATAAAAGCAATGTAAGTTGTATTGCAGGCATGGCATACACTTATTTGCGTTTGATTTTTAATTTCCAACAAGGACAGCCAAAATGACAGATGTGGCCCTGGAGGCATAAAAAGCCCAGGTGTGTTTTAATGTAACCTTACAAGAAAGTTAGAGCAGTGCTTCTTGTCTGGATTACCTACCACTTTTGAATGGGTGCTGGCTGGGCAGAATCCACAGTTGGAAACGAGGCAAGATCTTAATGAAGTTAACTAGGCTTCTTTTCAGCTTATAGAAGCTGAGAAAGGGGATCTGTGACATGAATCACTTGCAAACAGTCCCCCTCCCACCTACGTTCTTTTTTTGAGAGAGGAAGCAAGAGAGGAATGCTGCCTATTTTGAAGGAGGTGGTAGTGTACCATCATCCGAAGATGCTCACTTGATCTGACCATTTTTTATAATTATTGCTCAATTTCCCACTGTTCCTTTTTAAGGGAAGGTTATTGAGAAGGTAATGCAATTCAGATACAGAGGATCCTATAAGGAACAGTTTATCTGAATCCTCTTCACTTAAGGTTCAATGCTAATCATTTTACATCGTTCAGAAATGGCACTGGATGCTCCAGTTGATGACTGTCACTAAGATCTTGATGGAGGGAAATCATCACTCTGGGCACTATTGGCTTTTAATACTGTCAACCATGGTATCCTATTTAAACCATCTGCAAGGAGTTGGGGGAAGCATACTTTGATAGTTTTTCTTCTGAATGGGCAGTTATAGCATGCAATCAGGAGGGACCAGAGCTGTAACCCTTGGCTGTTCCAGTATGAAGTGTCCAAGGCACATGTGCTGTCTTTTTTGTTATTTAATTTATTGATGAAACCATTAAATGAGATTCATTTGTCACTTTAGGTTGACATGTCATCGATATATTGTTGACACATTTAGAATAAATGTTTAGAATAAAGAAGAAGCAAATCTATAACATGCAATAAATCTAAGTTTCTGGTTTTAAAGAAGGATGTTAAGTGTAATGTGTTAATAACAATATATTATGTGAAGAATCTAGTACTCAGTTCCCATTGATGGAACTCTTTGTTCCATTAAGGAAGTCCACACCATCATTGGAATCACAGATTCCCTGTCTTTTGCTTTCTGTAGTATCATCTCAGATTCTATTTCTGGAGGACTTGAAGACCTCTGGAGCAATTTCTTTTCAAGACAGGAAGTATGAGCACAAAATCCTGTTACTGATGTGAACATCTGCTTTTACAACATTGGATCTTGCTCCCAGAAATTATTTTGTTTATTTGACTTTCTGCATAATCCAGTTTGTGCAAACTAGTATGTATGATCTCTGAACTCCATTGTACTGACTCTCAAATAAGATTGCAACTGATATGTGAGAGACCCCAGCCTATAAAGAATGTAATTTCAAACTGTTTTTGCAATCTAATAAAATAAAATAAAAACACTTGCTTTTCAAAGTAAGTGTCATCTCCTTTTAACTCTCTAATTTATGGTTTCTTTTTCATTCTGAGGTTGAAATACATCTACATCTATTAGAATATGAATAACTAGAGAACAACTATTGAAAGAACCATAAGGTTTGAGGATTATTTGATACAGATAACTAGGAATACTTTATGCCATTTACATGCTGTTCATTTCAAAGTGTGTGATTAGTGGCACAGTAAAATAACATGACAAACTATGTTTAAGAGGTTGCATTAGAAGCATCACAGATAAATAGGACAAGCTTTGCTGACAGCGTAATTATGCATAAATAGACACTTGACAAAGATTGCTGGGCTTTCTTCAATGGAATAATAAAAGACCAAAATCTAAGGTGGAATTCTATTTAATAACATAAATAAAAAACAAAGGAGTCAGTTTTGAGTTGTATGATATATTTTCATTTTATGTATATTTTTTATGTATATTTGCATTTTTTTTAAATTTTATGTATATTTTTTTCAAAAAGGAAATTATATTGGAAATAAATGCTAACATTACAAGTTTTGTATACATGTAGCAATTAAAGTATAGGCAGTTTTGAACCTGTGCTTTAACTGCCTCTATTTTAACTGCTACATGTATGTTCTATTTAGTACAAAACCTGTACAGGATTTAGGTTTTTTTTTAGCTTGGGCTAAGCATATATCCAGGGGGAAAATCTTCATTATAGCTATTAAAGCTTTTTGTTTTTCCCTTCATTATCATATTTAGTTATTAAATTTATATGCCATCTGATTTTGATCTACTCTGGCAGTTTGCAACTAAAATATTTTTTTAAAAATAATCACACTATTCAAATGGAAATTTGTATACTGTAGTGGAACTTTACATGCTAATCCTTAATAATGTAAGGAACCACTTAAATCCTTGATATTTCAAGGATTATCAAGTCAGAGCCAAATCAGTGCAAGTGAAATTAAGAATGTTACTTGGTTAGTTCATGACATTTGTAAAGTCACCAGTGACAAATGATAAATGATACCACATACACAATGATCAAAATATAATGCACATAATTTTATATAGTCTTTCATCTCCTAATCAAAGCAATATTTGTAGGGTGTGAAAATATTTGCTGTTTATTTATAAAAGTAGAAAGATCTATGTATGCAAATATTATGTAAACATTAGTACTATCTTAGGTAAGAATAACTGAAAGATAAAATAATGCTTCCTTTCTGTTTTAATTAGATTTTATTTATGTGTTAAAGAGAAAGATTGCAATTAAGTAAGCTGAAAATAACTGAACTGCAAAATAAAAGGTGTCAGGAAAAGCAAATGCTTCATGAATATCAAAACAGAACAGAGCAATATTGTAGCCAATAAACTTGTTCTCCTATTTGGTTTTAGCCACACTTTCATTAGATATTTGCACTTTCAAAACTGGGTATAAACTAACTCTTTTATTTTGAAGCAAAAGCAGCTTTAAGGGCTTGATTTGAAATATGCTTTTAATCCAGACTAGGTATGTGACAGATGCCTGCTCAAAAGAGCCAACTTCTGACTACTACTTGCCTTTCAAAATGCTGCTTGCAATAAGCTACTTCAAGAGTAATGGAATATTTGACTGAAAGTTGAGATAAGACTTTATCTGAATGAAAGCTATTCTGTATGTAAACTTTTTAGCTGGGGGTGGGGTGGGGAGATATAGGACAATCTTCAGGCAATTAACAAATATCCCCAAAAGTCTACACATAGTAGACTGAGTACAAAACAGAAAACATGTTTCCACCATTTTTAGTTGCTATATACAAAAATGAGGACAAAGCATCTGTGTGAAATCTTGAACGTCTCAGTTACACTGAATGATTTCCCTAGATGTTTTGGTTATGACTGTTCTTCCTGGTCATAGATAACAACAACTTGCCCAGATAGACGTAAAAGGGATAAGATGGATACTTATCCATCTTAAGATAGATGGAATTACTATTATAAGTAGTGGAACTACTCATACATCTGCATTGTGCCGGTTCATAGCTTCATTTTATACTTTCATCCAAAGGTCACATCTGTGAAGACTCTCCTTTGTCACATTCTCAGTTATCTACTCAGTGTGCCTCATACTAGAGCAGGGGTGTCAGACCACCGGCCCACAGGCCGGTTGCATTAGACGGAGGCTGCGCCCACCCCAACTCTGACAACACAAAATAAGTTATAGGCATCTGAGTCTCAGGTGGTATTTTTCTTTGTTGGTCATTGCTTCCCTACTTACAAGAGCTGATGACAGTGGTTGGCTCAGTGGGGGCTGGACCTGTCACCACCTTCAGTTTACACTTGTGAGTGCCATTGTTGCTTGTTCTTCAGAGTAAAACAATTTCAAACATACTTTAAGAGTGTGGGCCCCCTTGTTTCTCTTGATTGCTTAGGATACGATAAGACTTTTATCTTATTTCTATTAAGGAGACTTGCTGTACATATAATCAGCCACATTTCATCTGAGCCAATAACTGTTAAAACGCTCACAGATGATTTAGTGAAGCTATTTAAATATGCAGCTTCCAAACCAAGCTAATGTGCAGACATTGATTAGAAAGTAGATAATAGCATTAATGCAAGCAGAAAGAAAATTAAAATGACCTGGAGGCGGGAAGCATTACCCTATGGGGCTTCTACCTCAAAAATACACTCCTGGTTAGTTAGATTTGATGCATCTGGAAATATAATGCTGTTGGGTTACAAGAAGCTCCAACAAGTTAGTTAGAAGAAGCAAGAGGCTAGCCATTATGATCAAAAGGAAAATGAATGGCAGTAGAACTGAGAGTAACTACATCCTTGGATGTTGTTAGTTTCTTCCTGCTAATGATTTTCACATCTCCACTGAGGTTGTCATGGTTCTGATAGATGAAAGTCTTCAAAAGAACTTCAAGGCATTGTTTACCTTAGAGAATATTTTATTCGAGAAACAAAGTATCGGCACTACATAGTTGAAACCAGAAACTAATTTCCCCTCCCCTGGATACAAAGTAACAAAGCGCAATTCCTTCCTCCAATAAACAGTCATAAATCACATTCCCCAATTAGCTTGAAGTGCGGGCTTTCTCCCTAGCTCTCCAGCCCGCCAAAACACTATCAGCTCTGGGCCCAATGTCCTTGGGTTCCCACACTAAGTTATTATTGTTATGACTACCTGGACTCTCATCCCTATTCCCTCTCCCACCAGCAACTAATTCTAAAAGCAATAGAGAAAATGGCTGCATTTCCATCTGTTGTCAAAGCAAGAACATCTGATGTTAGCATTGACAAAGGTATTACTAACCCAGTAAGCCTGGACAGGTGCCCATTAATATGAAACTGGATCCTACTTTGTGGGAACAGGGAAGAAATTTTACTTAAGCCCCAACCAGTTAATCATTCAGGGAAAAGACATTGGGATGATTGGCAGACCTGAGGGAAAATGTTGATGTTCTCTTATGTATTCCTGATAAAATAGCGCTCACTTGGTCCTTCTAAATATCTCTGTTAATTTATGTAATATACAGTATTGAGAGAAATAGTTGAACTCCAGGAAAAATATAAAAAACAACTGTTTAATAAACTAAGCTTTCATTGGCTAACTGCCGTCGTCAGAGTGAATGCTGGAGGTTCGAAAGCCTGCTTATAAGACCAGCTGTTTTAGTGCTCTGCTCATCCAGCGCTTTACCGGTCTACCCGCCCCGGTTGGTTGTAATGCTTCTAATTGTCTCACATCCGTCTGTATGTTCTTGGATTCGGGAATCACTGCCTCTCTCGTTGTCACTCTCCTTGCCCACTTTGGCTGTGTCTGGATACACGTTGTTATAGGATGGTCCCCCAATGCCTCCTGTCCTATGGCCATCCCCTCACACCCTTTGTTGTACGTGTGGTTGAATGTATGGCCTTGGTTCTGGTGTAGACCATGCTGGGGATTTCTCCCCTTCACCGGTTGTAGTTCTTTGCTGTCGCGTGAGCCAGCGGTACTGATCTTGTGTGGGCGGCGCTCGTTGCACTCATTGTAAGTTGTTGCATTGTTGTTCCCACTTCCTTAGTGCCTGATAGGCAGGCAGTAAGTCTATGTGGTGATTGAGTGCTTGTCCAACAGCCAAGCCTCCTTCAGCAACCGGCCGCCCTTAGTGGTGTCCTGGGTAATAGCTTCCGCCCCGGCAAGATCAAACGCATGATTATGAGTATATAATTCCCTTGATCCTGGGACCTATAACAGAAATCAAAATAATGGACAACATAAATACTTCTTAGTCATCTTTTAGCTGCCAGTCCACCAAACTGCAGCAGTGTGTGTTGGGAACCAAAGTTTGTCTCCAGAAAAATGTTCTCAGAGCTGTAGTTAAGTTCCTCTTTTCTCTAAATAGATCATTTTGAGAGCTTTATGAATTCGTGTCACCGTAAGTTTTTCCTCATTCCCTCCCATGCCCTTTTTATTCCGTGGAAACACAAAAATGCAGTTATTAAAATCCAAACTGATGCTGTGTCATTACCAAAATAAAAAAAATGGAGGGAAAAAAAAAGAAAACAGCAGCAAACAATAATTAAAATTTCTAGTTCAAGACCCTGACCATTAACCCCATTTGGAAATAGACACCTCCAGAATGAATGAACGTTTTATGGAATTGCAGTTTAATTTTTGGCAGCGAGGGCTGTAAGGAGACCGTGTCCCTCAAAAGCTTGCTTCAAGCTCATAAATTCCTCTTTGTCAAAGCATAAGTGAAAAGCATGACTGAGCGAGGAGACAGCATTGTTGTTTAAACCAACATTGCTGACAGCTAGACTGTTTACTTTCTGCCGAGGTTTTTCTTTTCTCTTTATACAAATCTGTGTCATTGGGTCACATTTTCAGCCAAGACAAATGGCTTTAAGAACATGAGAAGTATCAGAATGGAATCAAAATCTGTGTATGCAATGTAAGGAATGTTAGATACCAAGCTTCTCTGACTATTAAGAGAACTGGTTAAGGAAAAATGGGAAGAAGAGACTTGCAAAATGCTTCCTTTCCTGTTTGGCTTTATCTTGTCCAGGAAAACATCTTGCCAGTGACAATATCCTTGGGAGGCTTAATTGAGAGAAGGGGCTCGTAGCTCCAGTTGTTTATAAGACTGTGTTAATTAAACCTGCTGAGGCTAGTGTCATTAAAATCATTAAAAGCCATTGTAGCATCAGAGTGAAAGAGGAACTGGTTTGCATGTCTCCTACGCGTCTTCAGAGGCTCACAGTTTTTAAAGGTAAAAGTTGCTGCTGCTTCTGGAGAAAACAGGGCCAGCGTTAGAGAACATTCTTCCCATTCTTTCTGAGATTTTCTAAACCCTAGGGAAAACAGAAATCTGGAGAAAACACATAAGCTGTGTTGACTCAACTGCAAGTGCAAATCTTGCCAAGATGTATGCTGTTGAGAAGTAATTGCTTTGCTCTTCTGTGGTTCAAACAACAGCAATGGATTGGTTAAGTAAGAATGACTGTGCTAAGCACCATGGGAGGTATCATGCTATTCAGTTTGAAAACTGGTATGAGGAATGACATTTTGGAAGGCCCATCAGGTAAAATGAAACTGAATTAATTCTTAACTGATGTGTAACAACCCCCCCATTTTAATATAAAAGAATAATGTTGATTTCTTTAAGGCTGTACTCAGCGTGTGGTCCTCAATGGAACTGCATCTACATGGAGGGAAGTGTGTAGTGGGGTGCCCCAGGGCTCTCTGGGCCGGGTGCTCTTCAACATCTTCATCAAAGATTTGGACAAGGGGATAGATGGGGAACTCATCAAATTTGCAGACGACACCAAGCTGGCAGGAATAGCCAATATTCCAGAAGATAGGCTTAAGATACAGGAGGATGTGGACAGACTTGAACACTGGGCACTATCTAACAAACTGAAATTCAATGGTGAAAAAAGTAAGATTCTACATTTAGGCAGGAAAAATCAAATGCACAGGTATAGTATAGGTGGTACCTTGCTCAATAGCAGTGACTGTGAGAGGGATCTTGGAGTCCTAGTGGACAATCACTTAAATATGAGCCAGCAGTGTGCTGCAGCTGCCAAAAAAGCCAACACAGTGCTAGGCTGCATTAACAGAGGGATAGAATCAAGATCATGTGAAGTATTAATACCACTTTACAATGCTTTGGTAAGGCCACACCTGGAATACTGCATCCAGTTTTGGTCACCACGATGTAAAAAAGATGTCGAGACTCTAGAAAGGGTACAGAGAAGACCAACAAAGATGGTTAGGGGACTGGAGGCTAAAACATATAAGGAACGGTTGCTGGAATTGGGTACGTCTAGTTTACTAAAGAGAAGGGTGAGGGGTGACATGATAGCAGTGTTCCAATATCTCAGGGGCTGTCACAAAGAAGAGGGAGTCAAGCTATTCTCCAAAGCACCTGAAGGCAGGACAAGAAGCAACGGATGGAAACTAGTCAAGGAGAGAAGCAACCTAGAATTAAGGAGAAACTTCCTGACAGTTAGAACAATTACCCAGTGGAACAACCTGCCTCCAGCAGCGGTGAATGCTCCAACGCTGGAAGTTTTTAAGAAGAGACTGGCCAGCCATTTGTCTGAAATGGTATAGGGTTTCCTGCCTGAGCAGGGGGTTGGACTAGATGACTTCCAAGGTCCCTTCCAACTTTATTATTATTCTTAGCAGTGCTTTTTTTCTAAAAAAAAAAAAAGGTGCTGGAACTCTCATCTTGGCGGGCGCAGGAGGTGGGTGGGGGTGGGGGGCACTGCTGCAGTCACAGGTGCGAAGGGTGTTGGCAGCGGGCTCCCCTCCTGGGGCTGGAGCTGGCGCGGCTGGTGCTGTGGGAGCAGCAGAGCCCACTCTATATGGCAGGGCTGCGCGGTGCGGGCCAGGCGATGTTTTAATCTTATGTTTTTAAAAATATATTTTTTTCTATTGTAAGTTTCCCCAAACCTCGCCATGTGGATTGCATACAAATATTATATTATTGGTAAATAAAGGTAGAACATACAGTCATGGCCGAAATTGTTGGCACCCCAGAAATTTTTCAAGAAAATCAAGTATTTCTCACAGAAAAGTATTGCAGGAACACATGTTTTGCTATACACAGGTTTATTCCCTTTGTGTGTATTGGAACACAACAAAAAAGGGAGGAAAAAAAGCAAATTGGACATAATGTCAAACAAAACTCCAAAAATGTGCCGGACAAAACTATTGGCACCCTTAACTTAATATTTGGTTGCACACCCTTTGGAAAAAATAACTGAAATCAGTTGCTTCCTATAACCATCAATAAGCTTCTTACACCTCTCACCCGGAATTTTGGACCACTCTTCCTTTGCAAACTGCTCCAGGTCTCTCTTATTGGAAGGGCGCCTTTTCCCAACAGCAATTTTAAGATCTCTCCACAGGTGTTCAATGGGATTCAGATCTGGACTCATTGCTGGCCACTTCAGAACTCTCCAGCGCTTTCTTGCCATCCATTTCTGGGTGCTTTCTGACGTATGTTTGGGGTCATTGTCCTGCTGGAAGACCCAAGATCTCGGACGCAAACCCAGCTTTCTGGCACTGGGCTCTACAGTGCGACCCAAAATCCTTTGGTAATCCTCAGATTTCATGATGCCTTGCACACATTCAAGGCACCCAGTGCCAGAGGCAGCAAAACAACCCCAAAACATCATTGAACCTCCACCATATTTCACTGTAGGTACTGTGTTCTTTTCTTTGTACACCTCATTTCATTTTCGGTAAACAGTAATGATGTGCTTTACCAAAAAGCTCTATCTTGGTCTCATCTGTCCACAAGACGTTTTCCCAGAAGGATTTTGGCTTACTCGAATACATTTTGGCAAACTGTAATCTTGCTTTTTTATGTCTCTGTGTCAGCAGTGGGGTCCTCCTGGGTCTCCTGCCATAGCGTTTCATTTCATTTAAATGTCAACGGATAGTTCACGCTGACACTGATGCTCCCTGAGCCTGCAGGACAGCTTGCATTCCTTTGTAACTTGTTTGGGGCCGCTTATCCACCATCCGGACTATCCTGTGTTTTAAACTTTCATCAATTTTTCTCTTCCGTCCACGACCAGGGAGATTCGCTACAGTGCAATGGGTTGCAAACTTCTTGATAATGTTGTGCACTGTGGACAAAGGCAAATCTACTGTAGATCTCTGGAGATGGACTTGTAACCTTGAGATTGGTGATATTTGTCCACAGTTTTGGTTCTCAAGTCCTCAGACAGTTCTCTTCTCCTCTGTCTGTTGTCCATGCTTAGTGTGGCACAAACAGACACACAATGCAAAGACTAAGTGAACTTCTCTCCTTTTTATCTGCTTTCAGGTGTGATTTTTATATTGCCCACACCTGTTACTTGCCCCAGTTGAGTTTCAAGGAGCATTACATGCTTGAAACAATCTTGTTTACCCACAATTTTGAAAGGGTGCCAATAATTTTGTCCGGCCCATTTTTGGAGTTTTGTTTGACATTATGTCCAATTTGCTTTTTTTCCTCCCTTTTTTGTTGTGTTCCAATACACACAAAGGGAATAAACCTGTGTATAGCAAAATATGTGTTCCTGCAATACTTTTCTGTGAGAAATACTTGATTTTCTGGAAAAATTTCTGGGGTGCCAACAATTTTGGCCATGACTGTATGTTAAATATACATCAAATGATAATATGCTTCCCTACAAAGTCAATTCTTGCTCAATGACAGACCAAGGAGTTAACTCGGAAAGGCAAGAGGAAAATCTAGAAGAGATCTGTGCAACTTGTAGAAGGGAAAAGCCCACACTGATAAATTAAAAATCTTTGTGGTCTGCAAAGGAATGCTGGTGGGCTAATCAATGATTTGGTGACTAGAGGAGCATCTACAGTGTTGGAGTTCGTGGTCATGGTAAGCCATGGAGGCACTAGGTAACATGACTTTCAGGGCAGTGGTGGTGATTTTATTACTTTTAAAAAAAAGTCTGTGCTTTGTCCAAGGGTGCTTGGTAGGCTGCATGTACAGGCCTGGTCTAGAATTTATTTTGGAGCATTCAACTATCTAGAGCAGGCATGTCAAACTCATTTTGTTTGAGGCAACTTTTTATAAAAGAATTGCCATTAATTTGTTTTAATAAAATAATTTAAATCAATTTGTCACTTGATTTCAAATTAAATGAATTATATTGGTTGACAATGAGATTTTTTTTAGTACAATTGCCAAATGCAACAAACTGGTTTTAGGTATATGTTACTGGAAGGAAAAAGCAATCCCTGCTGCGTTACTGATCCCAGAGAAACATTTGCATGTATGCAGGTATCCTTAGAGTGCCATAGTTATGGATGAGAAATATTGGTTGCAAAGTTGGCATTTCTGGATGTAATACACATATTTTGGACTTATTTTTGTTTCTTTGCATGTTTGATATTTTTAAAAAGGCATATGCTACTGACTACGCTTATGCACATATGTAACATGATCACTGCTTGTCCACAATTTTACTATACAGATAATACCACCAGAAATTATTTTAGCCTTTTTAATAAATGTTTTTATTGATGTTAAGCTCACCAGGGAAAACATCATATATTGTTATGTATATACTAGGTTAATTATTTAAAGACTGAAGTGCAACATAACTAAATTCTAAATAATCTATTTTTCAAAACACACAACAGTCCAAACAGTAAAAATAAAGTCCAAATTAAGAATATTTCCTTCTTAAGAATTGTTTAGATTCAAAATAGTTTTCAAGAGTGTACAAAAGATACTATTTTTTCTAGAATCAGCTAAATTAGACATATTACATTGAGACAAATGTTTCTCATTTCTTTCCTGTTACCTTTGATTTCATTGCAGAGGAGTTAACATAAGAAATAATTATTTTGTTATCTAATTTTACCTTCCAAAAGACAGAGATGAGCAATTGAAAAACTGGATAATTGCCAAGCCCACGGGGACACTGCAGAAGGTCCTGGACGAACTGCTAACCTATGAAGCGACCGGCCAACGAGAACCCCCCCCAACAGCAACGGCGCGGGTGGATCAATTCACCAGGGAAGCCTTGTGGATGGTGGAGGGGAGGACTACGAATATGAAACCGACATTGACGAAGTCACCCAAAGGTTCGGGAGAGCAGCTATCAGGACCGACTGTCGTGACAACCCCGACCGGTACAGGAGACCGCCAATGACTCCAACAACCCGAATGCAGAAGGACGGAGTCAACAGGCGCAAAGACACGGAAATAAAGTGCAGCAGCTGTGGGGGAATTTTTTTTTTTAAATTCCATTTATATCCCGCCCTTCTCCAAAGACTCAGGGCGGCTTACAAGCTTAGCAGTAGCCTTCATTCTATCATCCCAGAGCCAGGTGCCGGTTCCGGAATGCCAAATGCAGAAATTGTGGCAAGACCGGCCACATCCAGGTGATCTGCAGGAGCAAACCGCGGGACAACCTCAACGACATCGATGCCTGGGGGCCAGGTACTGGTCCACGGACCGGGGGTTGGGGACCTGTGCTATAGAACTCCTGAATTGGTATCCAGAAGTGAAAGGAACCTGTGTGAGGCGAAATGAGTTCAAAAAATTCCTACCAAGAAAGAGTTGTAAGTGTCCAGCTGTATGATAGGGTTGCATTCCACTAATACTTGTTTGTGACTTGAGCATCCTCCTGGATTCATCGGTGGAAGCCATGGTGCTTTTGCTCAGCTCCAGCTGGGGTATCACTTATGGCCTGGTTTGGACCAAGATGTTCAAGAGACATGCCCTGATCCTCACAGAACTAGACTGTTTCATCCTATTCTACACAGGACTATCTTTGAATACAAAATGGAAACTACAATTGATCCGAAATTTGGTGGCTAGATTGATAGCTAGGGAAATTTGCCATTGTAGAATATTTATTCTTAGATCTACAGGTTACCAATACTCTACCTACAGTTCAAAATGCTGGTTGGCTATTTCTAAACCCTGGCACCAGGATATACTCAGAATTGCTTTAACCAAAGGCATTCTGCCCATCCAAAATGCCCTATGGAGAATCCTGCTTCCTCCTGCACCCACCAGATTGGTGGAGTTCAGACAAAATGTCAAGCCCTCTTAATAGGAGTCACTGCCCCACCTCCTCTATCTTAGAAATATAGCTGGTCCCAACTTTCCTTTTATTCAGAAAAAAAGTTATGATTATTTTTTAATGTGTGCCATTGTGTTCACAGAAATAAAGTCTCAATAAAAGTTATCTTATTTATTGACTGGATTTCAAGATACCAGAGTCCAAGAAAGGGCAGCTTATATAACACGTGGGTCATTATTATATTAAAATTCATTTTATGTAACTTTTCCCCTTTTTGAATTTTGTGAATCGTTCAGAATCCTAGCGATTGAGACGACACCCTGGAACCAATGAAACTAAAAAATATTATTAAGTGAGCTAACAAAGACTGCTGCTTCGTCCCCATTGGGTTGAAAGTATCTCACATGGCTGCATTTCCAGTCATCCCGAGGGCAATGCATATAGCAGCGTTTCCCAACCTTAGGAACTTGAAGATGCGTGGACTTCAACTCCCAGAATTCCCCAGCCAGCATAGCTGGCTGGGGAATTCTGGGAGTTGAAGTCCACGCATCTTCAAGTTCCTAAAGGTTGGGAAACGCTGGCATATGGGACACATCGGTTGACATAAGGCAGGGCTCTTGAAACTTGGCCCTTTTATGACTTGTGGACTTCAACTCCCAGAATTCCTCAGCCAGGTTTGCTGGCTGAGGAATTCTGGGAGTTGAAGTCCACAAGTCATAAAAGGGCCAAGTGTAAAGACCCCTTGACATAAGGCAAGCGACATTAAAAGCTCCCGACCCAAGAAAACTCAAGTCTCCGCGTTGTATCCCGGATTTGCCTCCCGCCTAAATTTTGCAATAAACGATTTGGCAGGAAAGAGGAAGCGCCGAGCACTTTTAAGTCGCCAATTCACTTAAGGGCAGCTTGTTTCCTCCCCGCCCGCCCCCCCCTTTTTTTTGCATTTCTCGTCCCTCACAACAGAAAACAATAAGCCGAAGACAGCGCGCGGCGCCCCCGCGGGCCCGAAGGCGCGGTTCTTCAAACTTCAAGTCTGCCGATTGCTGGGCGTGGCTTCGAAAAAAAAAAGCAGGAGGGAGGCAAGCAATTGGCCACGTTCGTGATTGATGGGCCACGGGGAAAAAAAAAACACAAACAAACCCCAGAGGGCATAGGTGGGGGGGGGGTGGGGGGGTGTCGAGAGCTGTCCCAAGCCCTCGATTGGCTTCGAGACGCCAAGGGGGCGTGGTTGCGGGCGGAGGCAGTTTAGGGCCGGGGTGGGGCCGACGGCCTCGGCCAGGGAATTTCAATTTTGAGTCAGACTTGAAAGAGACGGTGCGCGGGGAGCGAGCAGGCGGAAAGTCGGGTAGGGAAGCGACCAGCGCGGGCAGTTAGAGCCAGTCTGCCTCGTCCGCTCTTGGCTTCGGCGGGCTGAGCTCGGGGCTTGGCGTCAGGCGCCTTCTCTTCCCTTCAGGGGGCTCGGA
Source organism: Vipera ursinii (assembly GCF_947247035.1). Taxonomy (NCBI): domain Eukaryota; kingdom Metazoa; phylum Chordata; class Lepidosauria; order Squamata; family Viperidae; genus Vipera; species Vipera ursinii. The sequence continues at coordinate 264,145,470 of NC_139512.1, read as the reverse complement.
GTGGGGAAGGCGTGAGGCGGGCAGCGGGGCACGGAGGGAGCGGGAGAGGCGGAGCGCGGAAAGGCGCTCGGCTTTCCCCTTTCCTTCTTCCAGCGCCTGAGGTGAACGGAGGTCCGTTGGTTCTGCTCCCCCGGCAGCGGTTAACTGCCTCTGAACGGAGGGGCGGCTCCCGTTCCTTTTCAGCCCCAGGCTCGTGTGGCGAGCCGAGCGCTGCTCCTGCTCCGCTCTCCGCCCTTCTTTCCCGCCCGTTCGCCTCCTCGTCCTCTGGGCCAGACCGGTGATGTAGTTCGGCGCCGCCGCCTCCGCCTCAGCGAAAGTCATCCCGGGCTGAGAGGAAGATTGGGGGCGGCAGCAACTCCGCCGGGAAGACGCTTGTCCGCTCGGCCTCGGGAAACCCCTTTCCCTTTTGGCGTGGTCCAGCGAGAGGGGGGGTGGGTGGGTGGGAGAGACGGACGACCAGCCTCGCACCCTGGCCGAGCCGGGCTCTCGCTCTCGGCGAGTTGCAGCGCGGTCGGTGGGATGAGACGCAGAGATACGCGTCGGCCTGGAGAGGCTTTTTTTTATTTTTTTCGCGCCGAGGCTGAGGCAGCTTCACTGCCGCTTGCAAAAAAAAAAAAAAAAAAAAAAGCTCCTGCGCCGTCGGAAACTTCCTTGAGTTAAGTTGTTATCCTGGAGCCGGCGCTCGTCTCGTTGCAATCGTCCTCTTTTTTTTTTTTTTACACCTTGCCGCGTGTGTTCAAACAAACACCCCAAAATGCGCCCTGGAGCGAGTGAGAGAAGGAGCGGCGGCGACACGTTTTTGGGAAGTTCGCCCGCAAAAATCTCAGGCTCGTAACTTTTATTAGGGAAGCCGCTGCAAGTGGGAAGTGGGGAGATCTGTCATCTCTGGTTTTTTTTTTTTACACATTGGAGACGGCTGCTGTGGTTCGTTTTGGGGAGGAAAAACCGCCGGGCAAGATCACCGTAAAAATGTTTCGTTTTTTTTTAAGAGGGAATGCAGGAGTATTCTATGAACGCAGCTAACATATGAAGCATCGGAGTTATTTTAAAAAATGGTATTTCTAACCGTTTTGGAAAAATATTACAATATTTGTGGGGCTTATATCCTATCTTTTCTGCAGGAGGCCAAGATAGTGTACAGTAGGTAGTGCTCTCCTCCCAATTTTTTCTCACAACAGAAACTCTTACGAGATAAATTGGACTGAGAAAATTTATCCACAAAGCTTTGGGTGACACTGTGCTTTTAATTTGGGCCTCTCCAATTCAACATCTACCATCTTCACAATTATGCATACATGATGCTCTTTAAAAATCTAAAACCCACAGTAACACTCTTACAATGATGTTTGTAAGTTTTTCTTTTTGTCCTGATAATCTAAATACTGAGAGGGTGGCATTATACCACAGGTTTTATTCAGGATGAATCCAAACATTTTTCTACTGGAAAACAACTTGTCCCTCTCCCCAAAAGTAGTGGCGCTTGTAAAATCCTAAATTTAATTTCTGAAATTTAAAAATGAATATTAGGAGGACACATTTGGTATTAGATTATGCTAACGTAAGCCTGAATCAATATCAGGACATGTACATAGAGAAATGATTACTCAGGATTGTATGCACAATCTGCATTGCTTCGGTTAGAAAGTGATAATTCTGGTTTAGGGTAGGTGATATAGGGTAAGTGAGATGGAGAAGACTGAAGTCACTAAGATTTGGCCTCAACCTGATGAAAATGTTAGCTTCGTACTTTGAAGAGTGAAGACTAATGACTGTTGTGTCCCATTTTTTAATCTTACCTAGCTAATTGTTTTTCATTCATGCAGGATATTCCAGGCTAGGATGTTGTATGGTATGAGAAAATGTAATGGATGGAATACAAAAGCTGTGATTTGTTTATTTTATAATGTTAATGGAGAAACATTGTTTCTGGATAGTTGATAAAAATGAAAGTTTTAGGCTAGGGTACTATGAAGGATTGTGGAAATATAGATTTTTTTTTATTTCAACAGAGCTCTGTCTAGATTGGCTTCAGTTCTGAATCTCAAAGGATAAACTGAACTCATATCTTTCTATTGTGACATACTCTAATAGGTACAAATGCAAAATACAAAGGGTTTTGTCTTTATTAGCTTGCCTTTATATTTGCCTTGTTTGATTTTTTCAGACAATTTTTCTGTAATTTAAACTATCTTCTGTCCTGGAAAAGGCCCAATGTACATATCTACGGATATTTCATGTAAGAATGTACTGCACTTTAGTATAGATGTGGCTTGAACACTTACTTTGCCACACCCTTTTTTCCTGAATTTTTGTCTGTCTTGTCTAATGAAACATTTTTTAAACTTTGAACATAGAATTGTTTTGTAAACTTTCAATTATTTTAATGAATATATTATCTCAGTATAGTTTATTTATTGGTTTGAAATTTAGTCCAGCTTGTTGATCAGTAGTTTTTGGATTAAGCTTAGAACATACTGGAAATAAAACTTCAGTCTTAAGTACAATGATTTCAAAATTATTTTTTGGGGGAAAGGATTTGATTATTATACAATCACGGTAATAGTTTTTGAACGTAAGCAGCTTGTGCAGCCATAATTATGAGCAATTTTGTTCCCTCTCCTGGGAATTGGTTGAAATTTAGTAAACATACAGTACAGAGACGTAGTGTAACTAGGTAATAGAACAGATAAAAATTGACAAGTGTATTTCAGTTAATGCAAGTTTTATAATATCTCCAAATTTCTGAAAAGTTAATAATGTTCAGATGTAACATGAGCTGATCTACTGTAAACAGCAAAAATACTGCTGATTTATAGAGATTTTTTAGAAAAATCTGTCATAAAAGAATATATTTCTAGGAATTATTTCAAAATTTTATAGTACTGAGTGTCCTTCAAGATCTGCAACATATTGATTATGTGCCATCAAGTCAATGTCAACTCTTCCTGACCACATAGATTTTCTCCATGATGATTGTCCCTAACTTTGTTCTTCAGGTCCACTACCAGTATCTTCTACAGAAGCATTAAAACATTCTTCCAGGTCTACAAATGGGATTTTTTTTATTATGATTGGACTATTATAAGTATTTGGGGTAATTACCTGATTTGGGATGTATGATTGAGTTCCGGGTTAGGGAAAAGTAAACTTATTACCTTCCATTGTTTGAAGAGGAGGAATAAAATGCCACTCCTTTTGAGACTGTTTACTTTAATTGTCTTACTTTCCCTGTTTACACACAAAGACAATGGAAAGTGTAATGAGGCCAGTGAAGCAAAAAAGGATCCCCCCCTCATGTAGGTGTAATTCTGAAATAAACATATGTAAAGCCATATTGTTCTTATATTCAACTTTACTGAAACAGAATGTTTCTTTTAAAACTCTAGGGAAGTTTGATTCTTTTATGCTTCAGGAGACATGTCTTTGATTCTTCTAGTTTGAGAAGGAAACAGCTCACCTGCATGTGCTGAGAACCACAGAATGCCATCTTGCCCAACCTCAGATGGCCTTTTTACTTTCTATATGGAATGCTGTCATTTCTGATATTAGTGAAGCATTTATAATGGCATCTTTAAGGTCCTTAATGAAGATCTGCCTTTTCATAAGAACTTATCTATATGAATGTTGCATGAATAGTTTCCATGTTTTTCTTGTTTCCTCTCCCATCTTTTAAAATGAATACTATTTTTATTCTGCTTTAACCTACTATATTAAAAAGTAAAGATTCAAGTTGAGCTCGATTGTGGGTGACTGCATGGGCAAATGTGTGTTATTTTCTTGACAGTCACATGAAAATGTTTTGTTACTGTCTTTTCCAAGGATGCTGATAAGCCTAGCCTAATTTGGTGGTCTTTCACTGTCATCCAGAATTAGGTGCTATCTGGGCATATTGTATTGTTACAGTTCAAGTTTTCTGTTATAAAACATACTGACATTTGCAAAAAAGAGCAATGCATAAAATATTAAATAGAATGAAGGTATCCATTCTATTTTTATAGTATATTTGGTGTTGTCAGAAATCAGAGCAATATTAGATCTCCAGGAGGTGTGTTTTTCATATTTAATTAGAAAATGTAATTTTACATTCTTTGTGATTCCAGCCTTTGTGTGTGTGTGTGTGGGGGGGGGGGGTGCCATCATGCTATGCTGTTGAGATTTTATTATAAATGCCATATATTTGTAATTGTATTTTCCATCTCTTTTTTTACCATTTTCATTTAATACAAAAATCAATTCAGGATGAAAACAGAATAGCTGTATAATATATTTTGTAGCATTAGGGACATCTTTCTAGAAATCTAATATCTTTACTATCTAATTCTGTTATTTAGTATAATAAAAACATATTTACATTTTTAACATAAAAGGTAAAGGTAAAGGTTCCCCCGCACATGCGTGCTAGTCGTTTCTGACTCCAGGGGCCGGCGCTCATCTCCATTTCAAAGCCGAAGAGCCAGCGCCTGTCCGAGGACGTCTCCGCGGTCATGTGGCCGGCATGGCTAGACGCCAAAGGCGCACGGAACGCTGTTACCTTCCCACCGTAGTGGTCCCTATTTTTCTACTTGCATTTTTACGTGCTTTCGAACTGCTAGGTTGGCAGAAGCTGGGACGAGTAACAGGCGCTCACTCTGCTATGCGGCACTCGGGATTCGACCCGCCAAACTGCCGACCTTCTGATCGACAAGCTCAGCGTCCTAACCCACTGAGCCACCGCGTCCCTTTTATTTATTTTTTTCTAATTAGGAAGCAGAGGTTAATTCAATCTGTCCCTAGGTTTAACTTTTCCCATTGTATTCCCTTTGATGTGTCTTAGAATTTTTACCGATTTCTTAAAGTTGTTTCTTCACATTTCTCACATGCATGTTATGAGATTTGTTTATTAGATTTATTTCGTCGAAGAATTCAATGCAGCATAAAAGACACTTGGCCTATAATTGTTGACTTTCAAGAAGTTAAAGTTAGAATACAGGTAGTCCTTAGAGAGATCACCTGGCGGTGATTTAGACCAGACATGTCAGATTCACGACATCATGTGATGTCGCGCAAAGTATCGGGACAGTTTTGCCATTGCCGGCAATGGGGTGGGTGTGTCTTCCACGTGACGCATCTGGCCCGCAGGTCGGCAGTTTGACACCCTTGATTTAGACTATGGAAGGGTGAAAGTGGAAGAGATGACTTGCTATGTCACTGGAAATCCACATGTTGCATTGCTTGAACTATCTTCTAAGGAAGGATAACTGAGAAATGTGTTACCGTTGTCTTTATATATGCACAAAATAATGTTAGGGATTTTTTAAAATATAATTTGAAGTAGATTGAATCTGATTTTCAGGAAACCTAGTAGTAGGCCTGCAATCTAACCTTTGCCTTTTTCACATGTATTCCAAATGGCAGCATCATACTTGTCAGCATAGTGCTGTATGATCAGAAAGCTGTTCTTTTGTTTCCTGTTGATGGTTTGCTTCCTTTGTCTTGCATAAGTAGTTTTGTTTTTAAACATTTGAGATATGCTACTAATATTATGATTATTTTTCTTTATTCAGCAAGTGTTGAAACTGATTACAGTGCACATTTGTTGAATGCACAGATGTAAGTTGCTGTGCATTTAAACTGGTTATGGATTACATCTTGCATTTGCATTAGAAAAATCAAAAGTTAAGGAGGTTGAGAAACAGTTTTTGAGATACTTCTATTGGAACAAGATATATTCTTCTTTGCTTTTGCACTCTCCTGTGCTGTCTGGAAAAATTGTGTTACTTTTGGAACAAAGTTTATGTGTTGCCTGTGGGGCTGCCACAGGAAGAAGAAGCTAGCTAAAACACTTTCTTACTCTTATTGGTGTGGGAGTCTTTTCATTCATGGCATTCCCAGTTTCACTAAAAGATACAGAGCTTTTTTGCAATTTGGAAAGTTCTTGCTAGACCATCAACTATACTACTACTCTACTCAATGCAGGAGTCTAAATTAAAATACCTCTGACAGATGGATGTTTAGTTGCTTTAACATATTCAAAGAATTAGACCTGTTGGATTCTATTGAAAGCAACTATCCTGTTTTTCTCAACTGGTACAAATTGTATTTGTTTTGTCATAAAATCAAAATGTTTTACTGCTGGTAAGAAATAAAATGAATCCTGAAATCTAGTGTTTTGTCAAAGCGGTGTAACATAAAGAAATTTCATTCTTGTATCTTAAAATGCATAATAATGAGCAAAGTTTTAACCACAATTAGTTCAGCAAGCCATCATGATTTACATGGTATATAACTCACAATGGCTGGACTATGACAACATGCTTTCTGAAAGAAAGCATTTGCTTTTTGATGTAGCATAAATTTCTTGTCTGTTAAGTTGGCCCATTGAAAAATAACATGGTAATTAACTTCACAAAAGTTTACTATCTTTCATTGAATTTGAAACATAGATAGTCCTCAATTTACGACCACAATTGAGCCCAAAATGTATGTTGCTAAGTGAGATATTTGTTAGTGAGTTTTGCCTCATTTTAGAATCTTTCTTGCCTCATTTTAGAATCTTTCTTGTTAATCTGGCTTTCCCATTGACTTTGCTTGCCAGAAGATTGCAAAAGGTGATCACATGACCCCAGGACACTGCAACCATGATAAATATGAACCAGTTGCCAAACATCCAATTTTTTTTATCATATTACCATGGAGATGGTACAGCAGTTGATAAGTGTGAAAATGATCATAAGTCACTTTTTTCAGTGCCATTGTAACTTTGAATTGTCACTAAACAAACGGTTGTAAGTCAAGGACTACCTGTAGTTTTATATTGTATATGTAGATTTGTATCTAATAAGCAGTCATACTTTTTATATAGTTAAATTCAAAATGTTTGTATATTCATCACTGTTGTATGAACATTTTTTTCCCAATAAATAACTTCCCATAATTGCATGTAATTCAAAAGGAACCCAAGTCAGGCTATTCCTGAGGTGATGCTAGTTAATTCTGTAGACATGACAGCTATTGTTTACCAAAGAATTTTGCTGGATAATTGGAGGGGTAACCCAAACTGTCAGATAATGATGTACTCTGTATACAGTAAGTACTAAATGCTGGCGGTGAGTGTGTACATATGCTAAGAGTTGCGTGCTTACCAGTTCTATAGCAATATGAATAACGGAATCTGCTTGTCCCATTTATTTATTTTGCAATTTTATTCAAATTTTAATGGGAAATAATCCATAAGTGGAAAATTTAAAATGCAAAGAGAAAAATTCAAGTACAGATTTGCAAGTGTTCCTTTACATATTTATCAGTGGTGGATTGCAATACATTCATTTTTTAATGGAAATGTGTATGTTGAATAAGCAATCTGAATGACAATAATAATACTGAGTAAGGAATGTAAACAATGTTAGCATTATTGTAAACAGCTCAGAGGGTGCTGTAAAACACAATGGAGTTGTATTTAAGTATAAGTTCTATTGCTGTTATGTCTTTCTGAATAGCTGTATTGCTATTGGTTGTGAGTGATGAATCTTTAAAAATCTTTGAAATTGTATTTCAATCAAAGAAAAAATAAGCACATGTCTGAACAGACTTTACTGAAAGTAATTTATCAGGGTATTTGCATCTTACCAAAATTTTAGAGATTTGGTTTTTTTAGATCCAGCAGAAATATGGATGAGGTGACAATGTTGACACAGCATGCTTAGATTTTCAAACTTTTTCACCAGTGCTTAAGAAAATTTAATGTTCGTGGAATTGTAAAAATTTCTTGGAGAAATTTGATTTGATTTATACTGTTTCTTTACATTTGGAGTCCTAGTGGACAATCACTTAAATATGAGCCAGCAGTGTGCCGCAGGTGCCAAAAAGCCAGTGCAGTCCTAGGCTGCATTAACAGAGGGATAGAATCAGGATCACATGAAGTGTTAATACCGTATTTTCCGGCGTATAAGACGACTGGGCGTATAAGACGACCCCCTACATTTCCTGTTAAATTATAGGGTTTGGGCTATACTCGCCGTATAAGACTACCCCTCTTCCAACGCACACCAAATAAAAATTAAAAAACATCACATTTGATTTTAATATGGTAATTTTAATTCAAATGCTTATGATATGCAGGTACTTAGTAGGAAAACTGTCACTTATAAACATAAGGCTGTTTGTCATCAAACATGTAAACATAAAACAGTGCAAGTGGATTAAACTTTTCCTAATTCACTCTAAAGCTTTCCCTAAAGGGAGATCCACTCCAGGTTTTCCAGCCCGCCCGCCCAATTCCTGAGTCAAATGTGTCCTTAGAGCTAAGCAGCTGCTCTGGCTGCTGCATTCCCCATCTGCCTTTCAAGTTGGGATAGACTGCAGCTGCTCTTCAACTTTAGAAGGAAAGACGCCCAGACCCCAGCCTGTAAAAAATCACAGACTGCAGCTTCTACTCCAATTGGTCCCGCTTTCCCTGCGCAGACCAAATGGGAGATCGGCTCCAGGTTTTCCAGCCAGCCCTGTCCCTAAAGTTTCAGCACCTGGCGTATAAGACGACCCGTGACTTTTGAGAAGATTTTCATGGGTTAAAAAGTCATCTTATACGCCAGAAAATACGGTACCATTTTATAATGCCCTGAGAAGACTGCAGTTGGAATATTGCATCCAGGTTTGGTTGCCATGATGTAAAAAAGATGTTGAGACTCTAGAAAGAGTGCAGAGAACAAAAATGATTAGGGAACTGGAGGATGAAACATTTGAAGATTGGTTGCAAGAATTGGGTGTGTCTAGTTTGAGGAAAGAGGGACCCGGTGGCTCAGTGGGTTAGGACGTTGAGCTTGTCGATCAGAAGGTCGGCAGTTTGGCGGGTCGAATCCCGAGTGCCGCGTAACAGAGTGAGCGCCTGTTACTCGTCCCAGCTTCTGCCAACCTAGCAGTTCGAAAGCCCGTAAAAATGCAAGTAGAAAAATAGGACCACTCTGGTGGGAAGGTAACAACGTTCTGTGCGCTTTTGGCGTCTAGTCATGCCGGCCACATGACCACGGAGACGTCCTCGGACAAGCTCTGGCTCTTTGGCTTTGAAATGGAGATGAGCACCGGCCCCTACAGTTGGAAACGACTAGCACGCATGTGCGGGGGAACCTTTACCTTTCCCTTTAGTTTAAGGAAAAGAAGGGACTAGGAGTGACCTGATAGCAGTTTTCCAATATCTCAGGGGCTGCCACCAAGAAAAGGGGTCAATCTATTCTCCAAAGCATCTGAAGGCAGAATAAGAAGTAATGGATGGAAACTAATAAAAAATCAGAACCAACCTAGAACTAAGGAGAAATTTCCTGACAGTTGGAACAATTAATCAATGGAATGACTTGCCTCCAGAAGTTGTGGGTTCTCCAGCTGGAGGTTTTTATGAAGAGATTGGACAACGACTTGTCTAAAATGTTATAGAGTTTCCTGCTTGACCTCCAAGGTCTCTTCTAACTGTTATTCTATTGTTTAATCAACTGGAGATAATAACCCTCAGAGCAAATTTTTGGTATGAGGATAAGGGAGAATCAAACGTGTCAAATTGTATTAATGGCTATTTACTTACATAATGTTAAATGTAGCCACCATATATATACCAATTATAAACATACTCATGAGTAAGCCATAAATGAGGAATCTGAAAGCTATTTAGTTTAAATTTTAGGTGTCACCATTTTCAAGCAGAGATGTTGTTTTACTATATGTAAAATAAGATAAGTGTGTTAAAATTTTTCAAAAGTTCTGATATTGTTGTCTATTTGATCGATTTTGCTCCAGGATTTAGTTCGTTTTTCAATCTAATACTTTAATTTTTTGGGAAAACTTTTGATTTAACTCCTGAAATACTCTTGAGAGATACAACCCAATTAAAATCTTTAGTATACTGCCATAGGATATATATTACAGGCTTGAAATCCTTAATGTGAAGAGTCTTTGACAAGGTTGGGAAAAAATGCAAATTTAGATATTTTGCATTGAGATATTGCACAACTGCAAGCAATTCTTTCTAGAAGGAAAATGTAAGTCATCTAAGGACAGACACCATGTTGATGTTCATTAGAGTTTCTGAAATGCTGAAAAGGAAAAGAGCCATCTGTAGGAAATGGAAGAAAGAACCTATAACAAAAGGAAGATACAAGGCAGTCTCTGGAAATGATAAGGATCAGAACAATTAAAATGCAGAACTGAACCAAAGCTTTTATGAAATGTCCCAAACAACAAGAAAGTATTTTCCTTTTTTTTAGTTATGAAAGAAACCAAAAGGAAGGCAAATAGACTGACAGAAGAAAGGGATGAATTGGAAACAGGTGACAAGACAGAATGTCTTGTTTTATATTTTATAGCTGTCTTTTTGTTGTCAGAAAAATGAGCTAGGTTGCCATCGTTATGTCTATAGTGAAAGGGTGGTGATAGTGGATTGCTACTTAGGATGGACAAAGAAAGATTTTAAAAAATAGCTAATTCAGATGAATTCAAGTCTCCTGAGCCAGATGAAATGTATCCTAAGATTCAGAAAGAATTGGGAGAGGTTAGCACAGAACCAGCATCTGTGATGCCCTGATGGTGCAGTGGTTAGCATGCAGCAGGCTAATTCTCCCGACTGCCAGCAGTTCGATTCTCACCAGCTCAAGGCTGACTGAGCCTTCTGTCCTTTTGAGGTCAGTAGAGTGAGGACCCAGATTGTTGGGGGCCATATGCTGACTCTGTAAACCAATTAGAGAAGGCTGTAAAGCATTATGAAGTGGTATATAAGTACTATTGCTAGTGCTGTCTGTACTGGTTAAGAACTCATTGAGAACTGGCAAAATTCCGAGAGATTGGAGGAGAACAAATTTTCTCCACATGTGCAAAAAACAGAAGGGACAGAAAATTGCAAACCTGTCAGCTTGATTTCTGTACAGTGCAAAGTTTTTGAGCAGATTAAGGAGCGTGTTAATAAACACTTGGATAGCAAAGCAGTAATGAACAATATGGTCTGGTCACAATAAATAATGGTGGACTACTGTAGTTTATCTCCCTTTTGACAGAATTGCTAATTTAATTGATTGGGGGACTGCTGTAGACAAATTTATTTCCTAGGATTATAATCTCCAATTCTGAAGGCATCTGTGTGGCTAACACTCCTATAATAAGAATGTTAAAATCAAAACGAGTAACATAACAATTTACTATGATAATTGCAATTATAGTAAAGTAGACATTGAGGAACAATCCAGCATCAGGCCAAAATCCATAATGGAGGCCTATTACTCAAAGTTCCACTTCCAGGACTCTCTTGATAACTGTCCTAAAACCTAATAGCATGGGATTTGATCTTGAGAAGTACGTTGCTGCAATGAATGAGAGCAGCAGGGAGAATACATGGCTCCTTATTAGTCTTCAAGAGAAGTGACTTGGAAGGAACCTATCTTTTTAATCTTATTGGGCCTGTAGAGGGTGACAACCAACACTTTCAATTATATTTAGAAAGAGTTTGTGATGTAAAGATGTAGATGCTCCTGTCATAGGATGGCAAAACAACAATACAAACAAAAGGTGGAGAACCATTTAGCGAACAACGATCCGAGGCAAGTATGGCAGGGACTGCAGCACTTAACCAACTATAAGGGCAGCACGAGGAGCATGGCAAACACCAATGCCTCGTTGGCTGAGGAGCTGAATATCTTCTTCACCCACTACGAGGTTAAAAGACCAGACCCCATAGCCTTTGCTGGCCGGCTTTCTGACTCTCAGCCACTCACCCTGTGTGAACACCAAGTGAGAGCTGTATTGAAGGCTGTGAATCCCAGCAAAGCCGCAGGCCCAGATGGGGTGCTGGGGATAGTGGTCAAGAATTGTGCTGATCAATTAGCAGGGGTCCTGACAAGGATTTTTAACATCTCCTTGCAAACGGCATGTGTACCATCGTGCTTGAAAGCAGCTACCATTGTCCCAGTCCCCAAGAAAACTGCAGTTGAGTGCCTGAATGACTACACACCTATTGCATTAACGTCTGTAGTCATGAAATGCTTCGAAAGATTGGTTCTCCAACATCTTAGGACATGCCTCCCATTGGACTTTGATAAACATCAATTTGCCTACAGGGGAAATAGGTCGACAGACGATGCCATAGCTACTGCTTTACACTCTGTAGCAAGTCATCTCGAGAAGCCTGGAAGTTACGTCAGGATGCTTTTTGTTGACTACAGCTCGGCTTTCAACACCATTTTGCCAAGCATTCTCATCGAGAAGCTGACTGACTTGAAATTCTCCCCCGCCATCTGCGATTGGATTCAAGACTTTCTTAGGGATCGGTTACAAACAGTGAGGGTCGGCTCTGCTTTGTCCACCCCCCTGAAGCTTTGCACCAGCACGCCACAGGGCTGTGTGCTTAGCCCTTACCTGTACTCTTTATACACTCATGATTGTGTATCATCTGACCCATCCACTGCAATAATCAAGTTCGCAGATGATACAACTGTGGTGGGTCTTATTACAGGTGGGGATGAGACAGCATATAGGGCGGAGGTACAAAAACTATCCATATGGTGTAGTAACAAAAGCTTGCACCTAAACATCGGCAAGATGAAAGAGATGGTGTTAGACTTCCGGAGAAAAAAGGAGGAACCTGCCCCACTTTACATCGGAGAGAACTGTGTAGAGAGAGTTTCCTCCTTTAAATTTCTGGGAGTCTACCTCTGTGAAGATCTGACCTGGAAAGTTAACACAATTCAGGTGGCTAGAAAGGCCCAACAGAGGCTTCACTTCCTTAGGGTCTTGCGGAAGAACAGGGTAGAACAACAGCTAATGACCCTCTTTTACCGGTCTACTATAGAGAGCGTCCTCTCGTATGGTATTGTGGTTTGGTATGCTGGTCTGACAGCCGCGGATAGGAAAGTATTACAGAGGGTAGTGAGCACAGCACAAGACATTGTGGGCTGTTCCCTGACACCACTGCATGACATCGCCAGGGCTCATTGCCTTGGAAGAGTGAGGAAGATTCTCAGGGATGACTCCCACCCTGGACGGTATCTCTTTACTCTCCTACCATCCGGTAGGAGATATAGGAATATAGCCAGCCGTACCAACAGGCTGAAAAATAGCTTTTATCCGTGGGCTGTTAGGCTTTTAAATGGGACATAATCTTATGCAGAATTGACTTGGGAGGCCGGTGTGTGGTGTAGTTGGTTCACATGGTGTGGTGGGATGGAGGGTTTGTTATCACTGTGTGTTGGGGGGAGAGAGCACGGGGGGGAGGGAGGCTCAGCTAATTTCAATGTACACATGTTGTACTTTGACAATAAAGGTTTATTTTTATTTATTTATAACACAGGTAGCTGAATTCTTGACCATTTGAAGTTTCTGGGTAGTCTTAACATAACTTACTAAATGTAGGTAATTAAGGCATAACTAGAAACAAGGCCTTGCAATCCAAGAATGGCCATTATTGATGCACCAGATGTAGCTGTACAAAAGCCTTTTTACCCATACCTGCTACTTACTCTTTCAGCATGAGCTGTGAATTAAAAATCTCTCAGATTACAAACCATCACTTCATGAGGAAATGTGATCCAGAAGCGAGGATTTATTATCTCTGGAACTAGAATGTTTCTACGCCCATATTCATTCTGTTTTCTGGAATTAAACCTGATCCTGTTCTTCCTCACCCAGATCATAAGAACCTCCAGGCATCTAGGTAGGATTCCTATTGGATCTCTTATTCAGTCTGGAATTGAGATGTTACAAGTATATATCATAAATGTGCTGTTGATACCTGGCTATCTTCAGTTCTACCCCAAACCCACTTCTCAGGCAGTTGCTTCAAAGGGAAGTTGAATAGGAGGAGTGAGGGTTTAAGAACTGTAGCATCTCAATCCTTTAAGGCATGACCTCTTCACCCAAATTACTATTGACTGAGATCTCCCTGTTATGAAGAAATGGAAACATTGGAAATCAATAATTTCCATTTCCAATTCCTGAAATCTGTCCAGGAGGATGCCATGTAGAGTGAAACCAAAAGCAACAGGGATCCAATAGGACTAGGAGAGTACTAGTATCTCAGATCTATTACACATCATGAACAAGAGTGATTAGTGTGATTTCAGCACCACATCTAGGCCTGAATTCAGACTAAAAAGTGACTAGTTACATTTCCTCCACAACTGAATCTGTAGTTCATTCACTACCTTCACAACAAGCTTCTATAAAAAGAGGTTTCAGACATGATCATAATTACCTAATAAGGTATATATTATATTTTGAATTCAGTAAGCCACCCAATGAATTCTAGAGATAACCCATTAATAAAATCATAAAATATGGGCTAGATAATAAACTATTAGACAGATTCATTATTGGATGAATGAATGAATCCAGAATCCAGAGAATAAATTTCTCATAATCTATAGAAAATATGGTCAACAGTAGGATAATTATTTCCTTTTCCTCAGGCAAGGAAAAGGGGAAAATTCTTATCTCTAAATAGCACCTGATCAGAGATGGAACTTTCTGCAAGTCTTTAGAAAGGCCCTAAATGTTATTGGAAGATAAGTTCGGAAGAGTTCCTATTTTTCCTATTTTTCAGCAACACTGAGACGTCCTCTGAGAATTTTCTTCCCTGTGCTATACTCAAGATTTAAAATAGCCTTCATGTAAACTGCTTGGTGCAATGTGATCTTGGGAGGGTCTTTTGGTAAAAAAAAGTGGGTTTCTGTACTCACAATATTTACTTTGTACAATACTGCACTTTCAGTTAAAGTAATTTTCAAGCACATTCCCAAGAATTGTGTTTGCTGCTTTGGAAGTTTAATATGAAAACCTGACCAGCATTCCTCAGCTATTTTAGTACTGGAACAGCAAGTACTATATTTAGTTTAAAAATCAGTTTTATATATTTCTTTTAAAAATACCATCGATCCATTGAAAACATCAGAGGAAAATATCAGATACCTTACCCACTGGCGACAGATGATGTCCACCTGTGTTTTCTTGTAGGTATTAAACAGGAATGGAAACAACACTGATCTGTGTGGTACCCTACAAACTAAGGACTAAGGAGGATCAACACCAATTGGTATTGGCCCTATAGGAAGGAAGAGAACCAGCATGATATAGGGACACCCATTCTCAATCTCTGGTACCAATCCAGAAGGTTACCCTGGTCAACGGTATTGAAATCTACCAAGAGTTCAAGTAGAGCCAGGATGGATGCACTACCCCTATTCTTCTGCCAGAAATCATCCAGAATTGCAATCGATGCCATTTCTGTCCCATGTCTGAGCCTGGACTGGAAAGAGTCCATATAATCCAGGATTCATCAACCACCACTTTCACAACCTTCCTTAAAAAGAAGGTTGGACACCAGTTGGTGTAGTGGAGCCCAGCAATAGCTTCTTGTGGAGAGAGAACCCTCCTTGAACATGGATCTAATGAGCAGATGGCTGAGCTTGCTGTCATAAGGGCACTGAATGACATGGGGTAGGCCAATAGCTGCCATGGTGGGCATGAACTCCTTAGTCACTTTGGGTTCTACTCTCAGGGAAGGCAGGTTGAAATCTTCCAGGAGTATAAGCCTGTTGAATTGCCCTGTCAACCCTGATATGCAGTTGAGAAACTCAAACGAAGAGACTACCACACAGCAGAGAGGTTGGTACAGTAGCAATGCTATATAATTATAAATATTACCTATCAAGCAGAACCTCTTAGATATATTTCCATATCTTGAGTATAATAGATATATTTCTATATCTGAGTATAACAAACAGGAAATTTTTCTCATAGTTTTTGTCTGAGAAAAAATATCTTCCCATATTTCAAAAAGTGTCCTTTAGATTATTTGAAAATGTAACAGATGGGTTGATTTTTTTCTGCCATTGCAATATAGTAAAGCAGCTTATACCATTAATCTAAGAATAAAATTCCCTGCTTCCTATTCTGTGTTATATAAATGTTCTTGTAATCAGTATATAAACCACAACTCTTTACATTTTTTTCTTATTGTCTTCCAGATTTTCAACAGTAATTCTGGGTTTATTTTGATTTCCTAACTTATAATGTTATCTATTTCTGCAAATACTAAATTGCAGCAGTTTTTTAATCTTTAGGCATATCCACCACCATTTTAGATATCAAACAAATATCAAAAGATATTATATATGAAATGTATCAGCCTGTATTCATGTAGATAGATAGTCATTGACTTACAATTTGTCACTTAGTGATTGTTCAAAGTTATGACAACCCTTCCAAAAGGTGCTTATGACCTGGTTCTAATCTTCCAACAGCCAGAGACCCTCCCCATGGTCATGTAATCACATTTTGGACAATTGGCCCTGATTTACAGCTTTTTGTAATGTCCTGTGGTCACATGACCACAATTTACAATAATTTTTTTTTTTCTGAAAACTGGTATTTACTTTTGGTTTTGGCAAAAATGCCCCATAGCAAACAATGGATTTGCTTTATAACCGCAGATTTTCTTAATGACCACCACAAAAGTAATAAAATTGGATTGTTTATGTGAGTAACCCACTTTATGCTTAATGGGCAGGCTACATGATGATTGTAAGTCAAGCATTGTAGTGAATTTTTCATATTCATGAGATGTATTGTAATTGAGTATTTGCACTTTGAAAATAGCTGGGTATGCTGATATTAAATGAAAAATTCATTTTTGATGGTAGGAAGGATTAAAAAAATAATGATAAAATTGTTTTAATAATTACAAAAGAAAATATATTTTCGTATGCCTATTATGTATGCCTATTTAAGGCAGGGTATAAATGTAATAGTCTGTAAGGCTTCTTGACATTTTTCATATATTGTTGCTAGGTTTGGATCTTAGATTGCACTATTTCTCTTTTCTTTCACAGCCTTCAGAATGTGATTAGAAACATTCCATTTTACTTTCAACTACCGGTAATTGATAATTTTGTCTGAAACAGAAATTGCCATTTTAATTGTGAATCTTCAAATGGTCTGGATTAGAATTAGAAACCATGTATTGATCTTTGCTGTTTTTGGACAAAACATAATTTAACTATGTTATTTCATAGTTTGTTGTTTAATTCAATTGAAAATAGAGGACAATACTTTTGATTTCAAAGCTGGGTTGAACTGCCTATTTCAAAATATATAAAAACAAGAATTCATTTGAAATTCCTTATTGTTGTGTTAACAATACATTCCAATATATATGGAAACTATGTAGAAAGAAAATATATTGAGGAAAGTTGGAGAAAATTTTAGATTAAAAATAAAGATTAAATTGGGTGCCTTTAATTTTGGAAGAATATATTTCAAAGAATAAATACTAGTTTGAAACAAATAGTTTAATCTAAATCCAGCAATTCATCATTTTATTGAACAGCTCTGGATTTTAATTTTTTTTTCAGAGGCAATGGTGTAATCTTTTCAAGACAGGCTGACCTGATGTGGACATGTTATTAATTTTATAAGATCTATGTTTTAATATAAATTTTCATGTCCAATATAATGTTGATGTCATTATGCCTATACTATAATCATTGCATGTTTAATAGAAAAGGCTGCAGTGGCTTACAGCTTCATAAGTCAGCCAATATTATCAACCATACTGGCATGAATGAGAGATGTAACCCAGCACAATTGCTTGCATCTGATTGGAGTAAGAAAATAAAATGCATCCTGAACAATTAGATAAAAATCAACATTTTATTCAACTACTTTGTGTTTTTAAGGCTTTGTCTCTAGCATAGAAATCAATTTTCAATAAAATAGCATCTGTCATGGCAGTTTATGAGACAATAAAACATCCCCATGTATGGTATGAACTTTAATACAT
Source organism: Vipera ursinii (assembly GCF_947247035.1). Lineage (NCBI taxonomy): Eukaryota > Metazoa > Chordata > Lepidosauria > Squamata > Viperidae > Vipera > Vipera ursinii. The sequence goes on along the minus strand of NC_139512.1, from coordinate 264,127,688 downwards.
CCAAAGTAAAAATAAACAAAAAACAACTAATTCAGAGTAGTTTTTATTTTTTATTTTATATTTTTATTGTGGAAGTATTAAAATGTATTCCATACATGGGGATCTTTTAAAACATACACAATTACAATCCTCCAAAATAAAAATGGATGCAACAGGCTACCCACCACATCCTCTTCAGAAAAACTCCATCTTGAGTAGCTTGTAGAATGTTAAAAGAAATGGGGCAAATCTTTATTCATTTATCATACTATAGCCACCCATCTCACTAATAGCTACCCTATTAGGGTGACTGCAATAGTGACTATATAAAAGTATACAACAATCAGATAAAATCACAAATACATAAAACAATCATTATAAAAATATTTTTAAAATATCTTTACTAAAAGAATATATTATTAAAAATTAATATAAAGCACCAACCTTGTTATAAGAGAAGACTACTCCATAGAGAATTGACTCCAAATGAAAATCATTCTCTTTTAAGAGGTAATGTTAATCCACTTGGACCAAAATTGTCTGAAATTTTGGCATGGTATAAGATAAGAGCTTTTTAGCAAAGCTTATGACTTGGCATGTGACTAGTAGTTAACTGATGAACTAGTTAAAAAATGAAACATCAGCAAGAACAAATATGAGCTAGAGGCAAATGTATGGAAGCAAGATTCATATAGTTTTGTTGAAATGAAAAGAAGAAAATGAGTACTTCTAGGTATTTATGTGGTTTAAGAGGGATATATTTTTGCAGGTTGGGATTGTTGCTGTTTATCTTTGGAAAAAAACTGACTGCGGTTCATGGTTCAAATTAAGCAGTAATCGGATTTGCTTGGTTTGGGCTTAATGTATAGTATGACTCCAGTTATTGTGATTTGTAAACCATTGTATGTGTCTTTGCTCAATGCATAACCCAGCCATTGGGATCCATTTAACAATGGTTAAAGAAAGGTAGTCTATAAAAATGATGATCTTAATGAGGGTTCTGGTATTATTACACATATGAGTTCAGTTTTAACACAGTAATGTTATGAGATTTGCATTTTTCACATGGTGACCTTTCTTTACTCTCCTTGTTTGTACCTGAATATAAAGTGACGTGTAGGTTGTAGAGAATATGTAAAAGTCACTCTAAATCAAACTATGAACTACCTTTCTAGTCCTATCTCGTGTTAACAGATTGTTATTGACCCTTTTGGTCAGAATTTTAATTTATCACCACAGCCTCCTCTGAGTTTGACCTTACATTCTTTCAGCCTTTTGCTTTGCAGCTGTGCTGGCCAACAGCCATGCTGGCTAGCTGTCATGGGAGCTAGAGCAAGAGAAGGAAACAGATTGCAAATTTGAACTAAATTTGAGGAACGTTAAAATCTTTAAAAGTTATGCTTTAGAAGATACAGGAGCTTTGGCTTATGTAGAAGGGAGAGCGTATACATTTAAACACATGCAGAGAGATAGAACAACATCATAGAGCTGCACCATATTTAGTTTTTGGTATTCTAGGAATTAGTATTTACTGTAATGGTGGGAAATCTGTGGCCCTCCCAATGTTGCAGTTTCAATTCTTAGTATCTCTAACCCAATTTTTCTCAATCTCTACAAATTGAAGGTGTGTGAACTTGAGAATTCTGGGGATTGAAATCCACACATCTTCAAATTGCCAAGGTTGAGAAACACTGCTCTGAATGCTGATTGTGCCGCAGACAATTAGGGTTTGGCTAAATACCATTTACAGGATAATACCATTTATAAAACTAAAAGTTTCTCATTCCTGTGAGATGGTGTGTACATTTATGAATAATATACATAGTCATTACCTTTTTCTTTTTGGCATGGGAAGGATCTAATTTAGTAGAAATTCTGCTTACCAAATGCTTTGTGTAACAAAATCTCAAATATTAGGATCCCTAGATATTTTGATAATATGTTTGAGATTTTAATCAGCCTGTTTACTGCCTTTTAGATGACTCGTGAAATTATTAGTTTTCCTAGCCATCAACATTAACCTTTGTTGGCTATCTAGATTTTATTCTCTGACTCAAAAGGTATCTTACTTGACAGTTTATAGTTAAGTCTAAAACTGTTAACTTTTGTTAACTTAATTATTTTATTACCCATCCAGGTAACAAATTTAGCTTGAAGACATAAATAACATAACTAAATCTTATATTTAATATCTTTTCTTTTTAATGAAATATCCTGGATAATACGAAAGTACATTTAAACACATTTTTCCCAGTTGTCCTGCCTCCTTTGTACTGTATCCAACATGCTAATTCCACTAGTTTTTTACAGTAATGTTTTTATTCAGAATGTCTAGCTGGTAAAGAAGCTTATGACAACAGGTTTAGCACATCATTGTGTAAGCTGCAATAAAATGGATGTAATAATCAGATGCATCTTTGTTTTATACTCATTAGAAGATATATTTTTAAAATAATTTAAAATAATTTTTCTATTATTTTCTCCTGTTGTGTTTGAGAAATTGCTTTAGATGCATTTATCCTGTAAACACAGAACGTGTGTTTTGTTCTATGTGACAGTCGGTGGGTGAACTGATACCTTACTTTTGTAAAATTCCTGAAATCATTTCCATGAGCTGGCCAGATTTAATGCAATTGTCATTCAAATAGGATTAAAAATATTTAGATTTAGATTTAGATTTTATTAGATTTATATACCGCCCTTTTCCCGTAGGACTCAGAGCGGTTTTCAAGGTGTTTAAAACATCAATACAAAAATTAAAAATATGTATGATAAACTTCTGTTTCTATAGGAGAAAGCTATAGAGAAGGCAGTAGTCTTCCTATCTAGCACAGTTCATTAAACTAGCACAGATTTAGAAACCAAAGCACAAGAGAATTTTTAATATCACCGTCTGGCTAGATTTGATCTCTATGATAACCATTTACTGAAAGAGAGCTGCTTAACGTTTATGGACCAAATCAATAACACCAGAAAGGCATGGCTGCTCATGGCTGCATCTCATATTGGTTGGTGACAAGAAAATGTATATGTGAAAGTCTATAGTATATTGCTATTCTAGTAATAGTTAAACAACAGTACTGGGTTCCATAAAGCTGCATTTCTAATTTAAAAACTATATGCAAAACATCTCTTGTGTATAGTACCTTTCAGGAGGTACAAAGCTTACATAAGACAGGATTGCAATATGCTACTAAGTTATGCATTTGGCTTAAGTCAATTTAGTCATGTAAAAGGAAGCAAGACCAGGGATCTCAATCTAAATGAATATAGGTAGTCCTCGACTTATGACCACAAGTGAGCCCAAAATTTATGTTGCTAAGTGAGTTTTGCCTCATTTTACAACTTTTCTTGCCACAGTTGTTAAGTGAATCACTGCAGTTGTTAAATTAGTAACATGGTTGTTAAGTGAATGTGGCTTTCTGATTGACTTTGCTCATCAGAAGTTCACAAAAGGGGATCACATGACCCCGGCACACTGCAACTGTCATAAATATGAGCCAGTTGCCAAGCATCTGAATTTTGATCACATGACCATGTGGATGCAGCAACAGTCCTAAGTGCAATAAAAGATCATGAGTCACTTTTTCAGTGTTGTAATTCTAAGCGGTCACTAAATGAACTGTTGTAGGTCGAGGACTACCTGTAATGTAGATTAAATGGCAGTGCTTTAGAAATTAGGCAAGAATTTCAGTTTAGTCTTTATATTCTCTTATTTTGCTACAACTCTGGTTTGTGATTTCTTTTAAATGGTTGAAAATCTGTGTCCAGTTTATTTGTCGTTATAAAAATATATTAGCAATTCTTAAATATTCAAAAATTTTAATAGATTTCATCTGAATCATTTTTTGGCCCTCTGCCTTTGTCATACTGAAATTCTATTTGCTTTCCAATTTATCCCTTTCTCCAGAAACCACTCAAATTCATAAATCATTCTATAAGATTTGTAATTAACACCTCGGATTATCCAACTTCAGCAAATAAAAATTTTCTAGCAAAGGCAATAGCATTGTGTACTCATTCTCTTTATTGACTGAGAAACTTCATTTGTTTGTCATGACAAATCTGAACTACAAAGAAATTTAATGTTGCCTCATGAAAATAGCTGTGGAATCTGGCATGAGGAACATACCAGATCAAATGGGTTTGATGAGTCATTTCCCACTTCTTTCTGACCTCAAGTTCATTCAGTTCACTGATGTTTTTAGTTTTTCTCTCAAACACTATTTCTGTTTGTTGACTTACATTCAGAGGTAACTAGGGACACTTGGGGTTTGCTCACACAGTTGCATTGCATATGTTTATTTGTATGCATAGCATATACAACTCCGGCTCATATACATATTTTTCTTGCATCTGTTCTTGCTTTGCACATAGGCTTTCCCTTTACTCTGGAAATAATGATTATTGTATCTATTCCTCTTCTGTGAATTGTATCTACCAAATCAATGGCTGAATTAATTTTTGAAGTAGGAAAATAGCACTGAACATGTTAAACACGTGTTTCTCTTGCTTTTGAATAATCAAAACATTTCAAACCAATTGTACCTACCAAAAAGCCTAGCTGACAGTATAATATTAGATTTTGTATTCTTAAAATTTGAGTAGTATATATTTAGTTAATGGTATATTTAGGTTTTTTTTAATCCCATTAATATCCCGCCCTTCTCCGAAGACTCAGGGCGGCTTACAATCTAAAGCACAATGTGCTTAGCAATAGCCTTCATTCTATGTATATACCTGCTTATTAGGGCTTTCGGGGGGCCCCCAAGCGGCATTTTTACAAAGTCAGCTTATTGCCCCCAACAATCTGGGTCCTCATTTTACCTAAGTTAATAGTGTATTTGAAGGATTGGCACTTCTTATTTGAGTTTTCTGATGTAGGAAGTTTTTTTTCAGCAGTTTTTGTGTTTCTAAATTATAATTGTCAGTTTTACCCAAAATAAAATAATCATTTTGTATATTTGTTTAGGAATTGGTAACCTAGCAGTTCGAAAGCACGTAAAAATGCAAGTAGAAAAATAGGGACCACTGCGGTGGGAAGGTAACAGTGTTCCGTGCGCCTTTGGCGTCTAGTCATGCCGGCCACATGACCACGGAAATGTCCTCGGACAAGCGCTGGCTCTTCGGCTTTGAAACGGAGATGAGCACCGGCCCCTAGAGTCGGAAACGACTAGCACACATGTGCGGGGGAACCTTTACCTTTACCTTTTTATGGAGTAAGAAGAAAAGATGAATTGCAATTTATTTGTTTATTAGTGGTGTAGCTTTTTTGAAGAGTATTAAACTAACTTTTTTTCTATGCCAGTTAGATATTAATAACATGCATTCTATGCCAATTAGACATTAATAACATGCATTGTTTGTTTATCTCTATTTTATATAGAGAGATAAATGTATACAGTAGATACTAGATTTCTATGTATGAATAATCACATTCAAAGCACCTAAAGGTGAAAGTGACTTGTTTCATTGTCTTTAAAATTAACATAATTCATTACTTTTAAGAAAGTACTGTTTTTTCTTCAGAAAAATGAAGTCCATTAACTTTTTTTAAAAAAAATGTTCCATTCCACATTATTGCCATTTTTAAAAGATATTTTATCTTGGAAATACGTTTTTTACTTGAATCATTTTATGATACTATATAATTCCTTCATTATTGTTGTCCACAAAAATTATTCCAGAGTTAGGGGATTCCTGTGTAGACTGTGATAATCCGTTGTTTGCTTGCTTCTTTTGACTATTTTGCATAGACAAATAGAATAAAACAGTCTCAGAATGTTAAGAAATTTTTGCAGCCGTATCTTTTTCATTTATTGAATAACTTTGCATCATCACATCCGTGGACCAGCACTGGTTTGCAGCATGCCAGAAATCGGGCCGTGTAAGCAAACAAAGCCCCATCTGCAGGATGCAGGCAGCACACGAAACCATGGCCCCTCCAGTCCGTGGAAAAATCTCTCTCCATGGAATTGGCCCCTTGTTCCCAAAAGGTTGGGGGTGCTGTTTTAGAGTGCTGTTTTTATTTTTTTTATTTTTTTTATTCCATTTACCGTATATCCCGCCCTTCTCCGAAGACTCAGGGCGGCTTACAAGCTTAGCAGTAGCTTTCATTCTATGTATATGCCTGCTTGTTAGGGTTTTCACAGACACCCCAAGCGGCATTATTACAAAGTCAGCTTACTGCCCCCAACAATCTGGGTCCTCATTTTACCTACCTCGGAAGGATGGAAGGCTGAGTCAACCTTGAGCCTGGTGGGATGCGAACCTGTACTAATTGCAGGCAGCTGGTGTTACTTAAGGAGGCATTAGCCCACTGCTCCACCAAGGCTCTTTACATCCAGTTAGGTCATACCCATTCATTCTGTATCAGTATTGGTATATAGACAGAGTTGCTTCCCATAGTTTCAAACTGGATTCTTTCCCAGTAGTGCTTAATTAAACCCGAAGCCTTGGGCATTCAAAGCAGAAAGAAATTCATCACACCAGGGGACGGAAGAACAATCATGGACAATTCTATAGATGTGCTCTGCCCTATACCATTTTTGTGCCACCCTGACCTCTAGGTACAGGGCACGGCAGAGCTGTGGAGTACTGGGTGGCAGGGGGAAATGGGGTTTTGTGCTGTGCTCTTGTGCTGGCTGTGCTATGAGGCTTGAAGCAGTACTTCTCAGAAGTATAGGCCTGGGACAGTGGCAGCTAGCTGACTCTACTTCAGCCGCAGTCCTACCAAGGATTGCTGGGGGCAGGACGGCTAAAACCACACAGATAGAGGGAAGATAGGTGGAGGAATTGAGGCCTGTGGTCTCTGTGGTCATTAACGTGGGCAGGTTGCCAAAGGCACAAATCTTGATCATGTATTGCAGTGGCTGCAATTTTGGAGATCAGTTGTAAATCCCTTCATTCAGCACCGCTGCTACTGAAACAGCCTTTGAACGAATAGTCATAAATCAAGGATTATCAGTATGCAATTACTGGATTACCTTCAAGGCTGGCATAATGTATAATCTTTATACTACTGTCTTTTTTTTGGCTACTTGTTTAAAACTATTATACAGGCAGTCCTCAACTTATGACCAGTTGTTTTACAACTATATGGTTTCAGAATGGCATATAAAGCAGTTCTGGGCATTGTAAAATGTTTACCACATGATTGGCTAACCTTTAGAGCCACAATTTGTGACTTTTTTTTTGCCCACATTTTTGTCGTTTTCCAGCAAAAACCCCATTCAGAAGAATGGCTTTGCTTAACAACTATGCTGTTTGCCTAACAACCACCTGATTCACTTAACAATTTGCTGAACAGCCACCATGAAAAATGTCAGAAAAACAGATCCAGTCACTTGGATATTTTGATTATATGACTGCTACAAATTACAACTGTATTTCAAAAGGCCATCAGGTTGGGGTCATCTTCAGTTCTCAAGAGGGAATGTTCCAGAGGGGAAGGGCGATGGCAGAGAAGGCATGTCTCCTGGTCCCTGCCAGCCAGCATTCCTTGACTGGGGGAATTGTTGCTTCTAGAAAGACTAGAAACTAGGTTTTTTCAGTTTGTGTATACTGTAGAAGAGATTAAGAGTATTTGCGTAATTACCGTATTTGCTTTGAGTTCCTCAGTCCAAATTTGTGTTCATTTCAGTAACTGAATAATAGCAGCAGATTTGTCTGGTAACTAGACATGTCATGGTTAATTGTTTTTGATTGCTTTGTTTCATGTTTTCTTTTGAGATTAGATAAATGGAAACAAGGTTATCTCATACATATTTATGAAAGGAATGGAAAACATTTTCTATTTTCTATTAAGGTTGAATTATCCAGCAAAGTTGGGGGTTGGGTAGCACTATTCTTACTCATTACAGAGACTGGATTTTCGTCTTTATAACTGCATAATTCGTAGTGTCTAAGACTTGCAAACCACTGATTAAATACACTGGTTTGATTTCCCTAAAACTGTATATAACTTCTGCTGTAGAAATTAAATAAATATGTCAAAAAACTTTTGAAATAGAATTTTCAGTAATAGGAAAGTATGAATTGTTTCCAGTTTGTTGCAAAATAAAAGTGTGTTTTTGACCAATAGTCTAAGTTTATGTACACAGTTTTAATATGAGTATAGTATAATGAGTGATCACGTTATTCATCTTAGAATAAATCAAATAGTGTAGTTCAAAACCATACCTTTTAACTTTGAAATGATATACTCTGTAGTTTAAAGCTGCAAAAAATGGTATAGTGATACACAAGCATTTTTACTAAAATGTAATGAATTTATAAGAAATGCTAAATGTATTGTTACATCTTATTTTATTCCACATCTATCCTTCCTTCATTAAGACCTTTAGACATAGTCTGTACATAGAAGTAGACACCATTAGTAACCACGTTGATATTGTGATTACTAATTTCTTGCTCCATTTTTCAAGGATCCTTTTTAATATTTTTATTGTATTAATATTTTTTGTCATTTTGTAATTTCCAATATTAATTGACATCAAGTTGTATTTTTTTCTTCTGCTTAAAATTTAAGCTTATAATTAATTTTTCTTTTGTTCAGAGATGAAAATACCTAAAGAAGACTTGGCAAACTTGTTATTCCAAAGATCTGTAATAGCTCTAAAATGGTTAACAGGCATTTTCTGAAAGTGACTAGAAAGTAAACTTAGTGTTCTTTAAAAAACTCTGCTATGATTGAAAGAAAATGGCGATCCCATCATCTCCTGGAAAACTGCTGTCCTGCAGCCTCCTCATGAGGAGCACGTGTGAGCAATCTCCCATCTTGTCCTTAGCTAAAATGGTTTCGAGGAACTGGTTTACTCATCTGTCCTTGGACTTTGCCACAGTTCTTAGTTTGCCAATCTCCCTCTGAAGTTCCTGTGTCAAATTTATTATTGAAATATGAAGGTTTTGGGGCATTGAGTAATATACTGCTCAAAAAATAAAATAAAGGGAACACTTAAACAACACAATGTACTGTATTTAATAGTAGGATGTCTTATCTTGTGTTCCCTTTATTTTTTTGAGCAGTATACTTCTGTTTTATGCAGAAAGCATCCAAAACTGTATATGCTTTCCAATAGGAAGTATAAGGTATCCTGCTTACCATTTACAAAGTTAGTTCAGTGTATTTTGTGGGAATATATACTTTAGTGTTAATTAGTAAAAATAAGATTTGGAAAGAAAATTGGTTGGAAAAGAAATCCTGGCTTTAGAATTTGTTTCAGTCTTATCAGAAATCTTTGTCTCAAACTGTTGAGCTGTACAGTGTTGCCAGCAATTATGTAAAAGCAATTCAACCTGGTTGTTAGATTTTCAACAATTTTTAGAAAATGCCCCATGTAGCAATCAATATACTGCAATAAAATACTAGTAGTTACTTATGGCAGTTTTTTAAAGTATAATGTAGGTGTGAATATATTGTAAGATTGCAAGACCTGGGTAAATAGTATTGTAAACTATAACTGAGTCAAAAGGTTTTGCACCAATGAATCCTGTCAGGCTAGCAGTATATGAACTTAATAGTATTTTGAATATTATTAACTCTTGGCTGCTACCTACAATATACTCAAAAACACTAAGTTTAATATTTGAAGAAAGTCATAGATACTGAAATCTAGCTGACTGCTTGAATCAAATACTTGTTTGAAAACCTTGTTGATCCAATATTTTAAATTTTGAGAATGTGTCTGTTATGAATTATTTCATAAACTTCCATTTCAGAAGTTGACAAATAACAAACTGGAAGTGTGTGAGAGAAAATGACATGTTCTACAATTTTCAGGAAAATTCATATTGTCTTCCTCGATAGGTATCCTTCAGGAAATAACTTCCTTCTTATTTCCACAATACTGAGAGACAATATAACTGCAAGCAATACGTCAAGCGTAGAAGATATATAAAAATGCAAAGTGTAATTTTATAACTTTTGCAATTTTTCAATCAGTATATTAAATGTTTCTTTTAACCGCAATAAGATTCAAACTGAAAACAACCCACAGTAAATGCCTTTTAGACGTCACTGCTAGTATAATTCTATACAAGTCTACTTGGAAATGAGTCCCACTGAGTTCAGTTAACATTTTTCCTAGTAATGATGATGATCCAGGTGAAAGAATGAAATGTGTTACTTAAACAGTATTTGAGGAAATGCATATAGTTAACAGCTTCCAATTATACTTGTAGGGGCTAAAAAAATGATGCATCTGAGGACACAGATTTGACATTAATCTTTTAAAATTTGAAATATACATGTGTATGCATGGTCAGCTACTTTTTGTATTTTATTATCAATTTTCATTACCTATACATCATACTAGTATTTTGCAGCATATTTTTGCATTTTTAGCAAAATGATTCAGTAACTCAAAATTGAGTTTTTGATACTGTACTTTATCTAGAGACCTAAAATAATTGATTGGAATTACCAAAAAGTCATCTGTTAAAAATGTTTTAAACAAAAAAATTATATTGTATTTTTAGGGCAACCAGTGATTATGACGACTGAAGGTGGTTCAGATACTGAAGTAAAAGAATCAGAGAAGCTGAGGACTAACACAGTAAGTGAAAATGCTGGGGATGCACCAGAGAGTCAAGAAGATCAGAAACAAATAGAAGAAGGTTCTCCTGTCCTTCCAACTACAGCTACTCAAAAAAGCCCTAAAAGCTCAGGTGGAAAGGGCATTTCTCGTTTTATCCCCCCCTGGCTTAAGAAACAAAAATCATACAGCGTATCAGAACCCAAAGATGAAACTAAGAAAAGAGAGCATCTAGCATCAGAAGAAGAAACAGCAGTGGAGGAAGGAGAATGCCATCTTTCAGAAGAAGAAGCTCGATCTAAAGGAAAATTATCGGACATTTCTGAGAACCTTCAAGAAGCTGAAGTGGGTGGTGATAAAGAAGAAAAACATGTTGAGTCACAGGTACATCCTAGAAAGAAAAAAAAAACTTTAGGAAGCACACTTTAATGGCTTCAGCATTGTTGTGGTTCCTGTTATGTGTTACCTTTTCTTTTTTATATATTATTGTTTTATCATAGAGAATAAAATACAAAGAAAACAAAAGCATATATTCAATCTTAACAAGAATAAAACAGAAAAAAAAATAGTGTACAAAGAAAAAGAAGTGATCAATTAAATTTAATATGTAGGATCCACCCTGGCTGGGTACCTACCTATATATACAGGAAAAAGTCAACAGGTTGAGCTAAACATTACAGTAATCTTCAAATCCCTCTGTTAACCATTTGTTATATTTAGGGTGTGGAAAGTCTACAAGTGGTTTCTAGTCTCTTCTAAAGCTGTCTAGTCCATTAACTCTAATCAAAGCAGTTAATTTCTCATCTCTGCTAGTTCAGTGAATTTCAAAATCCATTCTTCAACAGTTGGTATCTCTTTTTCTTTTTAGTGTTTGGCAAGTACAGTCCTCACATCTGTCACCATGTGAAGGAATAGCATCCCAAATTGTTTTTCAATTGGCTTGTCCATTATACCTAAAAGAAAAGCTTCAGGTTTCATTAATATTTGTATCTTAAATATTTTTTGCATTGTCATTGTTTATCCAGTATGCTTTCATGTGTTTGCAAGACCGCCACATATGATAAAATGAACCTGGATTTTGATTACATTTCCAGTACTTATTGGAAATCCCTTTATATATTTTCGCTAGTCTTATCTACGGTCAAGTACCAACAACACATCATTTTGTAAAAGTTTTGTTTCAAACTATAATGTGAATTTTAGTCCATGTGTCCATACATTCTGGATGACTGTATGTTACATTTACTTTTGTTAATATGAATTCACGTCATTCGAATTCACGCCATTCATTCTAGATTGTACTTTGATTTTGCAATGAATCATACTGTGTGTTTGTCTTGGCATATAGTCATGCGGGCCACATTACACCGGAAATGTCTTCAGACAACACTGGCTCCCTTGGCTAGGAAACAGGGATGAGCACTGCCCCCTAGAGTCAGACACGACCAGACAGGGGAAACCTTTACCTTTAAATAAAAAACAGTGAGACAAGTAATACTGTATAATGTTGTGGGTTGTTGGGTAGGTTGATGACAGGTCTCCATTGGTTTCTGAAGGCTGTCTGAAAAACGGTCTGTCCTGAAATCCAAGGATTTTGGCATGGAGTGTTTGCAGTACAAGGCATGCAAAAATCCTGCTTGGACTTTAGGAAGGATCTTTTTCAGCCAGCATCGAGACAAAAGGACTCCCTCTTGTTTCTGCAGCTGGCTGTAAATGCCGCATGCTGCAGATGTTCTGTGTCAAAATCCTCCTTGGATTTCAGGATGGACCTTTTTCAGCCATTCGCCAAAAATGAGAGGCACTTCACGCTTCTTATCTGAGAGTGTTCCTGCTTAAAAACCCACAAGATTGCTTTGTAACTGCAACTGAATATGCTGAGATTTTGGCCACTGAGTGAAGTAGTCACGTGACATTTTGCTTAATAACTGCTTCTTTCCAGTTGTGGCAGTTAAGCAAAAACTACCTGTATTTGCCATCAAATTGGTGTCACTCTTAGAGACCATGTAGATAAATTTTCTCCAGGATTTGGGTAGGTAAGTAAAACATTTTGTATCTTTGGTACATTTTTTTATTTCAAACCTCATGATGTTATTAAATTTTTCAAATATATTTATGTCAATTTTCAAAAAAGTCTCTTTTTATCTGCTTAGTTCTGGTTTCTATAATCAGCATTGTAAAACAGGAAAATAAGGATTTGGAGTTGTAGTTACCCCCCTAATCAGTTTCTTTCTCATTGTAATGTATTAATATGATTCAGTGTTCCACAACCTGGTGCACTTTAATCTGCAAGCCAATTACAACTATGAAAAACATATTCAGGTTGCATCATCCTTGCTTTTTCTCCATTGTAATACTTTTTGCTCAGGTCCTCCCCCTCCATCCATCCATCACCAGTTTTGCCCAGCTCAGGTCTTCCTAATTTATATAATTTATTTTTTCAAAAATATGAAAATAGATGTTAAGCAATTTGCTTAGATGCTGCAATATCTATGATAGGTAGCAGCATTCGTAGCTCCTTTTATTGTAAAGTCTTTTGCATTCGTGCCCTATTTGTGACTCTTAAGAAGCCTGCAGGTAGCTTGCTGCTTGAAGCAGAATAGGCTAACTGGATAGATAGTTTTTTATTCTTAAAGAAGGAAATAAAACTAGACTTGTAACTAGATATTATTTCCAAATGAACAAACTTAAGTGTGTGCTTCCACTTGTAATTCCTTTGCTTCTTTTTGCATTCCAACAAAAGTTGGGTAGGCCAAGGTCTCAAAATAACAGGTTAACTAAGTGTCCTAGAGATTTGTTCTCTAAGATTGGTAGTCTAAAGAGACAGTTGCTCGGTTGACTTGCAGTTCCATGTCTAGGTTATATTTATTATTATTATTATTATTATTATTATTATTATTATTATTATTATTATTATTATTATTATTATTATTATTATTTATTTGACTTATACCGCCCTATTCCCATAGGACTCAGGGCGGTTTACAGGGCAATTAAAACCATACAATACAAAAGTTAAAATAAATTTAAAACAATTAATTAAATTTAAGCCCAAAAGTTAAAACTTTAAAACCCAATTAAAAAGCCCTCAGTCTAGGCCAGACAGCTCAAAGAGCCAAGTTTTTAGGTCCCGGCAAAATGAACGGAGGTCGGGGGCAGTCCTAAGTTCCATAGGAAGTTGGTTCCAAAGGGCAGGCGCACCCACAGAGAAGGCCCTCTCTCTGGGAGTCACCCGCCGGCAATCCTTCACTGGCGGTACCCTAAGAAGGCCCTCCCTGTGGGAGCGCACAGGACAATGGGGAGTTAATGTCGGCAGCAGGTGTTCCCTCAGATAATCCGGACCCAAGCCATTTAGGGCTTTATAGGTCATCACCAGCACCTTGAATCTCACCCGGAGGGCAACTGGAAGCCAATGCAGCTCGCGGATAAGAGGTGTTACACGGGAGTATCGGGGGACTCCCATCACAACTCGTGCGGCTGCATTCTGCACCAGCTGAAGCCTCCGAGTGGTCCTCAAGGGCAGCCCCATGTAGAGACCATTGCAGTAGTCTAGCCAGGAGGTCACGAGCGCATGAGTGACTGTGCGTAGGGCATCTCGGTCCAGATAGGGCTGCAACTGGCGCATCAGGCAAACCTGGGCAAAAGTCCCCCTGGCCACGGCTCCTATATGATCTTCAAAACTGAGCCGTGAATCCAGGAGGACGCCCAAGTTGCAAGCCCTATCAACGGGGGGTAACACCTCACCCCCACATCATTAATGATGGAACAAACTGGTTAACCCGAGATGCCTGTATGCACAGCCACTCAGTCTTGGCAGGATTGAGACGAAGCCTGTTTCTCTCCATCCAAACCCGCGCCGCCTCCAGGCAACGGGACTTCACGTCGAGGGCATCACTGGGTTGGTTCGGGGTGGAAAGAAAAAGTTGGGTATCATCAGCATACTGATGATACCCTACCCCGAAACTATGAATGAGCTCGCCCAGTGGCTTCATATAGATGTTGAACAAGAGGGGAGAGAGGACCGACCCCTGAGGGACTCCACAAACGAGGGGCAGATTTCTGCCCTCCCGTCAACACTGACTGCGAACGGCCCAGGAGGTAGGAGGAGAACCACTATAAAACAGTGCCTCCCACTCCAGGCCCCTGAGATGCCGCAGTAGGATACCATGGTCAATGGTATCAAAAGCCGCTGAGAGGTCTAATAGGACTAGGACAGAGGAACATCCCCTGTCCCGAGCCCGCCAGAGATCATTCACCAGCGCGACCAATGCCATCTCCGTGCTGTACCCGGGCCTGAAGCCCGATTGGTACGGGTCCAGATAATCAGTTTCCTCCAGGAACAGAGGAAGCTGATGCGCCACCACACTCTCAACAACCTTCGCCAAAAAGCGAAGGTTGGAGACCGGACGATAGTTGTTCAAAATCGCCGGGTCCAGGACAGGCTTCTTGAGAAGGGGCCTCACCATCGCCTCCTTCAAGGCAGCAGGGAATACACCCTCCCTCAAAGAAGCAGTTATTACTGCCTGGAACCAGCCTCGTGTCTTCTCCCAGGCCGCATAAACCAGCCAGGAGGGGCACAGGTCCAATAAACAAGTGGTGGAGCTCAGTCTCCTCATGATCCTGTCCCCGTCATTGGGGGTCACAGGATCGAACTCAGTCCAGATAACATGCTCAAGACCGCTCGATTCCTCCACGTCAGACTCTGCCAAACCGGCCCGGATCTGAGCGATTTTGTCTGCCAGATGATGACTAAACTCCTTGGCCCGCCCCTGTAAGGGCTCCTCCCTCATCTCCTGATTAAGGAGAGAGAGAGTCACCCTAAACAGGGTGGCCGGGTGATTATCTGCGGACGCGATGAGGGCAGCAAAGTAATTAGACTTTGCCGTCCTCATCGCCGCGAGATAAGACCTTGTAAAGGTTCTTAGTCGCAATCAGTCCGATTCAGACTGGGTGGACCTCCAACCGCTCTCTAGAGCCCGTCTCCGACGCTTCATCTCCCGGAGCTCCACAGAAAACCATGGGGCCCAACGGGATCTGTGCCGGGTCAGGGGTCGCAAGGGTACAACACGGTCAAGTGCCTCGGTGGCCGCCCTTTCCCAGGCATCCACCAAGGCATCAGCCGGGCTGTGAGTGAGGGAGATAGGTAAAGACCCAAGTGCCATCTGGAACCGTTCCGGGTCCATTAGGCGCCTGGGGCGGAACCACCTGGTCGGCTCCACAGCCCAGCGACAGGGGGTGGCATAGCAGAAGACCAGCCACAGGAGATAGTGATCGGACCATGACAGGGGGACAGTAGTTGGCAAACCCCCTCCCAGATTATCCAACCACTGTCCAGATAAGAAAACCAGGTCGAGAGTGTGACCCCCCCATGAGTCGGGCCCTGAATTACTTGGGTCAGGTCCATGGCCATCATGGAAGCCATGAACTCCCAAGCTAACTCTGATGACCCTCCCAGGGAAGGCAGGTTGAAGTCACCCAGAACCATAAGCCTGGGAAACTCCACCGTCAACCCTGAGAGGGTGTTGAGCAGCCCGAGCAGGGCCGTTGCCACACAGCTGGGCGCCAGGTATGTTAGCAACAGGCCCAACTGAACCCGAGGGCCGCACCTCAGGAGGAGGGACTCATTCCTGCCTATCTGCACAACGGTGGTCTCCTGCGGACATAGGGTCTCCCGTATAACCACCGCCACCCCACCGCCCCTACCC
Source organism: Vipera ursinii (assembly GCF_947247035.1). Taxonomy (NCBI): domain Eukaryota; kingdom Metazoa; phylum Chordata; class Lepidosauria; order Squamata; family Viperidae; genus Vipera; species Vipera ursinii. The sequence continues at coordinate 264,111,472 of NC_139512.1, read as the reverse complement.
TGAGCCCGTGGCCGGTGTAGCACACAGAAACCTGGAGGGCATAACTCAGTCAGAGGGACCCCTCCCTCCGAGCCCAACCAGGTTTCTGTAATGCATGCCAGATCCGCATGTTCCTCCTTGATCAAATCCCGGATGAGGGGAGCTCCACAGATTGTATATAGCATAGATTAAAAAATAGTGTGATATGGTTCCTTTGTTATGAGTTTTTTTTCTAAGTTGATTGTAAATCATTGTTAAAGAAAGAGTGAGGCTGATGGATAAAAAATTGATTTTAGGCAGTACATGAACATGGAAACTCACGTGCTTCTCTCAAGCCACAGTAGCCCTGTTTTCAGCGGAAGCTGTTTCACAGCTCTCAATCTGGATTGTATGTGCACTGATGAGACACATTTGCACTTCATATCTAGACCTAACTGAGCTCTAGAAAGAAGTCAAGGCATCATTTTGTCATGATATCTTTAGGTTCTTTGTGGCCGGTCTCCTCTCCTTTCATGCAATAGAGTTTTGGAATATTTGTCCTGATTCTATTCTAAACTTACATAATGATTATCTGCTATTGTAATTTGAAATATATACTGCACTTGCATTTGATTAGTAAATCAAACTGCATTTGATTACATTGATTACAAGATCAATTCTGAAACTATAATATTACTGTATGGTAATATACATTTCCTTGCACAGTCCGATAAAGAAGACAAAGAAATTGTTTCTGAAGTTACTGAAAACAAGCAAGACACTGAAGATCCGAAAAGAGAGACAAAAGAGGTTCAAACAAATGAAGTCAAAGTAGAAAGAGTGCTTCAGAAAACTGCTAAGAAGATCAGAATAGTACAGGCTAAAGTTGTGCTTTTGGATGGCACGGAATACAGTTGTGACCTTGAGGTAAGCTAGTGAGCTTTATTTTTTTTTTCTTTAAGAGGAAGTAAGTGCAATACTTTTATAGAAATGAGGACTAAAACATGTATTGTGTTATGTTGATAATATACAGCATCCCAATGCAAAGTCAATTTATATAAAATATAAGTACACAGTATATTTATCTAAAATAATTTCAGTTTTAATTTTCTGTGTTTTTCTTAACGATCCATAGCATGGAATTTTTCTTTTTAATAGTTGTCAACAATATTAATTTTAGCCATTCACTATGACCCCAAAAGCATTTTTTTCTGGTTACCTACAATCAATTCAGTTTTCATGTATGAATTTAGGGTTTTTACCCTAGGGTGCATCGCTTTGTCTACTTAAACTGTATTTGTCATTTGGTAAACATTTACCAAATTAAAAAAAAAAATCCTTTTGGACTTTCTTCAGTCACTTGGTTCTTACGACTCCAGGCTGCTTAATATTATCCAGAAGTCAGTATCGTTTAACCCATGATAAATGCCCCATTTATCATTTATTCATAAGCCAACATCTTAAAAAGTACTGGCTCCAAGAAACTTCTTATGTCCTTCTATTAAAACGTTACCCATTTAATTACTCTTTTGCATTTTTATTCAATTAGCAATCCATAAACATTTTTTCTTATCCTATGACCACTAAGTTTCAGAACCACTGATGAAGAACTTGGTTAAAGACGTTTTGAAAATCCAAATATATAGTAACAGCAGGGTTACCTCTGTCCTGGTCCTATTGTTACTCTTAGAAATCTCTGAAAGGTTGGCAAATTAGGACTTGTTTATGCTGTTTTTTCTTCAACAAAGCTTGATCTTCTATGAAGCTATTTATTTTTTCTTTGATTATCACTTCTGTCAAGTGGCATAAAGCAGATGTTAAAGTGGCAGGGCTATAATTCCCTTTCCAGATCTTGCTAGCTCTCTTTAAAAACTGGTATTACACTAGCTATCTTCAATTTATTTGGCACTGAACCTGTTTTAAATGTTAAACTATATATTTTTGGAGAAGATTAGCAATTACCTTTGAAATTCAAATGGTTACTATATTGTACAACTGATTAATAATCAGTTCTTTCATATGAGTTTGACATGCGTTTTTGCAGAAGATGCTCATATGTAATGTATAAAACAGCTTTTTAAAACTATGTACCTGAATTTATTATTTTATTTAAAATCAGAATAAAGGTTTATAATGAATTTCATTTCAGCAGTACATTTTTACATAGTATAATAGTTCTCTATTTTCTATAGAGGAACATTTTTACCAGCCTTCTGAAATTCACAAGGAAGCCTTACCAAAGACTATTTCATAGCAATATATTTTTCTTTTCCTTGCATGTTAGAATTGCAGAAACATACATGGACCACAATTCCTGATGGCATTGGGTATGTGAACAATTGTTATAGAAGAGGGCAGATTTTTTTTAAACTATTCATAGAGATTAGTGTCAGTTCTATAAGTCTAGATTCTAAACCTTGTGGACCATTTACTGTGGGTTGTTTAAACTTGCAGCAGCTGTAGTTTGGGACATCTTCAGTCAGGAAGACAAGATTATATTAATTTAATAATCCATATCAGATATCAAGGAAGCTTTCCTTGATAGTAATAGCACTTAGTCTTATATACCACTTTACAGTGCTTTATAGCCCTCTCCAAGTGGTTTACAGAGTCAGCATATTGCCTCCAACAATCTGGATCCTCATTTTACTGACCTCGGAAAGATGGAAGTCAGCCTTGAGCTGGTCAGAATCAGACTCCTGGAGTGAGCAGTGAATTAGCCTACAGTAATACATTCTAACCACTGCGCCACCATGGCTCTTTGATCCCTAAATCGTCAGAAAATTACTGAGGATCTAGTAATCAACAGGAATACTACACTGGTGTTTATCTGGTATTCTATGTACAGTTGAATGAAGTGGGAAAAGGTATTTTTGTATTATTTGTTTTAATCATTGATTGAAATACATGATGCATCAATTTATTTATTTAGAAACTTAAGTGCTTCCATTTTGTGGCATATCTGTTCACTACCACACTGTTTTGTTAATTCAAAACAAAATTTGTACTCACTTTGCTGATAAAAGCTGAGAATAGGATCAGTTCAGATTCTCAAAGGAAAGCTGTGTGTAGAGAAAGAGGGAAATTTGCTCATCTGTTAATATTAAGAAGGAATTATTTGTCATGGGTTGTGTACCTCCCCCCCCTCACCAGTAATGTCATCAGGGACCCCAAGGGTGGGCTTCCTACTATAAGACCATTTCTGAAAATCTTACCTCTTAAGACTAGGAAGGTTTCTTCCTTTGGCTGTTCTGGAGGGTTTTGGGAAAGACTTAGATATTGAATTGACCCATGATTCAGTAGTGCCGGGATGTCACTGGCTCTTCAACACTTCATGATCTACTGATCATAAAGAGGCAGTTGGGTCTGGATAGAAGGATTACTTTAGATCTTTTTCCATCACTTTAGACAGTCTTTTATCTAAAAGATTGTTAATCTGTACTTAGTTCCTTCTGCCTTTCCTACCCTGTACATAGATACAGAACATTTGCTTTTTTTGGCCCGCCTACTAGTATGAATTGCCTGAGCCTAAGTTGTAAAAAAAATCTCTTTTCTGCTATACTGATGAAATCTGCTTCACTAATCCTCAGTCAAGTCATATTCTTTCTGTTAGGAACATTCCCATGCCCATATAGAACTCTTTGATTTAAATCAATCAGAATAGAGCTGGGAGGGACCTTAGAGATCTTCTAGTCCAACTTCTAATACTATAATTGTTGTACATGTTAAATCAGCAAATTTCTCTGCCACACAACCATCTACAGGACCACAGAGAAGAGTATTAATGCTATTTGCCAGATAAAGTAACTTGGAGTTAGAATTTGACTGGGCAGTCCAAGCCATAAATAGGGTTGCCCATGGCACAAATTTGTAAAGTTATCTGGACTGAGTTCAATTCTGTAACACTGAGGTTCTTTAATCTGCTAGCTCAATCATAATGATTGTTAAATTTTGGGCCCTCCTGAGTTAACAAGGTGGCTTGGGAGATGTTGTTGTTAGCTGCGAAGTCGTGTCCGACCCATCGCGACCCTATGGACAACATTCCTCCAGGCCTTCCTGTCCTCTACCATCTTCTGGAGTCCATTTAAGCTCACGCCTACTGCTTCAGTGACTCCATCCAGCCACCTCATTCTCTGTCGTCCCCTTCTTCTATTGCCCTCGATCTTTCCCAGCATTAGGCTCTTCTCCAGTGAGTCCTTCCTTCTCATTAGGTGGCCAAAGTATTTGAGTTTTAGCTTCAGGATCTGGCCTTCTAAAGAGCAGTCAGGATTAATCTCCTCTAGGACTGACCGGTTTGATCGCCTTGCAGTCCAAGGGACTCGCAGGAGTCTTCTCCAGCACCATAGTTCAAAGGCCTCAATTCTTTGGCGCTCAGCCTTTCTTATGGTCCAACTTTCACTGCCATACATTGCAACTGGGAAGACCATAGCCTTGACTATACGCACTTTTGTTGACAGGGTGATGTCTCTGCTTTTTAGTGTGCTGTCTAGATTTGCCATGGCTTTCCTCCCAAGGAGCAAGCGTCTTTTAATTTCTTGGCTGGGGCTTGGGAGATGACCAAGGGATAATTCCATGCAATGTTATCATTGTCTTTGAGGTAGGATGTAATTTCTCCAGCCTGGAAACAGCTGATGGTATATTCTCTTCTCAAGAAGCCATTGCTGGATCTCTCCATTCAGGACAATTACCAACAAGAAAAACCTCAACAGAAAAAGAGCAAGGCAAAATGCACAACTTGCACATTGTATTATTTCTGCTGATATTGATGCCATGACCAAAGTATGCTTTTATTGTCATCTCTTTTTATTTCTTGGAGAAAGTACCAGTTTTGCTGTATGATGGAAACGGTCAGGATGGGCAATTTTCAACCTCTACCTAATGAACTCCTCAGTTTATATAGCAATGACAAACCTGTTGCAAATGAAGTCTGGAAGAGCATCAGACAGTACCATTGCCTTTGTGCCAAGAAGTCCTTACAATGTGGAATGAAGGGAATCCTTCTAGGGCTTTTCAAGGGCAAATCCATAATTCAATCAGGCATTTAATGCCAGACCCCAACCAGTAAATTAAATTTATTTAAATTTGCTTTATGTATCCTCAAGACGTGCTAAGTTTAGAATACCAAAAACAAGGTCTACCTCATTTGTACTCTGCTCTGGCCTGATGAAGCATTGAAGGCAAGACTACAAGATTATGATAACATTTGTTCAAGCCCCAAAACCAGACTCAAATGAAGATCTAGAGCTGCATTAATTGGTACTGAAGGACATAATTCATGGCCCATATTACAGTAGAAACACTTTAAAAATATGGTACATGCACTAGAAAAAAAGCATTTAATGAGCATAAAAGATGTTTCTTCTCTACAGGAGATGGTCTTCAGAAATGGGAGGTTATGAAGGACCTAAAGCAGGATAGAGTTGAAGTATTAACTTCTCAGTGGGTGATACCTGATAATGCACAACTATTGAAGGTGTTAAATTGTCATCTCAGTGTAGAAATATCTGGTCAAATAATCTGTCAAATCCATAAACAAATATTTATTAAGTAAATAAATATGCCCCATCTCATCAAATATGTTATCAAGTAATAACATGTTATGATTCCAAGAATTGTATTTATCAATACAGTTATGCTTTGTGCTCACTATACATAAAGGACAAGGACAAATTATGGAAAATGTGCTGATTTATTTGAAGAAACCAATATTCCAACATAGGTATATGTTGCTTTAAGCCAAGGAAAATGAAATGAAAATGTAACAGTATTCTTAAAAGAATGGCAGATCAACCACAGATGCTGGAATCAAAACGTTCTTATTAAAATGAAAAACATCTATATTTGTTTTGCTATCCATCTTTATTCTTTAATAAGATGTTTTCTTTGTAAAGTTTAAAACCAAACCCATAGCAATCTGCCCATGGTCATTCTATGTTTAGGTAAAGAAGTATCTCTGAAAGGATGACCCCATAGATCATAGCTTCTCTAGTTTCAATTAAAAAGGCAGCAGATGCAGCTCAATTGATTGAAATTAGGCAACATTTCAATACTAGAATAACCTTGTAAAATATTAACATTGACACTTGACATTTATGACTTGTCTGAGAAGTCTATGTAACCTATTGGGTTTATCTGTATCACTTTCCTTTTATGAAAATATTGTAAATGTATTTGTCCAAATTAAGGAACTTATTCTATCTCTGATGCTATTAAATATTTGAATTTTAAAAAAGGAAGAATTGCAGCCAAGTCATATATATGATATATCTATATATATTATATATGGATATATAAATACAAGAATCCTGCTAGCTTCACAAATATATTTTTTTATTTATTTTATTTTTATTGCATTTATATCCCGCCCTTCTCCGAAGACTCAGGGCGGCTTACAAGCTTAGCAGTAGCCTTCATTCCATGTATATGCCTGCTTATTAGGGCTTTCACACACACCCCAAGCGGCATTATTACAAAGTCAGCTTAATTGCCCCCAACAATCTGGGTCCTCATTTTACCTACCTCGGAAGGATGGAAGGCTGAGTCAACCTTGAGCCTGGTGGGATGCGAACCTGCAATAATTGCAGGCAGCTGGTGTTACTTAAGGAGGCGTTAGCCCACTGCTCCACCAAGGCTTTCAATCTATTGTCAGCTTCCTCTCTGCCCCCTTTTCCTTCTTATAGATGAATTGCCTTTAGTCTTGTGGAAGAGGAATAAACGTTAAGGGAATGTTTAATATTTTCATTGCCCTATATTCTTGGTTATTTGCAGTTTAGTACAACATAGTGTATAGCATTTGTTAATAAGTAGAAAATACTAAATCCAGTAATTGCACTTCTTGTTCATTGAATTAAAATATCTAAATATATGCTTCAGATTATGTACAAGCTTTATTATAGTTCATTTTATGCACTCAGTCATATAACTATCAAGTCTAAAGAATGCCATAATGACATCTAGGCAGCTGACTTATTGTAAAATGTCTTTCCAAAGCAAATACAGCTTTCATTAGAGTGTTCTACACAGGGCATTCTGTTCTAATTAAAATGTTATGACAAAAACATTTAAATATGACTGAATGGCTATATTTTATGCACGTCTGAACAACTGAAGTGTATTGAGCATGACATAACTGTTTCAAGGATGTTGTAGTTTGCTTGATTGAAGTGCAAAAGTGCACTTGCTATCTTATAAAAAATTAAATGCTCAAGTACCATATGTCTTACAATTTGCCAGTGATTTCTTGGCTATAATAAGCATGTTTTTAAACAAACATTCTTAAGTCAATCTCATTATGTTCTGGCAGAATGCTAAAATAAAATGTTTTATTTATAGTTTAAAAATTATAAACTCTGTTTAAATTATTCCAAGTATTTTACTTGTTTCAAACTCTGTGCGCTTTCTTTAAAATATTTGGTAATGATGAATATAGTGTTAAATTTGGCTATAATAGCTATAATAACATAAAATGAAATAACATATTTGTTTTTTTTATTTTGAACTTGAAATAGACTGAAGCTATATATAACATCTGTTCTGACAGTTTTTCACATCTATCTTTTAATAGAAAATACAAATGAGAAGCTTCCAGCAGATTAGAATTTAGTTCATGCCAGTTTTCTACTAAACATTGCCATTTTGCTAGTCCATGATACTAGTTTTGATGGCTCATTGCTTTGATTAATGAGAATTTGTTTTATTTAAATCTTATCTTATAAATCAGTTTTTAAATGATAGATGATAGATTTAATATCAATATTTTCTCAGCATGAATACATTTCCTTTGGTTTGTTCTAACAAAATTTTCAACAGAAGTATTTTTTTTATTTGTGCCTTCAACAAATTACTATTAACTAAATACTACCCAAGATTATAATGGTAATTTAATGCATGTATGTTGTAGAATTTTTGCTCAGAGAAGGGAGCTTTTGAATGGTAACCTGCCAAGTAAAATGATGTTTTTGAAACATAAGCTAAGGGCGTTATAAGTGCTGAGAGTCATTTGGCAAAATAGTATTTATATTGAAATGGAAATTATCCAGGATTTTTACATACTAGAATCTTAAAATATTATTATTTGGAAACCAAAAATGTAGCACCACAGTCACAAAATAAAAATACAAGATTTAACTGGTTATATACACTATGATTATCTTCTGGACATTGAAGTGTTATTAGTTGTGAATTAAGTAGGAGGCATAATAATAATAACAGCACATGGATTATGTGATTCTGTGATACCTAACTTCATAGCCAATTAGATTTCACTCCTTTCTTTCCCCTTTTTCAAGTCTCAATTTAATATGTTTGGCAGATGGATGTCCTTTTTAAAATACAAGTCTAAACTGGAACTTTCCACATGTTTAATCCAATTTAAACCAGGTTACCTAAATATCTTGGATTTTTTTTGTTAAAGTTTAAAATCCTATTTAAATGATAAATTGAAATGTAAAGTAAGCAGCAAAACTCAGTAAAATCTCTTGAGAAATGAATACAAGTTAAAAAAACGATTTTCCCCCAAATTGTACCTGGGTATATTATTAGAAATAGTTTTGTGTTTCAGGGGTTATTTGCATTGTTCCTTATGTTTCAGCTGATGGGATGTAACACTGAATGATCCAGTTAAAATTGTAAATGTGGAATATAAATTGAGCAGTTCAGTTCAGCATGAATGTGCTTTGATTTCTTTTGGACAACAGACAATGCTTTTATTGAGCTTGGTAATTTTATTGCATACCTTTTCTCCCTTGTCCTTTGTATTTGTACACTGTTTCTCACAACTACTGTGTGGCACATAGCTCAACAGCATAGATAATTTGTTCAGTTTAGAGCTTTCTGTCTCTGACTGTCAGGCACAATAACTTTAGTGTTGCAAGAGCCTACACATAGGCACTTGAAGGGACTTCTCTGGAATTGCAGTGGCGTCTACTGAAATCTGCGTGATAAGCAGTTGCAAAAATGCCTTTCAGTTGCCAGGTCTCAAAAATGTCACATTATAGTTGCTTTTAAAATGCCATAAATAGCCAAATTGGGATGTAGGACTTGTTTGAAAACGAAAGGCACCATACTGCACCTCTTGATTTCTTCCAGTAGCAGACACTATTTCAATGTTTCAACAAATCTTGAAAAAACAGAAAGGCAAGTTGTCTGTTCTCATTTATTAATTCAAATCAAACTATAGTACTTTGAATGCCCCAAATTTTCCCTTTGGGTTGATTACACCCAGTGTTATATATCATGCTGCATTTCAATAATGTCAATAATTAATAAAGTTATTACTATTTAATAGTACTAATTATTAATTTACTATTAATAAAATTATATTCAATATTTGATGTAGAAGAAAGAAAAACCTAAGAACAAACCTTTTCAAATGTTATCTGTTTGCCTGTTGTGTACTTTTGCTGCCCCAAAGTATTTAAAACAGTAATACAATTTTCTCTTATATTCCATGTCATATGGAAATATGAAAAATCATATGATCATAAAAGCAGTTATTTCTGATAGATTTCTCCTGTCAGAATCTTATGCCCTATATTCTTTAAAATGTTGTTAAACTAGTTATTCTTTTTATTTTTATGTACTTGGGGGCGTATCTCTTGTGTAAAAGTGACTTGAAAAATGTTGGTTCTTTCATGTTTTACTTAGCCTCTGAATCATTCTAGTAACTTTTATTATCTTCTAATTCATTCAAATTTTATTGGGGCTATATGGTTATGGTTGTGAGTGCATCTGAAGGTTATATTTAATGCAGAAAGAAAAAGAAAACTAATGAACTGAAATAAGATTCAATAAATCACTTCAGTGTTATATTTCTTCATTACATATCTAACATTAGACAATAATACATTGATGGCTAACAGTTGTTTTAACTGTTTAAATCAAAATAATTAGACGTTTAAAGTAAAAATAATGAGGCTTTTGCTACTTACCAAGATACCAGGTAATTCAAGGTGGAGTATGTAGCAATACTCCTTAGTTTCATTTTTGTGTGAAAGCAAAATATAACAGAAATCAGTTGAGCAGTTTAGTTAGTGCTGAGATAACCATGAGTTGTTATACCAAAATATGGAGAAATGTCAGAGATAAATCTTTTAAGCTGTAAAGAAGTATATTAAACCTTTACTTTGGAATTTTGATTTTTTGGTTAGTAAACAAACTAATAGTCAAATGTATTTTTTAGACAGCTATGTAGACAGTTTTGAATTGTATTAATGGCCAAGTAGATTCTTAAGTATGATGCATTTAACTGTTCTTTTGTTTTGGGGGATTTATTATGAAAAACGTACAAAACACTAATGACAGCAATATAGTTCCTTATCCATTAAATGTAACGTGCTAGTCTTTGACTTACAATAATGGAGTCTGGCCAATCCAATTTTACAACTTTTTTTGTGATACTGGTTAAGTGAATAACCATGGCATGTATGTGTTTACCAAAAATTGGAAGTAAAGACTGGTGTTCGGCAAAAAGTCATAAAGTGTGGTCACATGACCACAGGACACTGGAAAAACCACAAATGATTGTTTGTTCAGTTGCCAAGTTCCTGAAATGCAGTCTTGTGACCATGGAAATGTGTGGTACTCAGAACTCTGGATTGTAAGTCTCTTTTGTGTGTCCCATTGTAACTTCGAACGGTCGCTAAGTGATAGTCGTAAGCCAAGGACTATCTGTTTTTGATAATTAACAAGTACTCAGATGTTGTTATTAACTGCGAAGTCGTGTCTGATTTATCGCAACCCTATGGACAACGTTCCTCCAGGCCTTCCTGTCCTCTACCATCTTCTGGAGTCCATTTAAGCTCACGCCTACTGCTTCAGTGACTCCATCCAGCCACCTCATTCTCTGTCGTCCCCTTCTTCTATTGCCCTCAATCTTTCCCAGCATTAGGCTCTTCTCCAGTGAGTCCGTCCTTCTCATTAGGTGGCCAAAGTATTTGAGTTTTAGCTTAAGGATCTGGCCTTCTAAAGAGCAGTCAGGGTTGATCTCCTCTAGGACTGACCGGTTTGATCGCCTTGCAGTCCAAGGGACTCGCAGGAGTCTTCTCCAGCACCATAGTTCAAAGGCCTCAATTCTTTGGCGCTCAGCCTTTTTTATGGTCCAGCTTTCACTGCTATACATTGCAGCTGGGAAGACCATAGCCTTGACTCTACGCAGTTTTGTTGACAGGGTGATGTCTCTGCTTTTTAGTGTGCTGTCTAGATTTGCCATTGCTTTCCTCCCCAGGAGCAAGCGTCTTTTAATTTCTTGGCTACAGTCCCCATCTGCAGTGATCTTGGAGCCCAGGAAAATAAAATCTGTCACTACCTGCATTTCTTCCCCATCTATTTGCCAGGAATTGAGAGGGCCGGATGCCATGATCTTGGTTTTCTTAATGTTAAGTTTCAACCCACATTTTGCACTCTCCTTCTTCACCCGCAACAAGAGACTCTTTAGTTCTTCTTCACTTTCTGCCATTAGAGTGGTATCATCTGCATATCTTAGGTTGTTGATATTTCTTCCGGCAATCTTAATTCCAACTTTTGATTCCTCTAACCCTGCCTTTCTCATGATGTGCTCTGCATATAAGTTAAATAGGCAAGGCGACAGTATACAGCCTTGCTGGACTCCTTTCCCAATTTTGAACCAATCAGTGGTTCCGTGTCCCGTTCTCACTGTTGCTTCTTGGCCCACATATAGGTTTTTCAAGAGACAAACAAGATGCTCTGGTATGCCCATCTCTTTAAGAACTTGCCACAGTTTGTTATGATCCACACAATCAAAGGCTTTAGCATAGTCAATGAAGCAGAAGTAGATGTTTTTCTGGAACTCCCTAGCTTTCTCCATGATCCAACGTATGTTGGCAATTTGATCTCTAGTTCCTCTGCCTCTTCGAAATCCTGCCTGTACTTCTGGTAGTTCTCGGTCCACATACTGCTGGAGTCTAGCTTGTAGGATTTTAAGCATAACTTTACTAGCATGAGAAATGAGTGCAATGGTGCGGTAGTTTGAACATTCTTTGGCACTGCCTTTCTTTGGAATTGGAATGTAAACTGATCTTTTCCAATCCTGTGGCCACTGTTGAGTTTTCCAAATTTGCTGGCAAATTGAGTGTAGCACTTTTACTGCATCGTCTTGTAAGATTTTGAATAGCTCAGCTGGAATACTGTCACCTCCACTAGCTTTGTTGTTGCTCAGCTTTTCTAAGGCCCACTTCACTTCATATTCTAGGATGTCTGGCTTGAGGTCAGTGACCACCTCACTGTGATTATCAGGGATATTAAGCTCATTCTTGTATAGTTCTTCTGTGTAATTTTGCCACCTCTTCTTAATCTCTTCTGCCTCTGTTAGGTCCCTGCCATTTTGGTCCTTTATCATGCCCATTTTTGCATTAAACGTTCCCTTCATCCTTCCAATTTTCTTGAAAAGATCTCTGGTCCTCCCTATTCTATTGTTTTCTTCTATTTCTTTGCACTGTTCAATTAAGAAGGCATTCTTATCTCTTCTAGCTATTCTCTGGAATTCTGCATTCAATTGGGCGTATCTTTCTTTTTCTCCCTTGCCTTTTGCTTCCCTTCTTTCCTCAGCTATTTGCAAAGCTTTCTCAGACAGCCATTTTGCTTTCTTGCATTTCTTTTTCTTTGGGATGGTTTTGGTTGCTACTTGTTGTACAATGTTGAGAACCTCTTTCCATAGTTCTTCAGGCACTCTGTCTATCAGATCTAATTCCTTAAATCTATTTGTCACCTCTACTGTATATTCAACAGGGATATGATTTAATTCATACCTGAGTGGCCTAGTGCTTTTTCGTACTTTCTTCAGTTTAAGCCTAAACTTTGCAATGAGAAGCTCATGGTCTGAGCCACAGTCAGCTCCTGGTTTTGTTTTTACGGACTGTATAGAGCTCCTCCATCTTTGGCTGCAGAGCATATAGTCAATCTGATTTCTGTGTTGACCGTCTGGTGATGTCCATGTGTAGAGCCGTCTCTTGGGTTGTTGGAAAAGAGTGTTTGCTATGACCATCGTATTCTCTTGACAAAATTCTATCAGCCTGTGCCCTACTTCATTTTGTACTCCAAGGCCAAACTTGCCTGTTATTCCGGTTATCTTTTGGCTTCCTACTTTAGCATTCCAATCCCCCATGAGGATAAGGACATCATTTTTTGGTGTTAGTTCTATAAGGTGCTGTAGGGTTTCATAGAACCGGTCAATTTCATCCTCTTCCGCACTGGTGGTTGGGACATAGACTTGGACTACTGTGATATTGAATGGTTTGCCTTGGATTCGAACTGAGATCATTCTGTCATTTTGAGGATTGTATCCCAGTATTGCTTTTCCTACTCTTTTATTGACTATGAAGGCTACTTCATTTCTTCTGAGGGATTCTTGCCCGCAGTAGTATACCTGATGGTCATCTGAATTAAATTCACCCATTCCTGTCCATTTTAGTTTGCTGATGTTCAGTCTTGTCATCTCTTGTTTGACCACGTCCAGCTTTCCTTGATTCATGGATCTTACATTCCAGGTTCCTATGGAGAAAAAATCTTTACAGCATTGGACTTTCCTTTCACCACCAGACACATCCACAGCTGAGCGTCCTTTCGGCTTTGGCCCAGTCGCTTCATTCTTTCTGGCACTACTAGTACTAGCCGTCTGCTCTTCCCCAGTAGCATATTGGATGCCTTCCGACCTGAGGGGCTCATCTTCCAGAGTCATATCGTTTTGCCTTTTGGTACTATCCATAGGGTTTTCATGGCAAAGATACTGGAGTGGGTTGCCATTTCCTTCTCCAGTGGATCACGTTTTGTCAGAACTCTGCTATGACCTTTCTGTCTTGGGTGGCCCTGCACGGCATAGCTCATAGCTTCATTGAATTATGCAAGCCCCTTCGCCACGACAAGGCAGTAATCCATGAAGGGGAGTACTCAGATAATAAACTATATATTTGATTCCTTTAAAAAAAAGTTGTAAGAGACATTAACGATTCCTAAATATACACCAGTATTTCAGGATTTTAAGAATTGCTGCTGATTTTTCATTTGTCCTACTTAAATTTTTGTTATCTAAATAAATATCTCCCCTCCATTGGTTTTAATCAGTCCTTTCTTACATGCTGCATATAGACTGTGAAGCATCTACTCCCTTTTGATTTTTTTTTCTGAAATAACAAATTGTAACCATGATAACAAATGCAGAGTATTTTCTTTGGTATAGATGTGTTTTAAAAATGTATGTAGCATTGTATTATATACATGTTTCATTGATTTACCCTGTTTTTTCCTAGAAAAAAACAAAAGGTCAGGTGTTGTTTGACAAAGTATGTGAGCATCTTAACCTACTGGAAAGGGACTATTTTGGCTTGTTATTCCAAGACCACACAGATCAGAAGGTATGTACTAAATGTGTAAAAATGACTTCTAAAAGACTGGGAACTTGTGTAATATATGGAATTTTGTTACTGAACATTAAGTCTTTTTTAGTCCAGACCCTCAGATTTTGAGCAGAAAAGGGTAACTATAATGCTATCTCTTGCTGTCATATTTTGAACTGAGCAATTTTTCCATGGATGGGGAGGGGGGGAGAGAGGAGGCACACACAATCTAAAAACCTTGCATGTGCAGTTAACAGTAGGGTTCGTGCTTCTATGAGAATCTAATGCCTGATGATTTGAGGTGGAGCTGAGTTGCAAAAACAGATCAAGCTTCGCTCGCTTGCCCGCCATTCACCTCCAGCTGTGCAGCTGATTCCTAAAAGCCACAGACCAATATTGGTCCCTGGCTCGGGAGTTGGGGACTCCTGGCCTAGATGCTATATGGATGTGATGAAATAGAGAATGCTGACTGAAAGCATTTGAACTCTAATTTTCACTTTTCTTTTAAAAATATATTTGCAATAAATAACATCATCATTGTTAAAGCAATTAATTAAAATGTAAGACAAATCTGAAACAAATAAACTACTTGAAGTACATAGATCTAGACAGATTTCTGAAGGCATTTAGGGAATATCTCAACAATTTGGTCAAATTCTGTTATTTTTATAAGGAGCCTTTCTTTCTGATTCATTCTGATTAGCTCCTTGGTTTATTAATGAGTCCAAGAGGCAAAGTGACAGTAAATCTGACTGAGTATGGCTACAAACTCGGGATCAGATCTACATTATGATAGTAACAGAAGCATTGATGAGCTGTTGACCGATTGGCTTGTTTAGGATGGCATCTCCCAGTTTGGAAGAGTGTTATCTTCCATTTTGCAGCTTTGACAGTTTTTCACAGCAGTTTGTCAACACAGTGGTTCAAATCTGCCAGAGGTTGAACTCTCCCTGTGATTATCAAGTCTATAACATTAACTGGAATGACATTTTAGCTTGTAGAGTCTTAGTTTAACTTTTAGTTTGTAGAGTCTTAGAAAGTAGATACTATGAGCATTTTACTAGTGTACAGAAGGGAATAAAAAGATATACACGTTTTGCAAGAAAAACCTGCAGTTCAAAGGTTTTTCATAGAAAAAAGTATCCTATATATGAGTAATTAATTGTGAAAGCTAGATTTTCTGCTTTGTAAAGGATTACTTTTATTTCATTCTAATTTTAATTGGAGTTCTATGTTTACAGAGATATTGAACATCAGTACACTTATGTGATTAAGTCTCGAACTATTATTTTCATGAACTAGCACAGAAAAAGCAGTATCTGTAGAAAAACAATTTATAAAGAGAAAGACAGTAAAGGGCAATCTAATCTAAAAGGAAATTCTCTCGTGTTATCTGCATATTTGAAGAAGCAATTAAATTATCTTTTATGACCATAAAATCTAATATCGTTGGGGGAAAATATAGACACTTTTGAGGTCTTTGTGTTTCTTTCTTTTTAAAAAACGTTTTTATGCCCTTTCACTTGCTGCTTTAAGACAGTGATTTGTGCAGGAGAAAGTGTTTGTAAATAAACATAGGTAGCTCACTAGCAATCCTCAGCTAGAAAGAAAGCCTCAGATGGGAAAATATGAGACATATCTTGTTTTCATTTTATAGTCTTAGTGAAAAAGCAAATAGCTTGCTAGCATAAAAAGTAAAGGTAAAGGTTCCCCGGCACATGCGTGCTAGTCGTTTCCAACTCTAGGGGCCGGTGCTCATTCCGTTTCACAGCTGAAGAGGCAGCGCTTGTCCGAGGACGTTTCCGTGGTCATGTGGACGGCATGACTAGACGCCAAAGGTGCATGGAATGCTGTTACCTTCCCACCGTAGTGGTTCCTATTTTTTCTACTTGCATTTTTACATGCTTTCAAACTGCTAGGTTGGCAAAAGCTGGGACGAGTAACAGGCGCTCACTCTGTTACGCGGCACTCGGGATTCGACCCGCCAAACTGCCGACCTTCTGATTGACAAGTTCAGCGTCCTAACCCACTGAGCCACCGCTTCCCTTCTTGCTAGCATATATAGATAATAATTTCACATTGTCAGTTAATATAGGCACAGGGAATATCAGTCTCTGAGTTTTCCATCTGGTTTGCAAAGTTATCCCCTCTTTTCTATCTTTGATGTGCATCTCTTATCCTGAGGGAAAGGGCAAAAGTCATCTTTTGGCTCAGCAACTTATCCAAGATAAAAATGGTTCCTTGTTCATATCGAAGTCACCACTGGAAAGGAGGGAACAAATGAAAAAGCATGAGCACAACACTGCTTTCATCAACATAAAAATCTTAAAATAAGTCAAATTGATGAAAGTATTAGATCACGTAGACACCTCTGCCCGCACCTAACTTTAAAATTGCCTCATCGATCTATGACTTATTTAAGACCATATTTTAAAGAAATACATCTCTCCCAAAAATTACAGTGAGAGAATTTGAACAATATAGTCAGCTGTGTGAATATTACCTTATGAGTTTCAGTGACATTTTATAATTGTATAGCAAACAGTAATCTTTTACTTTTCATAATGAAGGAAAACTATTTTGAATACTCGGAGCCTACCACTGATAGGTAGTGAAGTATATGGAAATTGGACGGTTTATTTTTTTAGTGAATGAAAAAATTAAAGCAAAAGAAAGTAAAAAGTTTGATGTAATTCAATTTAAATCCTGATCTCTTTGGGAGCCCTCCTGGATTCTCAGATCCTGGCTCAGACAGCAAATGGCAGTAATGGCCAGGAAGGTCTTTGAACATATTTATCTTGTGCGACAATTGCATCGTTGGCAGGCCATTCTCACAGCCATTCATACCTTAATCACCTCATGCTCAATTCCTTGAAATGTTTTACATCAGGGGTGTCAAACTGCCGGCCCATGGGCTGAATGCGTCATGCCGAAATTGCGCCCACCCCAGCTCCAGCAATGGGAAAAAAGTCGCAATATGTTCTGACACGTCATGTGACATTGTGAGTTTGAAACCCCTCTTCTACATGGTGCTTCCCCTGAAGACCACTCAGATGTCACAACTGGTTTAGAATGTGACTACACAAGCGGTTATGGCTGTGCCTCTTTTTCCATGTAAGATTTCTACTCTACCAGTTTTAGAGGATACTAGCTGATTTCTGGGTGCAGTTCAGCATATTCTCTTATTGAGCACTGAGTGGCCTAGGACGTGGTTATCTACATAGCAGTCTTTCT
The DNA here is from genome assembly GCF_947247035.1 of Vipera ursinii. Lineage (NCBI taxonomy): Eukaryota > Metazoa > Chordata > Lepidosauria > Squamata > Viperidae > Vipera > Vipera ursinii. Next base: position 264,093,932 of record NC_139512.1, on the reverse strand, counting down.
CTTGTCATGTCTCCCTGTTCAATAAAATCTCTAAGATTTGGCACATTTCACACCCCAATTATAAAGCACCATGATCTTGTGGGACCTAGGCAGTATTTATTTATTTTATTTGTTAAATTTATTTGCCGCCTCTATACATTCTGTGTAGCTGTATTGTCTTGTGAAACAATGAACTTCATGTGACTCCAGTGCTGTTGAGATTTTTAAAGTCGTGGATGTCTGACTCTTCCAATACAGATAGGAGTGGTTCATTGATTTACTCACTGGCAGTTTATTTCTTTTTGTTAACAATAGTTTAAAGTTGGTAAATTTCCAGGCCATCTATTATTATCAGTTTTTGTATTTTATTACTTCTGTAGAAGCTTAAATACTAACATGTAAACCCAAACTTTCTTCAGTGGTTGAGGCAGTTTAGAAATTGATAGATGAAAAATTCTCAGAATATTACGGTATATACAGATTTTGAATGAATCAATAGCAGTTACGCTATAAAATTCACAAATATTTTATTTCTCATTACGTGTTATTTGTTTTTTTAGAATTGGCTTGATTCTTCAAAGGAAATCAAGAAGCAAATTCACAGTAAGTGCTCTAGTCATATCTCTTATTGTCACGCTACAGGTAGTCCTTGATATATGACTGTTCATTTAACAATAATCTGGAATTACAATGGCCTCAGAAAGGGTGCTTTAGAGCCTGTAAAGTATTTCTGGTTGTCACATAATGTTGCATCAATAACTCCCATGGTCATGTGATTGTGATATGGATGCTTGTTCTCACAGCTGGTTGCTAAGCACTGCATGATCATGTGATCGCCATTTGCACTCTTTCTTGCTGGATTCCCCAAAAAATCCTTCTCATCTCTGGGGGCTGGAAGCTGAATTTTTTTGGTGGGGCTCAGAAATGGAGCTGAACGAGTTATCTTCCATGCACTGGGTTTGGATTTTAGCTCCTTCTTGTTTCTGGAGGATGGCTGAAAGAGCTGCCTGCCAAAGGATTTCAGCTCCCCTCTATGCATGGGGTATAAAAATGGGGCTGAAATCATGAGTTTTTCTTTTTGTTTTTATTGCCTAAATACAAAAAACAGGTGGCTCCCTTCTATGCTTTAAGGCTTAGATTATATTTAATTTTGTCAAATGTTCTTATGTAATGTTGCATTTTAAATGACTTTTATAATAAAGCCACAAGGTAATATAATAAAAAGTTGCAGAAGTTTATAATACTGTATTTACTGAATTTATAAGTACGTTAAGATTAAAATTGCTAGAAATCTTCATCAGTGTGTGCAGTGTTAAATAATCTAGATCTTTCAGTCTAAATAAGAAGAATTAGATTAAATCTTTATCAGTATATAATGTCTTAGGATCTGGTGAATTTTCCAAGTTATCTGTTAGAAAAGTTCCTAGAAAAATCTGGCTTTTGAAAAGTGAACAGATGCGAATACTTTATTAGTCTGGCACAATACTCCAAAGCTCATTTGGTAAAACTGCATAATCTAATCTGGTATTACCGTAGTACAGTGTCTGTTAATCCTATTTTGATTTTCGTACAAAGAATGCAATAAATTTTTCTCCTCCTTTGTAACTTTTGTGATTGGAACATACTTACAAAGTTGCCTGTTACCTTACCTTTACTAAATACATTTCTTTCATTTTGGTATATTTTAGGTTTATTTATTGTGAGCATTTTGTAAGAGTTGTGAGGCTGCTCATAAGGTGTTATGCAGGCCAATAAACAATATGTACAGTGACCCTTGTTGTCCATGCTTTTTGCCTCCTTTTTGTATATTTATGCATGTGGAAAATGATGAAAGGGCTTTTGTGCATGTTTATAGTACTTGTTTCACAGTCTCATTATCCACTGTTGTTCATCTGGAACAGAAGCACTGCAAATGGGTGCCACCTGTACAGTCTCTTAATGATTTGCTTGTATAGCAGCTCGGCAGTTTTAACAATTCATTGTTTTGAAGCTATACTGTTGATTATCAATAGAGTAGCCTTAGACAGACCAATCAAATATTTTTAAAATATTTGCAATATGAGAACAAATATCATTATTGAAAAATAATGAAACATATAAAATTTAGAAAAATAAAAAATAGACATAAAAATATGGAGAGGTGGAGGGAGAAGTGAATGAAATTGGCTTCCGTTAATCGTAAGCAATGGTTTTCATCTCTGATAATGATTCATATTCTGTTTTAGAGATGACCTCCCATGTGCCTTTGTTAAAACCAAAGGTATTGCTCAAGTTCCTTAAATGATCAATCACCAATAAAAATCAATCTTGAAATAGATTAACATTGTCAGAATTGGCTCCAGAAGACATCCAATTTGTGGAATCTCCTTTTTCTATTTCAGAATTCTCTGAAGTTTTCAATACTATTCAGAATGGAAAATCATCTGGCCCTGATGGATTGAAAGGAGATTTTATAAAGAGTTTAAAGAGATTTTAATACCTGAATTTTCATTTTTATGCAATACTTTGCACCAAGGGGATCCTTTACTAGAGTTCTGGAAACAGTCTAGTATAATTTTGATCCTTAAGTTGGGCAAAGATTTCCAGGATTTGGCACCATATAGGCCTATTTCACTTCTTAACATGGTCTGTAAACTGTACACTAAACTGTTAGCTAATCAACTGATTATAGGTAAAATTATTCTTATGGATCAATTTCAAGTCGAAATACATCTGTGCCATCAAGAAATTATTAAACATTATGCAGTGTAGTAAAATTAATCTTCCCTAGCTATTTGTTATTTAGATATATTAAAGGTTTTGGTTCTCAGGAAATACAATTTTTAAAACATTAATTAAATATAAATTTGTAGTTGGTTTTTATAAAATGATTGAACATATTTATGGACCAGACGCTGACAAAAGAAGGGGATGTCACTGCAGATTGTGAAATGACTACGACATGATGAGAGTCCATGTATTTGCTCCATTTTGAATTATCATCAATGCCCATAAATCTCATCCTTTTTGCTGCAGGACCCCTTTCTTTCTTTGGGCTAAAGGAATATTGACCATAGCATAGGAACCAAAAATATGGAGATGTGAGAGGTCAGGCTTGTGTCCATATAACATGAAATAAGGGGTCTGATTTATCACACTACTCCAAGTGCGGTTGATGATATGGTTAGCATATTTGATAGCTTCACCCCAGTATGGAAGACTGAGGTTAGCATCTTCAAGGAGGCAACACATCATGGTTTGCAGAACTCCATTTCTGCGTTCTGCCACTCCATTCTGAGCCGGAGTGTAAGGAGCTGAGGTCTGGTGTAGTATCCCATTCTTACGCATCCAGTCCTGGAAATGCTGAGACATGAATTCAGCACCACGATCACTCTGAATTCTGGCGATGCTGACTTCGAATTGGGTATAGACAAGATTGGCAAAGTCTTTAAAGATCTGAAAGGTCTCAGATTTTTCTCTCATAGAAAATACATAACCATATCTAGAGTAATTATCAACAATTGTCAAGAAATATATTTTACCACCAATTGGTGCAAAAGGACCCACTATGTTGGTGTGTACCAAATCAAAAATGCGTGTTGACAGGTGTGTAGCGCGTTTTGGAATTGTTGCTGCTTTGGATTTGGCTTTCTTGCAGACAGCACAGTCCAGGAACACCTTACACCCCTTTAGATCCAAACCTCTTGCGAACTCTGGCATCTTCTTCAGAACACGGAAACTGGCATGACCCAATCTTCTATGCCACTTATGGATACACCTGGAATGCAAAGGTTTACCTGTTAGTGAATTCTCAACATTAGCATTTTTATTAGGAACCTCAGGCTTGCTGTGAGCAACCTGTGTCTTATTTGTCTTCTTGTTGGCTTTAGGAGCCTTTGGAGTAGCAACAGGATCTCTCTCTGGGACATCTCTCACTGGGCCTGTGCTCTCCCTTATTGGAACTGGTATACTTGCCTGCTCTTGCGGCTTAGACTTTGGCTTTATATAATAAACACCACCAATCAACATTGTTTCAGCAACAATATCTCCATCTTTAACTACATAACTTGCTTTTTCGAGATGATGGACCTGGAATTTTGACACCCTAGACAAGTGACTCTGACTAAGCAAACTACTATTAGCTGATGGTACATAGTAAACATCGGGAATGAATGCACCGAGCTCTTCAATATAGACAGTTCCTTTTCCCATGACCTGAACAGGATGATTTGAAAAAGAGTACAGTTCACGAAGTTCAGGTTCAGGCTCGTGCATCTCTGTGTAAAGCTCTTTTCTGTAGGTAACATGTAACGCTGTTCCACTGTCCAAAGTCCAAAGTAGGCGTCTGTCGTACTCTGGTTGAGGTTGTGGATCGTTGGTTACAACCAATGTGGCAAGTGGAGCTTGAGGATCACGCCTGGGACCACGACCTTGTCGTCCGCCTCTACCTCTGCCTCCTCTGGAATCTGTTCCTCTGGGCTGGTACATGACGGGCGCTGGGAACCGTTGGGAACAATCCCGGGTGGCATGTCCCACACGATTGCAGATGTAGCATCTTGGCATCCTTGGAACGTAGGCCCTTCCACGGAAGGGATGCCTCACTGAAGCCTTCGATGCAGGTGGTTCCCTTAAATGTGGTGCGGCTTGCTTAAGTGCCTCTTCTTCGGTTAAAATTCTGCATACATGATCCACTCTGCGTTGAGCAATAGGCACTTGATTAATCTTAGAAATTAATCTTTCCATTCATAATTCAAAGAGTTAATGATAATGCTGATCATTTGAAAGTCATCTATAGGATAGCCTTTTTCACCCAGTTTTTTTCTTATTCCTTTCATTTTAGTTAAGTGTTCTCCGATATGCTCACCAGGTTTTAATCTAGAACCATGGAACTCGGACAAAAGCAAACATGTAGACTCAATGGACGCAGGCTGGTAACATGCCTCTAATTGAGCCCAAATTTGTTGGGCAGTTGCATCTTGTGAAAATGTGAGCTGCAATTCAGTGTCCATGGACATCAATAATGTTCTGCATGCTCTATTATTCAAGTCCCATATGTCAGGAGGCCATGGCTGGGCAGGAGGATTAAACACCATCACATGGGTACATTCTCTACGAAGCAAAAGTCCAACTTCACTGACCCATGCCCTGTAATTCTGTCCTGACCACTTCAGTTTTGAATCACCAGCCAGTGGTACAATAGAGGGTGCCTGTTGAGGAACATGCAATTGGGGTACTGGCTGTGCAGGTTGTGCAATTGGGACTTGGCCTGCAGGAGGCGCTGGTTGTGCAGGCTGTGCCATCCGGACATAACCAGCAGGGGGCACCAGTGGTGCCTGAGCCAGGGCCTGCGGCAGTTGCATTGAAGCTGCTACAGGTACTGGTGCTGGGGGTGGCTGTACTTGAGCTGCAATACCACCCTGGCCAGCAGAAGGTGCTGGCGCTTGAGTTGCTACAGTAAGTTGGCCTGCAGTCAGCACTGGCCTTTGTATTTGAGGAACCAGTGGAGGCTGCACTTGGGGTGAAGGCTGCTGTGCTCCATCTGAGACAGGAATTTTAATAGTAGCAGGCTTAATAGGCATTCTAGCTGAAGCTCCCAATGAATGAGGAGGTGTGGCAGCTTGGAGTGATGCCTGCTGAAGGGACATCTGTGAAAATGCATTCTGCATTCTTTGACACAGAAGACAGTCAGGCTCCCATTCGTCTGACACAAGATCCCACTCTGGGCGTGCCTCTGTCTTTGAGGAAGAAGGCAAAATGGCAATTCCTTGTGGGTGTGGCTTTGCTTGTGAAGAGGGAGGCAAAATAGCTGATTCTGACAACTGAATGCCAGCAGAGGCTCTCCCATGCTTTTTATACAATGCTGCACACAACTTTGCGTTTAGCGGCTCCTGCTCAAAAACTGCAATTTGTTCATAATAACTTTGCAAAGCCTTCTCCTGCACAGTTTGCTCAGGGCTTGGAGGATAATAGCTCACCTCCTTCCCTAGTGAAGCCTTAGGTCTAGCACCAAATCTCTCATAATCAGCCTGATCCCCATGAGCAGAGGTTACTGCTGGGGCATCAGCTTGAGAGTCTGTAAAAACAGAAAACAGTGAAACTGACCTTGGCTCAGAGGCTGCTTCTCCAAGACGTGTAGCCGATGCCAACGGAGTCTGTAAACTTGAAGGGATATCTCTCTGTGAAACGGCTTACTCCTCAGCAGACAGATAACCGGCCTTCTTCTTTCTCCTATTTCTCGGCATATTTGCAGCAATTAATCACAGCCTCCTCAGTGCCGGACTAACTGCCTGGCTAATTGCCTATCAATAAATCTTGAAAATAAAAATAAACCATCCTCTGCTACCAAATGTCGCGGAACAATTAACAGTCCGATCAGAGGTGGATGGACCGTGGTTCATTTGCATGGTCAATATCAAAGAAAAGAAATCCAAAACATGTTCTATAGTAAAATTTGTTTAATGAGAAAACAAAAGACCTAGACTGACTACATTCTCTCATCAGGCAGTTGAACAAAGTAAGGTAGTAACTGTGAGAACTTTTTTTAGGCATGCGCACAACACTGTTTAAAACCAAAACATTGGCTGGACATAGCTGGAGTCACTATGGTTACATGATAAGATAATACACAGGTGCAGAGCAGAAAGAGATGTACACTTAGGAATGAGCGAAGCTGGCAAAACTAAAAAACACGCAGTGACACTAGAGTTAATAATTATGATTCAGATCCCATTACAAATTTAAGTGTTGCTGTTTATCGCCTTTATTATCCAACCTAGCCACAGAAGTGTTAGCAATAGCATTTAGATCCAGTAATCATATTTGTGGGATGAAAAGAGGAGGGGGAGACATAGCTTTTAAATCTATTTTCAGATTATATATTTTTGACTCTCTTGAACAATTGTTACTTAGCCACTAAGAAGGAACTAAAGGAATTTGCAGAGGTGTCAGGACAATGAGTTAATTTTCATAAATCACATCTGATGCTTTTTCATACTGTCCCAAAAATTCTAAGGAAATTTTCATACTCTTAGAGATTCCAGTTATATAAATATTTTTAAAATATTTACAATTTGCTGTTACTAAAATATCAACAATACCTATATAGCTATATATTTATTGATAGATATAAATCTATTAATACAAAAAACTATATGCAAAAAACAGCATGCAAAAAATTAAGAAATTGGGCTTTAAAATATTTCAATGTTTTAGATGAATTGCAGCAGTAAAGATGAAGATCTTATATGGCTTATCTTTTTATTTCAGTGCCTTCTAGTGGTAATTCCAGTACAGACTTTAAGACATTGGGATGGGGGCAGGGGGAAGAATGCTTACGCTTTCATGAAAAATAATTGACAGTAAATAAAAGGATTATATATAGACCTCAGACACAGGGAGATTCATTAATCTCAAATGGTATGGACAAAACAATTTAAAAGCTGGCATATTAGTAATTTTACAATATATACAAAATTTTCTTACAAAAGAATTTTCTTCCATCTTTACTGTCTACATTTTTTCCTGTTTGTGGATAAAAATAATGTTTACTCGGAATGTTTTCATTTTTTTGTCCCATGTATTCTCTGTGGAATGTGCTAAATGTAGATTTGCCATGGCAGTTCACCTTTAATGTGAAGTTCTACCCACCTGATCCTTCACAATTAACAGAAGAAATCACCAGGTATGCTCTTAAGCATTATTGAATTGAATTCCTGCATTATTTAGGGTCTCTTGGAAAATCTGTAAAATGTTACAGTTCATAAGCCTAAAGAAAATGGCCAAATGCAAAAAAAGCTATTAGCTGCTATTGTGTTTGATTTCTAATATTTTTTGTAAATCTAGTATAGAAATGTATATACAAATAATTACTGCAGATAATTTAGGAAAAACTAATCATCTAATGGTAATGTTTTTATTGAAAAAAGAGGAACAGGTTAAAGCAGAAAAGCAACAATATTGAATCCACTGCAGGGATTCAAAATATAGATCATAACCTGGATAAGCCAGGGAGGAAACACTATTGAAAGAATACTTCAGTAAATCATTTTTTAGTTGAATGAAGAGATTTCTTGGTGATAGAAAATGTTCTCAGATGATGTAACTCTGACATTTCTATGGTTATGTTCTTTAATTAGAATCTATACCTTTTCAAGACAACTGCATGCAGTTTTTCATCTCATCTGCTAACAGAATAGTTTATTCTAGTTGTGTCCCAGTTAGGGAATATTTAGAACAGTTATTAGAGTCATATGATAATAGGTTTTTCTACATTTGCCTAAATATTTAAAAACTAGTAGTCAGAATAATTGTGCTAAGGCTTCACTGAAAGTATAATTTCCAGCTTTATATGAAAAATAGGTTGTGCTTGGAGTTTTTTTTGCAGTTATTAAAATATAACCTTTTTATTATAAATATTTTCTTTGTTTGCAGATTACTTTTTATGTAGATTTTTAAAATGTTAAAAATAGAGAAGAATATTAGGGTTATTGTGTGGAAAAATAAAAGGAAGGCATATTATGAATGATTACTACCTTGAGGTACTTATAATGTAATGAAGGGACTAGGATAAAAAGGTAACAAATAAATAATATTTGTCAGACAGTTATCATTGTTTTTTCCCCCAGGTACTTTCTTTGTTTGCAGCTTCGTCAGGATATTGCTTCTGGACGTCTACCATGTTCTTTTGTGACCCATGCTCTACTTGGTTCATATACTTTACAAGCGGAGTTAGGTGACTTTGATCCTGAGGAGCATAATAGTGGTTACATACAGGAATTCCAGTTTGCACCTAACCAGACAAAAGAGTTGGAGGAGAAAGTAGTAGAATTACACAAGACACACAGGTGCGCCATGTTCCATGTAAAGCATATGGAAAAAAGTTCATAGGAAAAAAGGAACTTAAAAATGCAAGATATTTTTCAGCTTCGATATGGTTATAAAATTATTTCTAAGTACTGTTTGGAAATTTTAAAACTAAGGTGACTAGAAACTAGGGATTCCCCCTCCCCCACATCTTGATTACATCACAGAAGCTCAAGAGTACAAAAAAGATGTTCGATAATGCAGGAGGTATATTTGAGACAAACATCCTTATTACTTCATTAGAATTTTCATAAAAGTAGTAGGCCTGGCTATTTTCATTTTGAGAGATAATACAGTTTGAATCCCTCAAGAGCAAGTTCAGTTCTTTTTTTCTTGCTTAAATAGTAGATGTTTGAAAAACACCAGGGCATTTCCCTTTATTGTTTGAGCTTTTAAAATTATCAAAATGTTGGTAACCAACTATCAGGTATTGATGTAACAGTTTTTTGCATGCCTGTGCCTGTGTGTTTCTACTCCAGCATGTTTTGATAGTTTTCACAAATGCAAAGACTGGAAGCTATTATATTTGAAAAGAGACTCTCCTTCAGCATGTATAATACAGTGTTTGAGATCAGATGTTTAAAATGGATTGACAGCAGTGCTACCCCTTGCAAAAACTGGCCATATCTAGAAACAAAGTACTGGCTTAGATAGACCATAGTCCGGGTAGCAAGACCCATGTCAGTGATGGCGAACCTTTTAGAGACCGAGTGCCCAAACCACAACCCACTTATTTATTGCAAAGTGCCAGATGTGTATCAGCATTATGGTGCCCTTGGGGGGGTCAGCGAGGCGCTTCTGAGTGCCGCCTCTGGCATGCAAAAACCAGGGGCGCAAAAATGGGCCACCGTGTTACAAGACGCTGCACCACGCAAGAACGGGGCAGGGCTAGTGAGTATCATGCTGGCACTAGCCCCGCCCCGTTTGCAGCATGCACATGCTCGTGGCCCCGTGCACGCACGCATGCAAAATGCTTCCCCCTCCCTTTTCTTCCAGCACTAATCGACAATGGTTGGTGACCTCTGCTGTACCACCTCTACTTGAGCTTGCTAGTCGGCCGCTTCACCTCCTTTGTGCTGGACGGGGCTCCTGCTCTGGGCGGCGGTGGTGGCCTGATGGACCTGCTGCTGCCAGCAGTGGTGCACGTGCCAACAGAGAGGGCTCTGAGTGCCACCTCTGGCACGCGTGCCATAGGTTCGCCACCACTGGCCTATGTTTTTATATAATAATAATAATAACACAACATAACATAATATTGGTTTTTTATGTTTCTTTTCTAAATATTTGCAGAGGTTTGACTCCAGCACAGGCAGATTCCCAATTCATAGAAAACGCCAAGCGACTATCTATGTATGGAGTGGATTTACACCATGCTAAGGTATTAGTCAATATTTCTATAGAAAACAAAATTTTATTTAGAAAATATGGTAGAGTTGTGTTCTTAAAAATACCTATTGTACATTATACATGATGTTGTTGTTTGTGAGGAAAGGCAGAGAGTTTTGTTGCTGGTGCCAAAGCAACCTGAAAGGAGACTTGATTAGAATACGGGAAGTAGATATGTGATGCAGTTTCTGGCAGATGTGTGAATCAGTCTAAATCCACCCTCTATGTATATATTCTTTTATATATTCTCTTTCTTCTGCTTGAAAGATAGGGATATTTGGAGAACAATTTGAAATTCATATTAGATATTTTAGGCTTGTTTTAATGAAGAGCAGTATCTTCTGAACAGCATTCTCCTGTATTATTCTCTCCGCCAACATACACAAGCAAATGCAGAATTGTTGCTTTTCCCACGATCATAGTATTGGGGGAAATGCAACTTTCCCCAGTGCTGCTGTTTCTGTAGTAGGTGGGAAAAGAGAAGTGATGATGTTTGCACACAATACCATTTCTAGTCCCAGATTCTGTAAATTGGCTGTGGGGTTTCCTTTACTATTACAGGTTTTGGAATTTAGAGATCAGTATTTGGTTTTTTTCTAACTGGTTTGCTGGAGAAGATTCTACTGAATCAGAGCCATCTCCAGCAAGTCATTGCAAATCCTGGAATGGCAAAACTCCTATTTCATCCTCTCCTTACCCAATAAAGAAAACAAATTGCCACTCCAGAACTTTTATTAGCCTATTGGCATTTGAAAAAAAGAAAAAAAAAATCCGAGCACTTGCCCCAAAGGGATATTTGTGAAACTGCCAAGCTGCTATTCACCCAGTACACTTAAAAGACCATTGTTAACAGTATTAATGAAAGATTATCATGCTGGCAGTTTCACTACTAAGAAATTTTCCTTACTTTTATAAGCATATTGCTGCAATTGGTACAATGGAGGAGATGGGGAAGTAGTGAACGTTCAAGAATGATCTGGAAAAGTAGGAGGGATGAATGCAAATTCCAGAGAGCAAGTATTATACACACCTTTTGGTATATAGAAGTGTGTATATGTTTGCATTTCCCCCTGAAATTTTGTCTATAAAATACTTTATTGTAAAAAACCTAGGTTCTCCCATGCTTTAGTTTTGAAGCAGGATGGGTCTCCTCTACTAATAGGAAGACTACTAGCCAAATATTTGCTAGTTAATGACTTGAAATATTAAGTACAATATTGCATACTACAAAATTGAATGGATTAAACAATATATTGCTGATTATTGTTCATTAAAACCTTTTAAAATGTGTTTTTGTTTTCATTCATATGATGGATTTCTATCTTCTGTGCACTGTTTTGATATAGTATATCCAACTTTATATAACAAGGCAATGACTTCTATTATTTTACAGTATTTCCATTATCAACTGCCTATCTGTCCATTTCTGAAGTATTTTGTTAGATTCAGTATTGTTGCTCAGCTACGTTTCTATGTCTTTTAGGATAATCTTCTCTACTCTTGGTGTCTCACTGTCTGCCTGCCTGCATGTATTCCTATTGTAATCAGGTTGAAATTGCTTTCATTCTCAATTTGACAGGATTCTGAAGGTGTGGATATCATGTTGGGGGTTTGTGCCAATGGGTTACTCATTTACAAAGACAGACTTCGAATAAATCGTTTTGCATGGCCCAAAATTTTGAAGATTTCTTATAAACGCAGTAATTTCTATATTAAAATCCGACCAACTGAAGTAAGTACATGGATATCACGATTCACACATTAGAAATTGTATGAATTTTATTTTATTAGATTTATATACCGCCCTTTCCCGAATACAGGTCAGGTAGTTCAACAGTTCATGGTGCGATATATGTCTTCCTGGTAAAGTGTTGTTTTTTTAAATCATACTAGATCTGTTGAAGAGCCAGTGTAAAGCAGCCATAGCTACTCAAAGGCTTCTTTCAGCTGGTGCATGTCCTTCCTTAGATGTTCTCTATATTGAATATATCTAAAAACATATTTTCCAGCGCTTTGATATTTCTCCAGCAGTTTGTTTTTGTATTGCTTCATATTTCAGAATCATACACCAGATCAGATCCATAAGTAATGAACAATAAGACCTGTTTTTAAAACATTTGGTGTTCACTAACAATGCACGAGCAATTAAAAAGATTCCAAATGTCATTCAAAAAATAGTTCTACAAATGAATTAGCATGTAATCTAATCAATTGTAGACTTGCTTTTTGACACTTACCCAGATGTGTACTGTATGCAAGTCATTAAATCAGTGCAAAGCTTAATTGTACAAAAATAAATGCATGTTTTTGCTTGAACATTAACTATAACAGGAAATGGATATAGACGGTATTATTTTCATTCTTAATTATTTCTGACCAGTTCCTACTTTGCAGCAATTTTGTCTTGTTTAGAAATAGCTTTCCTGTATGTTGAATGTTATGGAAAAGACTTCCACGAAAGCGCTGATCTAATCATCTTTACTTACATTATGTTTGAATTGTAGCATCTGAGTGAGGCCTCTGAGCCTTTGGTTTAGAGTAGTTAATGAAATTGCATACTAAGAGATGATGATGATGACAGTAATGGTGATGATTTTTTTATTTAGCTCAAGGTGTCCTGTTTCCGCCCCCCCCCCAAACAGTGTAAGGTGGATTGGGCTAAGAGAGAGTGACTGGCTCAAAGTCACCAGGCCTAGAACTCAGTCTTCTGGTTTCTAGCTCAGCACCTTAACCACTGCATCAAGTGACTGAAAATGATTATATTAAGTTTAAAAGTAAATGAAATCAAATGCTAACAAAAATTAATCCCCACTGATTTAGTATAACATACTATTTGATAAGATAGAGCAAGTACAATTGGAACTGTAATCTTTATTTTTTAAAATAAATTTTAGTTTGCATATGAAGCGCACTAAAATGAACATATTTTTCTACAACATTTATAATGCTTATTGAAAGAAAACAATTTCTGAAAAGTTACCAGTAGGATTTTGGGAACCACCCAGTAAAAGCCTTCAAAACAGATTTATAAACACTGGGGAGGGATGTTCTTTATTTTCCTTAACTATTAGTGTCTGTAATTGAGGGCAGTAATGAAAATTAATCATAATAAGAAATATAATATTGAAAATGAGGTCTAAACAGCTAGCCAAAACAGTTTTCAAAAATTGTATTAGTTTGATTGTGTGATTTTTTTTTTCCAGCTGGAACAGTTTGAAAGTACTATTGGCTTCAAGCTGCCAAATCATAGGGCTGCAAAAAGATTATGGAAGGTTTGTGTGGAGCATCATACTTTTTATAGGTAAAACTTAACATTTTTAATTAATGGGTTATGGGATTTCCATGGCTTTTATATTTTTGATGAAAAGTTTTGAAATAGAAATGCCCCCTGAGCTTTTCATAAATGAGTTTCTTTTTACCGTGTGACAAAAATACATATTCCTTATAATTCCTTTCAGTTGTGTATGTCTCAATGCAGTTTGATTTGGTCCTAATTTATTCCCTTGTTCTGTTATGACATGGTGTTTAAAGTGTAAAATCCTTTGTTTTGCAAAATGATAACTCACCTAACCTATTAAAAAAATAACAAAACAAAAGGCCCTTAGTTTTTCCCCTCAAACTATATGCTGGATTTTTCTCCTAAGATATTGTTATGATAGAATAAATGATCAGTTGATATATATTTTTTAGTTATCTGTAATATGACACAATGGGTCCCATCATGGTTGTTTGCAAAACGTTTATGTTAGGCAATCTGAAACTTATTGATAGATACCTATGGCATCTATCAATAGTAGAAATAAATAATTGACTCAATAAATAGAATGAAAGTGTTCTGATAAAAATAGATATTTGTTTTGAATCCTAATATTCTCCCATCTTTAAGTTGCATTTCTTCAATATTTTTTGCCTTCATTATAGTTGATTCTCTTTGTTCCCTTTGATAAAAGTGTAGGCTGCAATAAGTTAGCTATGGTAATATAGAATATTAATTTTGTTAGAGGGGAATTCACCACAGAATTTTGAGTGAAAATAATACTGCCTGATTTCTACAGACAGAAAGTGCTACTACTGATCATTGGCTTTTTGACCTGCAACCCATATCTACTTTTTGCTTTCCAGTGAAAGCTTCAGCAGACAAATTATTGGACTCAAGAACTAGATATTTATCCCAGGCTTCTTTTTCCTTCCTTCTGGGAATTCAATTTTACCTGCTATTTGTTTTTCTTACTTAAAAATGCTAGTTTGTCCAATTTACTTTTATTTTTAATTAATTATTAAAATCATTCACATATACGCTCTATAGCCTGCTTGCAATTTAGATCATTGGGGTTTGATTATACACTTTATGGAAGACTGCCCTTATATATGATCAAGAACTCCCAAGCATAGAATGCAACACATATGTTTGAAGGAGCTAAGTGATCATGCTAAGCTTATTTGCTACATCTGTTCTACAGGAGTTAGGTTGTTTTCATTCTAGTTTAAGGAGCTAGTTTTAGCTTCTAAAACCTTAAGTGGTTTAAGACAAGGTTATCTGAAAGAGCATGCCTATCAATATCAAACTGCCCAGCATATGGGTTCTGTTTTCATTCATTCCTGTAAATGATTTCACTGGGGAGGAAAATTAAATGGTGCTGGGTGATTGCAACTCACAGGTGTGTGCAAATGAAACTCAGTATCTGCATTTGTGCATCTTGTTGATTAGTCTCATTTTGTCATATTTAAAAGCCTGCTCAGGGTGGCAGAAAATACTGGGACCTTGAAAGCATTAATGCTAAAGACTTTTTGATTCAATCTTTATCCAAGAATAATCCAGAAACCAACAAAGCTTTATTAGAGGTGGAAGACAAGAAAAAAAAACCCTAACAGTAGGAAAAAGGAGAGTGAACTGCACAAAATGCAGAAAACCTACTATCATGTTAATAGCTTCTGGCATAACCATTTTAATTATACAGTCTTGAAATTTTTCAGAAAAACATGTTCTAGA
The DNA here is from genome assembly GCF_947247035.1 of Vipera ursinii. NCBI lineage: Eukaryota > Metazoa > Chordata > Lepidosauria > Squamata > Viperidae > Vipera > Vipera ursinii. The sequence goes on along the minus strand of NC_139512.1, from coordinate 264,078,736 downwards.
ATAATTTTTTTCCATTTGGAAGCATTGGTAATCTTATTGGAAAGAAGCAAAGCTCTGCAAGGAATGACTTGGTATTGAGGAGAAATTGATACTCTTTATTTATTTATTTATTTAATTGGATTTATATACCGCCCTTTCCTGCAGGACTCAGGGCGGTTTACAGGGTATTTAAAAGAGGAAATACAAAAGTTAAAAACAATTAAAAATAATTACAACAGTCCCTGAAAAAGTAAAAAAAAACCAATTAAAATTAAAATTAAAATTCTCAGCCTGGACCAGAGAGCTCGAAGAGCCAGGTTTATGGGGCTTTAACAGATCTAACAGATCCTAAATCATTTGTTTTGTCTTCTGTTTATTATTAGGTAGTTTTTACATCTGCTATATTAAACTTACATATCATTTGAATTCTGGATTGCAAACATGTCCTTCTAAGATTGCATACTTTTTCCAGAATTGCCCATTTTGTGCCTGAATCCACATTTTTAACAGAATAAAAGATGTTTAGGACAACATTAGAGCTAAAGACTGTTAATTAAATTGTGGTTTACTGACCACAATTGGGACCAACAACTCCATCATTAAACAAAGTGGTCGCTAAGAGGGAAGTCATGTGACTGGACTGTGCTTTCATTTGCCCACTCCCCTCCTCCACTTTGGAGGTCATTCTAGAGGTGCTGGGAGAATTACTGACCAGAGTAATCAGTTTCATATCTTCAGTTTTTGTTTGCTTCCTAACCGTTCGTTCCCCAGCACTTTGGAATGCTTATCCCAGCAATGGGATAATTAGCAAGAAGGAAATTAATGTTTGTATTTACTTTCATTGGAGGGTAAGGAATTACAAGAGAGTAAGGAGGTGCACAATGGGGCATACACATTGGGAGTAGTGCACTGATGCCAGCATACTATGCAAGCAGCCTGCTTTATTTCCCACTCCCCAATCTCTGCTTTGCAAGGTGGAGGGAATGGGTCAGGTACAGGTGAGATTGCCTACAGAAATTGATATTTTCTTTTCTTTTTCCCCTTGTGGATCAGAGAGTTTGGAGTAAGGGATTATGAGAGAATAAGCAGGCACATTATCGGGAATTGTGGCATGCTGACAACTGCTAATGCCAGTACAGTGCTTTCAGTGCATGCCTTCTTACTCTGTTGTAATCCCATTCTCTCAATCTTTGCTCAGCAAGGAGGAAAAAACAAGTCAGGCACTCGATAGTACTATCGGTAATGGTGGTCACATGAATGAGGGATGCTGCACAGGTTGTAAATGTAGGCATTAGTCTTGAAGTTAGTTTTGTCAGAACCATTGCCATTTCAGTCACTGAACACAGCAATTGGTGAGGAGCATCTGTATTCAATCTAGTAACTGACTAATGCTTTAGATTATAAGCATTAGAAATCTTAATCTGTTCTAATCTCTTTTTCCCTGAAGATAATTAACATGAGGAATAAGCTTACTGGCACTAGTATGCAATCTACCCATAGTAAAAATGCTTTCCAGACAATACATAAAGAAATGTTCATAACAGGAGTCTTATTGCTACAACATATTAAGGCAGAAATCTTGATTTTCTAATTGTAGATGCCACTGAATTACAACTTTCATCATACTACATATTTAGCTGGCTGGGGCTGCTGAGAGTTGTATTTCAGAACCTGTGAAAATCTTTATAGCCCTAAAGCAGGGGTAGGCAACCTCGGCTGTTTTATGACTCATGGACTTCAACTCCCAGAATTCTTGAGTCAGCTGACTCAGGAATTCTGGGAGTTGAAGTCCACGAATCATAAAAGAGCCGAGGTTGCCTACCCCTGCCCTAAAGAAACTTGTTTGGTCCTAGATGAAGTAAAAATGACTTTCCATGAAGCAATGATTAGCAACCGATAATAGATAAGGCTGCTAATGGGACCAGGGATACCAATGGAATGTCCTACGAAGAGCTATTCTCCCTGGTGAAGATGTCAGACATCCAGGCCATGATTGCCAACTGTTCTTCAAATAGGAATCATTTGTCCAGAAAACTGATTAAATTGTGTACAGGGTTTGATTGGGGTAGTGCAACACATCCAGCTTCAAAACCTAAGGGCCCAAAAGTCACTCAGTCTTGCTAGGGTTGAGCTGAAGCTTGTTCTCCATCCAAATTCCCACAGTCCCAGAATTATAATGTGTGCTAGTTGTGGCCTTTCTTGAATCAAGTGGCTTTACTTACAGCCACTCATGCCTGTGTCACTTCACAGCAGGATTTTCATGGGATTACCTCTAAAGATCATCCTTGAAGTTTCAGCTGGTGTAATTATGTCTGTTCTAAGGTTTACCCATATAATACCATTATTGCTGCGAGTTAAGGTGCTGGTTGTCACCTTTAAATCTTAACTGGTTCAGGGCTGGGATACCCCTGTGGCTGCCTTCTCTGAACTGAATCTGGTCTTGATCTGAGGTTACAGTACTTTTCTTTCATTATTTTCCTTTCCTTTCACTCCATAGCTTAAAAGCATTTGAAATCTTGCTCTAGCACATGAATTACAATTTTTGGCAGCAATTTTATAATAAAATGTCATCCTTCTTGTCATAAAAAAGTAAAATATGAGGCAGTCTTGCCACATACAGTATGTTACATATGGACAAAAGGCAATATTAAGAAAGAGAATATTTTCAGAAATGTATAGACTGTTTTATAATTCCTAGAACTCAGTTGGTATAATTTATTAAAGAAAAAATGAGGTACTGTGTTTAGTGATTATTCTTTTAATGTTTGGAAGTGACCTTGTTCACTTTTTCATGATTGTAGGCTTGTATCACCAGAACAGCCTCCAAAAGCCAAATTTCTGACACTGGGCTCCAAGTTCCGTTACAGTGGACGTACTCAAGCACAAACACGCCAGGCTAGCAATCTTATAGATAGACCTGCCCCATACTTTGAACGGACGTCAAGCAAACGAATTTCCAGGAGTCTTGATGGTGGTAAGAGCTGGACAGAAACTATAGTGATTTTCTTATTTATTCCCTATAAATGAATCTTATACATTGGAACAGTTGTAACCCTGTTTGTCTTTTAGCTTTCATGTAGCCAGTACATTTTTCAAAAGTCTTGACAAACCTGTTTTTAAGAGAGAAATCCTACTGAACCTGTTCTTTAAGATAGAAATGCTACTTTTTCAGTAGAAATACTACTATTTTCAGTATATAATGGATTGGATTGGATTAAAAAATGTATTGAAAAATGGTTCCATAGAAATTGCCTCTACTTCCTCTTGCAGAACTGTGGCTGACAAACTGCTTGTCCATGGTTTGTTTATAGCTAAGCATCTTATCCAAATTCAAAAAGGAAAATTGGCCAATTCAAAATTAATTGGAGAATTTAGCCCAAATTAACTGATCTTTGTTCTGTGTATGGACAATACAGTTAACCAAACATACCACAAAGAGTAATTTATATGCTGCTATTTGAGTCATTAGACATGGGAACATTCAGCAGTAAATCAGAAGCTTAGGTAATTAATTTATACAGCAGTTTTCACTCGTATTCATGCCCAAATATGCAGAAATAGGACATGTTGTAAATACTGCAACTATAACATTTTTTACTGTGATAAAATATTGTTTTTATATTATACATATATAAAATGTATCTAGTCATATTGATTCTGATTGTAACATTTGTTTATAGTCAAATGTTATTGTAATTTTATTATAATTCTATCTTACTGTGCTTTATCTCCCCTTTGCAAAACTTCATTGACACAGCATATTTTCTCAAACTACATGATATCATAGTCCCCTAAAATAATAAACTCCACCCACCCCACATGAATAAACTTATTTCATTGGTGTTAATGTGGGTAAGAAAGAAGTATACCACTTCTTGTAATTAAATTTTAATTTCTATATCAGTTTTGTATAGATGTCAGATTTGTAGGACAGCAGCTGCCTTGTCCAGGTTTACACAGGCCAAATGAAGAGCAAAGTCCAGAGTGAGCTTTGACATTACTCCCAGTTAACCATATAATGCTAACCTGGTTTATAAAAAATACGACCCCCGTACAGTTGCTTTTTGACCACCAGGTACTCTGAACCCTGATGTACCCACTTATCTTGGTGGAATGCTTGTTTGTTTTTAAAGGAAATGAGTCAGAATTCATCTGAAAACTAATAAGGGAGTTTTTTAAAATATATTTTTGCAGCTCCAGTAGGCATTGTAGACCAGAGTCTGCTAAAGGACTTTCCTGTTGCTGCTGGTGAGAGGACCTTTGAAATAACTGGACAGTACAAGTTAAAAGACGAGGAAGGCAGAGATGTGGATGGAGGAATTACTAAAATGTCACAATTAGAAGATGGAAAGGTATGATTGTTGAAAATCAATTTTGTACAAATAACATTAAATTTGAATGCTACCTAAGTTCTAGTAGTTATATTGTAGCTTCAAATTCTATGGCTGTTTTTATGACTATTACCAGCCTACGTAGGAGAAGGTGAGGACTAGTATACTGACTAGCATAACATGAGATCAGATTATGATCTACCTCTTAGGGTTTTAAACCATTGAATAACTGTTGGAATAGAAAACGTTTGTACTTTAATAATTAAATATTCACAATTCTAAATATTTAACTGCTTTGTAAGACTGATTTAAAATCTGGAAGTTTCTCAAGATCTATAATTAGAAGCATTGTGTGTCCTTGTGCTGTCCTTCTGCTAAAGCTTTGAATGTCTGTCTGTTTCCATTTACACTGCTCTTCACAGACAACAAAAAGCTGTTTGAGATGTCATAATCCAAATGTTTGGATTGTATGTTGTTTAATTAGATAACAAATGGGGCTTATAAATGTTTATGCATTCATATTCTAACAGTACTGCTCATCCTATTTCTGAATAAAAATTCTCACTTACAAATTTCTCCCTTTCCCCTTCTCCATGTTTTCCTTCTGCTTACAAATACATCTTTATATTATGGTCATGGTCTGCATCTGAGACTAGACTTTCTCTACCACCGTACTCCTCCCATTTTGCTTTTTCTCCTCTCCCCCTTCTCTCTGTATTTTATGCACTTATGCATCAGTTTTCACCTTCCATTCATTCCCTTTCATCCTGTTCCTCAAACTTAATTGATATTCATGAAATTGACATGCTTTTTAGATATTTTAGATCATGTTGTTGTTGTTGTTGGTGGTGTTAGCTGCGAAGTCGTGTCCGACCCATCGCGACCCTATGAACAACGTTCCTCCAGGCCTTCCTGTCCTCTACCATAAATCCACACGGAGAGCGGGAATTCTCAGTCCTTTGGCTGAAAAGCCAGAAAGTAATAGAAATAAAGACAAATCATTTACCTACTAGTAGCTTGTAGCCCATGGGGGGGGGCATTTTTTTTTCTTCTTGCAATAGATAGAGAAGCTGATAAAATTACTGAAAATGAAGATCCTGTGTCTACAGTATTTAGTTTGAGAAAATGGATTTCTTGAGTTCCCCTGCATGGTTTGATAAGGATAGCTGCATTGGACTTCCTAGTTTTACAGGAGTGTACATCTTGCCTCCCCACTTGGTGTTCAGCAGTATCTTTCTGGTATTTCTCTCTCATTTCTTCCTTTCTTTCACATTATTTGTGTCATTTCTCCTTGCTTTCTAATCAGTTCCTTTGTCACTCACATTGTCCCTTCCTATCCTTCTGTTGCAACCTGGAGCCTAAAGCAACTTCTCTGAATGTTTTTAATGGCGCTACTCTAACAGACAAAGCAAAGGAAGAGAAGGTGTGTAACTTTGTTGCCTAATTGTCTTTTATATAAATTTGCTTACACGTGTTTAGAGGTAATCTGTACTTCCAGAATGAGGCCAAGGTGGCTGTGTATTTAGTGCCATCTATTGATACATGATCATCTATATAAATTCTCCAGTATTAAAAAGTAGATAAATAGTGTGATTTACTTGATACTATACTTAGAGAAGTTTTAGAACACAAGCTTTATTAAGATGTTTCCTAGTATGTTTAGAAACTCTCAAATCAAAAATTGCACTGCTAAAAACCGGCCATCAGATTTCAGAAATGCAATCTTAGGCTACTGGAGGGTCTCAGATTTCACACTCCTAAATTAAATAAACTCTTTTTACATTGAAGTTTTGCTTCATGCTTGTAGCAATCAAGTCTATTCAAACCTATGCACTTAGGTGCTATTCTTATGGTATATCTCTTCCAAAATGGATTAGGCCAAGACATTCCCAGAGATGAAAATACAACTTGCCAAACAAGCAACTGGCCTTAAGATATAATATTCGGTAAATTGTTTAGCATTCCTTAGTTGTTTGGAGAATAATTGAAGTGGTTTCCTTTAATATGTGTTCTCTCTTCCTATTTCTGTTAGATATTTCTGCCTTTTTCTTTCAGATACTAGTGTCTCATTTTGACAAATACTCAAAAGGCTTTGTTCAAATGAAACAATAAGCTGTTGTATATTATGATTAGAACAAGGCTTTATACAATACAAGTTTGTGTACTATCCCTTCCTCCAGCCCAGCTATAGAAGGAGGGCAAAAGCGTTTATTTTCACTTATAATAAACCACAGTCTTAGGGTTTGCCGATACAAACCAACTTCAAAGCAAATTCTTCCTGTTGTCCATAAATGATTTTTCAAAACTGATTTGGGGAATTGTTCAACGGGGTCACAGGTTAGTAATTCAATAGCTAATCCTTATTTTCTTTTTGTCATGTCATGGCAAAGCTGCATATGACTTTTGAAACTTTAGTTGTGGCTTATTAAGAGTTTTCCAAAACTCTAGAAACCTATTAGAACTTATTAAACTCATTGAAAAGCAAACTTGTTAGAAAAGCATACTTATTAAATATACTTATATTTAATTAAATGTTAATGAAACAAAAGCATTAATCATGAATCTATCCTATATTGCATCTTGTGTGCCACTCATATCAAATATAACCTTTGGGCCAGAAAAAGAACTGAGAATAGTCTTGAATTTTGAATACAGTACATTTAAAGCAGGAATTATATTTCAGTGTTAATCAGAATGTGAAACAATATTTCTTCAGGGAATGGGGGGATTGGGGGAATTTAACTTTGAAAAAGAATTAGAATTGAAGCCAGTGTTTACCAGAGAGCACATAAATATATATCTCTTTGATATGGGCAAATGTTAAATGTGCTAATCTTGTTGAAAGTATCTTGTCAGTTGTATTTGGCATTATGTTTGAATAATATTTTGTAAGTGAGAGGGCCATAATTTTCTGTGCTACCTCTGCTCTGGTGTTTACATTGGCCCCACTCCATCTGCTCCAACATGGATCATACAAAATCAATAATTTCCTGAGGAATTAAATGTTTTTTTTTATTGAAAAGTTTTAAAATACAATTTTCCTTTAAAAAAAAACCCCTTCCCCCTCCCTCCTCCCCCCCTACCTCCCCTCCTCCCCCTCCCTCCTCCCCCCCTACCTCCCCCCTCCCCCCCTACTTCCCAGAGCTGAATACAAGGTATATATATATATATATATAAAAAAGCAAACCTAAGCAACCATATACTAACAAGTATAAATTCTAAAATCCATCACTCTCTAGCTTATATAGGATAAAACAAACCTTAACAATATTAAATATATGTATAAAAAAACCTAGAATAAGAAAAGGACACTCTCTAGCTTATATAGAATGGAACAAACCTTAATAGTATTAAATATATATTAAAGACAAAAAAAAAGGAAAAAGAAGAAAAAAACCCCTTCTCAACCCTATACTTATCCTAAATAAACTCCATCCATTTTATCCATTCCATGATATAACATTCTTACAAATAATTTTCCAAATTAACCAAGGATCCCAAATCAAAAAACTTTAAAGTCAACTCTTCTGTAATCGGCCGTTCCTCTTCCAGTACCACAATCCAAAAAAGCTCACCCTTTCCACAGAACCACCAAATATAAAAATATATTGCGTCTACACCCAAATCTTTTCCCCCCTCCCCTACTTGACTACTTGACTATATCGTAAAAGTTCCATAGACTTCTGCAATTCCTGCTACTTTCTCTTCTTAGATCGTTTTGCAGCAGCACGCGTCACCCTCTGTTTTATAGATTCATCCGACGAGGTTGTATCTTGATCTCCTCCAACACCGTTGTCTTCTATCTGACCATCTTCGGCCTCTTGATGCACTCCTTCTCCAGATCCCTTTCCAGCTTCCAAAAGTGTTAATGGCGTTGCATTTAAAACATTATTGTAGAAATCACGCGCTTGCATCACAGTAACCAAACGGTACTTTTTACCTTCGTGCGTCACCATCAACCCCACTGGGATCTCCCATCTGAACCTTATATCTCGCTGCTTGAGCTCTTGCACAAGAAATGTAAAATCCTTCCTTCTCCTTAGAATCTTTGGAGGAATTTCTTTTAAGACCAAAACTTCTTGATTAGCAATCATAACTTTAGTATCATAAGCAGCTTGTATAACTTCATCTCTAGTTTCCCTTTTTGCAAAATATACCACCACATCTCTAGGCAACTTTCTCTGTCTGGCAATCCATGAATTCACACGAAACACTTTGTCCATGCCTCCTTTTATTTCAGATGCTGGCTGTTTCAACACTATTTCAAAAGCCTCAGAAACCAGCTGCTTTAGATCTTCCTTAGTATTCTCCTTTAAGCCTCTAATTCTAATGGCAAACTGCATCTGGAAATATTGAGCAAGACACAGTTCCCTTTCCATTTTATTTTCATTCTCCAATAGTTTTGCTTCTAATATAGCATTCTTTTGAGACAAGTCTTCTAGCTTTTCCTCCAATTCTTCCACACACCGAGCCACTTTAAACACTGAAGTCAAGATGTCTACCCTCATCGCTTTGAGCTTCTGTTCCATCCTCTCCTCCATTCTCTCCTCCAATTTCTCCAATTTCTCCTCCATCTGTGCAAATCTAATATTAATTGATTCCAAAATTACCTGGGTATGTTTTTCAAGAGCATCTTGTAAGTCCTTTGATGTCAATACATCAGGAGGATGCAGCGCCTGCAATAATGATTGTTGCACGGGAGAAGTTCCAGCACTCCGAAGAGTTTTAGGGGGTGGTTTAGCCGCCATCTTTTACCAAATATGACGCACTTTCACTTCAGATTTGTAATCCAAAAAAGTCCATCAAGCTGGAGAGTAAAACATAGTAATCCTCTTTACCATTTCCTCTTGTATCGCTCTGCCTGCTCCTTTAAATCATAGTCATTCCTTCAGGCAGGGGTGGTCGCAGACGGCTGGCTCTGCTCCAAGAAGTCAGGAGCAGAGGCGACGGCCAGCTGGGAGCAGCCCAGGCTACGGGGGAGTTCAATCCTTCAGCCGCCCAAGCCATAAGCTCAGGCGGCCCTGGAGAACTCTACCCCTACCTGGGAGCTCGCCCCCTCCTCTTCTCCCGAGGAGGGGGCTTCGGATTCGCCCGAACAGCTGATCGGCGCTGTTTCGGGCGAAAAAACAACAGCTGAGCCGCGGGCAGCCCGGGAAGGCTCCCTCCGTCGCCGCGGAGCCACCGGAAGTCCTGAGGAATTAAATGTTAATTAATTAAATGTTAAACTTTCTGATTTTTTTTCTGGTTATAATTGCTCTACAAATCTTTGGATTTAAATTTTCTCTCCAGTGTTATCCAGAGCAGATTCTAAATCAGTAAGATTAACTACCAGATTTTTAGAATACAAAATGCTATAGGTTAACAAGAGTTTCCAGATGCCCTCTCTTGACTGGCAAGGGGAGAAATGATTCAATATATAACAACAAACCATAGTTCAATATTATGAGTGAGCTATGTATTTGTGTATTTTCAGTCTGTCTACTCCAGTAGTGTCTTACTGTTAATGCAGATTGACTGCATCTAAAGATGGCTTGTGTTTCTTCTCCTGTAAAGGACTGCCAACCAGTTGCAAATGGTGGTTTGCACTATTACCTTATGTAAGGAATAGGCTTCAAAACCCAATTATGAGAGGCAGGTGGTCTATTTCAACCATTTTGGAAGTATACCTAACACTTAAAACACTTCTAAAATTCAATGCAACAATCAGTTTCATGCTTAAAAATGGACAACTACACCATGCCAAAATAGCTTGAATTTGAAATATTTCGCACTTATCTAGATAAATATTATTAACAGTAATGATAAATAGGTATTAAAATAAAATAATTCATTGAAATGTATGATGGGTGGGAGAGCTGCAAGTTAAAATCCTAACCTGAGTTTGACATTCACATGTACCAAGATCAAATTTATCAATTTGTTTTGGACTTGAATGACCTCTGTTGATTTCAAACATTTTTTAACAAAACAAAATCCTGAGAGACTATTTTATTGAGCATAGACAGCAGACTTTATTCTAATTATATTGTAATTATAATAGCTCACTCAGAAAGTTGAAAACTCAAAAACTTATTTTTTCAAACTATTCTGTTTTTAAAACTCCTTTAAAGTTATGGATAAAAATTACTAATATAGAGTTCTGTCTGTAGAATGACAGAATTTCCATTTCGGCCATTGTGCTGTAGGTAGATGACTAGTAGTTTAATACATTGACCAATATCTGAAGCCAATACATTCTGTGCTTGTAAATAGGCTAAGCTGATTGCAATATTTCTAGTTAAAGACTCTATTATGCTCCAGTAGCTTCCTCTAATTCTCCTTTTTTGCTGATCTCTGGGTGTTTCCACTATATAGACGGAAATGGAAGAGGACAAAATTCACAAGAAGGTTGCTGTCTGTATTATTAGTGTTTGAAGCTTCTATAGTTTTATGTTTGCATGGTGCCCTTCTGTATTTAATTTCAAAGCCCTGTTTATTGAATTTTTAAGCACCTTTTGGCTCTTTTGATGATCATGGGCTTTTTTTCCTTTGTTCTCTTTTATGTGTGTGTATGTGCTTTAATTTTACAGATTTATTCCTTGAGAGTAAATGGGGAAAATATTTATGTCAGACATAGCAATTTAATGTTGGAGGTCTGTATAATTAAAGGAGTTCTTTCTGTTCTCATGGGCTGCTAGGCTGCATGAGATGGGAAATCACTTGCAGGCTGCTCTGGGCACAACGCATGAAATGCATGGAGACATTCAATTTGAACATGCATGTTCTATTTTGGTAATTTTGTAAAATGAGCTACATTGGCAGCTGTTAAAAATACTTTGCAGTGGCAAGCAGGACATGGCCCTGTTTAGATGTTAAGACTTAAAAGAAATAGTACTTTTTAGAAATGCCTATCACTTTATAGAGACAGCACTCAGAACTTTCAGTATGTTATAACACTTCTTACACCTGACCGGAAGTATAAGAATAGAGAAAATGTGGCTTTCAAGTTAGAACAGAAATTCCGAGTTCTCTTCCTAAATTATTTGTGGGCAACATTCCAAACTTTCTAAAGCATTGTAAGCTTAATTTTATGATACTATCAATTAGTTTTTATAATACCAAGAAAGAAGTTCTGATTGCCAAGGGTTTGAAGATAAAACTGTGGATGTAGACTCTTTTGACAGAATAATTGGTAAATAAAAATGTATCATCCAGATGGGGCTATTTCCAATATTAAATTTAGGATATCTCAGAGATAGGTAGATACATAATGTATAGACCTGTAGATTTGCAGTAACCTTACTAACATGTTCCATTGCTTTCTGGCAGCTTCTGATAATATATATTGGCCTAATTTTATCAAAACATTGTTGAGATTATTGCATAACATTGCATTGAACAAATCCAAGAAAAGTGCCTAATCGTAAAAATATTTTTTAAAAATATTGCATTGACACAAGTTGTAATAAATTCCAGTTAATTACCATTTTTTAGATTCTCATTAAAATTTCAATTGTCCCTCAAAATTATTTGTATTTATATACATAGATTGCTATGCTTGAATCTTGTCAAATAAGATATTTGTTTATAAGAATAGCAATACATAGCATACAGTTTCCCCAAGACTGTGGGAAAATATTTTCTCTACTTGCTGTTTTAATGTTGTATTTCACCAGCATAATCCTGAATCTTTTTCTTTTTTTCTTTAACTTATACAGTATATTAGTTTTCTCAGTCTTCCCTCTTTGTATTCTCTTAGCTTCATCGCCACAAAGATAATATAAAAGAATAGAATGTTATTTCTCGGTTTAATTAAATTAATAATTTGGCCCAGTTCCTTACTATTTTGTTTGTTTTATAAATTAATTTGCAGATTAATTGCAGAGTAGTTTTTGTCCCTACTCTTTCATGTGTCATTAATAATGACATGATATTTTGAAAGAACTGCAGAAGTCAGGTTTATACATTGAAATAATTCATCTGAAAGCTCAATAGGTGGATGACAAAGACATTAAGCTATATTTTGCTCAATTAAAAAAAAGGTAATAATGGAATTTTCTGCTTCCTCCTAGTAAATTCATTGGCAGACAAGGAAAGAGGGTTTCCCAGCAAAATATTTCCAAATAAATTATTTTACTTTTTTCCTCCAGTGCATTGTATTCCTGCAAATAAATGCAAATACATTGATAAAGATCATTGTTGTAGCAAGAGCGTATGCTGGCTTTTACTCTGTTAGCTAAGCCAAGCTACTCTAATTCCCAATCCGTTTCTTAGTATATACTGTATGTGATGTATACTTCACTGATGTAAAATGAATAGTCTGATTCTATAATTTATAACAAAGGCAATTATAATTACAAGGTAATACTTGTAAGAACGCTGTTACCTTCCCACCGTAGTGGTCCCTATTTTTCTACTTGCATTTTTACGTGCTTTCGAACTGCTAGGTTGGCAGAAGCTGGGACGAGCAACAGGCGCTCACTCTGTTACGTGGCACTCGGGATTCGACCCGCCAAACTGCCAACCTTCTGATCGACAAGCGTTCCGTGCGCCTTTGGTGTCTAGTCATGCTAGCCACATGACCACGGAGACGTCCTCGGGCAAGCTTTGAAACGGAGATGAGCACCAGTCCCTAGAGTTGGAAACGACTAGCACGCATGTGCGCGGGGAACCTTTACCTTTACCTTACTTGTAAGAAAGCTTAGAATATGCAGACTCATGGCAGCAATTCATTTGTTGTGTAAACATCAGTTCCTCATATTTGTAGAATTTATTTTATTCTAGTAGGTAATGCAAAGCCATCTGCCCAAGTTAATGTGTTTTTGTCAGTTTCCAAAAGCCAAGAAAGACATGCCAAGTTACTTTTAAGAGTTTCTTGTATTGTTCCTCACATATAGGCAAAATTTTTGCCAACCAACTACTTGTTTTATTAAAGATATACTGACAACTTCTAAGGAGGACCTGCCTTGACCCTCTTTCTCTCAGTCAAACTATCTAAATTCTAAACTTCAGTCTAACTTGGTTCTCTGGAATGCAGGCTACATTTCACCGCAGTTTTACATCAGGTTGCATCACGGTGCATTAAAACTTTAAAATTTGCCTGCACAATATTAGTAGTGTGTCAACACATATTTTATTTGAAATATTTGTATTACATGGTTTTCAACATTATAATGGAAATAAAAACAAGGTATTAATTTTTCTGAAAAAAGTATAAATGAATATTTTTAATTGATAAACTGCTATTATATTTTCAAACATTAGGCACTTTTCATGGTGTTTTTTAAAAAATGTCTTTGTTGTATGAATTCCCTGCTCTTTTTACATTACACATTGGTAGGAACTGGATAAGACTCAGGATGAATTACTGAAGCATCAGGCTAGCATTAGTGAACTCAAGCGCAATTTTATGGAATCCACTCCTGAGCCACGGCCCAATGAATGGGAAAAACGGCGTATCACACCTCTAACTCTACAGGCACAAGGGGTATGTCATTAAAGACCCTTGTCAGCATTCCATAATAAACAATATGTATTATTTCATATTCATAAGAAAAATAAGAACCGTCTCTTCACTGCTAATGTGAGATTTATTTGCAGCTAATACTTATTAACTTTATGTGCATGTTTTGCTTTGTTCACAAGTTGTAAAGAAACCAGAAGATATTAGTTATAGCTCATCAGAGTAACATTTAATAGTGCAGTTCTAATCATATTCATTCAAAGATTTTGAGTAGCTTTGTTGATTCACTGTTTACAGTAAATGGCAGGACACTGTCAGAAAAAGGAAAGTAGGGGGAAAGCATCATTTACAGCAATTTCTCTCCATCTCACAAACCAATATGTTTAAGATTGCTGAAGAATGCAGTGTAGTCAGAACATCAGGGATTTACAGTATTAGAAGATCCTGAAATATAATAGCATTAAGAGTGTCTATATGGAACTTTAGTATAATACCTTCATTATTCAATTAGGAATCATAGCTAACAATTATGTAGAAAAATAAGGATACCAACTTAGAGGGGTACTTTAATAAGTTGGCATTTAGAGATTCTTGTTGGAGATTGCTACCAACTTGAGTATTGGTAGCATAGATTAGTTGAATTTGAATTTTGAAGCCAAATATTTTTTTTAGTGCTTTCCTAATACAGTTTTAATCGGTATGAAAATTGCAGTCCTGAAATTGTTGACTTTGGGGTTATCCTCTTGATTTGACCAGGACTTCATTATAGAGTCATAAAATACGTTTGATATATTTGTATAGTATAAATTATATCCTATACATAGTGAGATTAGTCATTCATTTGTTGAATATTCTGGGAAAAGTAGCATGTAGCTTCTCAGGTAAGACAGCATATAAGCTTTTTAGCTAGTTCACAAGACACTGTTTTTCAATGTGCTGCCATTTTGCTGGACATTCTTGTCTGACATTTCTGCGGGTTTTGAATACAAAATTGCATACATTACAGTGCCTGTGCTTCTGAGAGGTACTCTGCCTTGTGGGTTGACACTTTGTAAGGCTCTTCGACTCTCTTCTTCCATGTTGATTTGGAAACAAAATACAAATTTTCCACAATGTATGTAAAGTAAGAGCAATGGGAATATGCCTTCGGTGGAATAGGAATGGACTTAAAGGGTCTACCGGTTGACAGAAGAGCACAAAGGAATGGTAAATGAGGCTGCCTACAAACTTATCCTTTATTCCTATACTTCTAAGCATGTGGGGCCCTGTTATCTGTTGTTATTACTGTACTTGAATGTTCAGGATGTTGCCTTTTTTCCCTCTAGCAGATAGCAATTTCCAAAGTAGATATTCAGTTTAAAATTTAATAAGCTATCCCCAGTACAGTGGCAGTTTTTTTAAGTTTCAAGAATACTTGTTTTTCCTCAAGCTCAGCCCTTAATGAACTATCTGG
Organism: Vipera ursinii; assembly: GCF_947247035.1. Taxonomy (NCBI): domain Eukaryota; kingdom Metazoa; phylum Chordata; class Lepidosauria; order Squamata; family Viperidae; genus Vipera; species Vipera ursinii. The sequence continues at coordinate 264,063,531 of NC_139512.1, read as the reverse complement.
TATTTTGAACAGCATTTTCATCCACTATTGCCTAGCACAGCATATGTGATAGAATACGTATTATATGATGGAATAATTTTGCAAAAATTACATAATTTCCAGTTATCTGGATTTCCTTAACGATAATGTTCTATATTTCTTCATCTGGGTATATACCAAATTACTGAGCAGAAAGTGAATATAATTGTAATATAGTAGTGCTTTATTTAATGGCACCCATTTAATGAGATAATTATACTAGTGTTAGCCTTCATACATATTTTCATTCGTGTAGGCTAGAATTTATATGTAATATTAAAATATATCATATATACAGACAGATTTACCTAGTTTACCTAAAATCTATAAAGTTTACAAACTGAAGGGTCTACTTCTGTTCACTCTTTTCTTTTTCTTGTCTTTTCTATGCACATGAATGTTACATGCAGTTGTACAGTGTTACTATTGCAGCTTCTTACGCTACATCCTGTCCATCTCTTAGTTCTGGTTTCAGTATAGTTTTTAAAATCTTAATCTGTGTCATTTTAATATTTTCTTTTTTTTTTACTTGTAGGCCTCCAAGAGTTACCTTATAGGGGAGATGGGAGGCATAAATTTTTTATAAATAAATAAATAATAACATTGATAAATCTACTTCCTGAATTTTATCATTGCTAGAAAGTGTGCGTGTCTGTGACCACGTGCATGTTCACACACACACACACACACACACACACACACACACTCCAAAAATATGGGACATATTAAAATGAGGCAACTTCAGTAATCATTTCATATTGCTTTTACCTATTTGAAAGCACAGAGTCTTTTTCGGAAAAGTAAATATTATAATAACCTGTTAGAGCAATATTAGATGCTGTGTAGTATACTCCTAGGGACGCGGTGGCTCAATGGGTTAGGACGCTGAGCTTGTCGATCAGAAGGTTGGCAGTTTGGCGGGTTGAATCCCGGGTGTCGCGTAACAGAGTGAGCGCCTGTTACTCGTCCCAGCTTCTGCCAACCTAGCAGTTCGAAAGCACGTAAAAAGGCAAGTAGAAAAATAGGGAACACTACGGTGGGAAGGTAATAGCGTTCCGTGCGCCTTTGGCGTCTAGTCATGCCGGCCACATGACCACGGAGACGTCCTCGGACAAACGCTGGCTCTTCGGCTTTGAAATGGAGATGAGCACCGGCCCCTAGAGTCGGAAACGACTAGCACGCATGTGCGGGGGGAACCTTTATCTTTACCTTTTTAGTATACTCCTGATCAAGATATACTGTAATTTTAACCATATTACTATTAGACATATTGAGAAATCTTGGTGTATGGCAAATATATTAAGTTTATCAGTGTAAATGTAGAACTTTTGCAGCCTTAACAAGAAAATGAATTTAGAGCTTTACAAAAGAAGAGAGATGTTTTGTAGTATTTAAATATTTTTTAAAAAGAAAATTGTGGGTTTATCCCTCTCCCCCTTCACAAAGCTGTAATTCTTTCTTTCTAGAATTATCCAAATATGTCAATATTGCTGTATTTTGAATCAGACTACAGTTGTTGGATAAATTCTCCTATTTGGTCCATCTTGTTTTTATATATGCAAATCATTTTATTCAAAAATAATTAGACAATCAAAACTGAGTATTAGTTCAACTGTACTCTTATTACAGTTTGTGTTACACAGTAACTCCAGCTTTACCGTCTATCTTCCATATTGAGATATTGTACATTACATGCAAAACGGTAAACTTTTAAGTAAAAATTCAGAATTAAGCAGAATAAAAACATTTGGTTCATATTGATTATGCAGGTTTATTACACACATTCATAGTTGAACCTACTCTTACCTATAGTATTAATATTACAAGAAGAGTAAATTTATTAAACAAATTCAGCTAATACGTAGAGGGCGGGAAATTGAAAATGTGATCAAGTTTTAATGGACATGTCATGTCAGGGTGCTTTAATTTGAAATTTATAGTTTTAAAAATAGAAGAGGATTAAATGCAATGGCAAATATTGAATTAACTTTAAAATATATTTTTGTCTTAGAAATAAAATAATTTCTATCTTTAAGAAAACACATTTGAATATATCGTTCTATGTATTTCTGTTCTTGCATGATCTTTTCCTCCCCCCGTTTCTTTCTCTTTTTTCTGTCTTTCAGCTCACTTCTGTCTTCTACTGTTAATTTGTTGATTTCCACTTTCTAACTTGTCTAGAGCCTAGAAGAGGAGATAGCATCCATTTTATTTAGTAAAGAGGGGTTTTCCACTAGCATGAAAACTGCCTTCACTTCACCTTTCTCGTGGACAGCAGAGGGCGCTGTTGGAAAAGATAATGTACCTTCTGAAAAACTCTCTGCCTCATCCATCTCTCAGCTATTATCTGAGGTGCTCTTACACATTTCCTTTTCCCAAATCAAAGCCATAGAGTTGTGGATGGGTGGATGGGCAATTTTTAAACATGTCAAATAAGTGCTTATGTCCAATAAATTCAATGTCCAAAAGATATGTAAGCTGAAATTATTTTGAAAAGCCTAAATGTTCAATGGGAACAAAAGTATGCTGAAAACATTTGAATGGTAGGTTTTTTCCATCAGTGCAATTTCAGAGTTACCTCCCCAAATGCGTTGAGAATAGATGACTAGACGAAAGGCACTTACATTTTTTTAAAAAAAATCAATAGCTAACAAAATATTAAATGAAAAAAGTTTTGTAGAGCAAAAACTAGTAAAGTAAAAGTATTTTACCATAAATCTGTATGTTTCTTGGAGCTAGATCTTAAAACTTCTTTTCACTATTTGTGTATATACATAGATATACACACACATATAATGCATTGGAAAAAAAACCTATGAATGACAAACTTTATACTTATTAAAACCAAAATTACCTATTATGTCACACATGCTGTGCTAGGTTTAACTGAACAAAAATACCCTTTTCTTATTTGTTCATATCTCTATCATTCAGCTTTTAAGCTCTGTTAAACTAATTTGTCTATATACCATAGGACCTATGGCATAGGTCATAAAAGATGCTAAACGTTAACAGTTAATGTCAGTTTCTGTATAGCAGGAAATTGTTACTATGTTCTAGTAACATTGCTTTATGCTTCCATTATTAAATAAACTCCTTCACCTGATGCGTATCTTTATGGACAAATTTCACATTTCTTTAGAGCTACATTAGCTCTACAGTTCCTACATTATAATAACTTAGGAAGTCTTTTACGTTCACTGAAATATGAATATTTTGATAGTTGTAGCAACATATTCCAAAGTTCCTACCAGTTAGCTAGAAACTAGCACTGCATGTACATATATGAAATTTATGAACAGTTTTTTGATTTGACTGCAAAGTCTGTACTGGATAGTATTAGCTTGGATGTTTTGGCTTTTTATATTTATGAGAAAATAGCATTTTAGTACCTTTGTGTTTGTTTGTGTGTGTGTGTGTGTGTGTGTGTGTGTGTGTGTGAGAGAGAGAGAGAGAGAGAGAGAGAGAGAGAGAGAGAGAGAGAGAGAGAGAGAGAGAGAGAGAGAGAGATATTTCCTCTGTTATTTAACATAGCCCATAATAAAGCCGTGGTAATGTTACCAGTCCAGGTATTTTTATATTTTCAATGTTCTTGTTTGTGATCTAACAAAATTACCCCAGAAATGTATGAGTGTATAATCACCCCATCTGTGCTGTTGTAAAATGTAAAGGCAGATGTTTGTGTCAGTTGAGTGTTAAAATGTATTTATATATCTTCCAACTGCTTTTTGTTTCACAGAAATTTACTTTCCAAACGGAAGACCCTTCCATTGGAACCAGCAGGACTATTAAGGTTCTACTATTTTGCCATAGTCCATTGAGAGCTTTTTACATTTCAAAAATCTTCTTTTGTCTTTTCTTTGTTATTGTTGTGGTTTTTGTTTTCATTTAACAATTGCAAATCATCTTTGCTCTTCATATGACCCGAACCACCCATCCTTTAGTTTTATGTTTGTTGTTTTTTTTTATTCATATGTTCTACTTTTTGTTTTTTCTCACCCATTTGTTTTGTGCAGAGTTCACATGAGACTCTGGACATAGTGGAGAAGAAACAGGCAGAGGTTGGGATAGCAGAGGCAGTAGTCACAGACGATACCAACGGGGGGAAAATGCCATTTGTCTGTGGTAGTGGGGAAGGTCAGAAGATGGAACACCTAGCAAAAAAAGACTCTTCATCACTGTCATCCAATAGCAGCAGTAGTGAGAGTGAAGATGAAGTAGGAGAGTATCAGCCACACCAGCAGATTATACAAGCTACTATAAAAGAAGAATTGGAAGAAAATGAAACTACCAAAGAGGAAGAAGAGAGCTCAGCAGCAGAAGTTTGTGTTAAATTTTCAGAAGAAGTCAGTCCAATTCAAACAGCAATTGAGCACAAGCAGTCAACTGAAGCTCTGGTCCAGACCAATGAAGCTTCCACAAAGACATCAGAAAAGTCAGAGTTAAGAAAATTGGATGACGAAGGCCTAAAAGAAGAAAAGGAAGACGATCTACCTAAACTAAATGGAGAAGCATCACATATTGACATTGATGTTTCACCACAATTAATTTGTTGCTCAGAGGTAAATGGTAGAAGAGGAAGTGACCCAGAGGTTTCTTCAGCATTGGGTCAAATATTTCTGCCTTTCTTCTTCTCTATCTTATTCAGATTTCATAATATTGCAGAGTGGGGGAGTCAAATTTTTCATTTCTCTCAGAAGGAATTTGTCTGGGATTATATCATCTTTTTTATTATTTAATTTTCTCATGTTCCTCTTCTGTTTGCATGCTTTATGAGTCTTCGAGGATTTAGTTGATCGGTCTCTCATGACAAAATAATAAGTTTTGTAATGTGTGTGGCAAAAACAGCCGTTTAATATGATATTTATCTCTTAGAATATAAGATTTTGTAAACATTTGTGAAAATTTACCATCTAGAGCTTGGCACAATGCCACTACATTCTTACATGGATATTTGCACTTCATAAAGCATCATTGGATGTATAAATCAGATTATAGTGAATGATAGGGAATAAAACAACTTAAAAGTATCCTGGTGCACATGATAGATTTAGTGAGCATTCTTGTCAAAAAATAATAGTGCCAATCAGCTAAATCTGGGTGTATGGAGAGGCAGGGATTAAGTAGCATAGATTCATAACTGACTGTCATCTTTAGTAGATTTTACTTGACCATTCCTCGTCAGGTGTGACTGGTATATTGGGAAGCCAAACTGCCTGATTTATTCTGTTCTTCATACTTGTTTAAGATATTTTTGGAGTTGCATATTTAAAGGGCTTAGACATCTTTTTTTCTTAATCTGTTAACATCCTTTAATATAGAATAGAATATCTACTAATATAGTTTGAAAATGCTCTATAGGTAGGTTATTGATGCTATTGTTTGTCAGAATTGTGTACCTGGTGTTAAGATTTGACTTTAGAAAATTGAAGTTACCTTTACAATAACCTTTATTTTCTCACATCAAGCTCGATTGTAGTCTGTATACTGTGTACTTTACTGTTTCATGACTTTTGAATATAGTCTTCTGTATTTTCTGAACACTAGCCTCCACTTATTAAAACTGAGATGGTGACGATTTCAGATGCTTCACAAAGAACTGAAATATCCACCAAAGAAGTCCCAATTGTTCAGACAGAGACTAAAACGATCACCTATGAATCTCCTCAGGTACAAATGTTTAAATTAAAAAAGCTATGTTTAATGAAAGGGATCGTGCTACCTATCTAGATGAGAATTTAAGAAGATATGAATCACAACAATCATCACAACAATCATGGCTTCCTTTCCATATACTTTCCAAATGATTGAGAGAAATAATTCCTTTTGATCACATAGAGATAACAGGATGATAAGGTATATGGATTTCTTCCATACACTGCATTAGCCTGTCTAAACAAATCAGGATGCCTAGTACTTTTGCAACATGAATAAGTTACCGTCCTGTCTGTAAGCCCTGTCACAAGCCTGTTTTTACATTTGTAATGTCATATTATTCACTGTAAGAGCTTACCTCTTCATATATCCTCACCAGAAGACACTATTGTTCTGTTCTCTAACAAATTGAACTCTTCTGAAGAATCGTTCCTCCTCAGATTCATGCTATGCTGCCTCATTGTGGTGATAGTGGTAGTGGTGGGATATTCCTGGGAGGCATGCACAAAGAATGTCCAGTGTGTATGCCAGGAGTATTTGTTAATGGTATTTTGGAGTACTTATGTTGTTCAATGACACTGCTAGATTCAAGTCTTTGGGACAACTAGTCACTGATTTTGCCTAACAAGAAATAATATTTGAATTCTCTGCAAAGAGAATTATTGAGCGATCATGAAATAGAAGAAGCACAAACATGGAAAAGCTCATCATAATGAAAGATGAAATGAATCAACTACACGTTGATATCTTAGGCATCAGCAAATTGAAATGGATTGGAATTGGATACTTTTCTGTCCAAAGATCATACTGTTTACTACTCAGGTCACAAACAAAGAGGAAATGGCATTGCTTTCATAATCAGGATATAAGCAAACACAGTGCTCGAATACAATCTAGTTCAGACATGTCAAACACAAGGCCCGGGGGCCAGATCCGGCCCGTGAAGTGGTTTCATGTGGCCCGCGAAGCCATCCTGGAAACAGTGAGGGAACGGCCCCCACTGCCTTGGCCCAGAGACCCTCCTTCTGCCAGAGACCCTCAGATCTGTCCCACTCCTGCCCAGGCCTCCATAGGCACCCTTGATGCGAACGATGTAGAGCTGGCCACGCCCACCCAGTAGGCCATGCCCACCCAGGCCACACCCACCTGGCCCCCTGAGGGCAACCACAATGCTGATGCGGCCCTCAATGAAATTGAGTTTGACACCCCTGATCTAGTTGATGAGAGGCAGCATTTGATTTCTTACAAGATTGCTTCTGCTTAAAAAATAATAAATTAGTGTTTTTATTTAATTTTTAAATCAGTATTTGCTCTTTGCCTATGTAGTTTGATGATGGTGGTAACGCTGGTATGTTGTTGAGTGCGCAGACAATCACATCGGAATCTGTCTCTACTACCACAACTACACATATTACTAAGGTAGGAGAAAAGAAATAATTTAGAACTTGAAGCTTTTATCACTCAACTTTTTTCTTAATCTTTAAGCTTTATAATTCTGGTTTATATAAACAAGTTCAATTGCTTCTATTTGATTCCTCTTGCTGTGGGGGCATCTCAGCAGTTCATAATAGTCCTTATCCTTTTCCTAACCTCAGAGTTGGAGGCCATATTTGCATGTCCATATAAATAAGGCATAAAAGTTGCTTTAGATATGCTATTGAGAGCATGAGTGAAACCAAAGTAATCAAGTCTATTCATGTACATCAGCATTTTTCCTTGTTGTGATTACAGTTACACTCCCCTAAGGAATATTTATTTTAATTGTAATTGGTTTGGTTAGAGATGGTTTTTGTAGTTGGCTTCTCATACATGAATACTAGTTTTGTAAAGTTCTTTATAGTTTTGTGTGTTACTCTGTGCTAGGAAACATAGTTCTTGCTAAGGCTTTTCCTTTTTTAGCATTTTAGCAAATACTTCTAGGTACTGCACAATAAAATTATTAAAGTAACATGCTCTAATAATAAAAGTATGACCCCCATGTCAGAAATAAAAGTGAAATGATATTTAATGATCAACAGAGGAGTTGCACTTGATTGCATTGATTGCAGTTGATCCCATTGCACTTGTGTCAGAAGGATCGAGGCACTTCTGGGTTGAAAGGACTAACCAGTGACATCACCATTGCCTGCAGGATGCCCAGTTGGAGGCTGCTTTCCTGTCCCCAGCAGGAAGAACAGGAGCTCACCTGCCTCCACAGCAGCACTTGGGTCTTGAACTCAGGCCCGCTAACCTCCAACCCAGCATCCTAACCACGTGAGGCACCATGCTGCTATACTGGAAAGGTTGCAGCCAATCAAAAATTTACAGAAGAGTATCCCAAAGCTCTTCAACAGTGGGACTTTGCTGATTATCTTAAATGTAGACTGGATTAATTTTTCTGCCTCTCCTCCCCCCCTCCGCTATTTTATTGCTTGTGGACTTTCTAAAAATGTTAATTTCCAAATAATGTAATAAAAAGGCAGGCAACTGGTAGAAGAAAAGTCTTTTCTATCCTAGCATAGGGCATAGAACAGGGGTCTTCAAACTTGGCCCTTTTGTGACTTGTGGACTTCAACTCGCAGAATTCCTCAGCCAGCTTTGCTGGCTGAGGAATTCTGGGAGTTGAAGTCTACAAGTCATAAAAGGGCCAAGTTTGAAGACCCTTGGCATAGAATATATAACCCCAGGCCCCCTCCTTTATCAGTTTCCTTCTCAGAAAGGGTTTCATACCCACCTTTGAACAGAATACTGCTCCTTTCTCCCTCCCTGATAAAAATATGAATCAAATGAAGCCAGCAAACAGATTAATAGTTGTGAGTCTTTGGGATGGAAGCAAAAAACCTATATTTATCTCTCCCATCTATGAGGCATTAGTGCATCCCATTAAGTGTTGGATGCACTGATTTTGGCTCAGTTAAATTTTCTAGGCAAGAACTATTTTAATTTGCATTTGGAATCCTGTTTTTCTTAATGAAGGGCTCCTGGTAGAATATCAGAATGGTTCCAACTCTTTTTCAGTTGGACATATTTTTTAATTGTGTTTCCAATTATTTTCTTTCTTGTACCATTAACAGTTCTCTAGCCATCTTTTTTCCTAATGTGATGCATGCAGAGGAGGGTGTGCTGAAGAGAGGTTAGGAATGATTGCAGTTATCAATAAAATGCACCTGTAGCAGAAACAGTTCTAGATAACAGGAATATTAATCTAGAAGTGACAGTGCATTAGCTTTTCCTTCTTTATTCCAATTCTATTTTAAGTGTGTGTTGTAGCTTCTGTTGAATTTCTTTTTCATTGCAATATTTGTCAAGTAAAGTCACTGTATTATAAGATTAAATAATCCTTTTCTGGTGAAACCTGTAGATGGTAAAAGGTGGTGTGTCAGAAACCAGAATTGAAAAGCGGATTGTTATCACAGGAGATACAGATCTTGATCATGATCAGGTGAGACAATGAATGGTTATAATGAGAGAATTATGTATGTCCTGTAATGAGGGAATTATACATGGAGAGAAGAATATGTATAAGGTGTAAGAATTGGAACTAGTGATAAAATGAACAATAGTTAAATTATTTAATTTGCAAAATGCTTTATATACAAAAAGATTGATTATTGTAGATAAAAGGAAAGCCAAAAAAAATCACAAATGTTCATTAAATTCATAGCATGCCCTTATTAAACTATTCATAAATAAATCTAACCAAAATTCAATTTTAATTTCTTAATGATAATGTATCAAGGACTCTAAATAAATTTAATCTGAGATTTGGATGTATGTGACAAGTTCAATCTCTCCTTGAAGCTTGAAATGAAATGGCAGCGCTGGTTAGCATCAGGTCTGAGGGATATCCTTCCCAACACATGCTCAGTACAGCTGGGGAATTTGAAAAAGTCAGACAACATGTTTGTTTTAATAAAATTAAATGTATCGTCTCTATTTAGGAGTCTATAAAATTATAACATCCTAAAGTAATCCTGCAGTGGTACCTATGAATTTGCTTGAAACTAATCCATAAATGTTGATTTTTTTTGTGTAAAATACATGGGTGCTTTTTTCAGTAGTATACCTATCATTGTTTCTGTGTAGACCTTTAAATGAGAATCTTTTTTTATATATACAGTTGTATTCTTTTTGTTTCCATACATTCTAAAAAAAATACTACTAAAGAAATGTCAGGCAGAGGGAAAAAATGTCTTTGTACATTTCTTCATGCAGTTCCTTAGGGTTTTTTGCATATTTTTCAACTGAATTTTAGGGTAACTACATATAGAAAGCAGGTGTTAATTTTGGCTTAGGGATTCTATCGAGATTGCTGACCTCTTCCACATCAACAAATAAACTTGTAGAGTAAAATTACTGCCTAGTGTTCTGGCAATACATTTTACAAATTCTGCAGTTACCACATTAGCACAAATTGGAGAGACAAAATTGTAGAATGTAAATGATGAACAAGAAGGAAATATTTAACTCTTCCAATTGCCATTTGTTTTCTAAACTGTATTTTCATTAGTCTGAGATTGTAGATCAGCTCAAGTAGGGAAAAATGGGCTAAACGTTAGAACAAGGCATATTGGAGAGTAGCAAAAGAAAACAATTACTGTAGCATACATACACTACATATGCTATACTGAGTAGTCTTCAGTACCCTTACAAAACAAAACATGAAAAAGAATCCTTACTTTAACAAGCTTTCTACAAATGTTAATACTTTACCTGATATCATTCAAACAAATTTGTAAATGTATTTATTAGCTTTCATTATAACACTTTTAAAAAGTTTTCTTCTTCTATAGTTGATTGTTTTATTACGGAAATGGTATGATTAGTTTAATATTTAATTCAAATTGTTCCAGGAAGATTAGCATTAAGAGCTTTACTAGCCATTACACATTAAACTCTGTTAATTTTAATTTGCCATAGTTATTCCATTTTTCTGGCATTGCAGGCATTGGCACAAGCCATTAAAGAAGCCAAAGAGCAACACCCCGACATGTCCGTAACAAAAGTAGTGGTGCAAAAGGAAAGTGAGTTTGGAGAAGAAGGCCATTAAGGTATGAATCTTCAGCCCATAATGTATACAACAATACTTGATGGATTAATTGTAGGAGAATTTCTCCATAATGGCTTTAGAAGTGCTGATTGTTGATGCCAACCACATGAAAATCTCAACTTGAATATTCTTTGTGTTAGGTAAATGGAATTTTTTTTCCTTCCATTTTTTTAAAGAATGTTGTATGTGTGTGTGTGTGTATATATATATATAGACACACACACACACACACACACACACACACACACACACACACACACACACACACACACATATATATATATATATATATATATATATATATATATATATATATATATATATATATATATATATATAAAAGATGTAGATCTTTGGTCATTCGGGTTTTTTTCCCACGTAGAATTAAAGGTATAAGAGCAACGTTTCGACGAAATCTCATCCGTCATCCTCAGGCTGGTGGCTCAGTGGGTTAGGACGCTGAGCTTCTCGATCAGAACAGAAGGTCAGCAGTTTGGCGGATCGAATCCCAAGTGCCATGTAAATGTTTTAGGTGAATTAATAATGTGGATTTTCAAATAATTTTTAACATATCAGATTGAATATTCACAAGCTAGAACAATATATTCCAGCATTATCAGTGATCTTGATGGAAATGTGGAGCTTTATGGTAACCCTATGTTTTCAAAATTACAAGCCTTGAATTTTAATGTAGATAATACCAAAAAAAATTATTACATTTCTGCATAATGGAGGCCAAGCACTCTCTCCTGTTCCGATGAATGACTTTACTGTAAATTAAGTAGTAAAAAGCTCTTGATCCTGCCTTGAAGTCACAACTGTATTTGGATATCAGGGAAGTATCAGTTATATTCCTGCCCTTAGAATTGTGGATTTAGTGTGACAGTTCCTTGAGAGATTCACAGATTTCGAAGCAATTTGTGACCTATGTTGGCAGAAATCAAGTCTCTGCTCACATCACAGCTTTTCCAAAGCTAGCCAGATGTGGAAGAGAGGTAGTAGCACATAATATCTGACTTTGTCTCCAACATTAAGACAGGCAGAACTGGGCATGCCTACTTCAAAAATTACATAATGCTTCTATTTTGCTTCTATTTTGCGACTTATTTTTTGACTAGTGGTTGCTTCAATAACTTGAGGCCATATGGGCAGCAAATAAATCTAAAAAATAAGTAAAACAGGAGATGTTTTCAGAAGTACGTAGAAGTTATGTTTATCTAAAGATTTATCTAAAGGATTTTTAATAATCGCTGGGTTTGAGTTCTACACTCTAAGTATAATATTGTATAATATTGTTCTTTATAATTATAGAATAAAGTAGTAGGGTCTGTCCATCTCAGGCTTAATGGTGATTGGAACAATTATAGAAAGTCTGAAATTTATCTGAAAAATGTAGCATGAGGCCTTGAAAAGGAAAACTGTTTTCAAAAGAGGAAAAAAGACAAATTAGTAAAAAAATGTTTTCATATAATTTAAGATTTATAACAATAATTGCATTAAATTGCTTGCTTCATTAGATTTATGAAGAATGCTTTGAGACTATGAAGAACTTAAATAATTCCAAGTTGATATCCCAGCCAGTCTTTCACTGACTATACCAAGCCTCACCACAGGGACCAAACTTCTCCAAACCGAATTACCAACTTTACAGTTTCTCATGTATGTCTTTATTTTTATAACCGATTTTTAACTTCTTGGGAGTTTTTTTTATGAGCTTTAGAGAATTTTTTTTGTTCAGTTCCCTGCTATTTTTGTGTAACTGATTTCTTGATTGCATGAAAGTAAGCAAAAATATTTAGAAAGCACTGTTTACTTGAGCAGTTTTAATATGCAGGGGAAAGAAACCCTGACTAATTTAGATATATGCTTTTCAAAATGTCTCAAAGACTTACTGGAAAATTTTTAGTTTTTCAGATAAATATCAAACAATACAATAAAAATATTCTTTTTATTAAAAAAATACAAATTTTTCTTATAGTTTGGCAGGGAAAGTAAACCGAAAACCTGTATGATTTTACATAGATTCCTATATAAAATTTTTCTGTTTATTCTGATGATCTATTTTGTGAGGGAACTGGTGCTGGTATCATATAGAAGTGATTTTTGTTTTAGTTATAAAAAATATTTCTACTGACCAACCACTGTTCAAGTAGCCTTTTGTTTGCACTTCACTGTCCTCAGCCAGTCCCTTCAAAGAGACCTATGGTCTGCAACATTCCAGAGTTGGAAGGACTTTGCTCTGTCCTTCCAGCAAATTTAGGCAGCTTAAAACCTTATGCTTTTCTCTTAATACGCTAAATGTCACATACTTCCATTATATAAATGCATCTGCTGAAAGCTTGCTTTGCCTAAAAACAGGGCTGGCAGTGCTTCTGATTCAAATGCAGAAAGTGTTTCAGAGCACACAACTGAAAGCAACACGCAGAATTTCTCTGCAACTCATTGAACAAAGCAGAATTTTTCCATAGGTTTGTCTGCGCGATCCCAGGAATAGACATATCTCACTTAAGCAGTTGCAGTCCAGTACCACAGACGGTCTCTCTCTTGGACTCTTTGAAGTGCCTTTTTGTCTTTGAATCTTAACTGCTGCCCAGCCCTAATAAAAACTCATTAACTCCTGTTATAACTGACATTTGTTGGGCAGTTATTGTTTAAGTAGCTTGCCTAATAATAGGAACAGGTTTTGAGGACCAGAAGGAACCAAGAGTATGGCCTCAGCCCATTATAAATGGTGCCTGCTACTGAGGAGGTCTCTATGAAAACCTGTTAACTATATCCATTTTTCTCCATTGTTCACCATATGAACTGTATAGTTAAGATGCCATATTAAATTTATAGCAGCTTGAAGTTGTATTAAGTGATATTTTGCTTCATAATACTGTTATAAAATAAAGTTTCTTTATTCTCTAAATGTTTCACTGCTTTTAATATTTGACACTGGAAATAATGTAAACCTATCAGCATAACGTAGACTTTATATTGTGCTGGGATTAAAAAAAGAATTCCTAGGAAGATATTCTTATATACTTAAACACATCTCTTAAATGCTTTGCTTTTCTCCTTTCTCATATTTAGAGAAAATGTTTTTCTGACTCTCAGAGGATCGGTCAGAGAAGTGGGGAAATGGAGTTATGGCCCACTCTGTGGCCTTTGGTGATCATTTTGATTCTATACACGTCCTTTGTGGCTCTTGTGCTTTTCAGCATTTACATGAAACTAAACGATTTGGACTGAAATGTCAGTAGTGTGCTGATGACACTACCTCTGATTTCCATTCTCAGATCCCAAACCTGCAGTGGACTTGTTGAAAATATTGATGCTTTACGGTTAGTGTTAGGTAGGGTTTGTACCATTTATTTCCATGAAAGGTCCTATTTTTATAAATAAAATAATTGGTGACTAAAGAAGAATTGTGAAGAATGTATTAGTTCATTAAAACTAATTATAGGTGGGAGCAATTGTAACGTTTTTAAGGAATACAAATTCAGATAGTGGAGTAATAAAAGAACATGGCTTGCTTATGAGTTAAACTCTTGAGTCAAAACTTGGTGACTGCCAGTCATCTCAGTCTGTCCCCAGTGATGATCCACAGCTTTTTCAATGACATTGCAATAATGTCCTTTGTCCACTACATTTTATCTATTTTCCTTCCCTCAAAGGATATTTGGAACAGATCTTTTTCTAATCTATCACCTGCTCATATCACATGACCAAAGTATGTTTCTGCTTGCTGATAATTCTCTTAAGTGAATAGTAAATTTTTATTTCATCCAGGACATATTTATTTTTTCCCAATCCGTGGCTCTGTTAGCAACAGACTCTAAAATCCATAATTTAAAGACATGTATCTTATTTCTCAACAGCCATATACTGCTACTGGAAAAGCCATTACTTTAATTATTCTGATTTTTGTTGTCATGGCAATGTCCTCAGCTTTCATTACCTTGTTTAAATTTGTCATTGCCTTCTTCCCTAGGACTAATCTCATTTTTAATGCTTTATACCCATTTTTGTTGCTGAACTCACAAAAAAACCATAAGCGTCTGTTTCCTTCATTGTGGGTTCACTAAGCATGCTAGTTGTTATTATTTTGTTGTCTTGTTATTTAACATTAGTCCAGATTTTTTCATTTTCCATTTTTACTTTCACAAGGAGCTCTTCTGAATCATTTTTATTTTCAGATAATATAATAGCATGCCCTGCATATCTCATTAGTGCCTAACCTCCAAATTTGATTCCAAGATTCAATTCTGCCTGTCAGGTTCTTTTAAACTATATCCATTTTGGTGGGCTCAAAACACAAACAACCCATCAGCAGCACAGCTCCCTAGACAACATACATACTATACATATTACTCAATACTACTTACTCTTCTCCACTCCTCCTGCTATTTCTACTCCTTACAAATATTGCTAGAGAAAAAATCCCTCTTCCCAACATCCTCAGCTGTTTCACAGCACAGCTTTTATAGACATCTGCCATGCTGACACTGGGGAGCAGGGCTTAAAGAGAAGAGACAGAAAAGAGCACAGATGCTGGAAATTGTTTAAGTAGCCTACCACACACACCTCCTATCTTTTAATAGTAATAAAAGAAAAATCAACCCTGATGGGTTTTTTTCATGAGGCTAACGCCATTTGTGTCTTTCCCATGCCATGGTAGGAAATCAGCAATGACATTTTGCCGCCCATATCTTGATATATGATACTGAATTGGCAAAGGTTGTAATGTGAGATACCATTTGGGTTAACTGTGAATTGGTATCTTTCATTTGTTGCAGCCATCAGCTGAGTGCTTGATGGTTATTACAGTGAATTCCCAACCTCATAAATATACACACAGATTGGCCATTTTTAATGCACAGGCTTCTTTTTCAATGCTGCCATATTTTTGTTCTCTTGGGAGGAGCTTCTTTGAGAGATAAATTACAGGGTTGTCCATCCCTTCATGACTTATGACAAGCGCTGTGCCTTAATCCTGTTCGATGTGTCTATTTGTAGGACAAAGGGTTGTTTAAAATTCGGCCCTTTCAATATTGGCTTCACACACTGTGTGTCTTTCATTTTATCAAAGGCCTTCCTTTCATTTGGGCAGGGTGTAAATGCTCCTTTAGACTTTTCTCATTTAACCATTCCAGATTCTTTATATTTCCTACTTTCTGAAACAGGCTTTCTTAATTGTTCTTTCTCCTATGTCTTCCTTCCAAACAGCCTCTGATCATTTTGCTGCCTTTTGACCCATTCTTGGGTGGTGGTCTTGCATCCAAAAATCTCACTTCAGTAGGGAGTACATGAAGAAACTGTTCTAAAATTACTTCCTCTACCAATTGTTCTTTGCTTCTTCTGGCCTCAGCCATTTCCTACCTACGTCTTCCCCACAATACCTGAATCCCTTCCTGTTTGTCATCTGTGTAGGACCTAATCCTCTGCCTTTAGGTGTAAGGAGTTATGTGACACCTGTAAAGGATTACCTCTTTAATATGATAATCTATTACTCCCCTTGCTGAAAGACTGTTATAAGCCCTTAGAGCATTTCCTGTTAAACATGGGACTAATCTGGCCACCCATTCATTGTCCATTTATAAGTAGCAACTCTTTCAAACATAATTAAATAGGTCTCTATATCGTCTTCCTAGGTTAACCTAGGGATTTTGAGATCTTTGGGACCATTTCTCCTCTCTCTATGTTCTGAAAACCCTAGAGGTGAATATGCCCCTCCTTTTCACTCTTCCCATTCTAGCCTATATTTCCTATTTCTCTCCAAAGGCTTTTTTTTTAGATTAAAGCCTGTCCACTTGCTGTTACTTCAACATTCCTGTAATGATATTGGCCCAAGTATCTGAAGTTAGTCACTTTTCTGCCTGGTCTACCTTCTTTTGCTAGGGTAGATACCTGTCTCTACCAAAATAATAGTCTCTTTTAAGGGAGAATCTGGCCCTTCTACTTTTTTACATTCCTGTTTGTTTGGTGCAGGCTCTAGTGTGAAGTCGTTTCTGCTGCCAGAATTGTTGGCTGTTGCCTGAAAAGTCTAAATTCTGCAAGGGTCAGACAACAACAACAACAACAATAATAATGTTGGAAGGGACCTTGGAGGTCATCCACTCCAACCCCCTTCTCAGGCAGGAAACCCTATACCAGGAGCAGGCAACCTTGGCTCTTTTATAACTCGTGGACTTCAACTCCCAGAATTCCTGAGGAGTTGAAGTCCACGAATCATAAAAGAGCCAAGGTTACCTACCACTGCCCTATACCATTTCAAACCAATGGCTGTCCAGTCTCTTCTTAAAAACTTACAGTGTTGGAGCATTCACAACTTCTGGATGCAGGTTGTTCCACTGATTAATTGTTCTGTCAGGAAATTTCTCCTTAGTTCTAGGTTGCTTCTCTCCTTGATTAGTTTCCATCCATTGTCCTGCCTTCAGGTGCTTTGGAGAATAGCTTGACTCCCTCTTCTTTCTGGCAACCCCTGAGATTTTAGAACACTGCTATCATGCCACCCCTTGTCCTTTTCTTTAATCTAGACATACCCAATTCCAGCAACCATTCCTTATATGTTTTAGCCCCCTAATCATCATTGTTGCATTTCTCTGCACTCTTTCTAGAGTCTCAACATCTTTTTTACATCGTGGTGACCAAAACTGGATGCAGTATTCCAAGTGTGGCCTTACCAAGGCATTGTAAATTGATTCTATCCCTCTGTTAATGCAACCTAGCACTGTGTTGGCTTTTTGGGCAGCTGCAACACACTGCTGGCTCATGTTTAAGTGATTGTCCAGTAGGACCCCAAGATCCCTCTCACAATTACTACTACTGAGCCAGGTACCACCTATACTGTGCCTGTACATTTTTTTCTTGCCTAAATGTAGAACCTTACTTTTTTCACCATTGAATTTCATTTTGTTAAATGGCACCCAGTGTTCAAGTCCGTCAAGATCCTTCTGTATCTTAATCCTATCTTCTGGAGTGTTGGCTACTCCTGCCAGTTTGGTGTCATCTGCAAATTTGATGACTTCCCCATCTATCCCCTCATCCAAGTCATTCCTTTTGCAGCTAAAGTTTGGCTATCCCATCCCAGCCCCCAGCCCTTTTGGGATATCCTACCACTGGCACCACTTTGCCACAGGATTTTAAAAACTATACACAATTTGTTGGGTTCAAGACACAAAAGAGCCAACAACAGACCAGGTCCCTAGAAAACACACATAAGCATTCACATACTGTTAGTTACTACTCACTCTTCCGCATTCCTATTAATGCTGCTATTCCTACTCATTATGAGTATTGCTGTTGGAAACATCCCTTCTACACACAAACACTTCTCCCCCCCCCACCCCCCAGCACACGCCTTCAGCTGTTTCACAGCAAAGCTTTTAGAGACAACTGCTGTCCTACCACACAGGAAAGGGCTTAAAGAGAAGCCAGAAGCAGCACAGGTGCTGGCAGTTTGAGCAACTGTTCATTCACACTGCTATTCTTATAATCAGTGTATGTTAAACTAATTCAGGAATAGTATGCGTCCTTCTCTTACTCCATACATTATTCTGCGCAATTCTGTTTCTCCAAACTCCATCCTTAAACAGTAGCTTCTTGCTCACTGCAGAATCCTCAAAAGAATAAGCAAATGTTTTAGCACATCCACTGACTTTACTTTCACATTCTGCCTTGAGCTACCCTCGAAACAAACTTGCTATTATCAATAAAACAAAACTAAAACTTTTTAAATTCTCAAAAAATATTTTCTCAAATACTCCCTCTGTTTATTTTTTTAGTCATAATATGTAGATATGACACCAGTAATTCATGAACTGTTCCACACTGCACTGACTGACTGGATTCTACTTCCCCATCTTGCATTTTCTAGTATATTGTCAATTGTATTCCAATTTTTCCAACCAGTCACACCAGAGATGTGGCCTGAGTTTTGGTTGCTTAAAACAGGTTGCAGTGAAGCATGAATTCACTTTGCTAAATTCTATAACCCTATGTCCTGCATTCTTGCATTTTATGCACTAGGGTGGATTTTAACCTGGTTAATCCCTAGTTTTAAAGCAATGTATAAATACTAGAATTAAATTTATTAAATAGTATAATAATAAGCACCTCACTGATACCAAGGGATGTAATCTATACAGTTGGTACTACTACAGAGAGGGCAAGTGGCTGCAAGATTGCAGACTATATATCACAGCAAATGTAGCAGATTGTATTTTGTTAATCTTACTGATTGGCAAGGAGGAAGTGATCTGGAGGAAGTGATCTGTCAAGTGTCTGAGACTGTTTACATGTCCAAGGTAAACCTGGTTTGGTAGCTAATTGTTAGCCAGTGCACTTGCTCCAACAGAGTGAAATGTGCATACCAGATGTTCTGAATAGGATGCTACTGCTGATGACTGTTCCCTTATACTTCATGTAGATATTAAACTGCACTGTGAGTAAAAGAGAGCATTATAGCATTTTACCAGTCGGGGAGCAGAGGCATAGTCAATAAATGCTATTCTCTGAAATTTTCCTTTCAAGTAAGATTGGAATCCATCTAGCATAGTTCTTCCAATTCCCAATTCACACAGATGGTCCAGGAAAATAGTGTACTGTACACTATCAAAAGCTGCTGAGATACAAAGCAAATCAGAAGAGTAAAATTACCCTTATTCCTTCTTTCTCTCCAACAATAAGTCATCTATCAGGCTAGCCAGGCCATAACCCAGATTGAAAAATATGTCTTCCCAAACACTCAGGGCTATACATCAGTTGCTCAGCTTCATGATAAATCTTAACATTTTTGTGGATCCAAGAGCGGCAGTTGGTGGAATGATAACCCAAAGATAGTAAGATCATTTTTCCTGTTCTTTTATACTGATTATTGTTCTTTTATAGTGATTACGTTTATTTTCAGACCAGAGTTTTTGTGTATCTCCTTCCTCAAAATGATGGGGAAATACATCATCAATGTTCACTAGTAGTAACTTATTTATTTATAAAATTTGTAGGCCACCCATTTACCTCAAGGTAACTCTTGGAGGTGGTTTTGAGCTGCAAAAAAGGCCTTGGAGTCTACCTTATGTGAGCCTACTGAGTTTACCAGGTTAGGCAACACACATTCCCTGCTTAGAAAGCAAGCCTACTTAGGATTGGTAAGAATTCCCCCTAAGACAAAAGATAGGTCCTGATTCTCTAAATAATACTAATACTAAGAAGAAGAAGAAGAAGAAGAAGAAGAAGAAGAAGAAGAAGAAGAAGAAGAAGAAGAAGAAGAAGAAGAAGAAGAAGAAGAAGAAGAAGAAGAAGAAGAAGTTGGAAGGGACCTTGGAGGTCATCTAGTCCAACCCCCTGCTCAGGCAGGAAACCCTATACCATTTCAGACAAATGGCTGGCCAGTCTCTTCTTAAAAACTTCCAGTGTTGGAGCATTCACCACTTCTGGAGGCATATCCATACTCTATTCTGAACTCTTCCTTGCCGATGCCTTAACTGTTACTTGTTGGCATCCAAGGCACGATATGCAAATGTTGAAAACAATGCCATGCTGATACAGTGCAAATTCCAATGCTTCTATGTCATGTTGACATCTTGCATGGACAAAAGTGGAGCAGCTTGTATTGTGACAGCATAAAATTGCCTTCATCATTTTGATGAATGTGATAGATCCTGTGGATGCTCCTGCTGTTGAAATCCATTATTTTTAATTTCAGATGCTTCGGCTTGAAAAATTAGTCCACATAGTTATGTATTTAGCAAAAAAAAGCAAAACCTGTTGACTATTACTTTCTTGGTTCTCATAATTTAAATTAAGGTTAGTAGATGAGCTCCTTTTTTGCCTGCTGGGTTTCATGATCCACTTCCTTTTGTGGGGACGGTCAGTCTTTCAATTAAAGCAAAAAAGGGGATAGAAAAGTGGAATAGCAATAAAGAATTTCCCCTTTTAACAATTTCTGGCTGGCCGTTCTCATCATGTGATAGCCCCTTTGGCTGCTACTTTGCGAGATTTTGAACCCAGACCTCTTACTACTCCAATACTTGGGTGAGTACCTTACATTGACTCTCACAAATTTTCTGTAGTTTGTGCAGTTTCAATAATTCTGTAAATCAAGAACTTGTAGAGTTTCCTTTTTACCAAAAGTATCAAAGAGGGTCAACAACTATCTGATCTCCAAGAAGTGATCTGGAAGAGAAATATTTGCTTTTTATCAATGACAGCAAATATGAGTATTTTAAAAACCCCTACACAAAGACAGTGTAATCAGGGAAGTCAATACTTGGCAACAAAAAACCAAAATCAATTCATTAGACCTAAGCAAGATAAAGACTAAAGCATCAGACACAAGAAAGCAGCCGTGTTTGATGTATTTATTTTTGTATGTCATCTCTTAGCTTTTTGTATAAGAACAATTTTATGCTGGATAAAAACATTTCATTTCACTTATTTCTGAAATATTGCAAATATTTCAAAATACAAAAAAACAGAATGAAACTCGGTGCTTCTACCTTGTGAGAAATTTTATTTCCCCCCCCCCCAAGAGAACGTGAAGCTATTTTCTGAATTAGGCTCAAAACGTGGTGGGCTCATCAGAAGAAGCAAAATAACTAAAAGTCATTTTAAATAATGGTTTCTTTTTTTTATCTTTTTCTTAATCACATTATCGGAATATCTTTCCTGGGTTTTAAATAACAGCTACTCTTGAATTTTTTCCCCCCAGTAAATAGCTGAAGCTGAACCTATCATCCAAAGTGACATGCTCTAAAGAGGTTTGTCGTCATCTTACTGATGATCTTGCTTTCTTTTTGAATTCCTCAATTTGCTGCGTTTGGCATAGTACTGGAGGGCAGCGTCTGCGGGGTTATTGGCCAGAGACAATTGCTTGTTCACTGAAAAGAATAAAAACATTTGCCGGTGTTGAGTGCCAAGAAGGCCAATTAGACACAATTAGGTAGAAAACCCTTGTGATAAAATAAGGGGCCAATTTGAACATTTCACTTATTAAAGAAAAACATTTTTTTTATTAGTGCATCGAAGGCATACTATGTCTACCTTAGTTCCCATCTTAAACAATGAGAACAGCTGTGATTAGAATACTTTTTTGGCTTTGGGGGCTGAGCTGAAGTGTAGAGTAGAAATAAATGAGAGAAGATAATGACTCACATCTCAGAAAAAGACTTTGCACGTTAGAATAGTCAAATTCTTTTAGCAGAACTCGAAACAGAAAGTGGACGTGGGGCGAAGGGTTCAAAAAAGATAGTTTGAGGCTGGATAACCTTTCCCCCCCCCCCACCAAACACTCTCTTTCAGCTTCCATCAATTCCAACCACCAGTCCCAGCAGTCAGGTATGAATGTATTTGGCATAACTACAAGTAAGATAGTGGGTATTTAGCCTTTCAATCAGACAGCTTGAACTATTCGGTCCTAATTCAGATATAACTTCTTTTTTTTTTATTAAAGAGTTTTACAAAAAACAAAATTTTACAATATATCCCGAAATCCCTCCCACCCCAAACCCACCCACTTCCCCCCCCCACTTCCCAGAGCTAAATACAGGATTATAGTTACAATAATCATATTCTAAATTAAAATTATGCATAATATACAATTAACCAAATTCATAATGCGCTTTAACTCTCTTTTAACATAACTACAAACAACGTACCAATAACAATATCCCTCTAATTCAGATATAACTTCAAAGCAAAGCCTTCTACATTATGATATTGCTGACTTCTTGCTCACCTCGCATGGTGGCTCACTTACCCTCGTTAAGCTTGATCCGGAGGTAGGCAATGAGCAGTAACAGAAGTAAAGTTCCGGGCAGGAAGATTCCAATGAAAAGAAACCAGCCAGGCACCTTGCTCAGAAACACTGCTAGAGTATATCCCATGGCCTATTAAACACAAGCAGGGTTTTTTGCTTTTGTAGGCCTACTAAACCACCGTCTTCATGTGTTTGCATTCCCCGATAATGCTTGCTTCTGCCGAAGGGCCTTTGCTCAGTTCTTATGACATTTCCCCCCTTCTGGACTTTGTTTTGTTTATACAAGCCTGTAATTTCTAATAAGAAGGCCACTTAGTTACAGAGTCACTCAGAGCAAAGTTTAAAACAGCACGTTGGAATTACTCTTGAGTTGTCTAACTAAAGTAGACTCTGAAAGAAGAGGCTCTGTTTTCTTTTCTGAGGTCAATCATTTTTTGGATATCTTTCTCCCTGATCATTTATTATAATCAAGACAGTTAACGTAAGAGTAATTGTGTTATATAAGATGCATTTTTGACACTTACCTTACATTGCTATGCGCTGAAAGCTATCTTTGTGCACAGTTAAAGGGTGAATATTGTTATTTCTTATCTCTCATTCTGTTCCCAGAAATATGGTATAATATTTGGGGGAAAGATGCTGTCATTGGCTGCCCCTAAGAAATTCTGAAGCCTGGTATCACTAAAGAAAGTGAGGTTACCTTCCAAAATGATGTTTAAATAAAACTAGTGATGTAAACAGAAAGATAAAAGTCCTAGGATTGTTCTCACCCCCAGATAAATTTAATCATACATAAAATGCCAACAAATTCACTGAGCATTTCCTTGGTGTCTCTTGTTTATCTCTTCTGCTATCTTCAGGAGCAGATATGATGATACCAAACCAAAGATGATATATCAACTTGTTCCTTGGTGTTGTTCTGCTCTTATTACAGCACTTTTGATTCTGAGCTGAATAAACTCTTTTATTTGGATTGCATTTTTCCAGTCAGTCACATAAAAATATTAAAACATATTGACATACCCAAATACAGAACAGGTTTAATCACCTGTAGCTTCCATGTAATTAATTCAAATGCTCTGCATTGTTCTAATTATTCTTGAAGCTCCGTTATTTGGTGACACAACTAAATGAAGCATAAAAACAAATTCCCTAAGGATGGCTGCTGAACTTTCTAAACTGTAAGAACTCTGTAAGCAAGGAAACCTGTGGAAGACTGCATTTGATCAAATGAAAACCAGAATGAGAGAACAACAGGCAACTGATTACTTTAGAGTGGCAAGCTTACTTTATGGATCCCACATGCTCTATGTATTTGTAATATTAATGTTCCTGTGCTAAAAGAAGTGAAAAATCAAAACATCTTGTCAATGACATGTTTTATTAAGCAACCGTTTTAATAAATATGATAAAATAAATAACCTATTCATGATTTTTTTTATTCTATACTATTATATTACAGTGTCATGTCAAAAACCATTACTTTCTCGCTCAAAATTGCACATGTCTATCAAATTTTACTTGGTTTCCTGCATTTGTGCATTTTAGTGACAACATATTTTTGAACTTGCTTTTCTTATTTTATACGGTGTTCATGTCTTTCAGTATACAAGTGGTGTATCATTTTAGCCACTTATTTTTTTTAACAAGCCAATCTTTCCATTTAATTCATGTTATCTTCAGATATTCTAGCAAAGATAAAACTGAAGCACTCTTACGTAATACTCTTTCCAGATGATCAAGCTTCTGAATATTCACTGCAGTTTTTTGAGGCACTTACATATTTTAACATTAAGCATGAGATGGATTGTAACTTGTCTTTAAAAGAATCACTCAGGTTTAAGCTGAGCAACACCAGTTATAAGCAAGCTTTTTATTTTTGCACTGTAGCGTAGCTAGTGAGACCATGAATGGGCCATGCACCAGTTCAAAGGCAGTGCTTATTTTAGCCACTTATTGAGTTGAAATTATGCCTATAGAAATCTAATTGTATTTGCTCGTGTTTGGTCTCTTTATATTTTCCTTTTGTTGCATTCACCTCTTACATCTGCTATTTTTGCTGATGTGTCTCATCATGCAAATTCTTTAGGGGAAACATTTTATATAATGGCAAAAAGCTGTCATCAGACTGATTTATCAACAATAAAGGGCAATTTTCCATGAGAACTTGCCTTTTGCTGGCATTTTCTCCCATGGTCTGATAAACATTTGGATGGGGCATGGAAGTAGCCTTCCTAGTTATGGATTTGTCCCAAGAACAGCTAAGAAGCTCTTCATTAATGGTTTTCTATAATATAGTATATAACAATTTTAGGATTTTAAAAATATTTATATAATTTAGATGTATATGATGGTAAGTACTGTTATGTAGTTTGGACATTACAAGAACATCCTAGATTTTGGTTAGTAAAACAGTGCCCCTTAAAGCATTTGATAAGTTGATCCATGCTGTGAGGCCTGTTTTCTCCCATATAATCCTCTTTATATAACAGAATAATCTGCACCTTTATCATTCCATCTGGACTCATAAGGGAAATAACTTGTTATTTGCTAATTAAAGATAGGCCATCAGCATTGGATGAGCCATTGTTAGTTCCCCCCCCAAAGTCCAACTTTCACAAGCTAATTTTAAAGACAAAGATATTGGCTCAAGGCAGAAGAAGCAAAGAAGACTTATTAACATCTAAACAGGAGGTCCAAATTAACTTTTTTCCAGCTATCCACCCTGAAATGAACTCTGACTAGGTGGCCATTCCTAAGATTGTATTCAAGCAGACAGTACCAAGTTAAATTAGGCTGGGTGTGTTGATTTGTGTGATTTTTGGGTTTTTTCTAGATTTTCCTACATGCTATTTCCTTAATGAACTTTTTATAACTGGAGATTTAGCTACATTGGTTTTAAAAAAGAAGCGCCTCATTTAATTTTACATGACTTGTGGAGCTATCCCTTTTACTTCAGAATTGGCAGAAGAGTTGTTAAATTCTGTATTTCTGGACAAGAAGATCCAAAGCATTTTTCTTTCCGTTTTTCCAGAGATGGCCTGAAGGGAGAGATGTCTGGTAGAAGAACTATTCAGCTGGATCAATTGGAGCAGTATTTCTCAAACTGAGCAAATTTTAGAAAGTTTAGAATTTAGAAGTTTGGAATTTTCCAGCTAAGTCCACACTATTTAAGTTGCCAATGTTTGCTGGGGAAATCATAATTCGGATCTCAAACTTGGCAACTTTAAGATAGCTGGACTTTCTCGGGTCCACACATCTTAAAAGTTGCCAAGTTTGAGAAACACAGGATGAAAGAGAGTCAGGAGGTTCAGCCTGGCTGGTGGCAGTCTATCAAGAATCTTCTGGAGCCCTTAGAACAGGGGTGTCAAACTCAATTTCATTGAGGGCCGCATCAGCATTGCGGTTGCCATCAGGGGGCCGGGTGGGTGTGGCCTGGGTGGGCGTGGCCTGCTGGGTGGGCGTGGCTAAACTGTGTATGACCTACTGGGTGGGTGTGGCCACCTCTACATCGTTCGCATCAAGGGTGCCTATGGGGGCCTGGGCAGGAGTGGGACAGATCTGAGGGTCTCTGGCAGAAGGAGGGTCTCTGGGCCAGGGCCAAGGCAGTGGGGGCCGTTCCCTCACTGTTTCCAGGATGGCTTCGCGGGCCACATGAAACCACTTCGCGGGCCGGATCCGGCCCCCGGGCCTTGTGTTTGACATGTCTGCCTTAGAAGAATAGGTCTTGCAGGAAAGTTCTTCCATCTTTCCGGTTAGCTGGCAATTAGGATGCAATGTATGATTCAAAGCTTAAGCGCTTGAATACCACTGGGACTAAGAGCTAGAGTAAGAATTAGGATAGCTATCTGTGCTAGGGTCAAATTTCAGTAAAGGATTGCTTTATTGAAACATATGGTTAAATCTTTTCTTCTTTATGTCTTTCCTATTTGTTAGGCTTACTACAGTGTTAAGTTCTTTTCACCCTGGGAAAATGACCTTGAGAAATATTTTGACTACAAGAAAGTATGGTATTTAAGGTAGTCAATTGGAGTGTAAACCCACTTAGATTAATTTTAAAAAGGGGACAAATGTATAACAAGCTGGGAACATTACAACCAGATGTTACGTTTGAAAAAAATACATATTCTAACTAATGAAACCTTTTTAAAGCCTAGATGTGGGATTAGACAAATTTGTATTAGCAGATATCCAATTAACGTATATGGGGTAGCTATTATGTCTTAACAGCAAAGACATAATAGACAATGAACTTTGTGATAGTGAGGGACACTTTATGTTTTCATAGTAATGATAGTTACTATTTATCTGATTAACTTTTATGGCCCCATTAAAAACATTCCTCAAATTATATATATGTTTGTGTAAGTGTGTGTGTGTATATACTGTATATATCTATCTCATTAAATTTATTATTATTATTTATTATTATTAATTTTATTTGTATACCGCCCTTCTCCCGAAGGACTCAGGGCGGTGAACAGGGCAATGCATGTTAAAAGACAAAATACAAAAATTAAAAGAGATTAAAGAGAATGCCCACAAATTTAGAGGTAGTTTGTACTTCTCTCCCTCTCTTCCCCCCCAAAAAAAAAACAACAACCCACAACAACAACAGTTTCAACAACCATTTTGTTCCCAGGCACGGAATCAGCAATATAAATTTTCAAACATCGTTAGAATTGGAGCTATACAGATTTCTGGTTCAGACATTCTGTTGCTGTTTTCCTAAACTATATTCTGCAAACTGTCAACATGTAATGTCAGCTAGACGTTATAATGTCATTCAAGATTTTCAGTTATGTAGAAGTGCTTAAATATTAAGTTCCCTCAAACATATGTCGCATCCTTATCCTCCAAGAAATCATTAAAAACACAGCTGTTGTCTGAAATCTTGGAACAGGATGGATATGGAATCTCCTTCAACTAACTCTGGTTTTGTGACTGGTTGTATTGTGCTTTCAGTTGGCTGTGATTTCTTTTTATATGGACAATTTTTTTATTTGTAAGCAGCCCAGAGTTATTCAGGAGTCAAGCACCCTCAGCACTGGAAAATATTGGAAAATTGGAAGCTATCACAAAGCGTCTATATTAGAATTCAACTTAGTATTATTATTCTGAGCTAAAATAAATATGCTGTGACACAAGGCGCAAGGAAAGCAATCTGAATAGTGATCAAAATAAGAGTAGTGTAGTATATGTCTGTGAGTCAGCCAAATAATAAGTAAAGTGACATTCTTGCATGCAGAGTGTTGCTCTGTGCAATGAACTTCAGATTCCAGATGTTTAATTTGCTTCTACCAACAATATTGATTTCTAGGACGGGGAAGAGGATTTGAGGTAATTCTGCAGTTTATGCTCTGCCAATCTCATCACAACAGATCTCATAGTGGCTGAGCACAACTACCTTCTCTTAAATTTTCAAAGGGCAATATAAAAGGAAAGTGTGGTTAAGGTTGGAATAATATTTGGGGGGCCCCAGTGACTCAAGAGAGCTTCATTTAAATATGTTGGAGTCTGTCTCTTGACTGAGGCTGAAGCCAAAACCCTTAAACCAGGGGTCTTCAAACTTGGCCCTTTTATGACTTGTGGACTTCAACTCCCAGATATTCCTCAGCCAGCGTGAGTTTGAAGACCCCTTTTGAAACTCTTGCTAGGTCCAAGATTGGTATTTATGAATGCTGTAGACTTAGTTCACCCAGTTGTTAGCCATAACGAATTAAATACCTTATGTCACTTAGCGATTGAAGGTGTATTGCAAAAAGAAATAATAAATGGCATTTGGCATTCATAATAGCATGCCATTCATTTCTTGTAAATGCTAATTTAATTTATCACATTTCGCCCTTCAGTACTATAGTTCTGCATCACAATGAGGCTCAGTGGTCTCCCTGTTCATAATCTTTTCCCAACAGGAAAGCTCTATTTTAAGCTTCATCTTATTTTTCATCCTCAGAGTTTTACTATAACCTGATAATAAATGATAAACTTTAGTCTTGGTTTCTTTTGGAACTCCATTTGGATTGGGAGCTTAAGCTGAGTAAAACAGTAAATACTATGGCAAGACTTTTGCACTTCCTATTATTTGCCAAAACATAAATAACAAAAGTAACAGAATAACAGGGACCTTGGAGATCTTCTAGTTCAACCTCCTGCTCAAGCATATACCATCTCAGACAAGTGGCTGTCCAGCCTCTTCTTAAATGTCTCCAGTGATGGAGCACCCACTTCCTCTGAAGGCAAGCCGTTCTGCTGATTAATTGTTCTTGCTGTTAGGAAATTACTCTATAATTCTAGGTTGCTTCTTTCCTTAATTAATTTCCACCCATTGTTTCTTGTCTTGCCTTCTGGTGCTTTGGAAAATAGGTTGACCTCCTCTCCTTTGTGGCAGCCCCTCAAATATTTTTTTTTTATTGAAAAGTTTTAACACAGTTTATCTTTAACAGTCCCCCCTCCCCCTCCCCTCTCCCTCCCCCCTCTCCCTCCCCCTTCCCCCCCGACTTCCCAGAGCTAAATACAAGGTATATATAAAAAAAAAACAATCGTAAACAACCATATACTAACAACCATAAACTCTAAAATCCATCACTCTCTAGCTTATATAGGATAGTACAAACCTTAGTAATATTAAATATATATAGAGGAGAAAGAAAAAAAGAGAAATAAAAAAAAGGGAAAAAAAGAAAGAAGACCTATTCAAATGCTACATGAAACTTCTTAACCCTATATTTGTTCTGGATATACTCAATCCATTTTCTCCATTCCATAATATAACGTTCTTGCGAGTGATCTTTCAAGTAAGCCGAAATCTTTGCCATCTCTGCCAGGTCGGAAACCTTTAAAGTCCATTCTTCTATGGTCGGCAGATCCTCTTTCTTCCAATACTGACCTATCAAAAGTCTTGCTGCCGTAATTAAATTTAACATCAACTTAGTGTCCACAACCGTAGCATCCGTGATTATTCCCAACAAGAAGAGTTGCGGACAAAACTTTATCCTTTGCTTAAAAATCTTCTGCATATTCCACCAAATTTTTATCCAGAAAACCTTGATCTTTTTACAAGTCCACCATACATGAAAATATGTTGCATCTTCATCACCACACCTCCAGCATTTTGGCTGATAATTCGGATACATACTTGCAAGCTTTTTAGGATCTAGATGCCATCTATAAAACATTTTATAAAAGTTCTCTCTTAAATTTTGAGCTTGTGTAAATTTTACATTCCTCACCCAAATCTTTTCCCACGTGTCCATTGTGATAACTTCCTGGATGTTTTGGGCCCATTTTATCATACAATCCTTAACAAGTTCTGTTTCTGAATCAATCTCTATCAATGCAAGATATATCCGTTTAATATGTGCTGGTCCCTGATTTCTAATTTGCTTTATCAGATTTTCATCAGTCTTTGTGAAACCATTTTTCTGATCTTCTTTCCACCTGGCCCGTAGCTGAGTATATTGAAACCAATTTTGAACAATCTTCTCGTCTCGCAAGAGACTATATGGCTTCAAACACCAAACATTTCTTTCCAAGCTTAGAATCTCCTTGTACGTAGTCACATCATGTTTGAAACCAGCATGTATATTTTCTATTGCGTGTTTTGGAATTGCCCACAATGGTATCTTACAATCTACCTTATGTCTGTACTTCTTCCAAACTCTCAGCAATGCCTGTTTTAAAATATGCACTCTAAACACATTATCTACCTTCTTATCATACAACAAATATGCATGCCAGCCAAACAGCAAGTCATGGCCCTCAAGATTTAATAATCTCTCTTGTGTCAAATTAATCCAATCACTTATGCCTGCTAATGCAGCAGCTTCATAATATAATTTAAGATTAGGCATTTTAAGCCCACCTCTTTCACGAGTATCCTGCATAATCTTAAGTTTAACTCGTGGCCTTTTCCCTGCCCAAACAAATTTGTTGATACCTCTCTGCCATTCCTCCAAATTAGAATCTTTCTTAAGAACCGGTATCATTTGAAATAAAAATAAAAATTTAGGCAGGACATTCATTTTTACTGCTGCGATTCGCCCCAACAAAGACAATTGCAGTTTTTCCCAACTCTCCATTTCTTTTTGGATTTTTCCCCATAATTTTTCATAGTTATTTTTATATAATTTTGTATTAGAGGGCGACAAAAACACCCCCAAATATTTAACCCTTTTGACAATCTCAAATCCAGTTAACCCTTCTAAAAGGGCCTTTTGCGATGCTATCATGTTTTTAGCCAAAATTTTAGTTTTTTGTACATTAACTTTGAATCCAGAAACCTTCCCATATTGCATTATTATCTCCATCAGGTCCACAACAGAGCTCTCCGGCTGGGTCACTGTAACAACCAGATCGTCTGCGAACGCTCAATCTATAATCCTGATCTCTAATCTGTATACCCTTAATTCTTTCCGAATTTCGTATTTTTACCAATAATATCTCCAATGTTAACACAAATAACAAGGGCGATAACGGACACCCTTGCCTTGTGCCCTTCTCCATATTACATACTTCTGTCAGGCTATTGTTAACTATTATTCGGGCTGTTTGTTTTTGATATAATGCCCTGATTGGTTGCAAAAATTTATCCCCAAAATTCATTTTATCTAAAACTTTCATCAAAAATTGCCAATTCAATTGATCAAAAGCTTTTTCAGCGTCTAAAAATATTAGCGCCGCAGGGATCTGGTTGTTCCTTTCCAAAAATTCCAACACATCTACTATATGCCTCACATTATTTTTCATTTGCCTACCACTAATAAACCCAGTTTGATCCCCATGAATCACCCGTTGCAGAACCCTCATCAATCTATTAGCCAACACCTTAGCAAATATCTTATAGTCTGTATTTAATAGTGATATCGGTCTATAGTTTTTTACTTGAGTAGCATCTTGGTCTTCCTTCGGAATCAGAGAGATAAAGGCAGTTCTCCAAGATGGAGGCACCTTTCCCCCTCTCTGGATTGTCTGGAACAATTCCTTTAACGGTTTAACCATCTCCAATTGTAAATTTTTGTAGTAGGCCGCAGTCAAACCATCTGTACCTGGCGCTTTGTCAACCTTCAACTCCTTAATTACTGTAAATATTTCTTCTTCTGTAATCAGTTGATTAATCTCCTCTTTTTGTACTTGTGTAAGCACCGGGATGCTAGCATTCTCCAAATATTCATCAATGTCTTTTTCATTAATCTTCTCCTTAGCATATAATTTAGAATAAAAATCCACAAAGGCTTCCTTAATAAAATCCTGTTGAAACACCATTTTTCCCTTGTGTTCAATTTTGTCTATGTTAGAAGCCCTCTGCTTTTTCCTTAGTCTATAAGCTAGCCATCTACCTGGCTTATTAGCATTGCAAAAAGTATTATGCCTGGCAAACCTCAAATTGGTTGCCACTTGATCAGCCATTAATTTATCAAATTGTCCTCTTAATAGCTTAATAGCCTCCTTAGTCTTCACATCCAATGGATTCAAAGTCAAAGCATTCTCTTTTTCCTTAATTTCATTCTCCAATTCTTTCCTTCTAGCTTCCAAAGTACGTCTATGTTTGTTGTTCATATATATCAACACTCCTCTCATATAGGCCTTGCTAGCATCCCAGACCATATCCATAGAAGTATCCTTATTCATATTAATTTCAAAAAAATCCTTCATTCGCTGTTTACACTCTTCCACATTTTTCTGGTTTCTAAACACATTCTCATTTACGCGCCACGAGCGCCTATCTCTATTATACTTATTAATCTCTAACCATACTGGGCTATGGTCAGAAATAGCTCTTGCACAAATCTTTACCTTCTTGATCCTAGAAAAAAAATCATTAGTCAGCAAAATAAAGTCAATCCTAGAAAAAGATTGATGTCTATCAGAAAAAAAAGTATAATCCTTTTCATGCGGGTGTGTGTCACGCCAAATGTCTCGCAATTCCAAATCATCCTTCATTTCAAAAAAAGACTTAGGCAGTCTGGCATGACACGGAATACGCTTAAAAAAACCAGCCTTATCCATCTGTACGTCCAAAACGCCATTCCAGTCCCCCATAAAAATAAACGATTTGTAATCCAACTGAGTAAGCTTTGTGTGAAGTAAGCTAAAAAAGTCAGCCTGTTGTTGTTGTTGATTAGGAGCATACAGTCCAACTAAAAGCATTTTTTTACCTTCTAGCAACAAATCTATCATTACGTATCTTCCATGCTTATCTGCTTCAATTAAGTCCGCTGTTATAGCACTTTTAACATAAACAACCACTCCATTTTTCTTATTCATTGCAGAGGCAACAAATTGCGTACCCAGTCTTGAATTCAGTAAAAACTTTTGGTCCATAGCCCTAATATGCGTTTCTTGCAAACATATAACATCAGTCTTAAATTGTTTTAAATATAAAAAAACTTTCTTTCTCTTCTGAGGCGAATTTAATCCATTAACATTCCAAGTCAAAAATTTAGTCGCCATTCTTGTCGCCCCGAAGCTTTTGGAGCACCTCTTCAATGGCCTTGCCTCCTTTAGGCCGCGCTCCTCCCACTGCCTCGCTGTAAGTGCGCTTTGAAAATTCCATAAACTTCTGCTGGTCTTGTTCTTTTATTTGTTTTGCTCTTTTTAAAGCAGCACACGTCACCCTTAGCTCTCCAACATCAGCCAACAAAGTTGTAGTTTGATCCCCTCCAGCACCATCCTCCTCTGTCTGACCATCTTCAGCCTCATGAGGTTTTTCTTCACCAGATCCCTTTGCCGCTTCCAGAAGTGATAGTGGGGTTGCTTTTAAAACATTATTGTAGAATTCACGCGCCTGTGCCACAGTAACCAGACGGTATCTTTTACCTTCATGCATCGCCACCAGCCCCACTGGAATCTCCCATCTGAACCTTATATCACGTTGTTTAAGTTCCTGCACCAGAAATGCAAAGTCCTTTCTTCTCCTTAAAATCTTTGGAGGAATTTCCTTTAAAACCAAAACTTCTTGGTCAGCAACCACTACTTTAGTATCATAGGCAGCTTGGATAACTTCATCTCTGATTTCTCTCTTTGTAAAGTAAACCACCACATCTCTAGGTAGCTTCCTCTGTCTGGCAATCCATGAATTTACACGAAAAACTTTATCCATACATCCCTTTATTTCAGTTGCTGGCTGACCCAATACTGCTTCCAGGGCCTCAGAAATCAGCTGCTTTAAATCTTCTTTAATATTTTCTTTTAAGCCCCTAATTCTGATAGCATACTGCATCTGGTGAAACTGAATAAGGCTTAACTCTCTGTCCACTTTATCTTCATTCTCCAATACCTTTACTTCTAGTACAGCATTTTTTTGAGTCAAATCTTCCACTTTTTCTTCCAAACCTTGTACACATTCAGCCACACTTTCCACTGTAGACAAAATGTCTACCCTCATCGCACTAAATTTCTCTTCCATCCTCTCTTCTATTCTCTCCTCCATTTTTGCCAATTTATCACCCAATGTTTCTAAAATTACCTGGGTATGCTTTTCAAGGGCATCTTGTAAATCCTTCGATGTCAATGCAGCAGGAGGAAGCAAGGCTTGCA
This sequence comes from Vipera ursinii, assembly GCF_947247035.1. Taxonomy (NCBI): domain Eukaryota; kingdom Metazoa; phylum Chordata; class Lepidosauria; order Squamata; family Viperidae; genus Vipera; species Vipera ursinii. The sequence goes on along the minus strand of NC_139512.1, from coordinate 264,029,551 downwards.
ACGATGTCTGTTGCACCGGAGAAGTTCCAGCACTCCGAAGAGTTTTTGAAGGAGGTTTAGCCGCCATCTTTTACTTTCACTTGTGACACACTTTCACTTTAAGTTTAAAAAGTCCATTAAGCTCGAGAGTAAAATATAATAATCCTCTTCACCTTTTCCTCTTGTACCGCTCTGCCTGCTCCTTTTATTCCAGAGTCTTTCCTTCAGGCAGGGGTGGTCGCAAACGCCTGGCTCTGCTCCAAGAAATCCGGAGCAGAGACGCTGACCAGCTGGGAGTGACCCAGGCTACGGGGGAGTTCGATCCTTCAGCCGCCCAAGCTTTAAGCTCAGGCAGCCCCGGAGAACTCGACCCCTACCTGGGGCCTCACCCCCTCCTCTTCTCCCGAGGAGGGGGCTTCAAATTCACCCGAACAGCTGATCGGCGCTGTTTCGGGTGAAAATTACATAGCTGAGCCGCGGGCAGCCCGAAAAGGCTGTCTCCGGCGCCACGCCGCCACCGGAAGTCCACAGCCCCTCAAATATTAAAACACTGCTGTCATGTCACCCCAGTCCTTCTTTTCACTAGACTAAACAAAACCAATTCCTGCAACCCGTCTTCATATGTTTTAGCCTCCAGACCCCTAACCATCTTTCTGGATCTTTTCTGCACTCTTTCCAGAATCTCTACATCTTTTTTTATAATGTGGATGCAATATTCCAAGTGTGGTCTTGTCGTGGCATTGTAAAGCAGTATTAATGATCTTGATTCTGTCCCTCTGTTAATACAGCCTAGGATTGCATTGGCTTTTTTGGCTGCTGCCACACACTGCTATCTCATATTTAAGTGATTGTCAGTTGGATTCAGATGAACACATAGACATATTCGTAGGTACTATTCTAGCTTCCCAAATTGCAACTGTACTCAAGATCAGGAATCCTGCTTGGGAGCAGATAATAGTAACAGAGGATGGGGATTCTTGAAGATGGCAAGTCCACCTGCATCTAGTGGACTTCTTCCGTGGTACATTTATAAGTCTCCAAATATTTTTATTATGACTGTTTTATTCATTTTTATGCTTTATAATTTTAATTGTATTTCAATCTACCATCATCATGACATATGTTAATTCATTAATTCAATAAAATTCAAATTCAATTAATTCTATTTAATTATTAGTCAAATTCATATAACTACTCATCTCACCAAAAGCAACTGGGAGGTGTACTATGCCACCGACTACCAATCCTCTGAGATGATCCAGAAGCATACCATGATCAATGTATCTGAAATATGGCAATTGGTATTTGATTGGATTTAAAAACATTTTGTACACCCACAAACCAGAATAAGCAAAGAAGAGAAATTAGGGAATAGATCAGTTTTCCCAACCAGATGTTCTTGGAGGACAACTCCCACGTTTGCCCGTCATCATGATCTATGGCTAGAAATGAGGCAGGGATAAAAGATGAGAGAAACATCCTCTTTGTCAAATTTTCTCTCTTCCTCTTTCATTTGGAACCAAGTCGGAAGAAATGAGAGTAATTAATGCTGCCAGATCACATTTGCCTGAGTTCACTTTCTCTGGGATTTTCCTCAGGGCTGTCCCACTCAGCCCTCACAATGCACGATCAAACTGCGGCCGACATTTCTTCCACCCTCTCCCCACCCCCCACAGCTATACCTTACCACTGGATCCCTCTTTAGGGCTTCTTCCCACATTATCTCACCACCCTCCACGGCTGCAGTGTTAAATGTTACTAAATTATTTCCACAAAGGGTTTGGAGAACCCTCTCAAGTTTCTTTCCCATCCTTTTTGTCACATTCTTGGAAGGAGGTAGTCGAAGTCCCGGGTTGATAAAGGCTACACGCAGAACAATGGCAAGTTGGTCATTTTAAAAAAAACTTTTTAAATAGTCCAGGAAATAGCAACAGCATTTAGTCTTATATACCACTTCACAGTGCCTTACAGTCCTCTCTAAGCAGTTTACAGAGTCACCATTTTGCACCCAACAATTTGGGTCCTGATTTTATCGACCTCGTAAGGATGGAAGGCTGAGTCAACCTTGAGGCAGTGAGAATCGAACTGCCAAACTGCTGGCAGTCAGCAGAAGTAACCTGCAGTGCTGCATTCTAACCACTGGGCCACCTTGGCTCTTGCATTTTGAAATGCAATCAAAATGCAATTACACGGGTAATGCTAGTAAGCATCTTCCAAAAGAGGGGCATCCTTAAGAAGGGTGCTGGCAGATGTACTGGATTTAAACAGAAGCACAAGTGCCAGCTGGTCATGCAACAAGGGATTAAACTGAAAACTAGTTGGTGATAAAAATTTACTGCTAATAAAACAAGCTGGCTATTGCTGCTACTGCTGCTGCTATATAGGTCAGTGTCTGTGCCTCTATATTACAGCCCCAGGCATTTTTCTAAATGATTGACAATGGGTGATTCTAATATCTTTTTAATCTTTTTCCCCTTCCCCCACCAACCCCCCACCACTCCTTCTACTAGTTTGGGTACTAATAAGCTTCTATGGACACATAGGCATCCAGAGCATGTACCCGTGTAAAGTATAGGGTACCTCTTTCATTTTCAGGCCTTGCCCATCATGTATTAGCAAATCACCTTTCAGTGTTTTAGAGCAGCGGTCTCCAACCTTTCCAGCTTTATGAACCGGCAGCCATGGTAGTGGGGGGGGGAGAGGATGGTTCCCCGTGAACAGCGGTGATCACACACGCAGCTTCATTTACGCAAGCGGCGGGCCCACACTCATGCCACCTGCACAAATGAAGCTTCGCAGGCACATATGCTCAGCCTCCCACTCAACGCAAGTGGAGCTGCGCACGCGCTTGCCCGCTGCTTGTGCAGCCCGGTACCGAATGAGCTGTAGCCTGATACTGGGGCCGTGGTCCAGGGGTTGGGGACCCCTGTTTTAGAAGGCAGATTAGAAAGTACAAGTAGTCGATTTGTAACCAGGATTTCTCCCAACTTTGTGACCTTTTTTGGCCACAGTTGTCAAGTGAATCACTGCAGTTGTTAAGTGAATCATGTAATTAAACAAATCCTGCTAAACCTCCCCCCCCACACACACACACTGACTTTGCTTGTCGGACAACAGCTGGGAAGGTGGCAAATAGTAATCACGTGGCCCTGGGAAGCTGCAAACATTGTAAATACGTTCTGGTTGCCAAGCGTCCAGACTCTGATCATGTGACTGTTGAGATGCTGTGATGGTCATAAGTGCAAGAACTGGTCGTAGGTCACTTTTTCAGTGCCCTTGCATCTTTGAATGGTTGCTAAAGGAATGGTTATTAAATAAAAGGACTGTTTGTATTCTGATCTTTCCTATTGCTCTTTTTCTTCAGGAGGAAGGAAGTCATTTGCAATTCCCCCACCTTTCTTTATAGAAAAGTAATGCCACTGAAGCTTTTACAGTTTTGCTTTCTCTGCTGTTTACAGATGCTCAGGGTGTTTTCTTCATCTTGACAGACTGTGCCGGCTTCCTTAATTTATTTTTGTTCCTGGGCGTATCTCGTTTGTGCCAGGTTTTGACATTTCAGAATTCTAGGGCTTGTTAGGGATGCCTTAAGGGAAATACTATTTGTTTAGCAGCTGTAGCTGAGATTAGCCACAAAGCCTGTGGAAGTAAACAGGGGTTTTTTTACCCAGTCGTATCAGTGACTACGTTAGGAAGTTCAGCAAAAAATAAAAAAGGAGAGCTAAATGTGACCCTTTAAAAGTTAGTCAAACAGATATTGAGATGACTCATAGGAGAACTGAACTGATTGCATCTGTAGCTGCCCTTACATTAGTCCAGGGCTTTTTAAACTGCTGACACCAATGGTAGGTGGACCAAAGGTCAAAAGAGATGAGAGATGAAATGGGTCATTGCGTTAAAAGGAAAATAACAGAGCTGAAAACAAGGAGGACCAAGGAGATCTGAGAAAGCAATGAATGCCCTGAATCAGGCCCAACATAACAGTGGCCCTTGTCCCTCTAAGAGTGGGGGCCTAAAGCCCCAGATTGGTTTGGGTTCCTCAGAATGACCTCCAAGTCCATAAGGGCAGCAATGCCACAGGATAGCCAGAAGCATAGAAGCATGAGTTCATAAAAGAGAAATATTTTTGGAAGTAATGGTCTATTTGGGATCCCTTGCTCCCACCTATATGCTGGGTGAAGTTCTAGTCATACCAGTTGTGCTCAGTGGTGGGATTCAAATATGTGAACAACTGGTTCTCTGTGTGGATGCCGCTTCCGGAAGTCCATTCTGGGCCTGGGCAACAAAAAATTAGCTACCGGTTCTGCCGAAGTGGTGCGAACCAGCTGAATCCCATCACTGGTTGTGCTGGAGGCAAACCCTTGGAGGCTTTGTATAAAACTTTACATTTTTTATTAGAAGCAATCTCTGTACGTATTACTGTACCTAGCTCTTTAATTCCGTCTTGGATCATTGCCTTGCTTTTTTTGGACTCTGACCCTGTTTGGACTTTGACACGTCTTGCCTTGTGCCTTCTGCACCAGCATTATCTGCCTTTGCCTATTTAAACTTATTTAACTCCCTGTTTGCATGTTGACTGTGTGGGCAAATCTGAAACCACATGGTCGAGGAAGGACAAGTAACCCTGAAGAAGGGACCCAATGGAGTCAGCAGGATGCGATGAAGAAATTTGCCAAAGATGGAGAAGATATTCTCCTACCAAGCTGTTTTATTACCTTGTGATTATATTTATATACCGCTTTGGGAAGCCAAAGACCAATTCCTGGCCACTTACACAGTATGCAATGCCAGATAGACTATTTTGGCCCAAAATATAAACTCAGCCATTTGCTGTATTTTCAAAATGTATCAAAACACAATCCTGAGTCAGATACTTCCCTATCCAAAAGACTGAACCATATCTAATAGAGCACATCAAGAGCTTCATTCCAACACTGGGGGAATCCCTATTTTTAGAAGAAGGTTTTTTGGGAGGAATTTAAAGAGATACAAGTTGTACCTTAGGCATTTATCAACCAAGGTGTTATTTTTATTCCTTTAAAGTCCCCAATTCTCAACTTTACAAACCAGACCACTTATTTTGGCCCCCCTCACACTAAAGCAGGGCTTTTTTTCTCATAGAACGCTCAGAACGGAGTTCCGGCACCTTTTTTGGATGGAACCTTGTAGGGTAGGCAAGGCGGGTTATATGACGTGTGAGTTCCGGCACCTTTTTCTTTTACAAAAAAAGCACTGCACTAAATTATTCATAAAATTCATGCTCGTAGGCATCGGTTGAACTTTAACTTAATCCAAGGCTGGCCTACAATAGATAAATGTTGTTTCTGGAAATAATAGTGCAACACGAATCAGCTGCAAGGTGGTGTTTTTTTTCTTTTCAAGTCAGGATTCCTTCAGAGAGTTGCAAAATTACAATAAAAGTCTCTGGGCATAATTCCACCGAAAACCTTCTTATGAGACATCAGAACTCGGTAAGAGGTGTGGTTTCTGGCAAAATTATGCTTTGGCTCTCTATAATAATAAATCACTAGAAGGAGAGCATAGCTGCTTGCTGAGGCTTTCCCTTGCCAAAATCTGGTTAATTTTTCTAGTGATTTTTAGGGTGCCTAGAAAATGCTGCTCCAATGTCATGACAAGAATGTGGAAGACAGGGAATTCCTGGCTGCAGCCACACAAAGGGGAAAACCTTTGAAGAAAACGCTTGTGTTTTCCAAAGCGAAGAGACATTGCCACGGCCAGTGAAGTCTCAGCACACTTTATAAAGAGAAGTTCTAAATTAAGCCTCACAGCATTGCCCTTTCTGAGCTAATTAAGTTGCAATCTCCCCTGAGCAATAAATGAAGAATAAAAGATGCTCCATCAAAGGTCACACAGCTTTTGTCCTCCTCCTTCCAGTCAGCTTGCATTAAAAGTGAGCTCAAAGAGTCCTTTTGAGATATTTTCCCAATCCAGGTTGGCAAAGAAAGTGACCTTAAAACAGGCCAGAGGCACACCAGTATTTCCTAAAGATTAACAATGCTGGGACGGGTGATGTTTTTTTCCCTGAAAGAAAATACTCGTGTTTTTCAGCCATTCTGATAGGTGATAGATGGGTAGAAACACACTTGTTCCGTCTGAAAAACAAAAACAAAAAGGGTGTTAGACAAAGGTGCAGTTCCACTTTAGCACAATCTGAGTTTCCCGGCCTTCAAATATTATGGCTAGAGCAGAGGTAGGCAACCTTGGCTCTTTTATGACTCATGGACTTCAACTCCCAGAATTCCTGACTCAGGAATTCTGGGAGTTGAAGTCCATGAGTCATAAAAGAGCCAAGGTTGCCTACCCCTGGGCTAGAGGCTTACAATTGTATGAAATCCCAATATGTGCTCCTTGTTTAGAAGCACAAAGAACTGTTTTTCCCTTTGAAGCTAACAAGCCAATAAATAATAAGCAAAATGCGATGGCTCATCTCTTGATGAAATTAAACGGAATTTTTCCTCTCTGTAGCAGAGAGAAAAAACAGAAAACAGGCAGAGGCATCTGGCCTGTTGCTAACAAACTCTAGTCACTTCTATCCATGATCGCTTGCAGTTCCTGACACAGCCATTTTGTTTCACTGCAGAGATGGGTAGAAGCAGCTTCCAAAGCAGCTGGTGAGCCTTGTCAAAACATGGCTACTTTTGCAATGAGAAAAGAGGTACTTCCTTTTTGTGCTTTCACTCAAAGGCAGCTACAAGGGTGACAACTGATAAACGTAGCACCTCACTATCACAGCATAACCTCTACAATATATATGTGTTATGGCATCTCATCTACATACTACTAAAACTCTCGTCATGACCTTTAAGTGGGCAAAATAGGGCAATTTTTCAACCATGTTTATGGACTAATTTACAAAATGTGTCCAAAATCCAGGACCCACGGACTCTCGAGGAAATTTGGAGAAATTGTGGCTGCTTCAATGCTATTGGCTGCTGTTGTGCTGCTGCTGCGTTGGTCACACTGTTTTTATTTTCAATGTTCCGTGGTAGTTTCCCAGCCAGTTTCACAATCCCTTGCTCTCTCCCCCATCCAGCAGCAGCAACTTACCTTCCTGTTGGAATGGGAAGGGGAGGGAAGAAGAAAAGAAGGGTGGGAGGTAGAAGGAGGAAGGTATCCATATGAACTCTTCCTGGCCCATGTCACCCCAACACACTCCTCAGCCTTCCCCAACCTGCATCACCTCCCCAACCCATCCAACATTTCTTGTGCACCCCCACACACCATCCTCAACCTGCAGCCCACCTATCGCTCCTCCACAACCCATGCAGCACCCCTTGAGCAACCCCACACATCCTTCCTGGCCTGTATTGCCACTCAACACACACCACCAATGGCTAGCTTGATGCTTCTTGTGTGTTCCCAAGCACCCGCAGGCATACTTTCCAACCCATGCTATTCCCCTTGTGCCACAGGCTCCTTCTCAGCTCTGTAACCCCATGTATTGGGAAGGAAAGGAAAGGAAAGGAAAGGAAAGGAAAGGAAAGGAAAGGAAAGGAAAGGAAAGGAAAGGAAAGGAAAGGAAAGGAAAAAAAATTCTGATGCTCCTTGCCAGATTCCCACAAGGAAACTGAATGGGGAAGCTATCAGGAAATCAGAAGTTGCTCCCCACTTTTTTTTTTTTTGGCCAGTGGTGGTCATACTATTTGTTTAGGTAAGGAAATATTTCTGAAATGATGAGCCAATAGAGCCTGGGTTGTCTAGTTGGCATATACAAGGGTGATAACAAGATGCCATTTTTCATCATTTTGAAGAAAGCTGCAATCCTGACTCTGCATCTTGAGATGACAAATCTTTTGAATACTTCACATAATACTACAAAAGGGTCCTCATTTGTCCACAGTTAACAGCTTCACGTCTTTGCCAGGGATCTGTGAAAGCTCCTGTTCCTTCACTGGAGTTCCAAAGGTTAATGGATCCCTTAAGCAAAGTACGTAAGGGCTCAAACTCAACCCATGCATTCCTTTCCTACTTGCTTAATCTGCTAAATGCTGATAAGGTGCCTCAGCTAGTCCCCTTTTTCCTCCCTCACTGAGAGAGACTGGGAGTTAGAAAGTGCTGGTTTCTTCTTCCTATGTAAGCAAGTATTGTTTTTGAGGACTAATAGATCATGACATCCAATATCATACCATATACGCCCTGTTTCTTAGTCATCTTGCATATCAAGTGATTCATCTGTTAAGAGCAACAGCCTGTGAGTGCACCATGAGCCACCTTCTGCAAAGATTCAGGATTGCAGCTCATAGAAAGTGTCAACTCATCCATTTAGTCCTGTCAGCATTTGGCTAAGGAAGTGGATATTCTTCATGCAACTTACTCCAAGGGAATTTCCAATCATGATCCTTAACTTCTTTAATCTTTCCTGCATGCAGTATCATGGCTTTAAAGCATAGATAATCTGCATCTATAGATGAAAATGTAGACCGTCTGCAGTGCCATCCTGCTTGCAGCAGAGCAAATACGAAGAAGATGCCAGAATATAATCATGGGCATCTGCCTTTACAAGGGTCAGAAAAAATGTGATTAAGGCCTTGGCCTGACACTCCAACCAGCTGTTGCCAGATGTTATGGAGAAATGGGGGGAAACAAGATGTTCTCCTTTTGTGTCAGATGATTCCCTTTCCAGTTGGAGCAATGGATTCATATTGATTCTATATTTTCCATACAGAAATTGAGGAGCCTGCTTTCCAAAAGTACTTTCCCATTTCCATCTTTCCTTCAATTTGTCTTTAACTGCAACGCAAAAATGGCTTATCTGCCATTAAACACTGAGCATTTAGGTTTCATTCAATCCCTCACGTCTCTCTTGGCTTTCCTTTTCCATCCACACAAGATCCTTTCAGTTATTCAGTGCACATTTGGAGAGGCTGCACTTATAGAAATGTGGTTGACTTCTAGATGAGACTCTCTGATTTATTGGAATGTAAGTTATTTGATGGGTCCCATAGTACAGGTTTACCATTTTCAGCAGCCATATACAGATATTCCTCAACTTATGACCACAACTGAGCCAAATTCCTGTTGCTAAGCAAGACAGTTGTTAAGTGAGTTTTGCTCCATTGTACAACCTTTCCTGCCACTGTTGTTAAGTGAATCACTGTAGTTGTTAGGTTAGTAACACGGTTGTTAAGTGAGTCTGGCTTCCCCTTGACTTTGCTTGTCAGAAGCTCACAAAAGGTGATCCCGTGACCCCAGCTGCAACTGTCATAAATATGAGTCAGTTGCCAAGCATCTGAATGTTGATCACGTGACCAAGGGGATGCTGCAGCAGTCATAAGTGTGGGAAAAATGGTCACAAGTCACTTTTTTCAATGACATTATAACTTCGAATGGTCTCTAAACAAACTGTTGTAAATTGAGGACTACATGTAGAGAATGAGATACTGAAGTTCTCAGCTTTGCTCTGCTCACATGAAGACAAGTCTCCTGCTATCTCTTTACTTCAGTTTGCCAACATCTGTGGGGAACACTCTTGCAGTCCAGAAACATCTAATGGAGTGGAAGACAGGAGCCAGGAGAGGGCGTAGGAACCCTGCCCCTCTGCCATCATCTACCTCTGTCTCCAACTTCAGAATTTCTACAACTAAAGCTTATTTTAATCTCTGATTTGCTTACGATGGCAATGGGACGAAAACTGTGTTGATGCAGTCTGAAAACAGTTGGTTATGAGCCAAATGCTCTGCAACTTCTTTTTAGTTGCTGTTTGTTCTGCGAAGCAACAAAGAACCTTTGGTGTACTGTACATATGGTAAGCATTAATGAGCACTTAAGGGGTTTTTTGTTGTTCTTTGCTGTCATTGTACTTTTGCCCTGTGTTGTTCCCTCAGACACACACTTTTTAATGATAGTTTTTACATTTGTATACCCCAGGTCCTCAATGAGATGACAGAGAAAAAAAATATGGGAAGGATTCCAGCAAAGCTGCTGCCAAATTTTAGCTGCCTTAATGTGATGTGTAGAAGTAGGAAGAGTAAACAGGGCCTCCAAGTGCTTGAGGAAAGCTTTCACAGAACTGTGGCTGAATGCTACTATCTGCTGTGCATCCATTTGCATAAGGTCTTCTTAGTACTTTTTACCTGGCTTGTCCGAAAATCAAGATGATAGGACTTTGATCATACCGTCATGGGTGCTATTTTGACTTTTCTGACCAAATCTTGCAGATACCTCTTATTCTTCCTATAACAAACCCCCAACATTGGAGGCACCACAGAAAGTGTGGCAGCCATGTTTTGATGAACGTTGATGCATTGTGAGGGGACATGATAAAACCAATGCAACCTGTGACAAGATGACTCATGGAAAAGAAATTTCAAAACTACTATAATCTTATCCCACCCACTACACACACTTCCCTTGGTCTCAGAGATCAGTTCAGTAAAATAAAAATAGCAACCGTCTGGAATTGTATACATGCACCAAAAGACTAATACAGATTATACAAACAAATTTACACATGTACACATGCCCAGAAGAAAAAAAACCCAAGAAATATTTAATGTTGGCATATTTAATATTGAGAGAGATGGGCAGTTCACAAACATGATATATAAATAAAATAAATAAATAATATATATATTCTGCCACTTGATCTCTCCTTGTCTCCACTCTGGATTCTTAATTTTTTCTCCCAAGCCCCCTCCAGAAGCTTACCATTATTCATTCCAAAGACTGACTGCAAAGGTTTATGAGTTATTTAGATTTTGGAGATTAAATATTTCTACTACATTAGATTTGGAATAGAACAAGCAGCTTGTCTATATCCTTGGGCTACAAAAAATATCTGTAATAACATTGCTAGACAGTCATTCTGGCTGCATCAATCTTTGACTTCATATACGTTTTATCCAAGTTGGCATGGGTGCAAAATTTTTTATCTATAAAATACGGTGCTAATTGCTCACAATGGGCTCTAAGACTTCCAGCAATTGTCTCTTTTGGCTTATATCTAAACAATGTTCCTTGCTGCTTAAATAAATACATAAATAGTTTTGCTTTGCATTCCAAAGAAGTGTCACAAAAGACAGTTTTCTTCACTGTTAGAGAAAACATTTACTTATTTTTTTTTAATCACAGAGTGACAAGTAATAGAAAACAAAGAAAAGGCTTTGTTATTTGTGGTAGCCCTAAGACAAAAACAGAGATTGGCAAACAAATTGGGACTGAAAGCAGATCCAGAGCATTGGTTACACTACACTAGAAGTAACTCAAAAGTGCTGATACAGTAGATAGCATATTTATACCTGCAAACTACTCCATGTGATCCCTATAAATAGTAAATAGACTACCTCAACACAAACTCTGTTCAGTCCTTGGATCTCCCAGTGGACACTATTGATCTTTATTCAAGCTAAATGAAGCATGTTCTCCTTGCAGTACTACCCACTGCCTGTAGTAATATAAAAACTTCTTTGAGTTGCAAAATATAAACTGTAATGTATTGGGCCTTTTACTTGAACTGTTTTCACATGTCTTGAGATTGCCTAATTAGGGTGTCTGTGTAATGGTCGCTGGCTGCCCAGACATGCAGTCTCCAGGACGATCATTGGTTGGCTCTGGGGCGGGAATAGGTTCCTCAAACCTATTGGCCGCCGCCTAGTGGCCAACTGTATAAGTAGCTGTGTAGAAGCCTCTGTTCTCATTTCTGTTCCTGTTACTACAATAAAGCAATGTTCCTATTTGAACCCTCTCGTCTCACCTCTTGCTTCCAAGAAACCCACTACACAACATAAACCTTAGTGTTTTGTTTCTATAAAGCTGAACTTTTGCTACAAAGTTTGTATAGACCTGCAGAGGCACACAAGAATAAAAGACCAACCTTTTCAGTATTGCTTATATTATTATAGTATCAGAGTTACAAAATGGGATGAGTGGGGAAGAAAGGGTCTGTGTTACTATCAAAGGAGAAGATATAAGAAGGAGGAAAGAAGAAAATTTGCAAACATGTAGGGAAGCAGAGGGATTGGTAAGGAAGGAACAATCCCTAAAAACAAAAAATAGGAACTTGGAAGATTGGGTCACATGGAAGCCAGTCAGCAAGTCAAAATTGCAGACTGGACAGTCTTGTGGTGACCATAGTCTGGACTGAGGTTAAGTAACATCTGAGAGTAGCATGGGAGCCAAACACTCAAGCTGCCATCCAGAAATGCCCTAAGACACTCAACTTTGGTTACAAATTGAAATGAATGGTTTAAGCCTACCTAGGAAATACACCTAAGTTATTCATTCAATTAAAAGATTACTGAGTCACCCCAGAGCCAGTTTTTGACATGGAAAGACACTTTAAAGTGCCTTTTGATAGTCCGTTTCCCACCAGCTCTGCCTTCTATTCTTCACTATCATAACTGATGTCTTCAAAACAGATGGGTACCATCACAGATGGTAATGCTCTCCAGATCCACAAAAGAAAGAAGTCCCTGGAATGGAATGGAATGGAATGGAATGGAATGGAATGGAATGGAATGGAATGGAATGGAATGGAATAGAATAGAATAGAATAGAATAGAATAGAATAGAATAGAATAGAATAGAATAGAATAGAATAGAATAGAATCTGGAAGGGACCTTGGAGGTCTTCTAGTTCAGGCCCCTACTCAAGCAGGAGAACCTATACCATCTCAGACAAGTAGCTGTTTAGCCTCTTCTTAAAAATCTCCAGTAATAGAGCACTCATAATTTCTGGAGGCAAGCTGTTCTACTGGTTAATTGTCCTCACTGTCAGGAAGTTTCTTCTTAATATCAGGTTGCTTCTCTCTATGATCAATTTCCAACCATTGTTTCTTGTTCTGCCCTCAGGTGCTTTGGTGGATAATGTGATCCCCTCTTCTTGGTGACAGCCCCCAAAATACTGGAATACTGCCATCATGTCTCCCCTATTTCCTCTTTTCTTTAGACTAGCCAAACCCAAGTCCTGCAGCCGTTCTTCGTATGTTTTAGTCTCCAGGCCTTTGATCATCTTAGTTGCTCTTCTCTGAATTTTTTTCCAAACTCTCAACATCCTTTTTGTTATATGGTGACCAAAATTGGCTGCAGTATTCCAGATGTGGTCTTACTAGGGTTTTATAAAGTGGTACTAATACCTCATGGGATCTTGATTCTATGCTTCTGTTTATACAAACCAGGGTTGTATTAGCTTTTTTGGCTGCTGTTGCACTCGGCTAGCTCATGGTTAAGTGATCATCCAGTAGGAGTCCAAGGTCCTTCTCACAGTTACTGTTTTTAAGCCAGGTGTCACCCAACCTGTACTTGTACCTTTGATTTTTTTCCAGCCTAAATGTAAAACTTCACTTTTCTCCACATTGAAACTCATTTTATTGGATAGGGCCCATTGTTCAAGTTTGTCAAGATCTTTTTGGATCCTGAGTTTGTCTTCTGTGGTGTTGGTTACTCCTGCCAGTTTGGTGTCATCTGCAAATTCGATGAGTTCCCCTTCAATTCCCTCATCTAAGTCATTGATGAAGATATTGAAGAGTATTGGGCCTAAGATGGAACCTTGTGGTATCCCACTGCTTACTTCTCTCCATGTTGATGTAGTGCCATTGAGGATTACTCATTGAGTAAGGCTTGCCAGCCAGCTACAGATCCATCTGGTGGTGATGTTGTCTATTCCACCTTTTTCTAGTTTACCAAGGAGTAGGTTGTGGCCTACTTTATCAAATGCCTTACTGAAGTCTAAGTATATTATGTCCAAAGTATTTCGCTAGTCTGTAGGTTTGTCAAAGAATGAAATAAGATTGGTTTGGTATGATCTGTTTTTAACAAACCTGTGCTGGTTACTGTTATAACTTTGTTTGCTTCTAGTTGTCTGCAGATCTGTTTTTTAATTATCTTTTCTAGGATCCTTGCAGGTATTGATGTTGAACCGATTGGTCTGTAGTTTCCTGGATCTGTTTTTTTTTTTTACTTTCTTGAAAATGGGAACCACATCAGCCCTTTTCCAATCCTCAGGCACTTCCTTGGTGCTCCAGGATTTTTGAAAGATGTGGTGCAAAGAGGTTCAAGTGGAGCTATTCTTGTTAGGTCTTCCAAAAATGAGAGAACTTCTGAATTAGTTATTTTTGCTGCCAAAATAATTGGGGCTAACTCCTTGGTAGTAATCTGTCAATTTTTGTTAATTAATGGGATTGTTATGAGCAAGCCTCAAGGAAAGAGAAATGGACAGGAGGAGGCTCATATGGGTTGACAATTATTGCCCTATCTGACTTTGGCAATGTATGGAAATTTGGAAATTCTGGCAGTAAGGCACCATTAATGACCATATTGCTCATGACGGATGATGATAATTGGTAATGAATCATGTGAAGATTTCCCTGCAGACATCTCCTATCTTTCCTTTGCCTTTACTGCACAGGACAACAGTGTTAGAGTGAAGTTGTCATAACTCTTGAGTTCCAACAAGAGATTTTCATTTCTCTCAATTCCCAAGGTTTATGATTTGGCTGACCTTTTCTGGTTAAAATTTCAGCTCTTGTGTCAGAATAATGTTGATGAGAAAAAGTGTATAATTTATGTGACAACAGAGAATCAGTGAATCCAAATGCCTGTGAAAAAACAGGATCAGGCTCTTCAAAAGTAGTGTTCTTAAGCTTGCATAATATCTGTTGTTTAGTTCATTAAAATGTCAATTGAGGAATACCATAGTGTTCCCTTAAATCTCATGAGTAAAGTAAATCTGTTGCTAAGCCTTTCCTTCCAAATTAATTTCTTGTCTCTGCAAAAGCAGCATTCTGAAAAATAAGTGAATTTGATTATATATTATGATTTTCTATATTCTGGGCAGCAAATTTATGTAATTAATTAATTAGAATCTGGGATTTCTTTGCTTGTTTTGTAAGAGTCTTGAAACTTAGTCAATTGAGGCTGTTTTCCAGTTAAATACTATCAATGTACCAGGAACTATAAGTTTTTAATCATTTATTTGTGGAACGAAGACCTGGACATAGCTATGAATTCATGGATTTCTTTCCATTTCAAGCTGCATTGGCTTCCAGTTGCCCTCCGGGTGAGATTCAAGGTGCTGGTGATGACCTATAAAGCCCTAAATGGCTTGGGTCTGGGATATCTGAGGGAACACCTGCTGCCGGCATCAAGTTCCCTTCGTCCTGTGTGCTCCCACAGGGAGGGCCTTCTCAGGGTGCCGCAGGCAAAAGATTGCCGGCGGGCAACACCCAGGGGGAGGGCCTTCTCTGTGGGTGCGCCTGCTCTTTGGAACCAGTTACCCGTAGAGCTCAGGACTGCCCCTGATTTTCGTTCGTTCCGCCGGGACCTGAAGACCTGGCTCTTTGAGCTTTCCGGCCAGGACTGAGAATTTTAATTTTTAACTTATTGTAATTGGGTTTTAATTAGAGTTACAGGGGTTTTATATTTTACTCAAGGATAATTTAATTATTTTAATTGTTATTAACTTTTTTGTATTGTAGTGTTATTTTTAATTGCCTTGTGAACCACCCTGAGTCCTATGGGAGAACGGCGGTATATAAGTTAAATAAATAAATAAATAAATAAATAAATAAATAAATAAATAAATAAATAAATAAATAAATTCAACACATATAATTCTATCCATTCCTTTTTATAAGGAACCAAGCCCTTGTTCAGTTTCTACCTCTTATAAAAAGAATCCCTCAACAGTATAGTTGACATCAGGGGTGGGACCTTAATTATGCAAATTCTCTTCTGATCTCATCAAGTCCTCTTTCCAGAAAACTTCAGCTAGTTTCTGTAACATAATAAAAGTGGGCCTCTGTTAGGCCAGCCACAGTCATAACAGAGAGATAACTCCTACAGCTCTGTATTGGTTTGGGCTTCGTAATTTCTTTTACTTGGAGGTTGGTGAGAGAGATCAAGCAAATTATGACACTTGCTTTGAATTATACTTCTATATCTTTGATATCCTTGACTTTGTCTGCATATGATATGTGGCCTATAGTTTCAAAACTAATGGGCACTAGAAGCATAACTGGATAAATTTTCCTTATCTTAATTTTCTCCTGTAAATTTTAATTTTAATTATTTTTACTGATTTGTCCCACTGGTGGACATACGTCAGAGGAATGTTCCATTAGTGGGAAGGGCAGGAAGGACTTTTCCTCTGCGTGCCCCCAATCTCCTCCAGAAACTTGAGGTTCCTCCTGAATATCCATTCAAGTGATGCAAGGATTCAGAAGAATGGAAAAACCACTGCATGCAGAAACATCTACTTCTGTAGCACTGGACAGAATGACTAGCACTTGGAATCTAAGTATTGTATAATCATGTAATACTGGAGGAATGCATGGAGTTGATTACATTCTGCTCTGAATTTATCATAAGAAAATATTTGTAGATTCCAATATTTGCAATAAAAAAGTTTAAAGAATTGATCTCAATGCTTTATTTTTCACAGGGCTATATGTGGCAAACTAATTCATCAAAACATGGATTTTTAAAAATAGAAAAAATAGGACATGGCTTCTATTATTCTTTGGGTTTCCCCTGCTCCATCTTCTTCAACTTCAATTACTATAAATGGGAATGGTGTCCGGTGGTAGCTGGGTCCTCAGGTGACAATGCTTTCATCAAAATGACAAAAGCAGTGTTGCAGTGCAAATTCCTTTCTTTTGTTGTATGTATACAGTTTTGTGATGCAAATAGAAAAAGGAGCAGGGCTTGTGTGGCAACACAATTTTCATTATTCTGATCCCTCCCCTTGCAGTCCCATGAATATTCTTGGCCCAAGGCCTGGCTAGCTAGAAATTGGAAATGTTGAAGACTACCGTGTCTATAGAAGGTACCAGGCCAGGGAAAAGTGGCTTAAATTGATAAATGGTTGCCATAACCAATGACATCATTTTGCTCCATCCATTGAAGTATTAGTGTCTGACTCTGAAGATTGAAAACTGGATCTGTATTGCAGTAATTCCTCAATTCTTCAATTACTATTTTCCTCTTTACTCATCGTCTTCACCAATAGAAATTATTTTCTTCTGGACAGAACCTTCTCTCTTTAGTACCTAAAATTATGGAAAATTGAATAATGAACAATTTGTTATCATTTCATTAGCTCTGAGTTGCCTAAGATGGCTGCTTCATACTATCTAATAGGACCAGCTCTGCTCCTTACTTTTTCATTCCTAGCCCAAATTTCATCCAAGTACTGTAACACTGAGAATTTCCAGAACCTGCTATTAGATTTAAAGGAATTAGTCACATAATTTTAAAAAAGTATTTACCTCAGGCTGTTGGGTTTTGCTTTTTTAGTCTAACTTTTTTTTGTCAAATATTTCATTTCAAGCAAGCTTGTTTATATACAGTTAAGTACAGCACTGCTAAAGTTAGCTTTACAA
Source organism: Vipera ursinii (assembly GCF_947247035.1). Lineage (NCBI taxonomy): Eukaryota > Metazoa > Chordata > Lepidosauria > Squamata > Viperidae > Vipera > Vipera ursinii. Next base: position 264,012,236 of record NC_139512.1, on the reverse strand, counting down.
AGGGATTTCATTTAGTTAATACCAGAGGATTTAAGCTAAATATTTGCTTTATATATTTTCTGAGAACCAAGTACAGAAGATCTAGCTACACATTGCTTTCAGGAAAGCGTAATGTTGATCACAAAATCTTTTGAGCTCCAACTGACTGAGGATTCCACTAAAAAACCTCTTCCAAATGATAGCTGCCGAAATCTATAAACTCAGAGATTTTTATAAATGCCATTTTAAAGAATATTTACTTGTTCATGAATGTTCTTATTCAAAAGACAAATTTCTTTGAGATTTTCCTTTAAAAAGCGCCTGTGTGTTTGAGAGGTAGAACATCTGTCTGTCTGTCTGTCTACCTATTATCTGTCTATCTTTATGCAAATTTGCATGTGTGTGTGTGTGAAAGTGGGGTGGGGAGACTGAAATGCTTTTCTCTTTCTCAAAAAATAACTTTTTTCCTGAAAATAATCACCTCTTTTTGGTTCCATCACGAATGTCTGTGTTTTACTTTCCTTGTGGACAGAGAAGAAAGACAAAGCTTGGTAAGAAATATGTCTTGTGGCTAATGCATAATCCCACCTGCTTTAAATCAACTGTTATGTAGCTAGTTTTCCTAGCAAAAAGTAATAACAGGTTGACAATCAATATACAGAACATTGGGACTAAAAAGCCCACAATGATTTAACATTTATTTTTGATCATTAATTCTACAGATTTGTTAGTTCTGACAGTGGCTATAGGAAGATCTCAGCCAGTAACTATTTCATTTATCTATGAGTTTAGGACGCTGAGCTTGTTGATCAGAAGGTCGGCAGTTTGGCGGGTCGAATCCTGAGTGCCGCATAACAGAGTGAGTGCCTGTTACTCGTCCCAGCTTCTGCCAACCTAGCAGTTCAAAAGCATGTAAAAATGCAAGTACAAAAATAGGGACCACTATGGTGGGAAGGTAAGAGCATTCCGTGCGCCTTTGGTGTCTAGTCATGCCGGCCACATGACCACGGAGACGTCCTCGGACAAGCGCTGGCTCTTCGGCTTTGAAACGAAGATGAGCACTGGCCCCTAGAGTTGGAAACGACTAGCATGCATGTGCGGGGGAACCTTTACCTTTACCTTTATTGTACCTGGACAAATAACATTCTCCCTCTTTCCCAAATTTTCCCCTCCCAAATGCTTAAACTGTGTCTAAGTGATTTTTTTCCCCATCCATTGGCACTCATGTTGTGGCAGAAAGATGAATCTGACATTGTCAGTCTGGAATCAGGAAAATTTATTAGTTCCTCTGCAAATAGCTGCTTGTTACTCAAAGGAACATTTTAAAATTTCTCTGATATGCTTTGAGCATCACTTATAAACCACTTTCACAATTCATTGATCAAAATCTAAGCTTTTGACTGCAGGAAAGATTGGGTGGGATTTCCACACAAACCCTAATTTCAAAATTCTGGTAGTTTATAAATTCAGAACACTGTCACACTGCTAACTTTAATTATTTAAATAACTATCTCTTCACCTGGAAATCATAGTTTGAAGAGACAAGTATTCCTGTATTCTCACTTGTCATCAAAAAAATTTTTCCTGACACCAAGCAGGCTAAAATCATACATTCTCTTGTTCCACTGAATTCATTGGAGTTTACTTCAGATATATATTGTATACATTTAGGACAGCCTTCTTTAATGTTCATAACACATAAAGCATGGTGAATTTGTGGCATAGGCTTCCCTCTGTGACATTAAACTATCCACTAGTCCCAATTTTGAGCTAAAATAAGGCACTAATAAAAGCTGGAATAACCAAAAAAAATGACTGTCTCCATAGAAACCTATACATGAAAATGAGTACAGCATGTAGCAGTTTCTCTTGCCCTGTCACCATACCACTAAGGAAACAGTGCATTATAAATGAAGAATTGGGGTGGGTGTTTTTTGCCAGAAATATGGTTATTTATAAAGAATTGCTATGCCTTTTGTTTAAACATGAGTATGTAAGAATGATTATTTTGAAACAGATGTTTCTTTCTCTGGATTCCAACAAAATGAAGTCCTGTTTTTTCCTTTGTCAAAATGCATCCTCTCTTGGCAACCTCTGAAGCAGTCTTTACTTACTCAGGGTAAGTATTTCAAGCCTGTGGTAAGACTTACCTTGCACCCAATTCACCTTGAAGCTGAACCGTTGAGTTCTTGGTGTTCTCTGAGCTTGGTTATTTTTTGCAGATATTGCATTACCAAGCTAGGTAACATCATTGGTAATAAAAAAGGAAACAAAAGGAGATATCTATGTTACGAGAGCAATTCAGAAATAAACCTCCATTTGGTTATCAATGACAGACACTCGCAGATACAGAACTTTTATTATATACATTAGAAAACTACAACATTATATTACTTTTTGACATAATTGCCATTCAAATTGAGGCACTTGTCACAACATCTTATAAGGTTTGAAATTCCTCATAGTAGCTGCTCAGCGCCAAATCTGGGCTATGGAGGGTGGGGAATAATCAAAAACATCCCACTGGAACTGCTTCAAAAGTTCTTGGGTGCGTCTAATGGTGTGCAGGCGAGCATTATCATGAACCAACACTGTTATGTATTCACATGTTAATAACGTTCATATATATATATATAAACAGGGCTGAGGTAAAGCCGCGGCAGCTTTTGACAGCTGTCAAAAGCTGCCGGACAGAACTACGCAGGCGCCAACCGACTGACAGCTCTCGGCTGTCAAAATCACCTGGCAACAGCACGCGCTACCGATGACAGCTCCGAGCTGTCAAAACCAGCCGACCCCGATTGGCGGAAGCGAACGGCGCGGGAAACCCAGCTCAGCCCTGATTGGCCCAACTGTTGACAGCTGCGAGTATAAATAGGAGCAATGTTCTTCTGTTCTTTTGCCTGGTTTGTAATAAAGTTAAGTTGCTTAACTTCGCTGTCTCGCCTGCTTCTTCCACAAAGCAAACACCACACTGGAAGTGATGCCATAGAAAATCCTGCCAAATGTGAAGATGCTAGTGAAGTTCATGGAGCATGGTTCGACCATCAATTCAGAAGTCTACTGTGAAACGATGAGCAATCCATAACAAGCATTGGGGCAAGCAGCTGGAGGGCAACATTCATGCCTTAAAGAATGAAAACGTGACTTTAATTTTAATTTAATTTAATTTAATAATATTTATATACCGCCCTTCTCCCTGAGGACTCAGGGCGGTTCACAGGGCAGAATAAAATACTAAATACAAACATTAAAAAGAGATTAAATGATTGCCCAAGTTAAAACAATTGGAATACAATTCTAAAAACCCCAAGATAAAATTAAGACACCAAAAATAAAACAACCCCACCAATCCCCATCAGGCTAGGGGATTTACACTTTGATTGTACTGGATTTTTTTAAATTTCTCAGTTTACTTCTTAGAACTTGTAAAGTTCACTCAATCTGGATTTTTAGACAACCTTTCAAGACAATTATATTGCACCAGACCTTCAACTCTAATTAGATTGATTGCTATTCATCTAAAGAGAAAGTTGATTTATTATGTATAAATACTGGCCTTGCTAATAATAGATTTATTGCCACTATTGTAATTTATTACTATTGTGGCACTTCACATGTTGTAAAATAGCCCTTCAAGTCTTTTGATTAGGAAAGACTATTAAAATTGTAAAAATAACTCAATGATGTTTTTCTTGAGCTCAGTCATGTCCAGTTCTCAAACATTGCTTCAGCAACTCTTTGCAGCTTTCCTGGCAAGGTTTTTCAGAAATAGTTTGCCATTGCTTCCTTCTTAGGCCTTAAAAAAAGTGTCTGACCCATGGTCACCAACTGAGTTTGAGCTTTCTAGCCTCATGCTTTATCTACTACACGATAACATTGACCATATAACTATAAATTGAAAAAGTGGATTTTTATTATGATATATTATGGTTATTTGTTATAAGTTACTGTAATTACCTTATTACTTTAAAAAAACACAAATTTCTAAAAGAAAGAAACCATTCATCTACATTCTTAAATTAATTTTAATAAAAAGAGATGAATTCTTAATTATTATGCAGCTGGAAATTTCTTGTTCCAGAAATCTACCTGATCCGATCTCACAGCACAGAGATTATTTTTAATTACCTTTCAGGTTAAGTTTAAGTGACAGAATTTCTGGCTTGTTGCAGAAATGTGTTCCAGAAATGTACAGAACAAGAACACAAATGCTACTTGCAAACTCTTTTTATGCAGATGGAACAGAACAAATCCTTATTAATTATCTCATCAATCACTGAAAGAATATATTATTTTTCCATGGCAATGGAAACTGCGACTTCAATTTTTCCCTTGCTCTGGAAAGGCAAATAATTATTCTATAGGCTAACTGGCCCAACCAACAGCACACCATCATCTCTTGGCAGAAAGCAATGAAATATAATAATATATTAGTGTAAATTTCCCATGTTATTTCCAATAATTGAGCATGTCTGCCACAGACAGCGTTCTTAACAAGAAAATGATAACAGTGAAAAAGTTGATAATCTTACAAAGATTTGACTTTGTTATCATTGCCCGCTTTAGAGAGAAAAATAACTTATAAGGGCATGAATTATGGTAAAGCTTATTAAAATAATTTATGAATGGCTTCGAAAGTACTAATTGTCTCCCTAATTTTTAGCTTTTCCTTTATCCTTAGACATGAAACCAGAGGACAACTCTATTACATAATAAAGAAAACAGATATATTTCTTATTCTGCAGAGCATAATGGCACTGTTTTGCGGTGGTTCTCCTCCTATCTCCTGGGCCGCTCGCAGTCGGTGTTGATGGGAGGGCAGAGGTCCTCCCCGAGGCCTCTTGTTTGTGGAGTTCCTCAGGGGTCGGTTCTCTCGCCCCTCCTGTTCAACTTCTATATTAAGCCGCTGGGCGAGATCATTTGTGGTTTTGGGGTGGGGTATCATCAGTACGCTGATGATACCCAACTTTTTTTGTCCACCCCAAACCAACCCAGCGATGCCCTCGCCGTGATGTCCCGTTGCCTGGAAGCGGTCCGGGTCTGGATGGGGAGAAACAGGCTTCGTCTCAATCCTGCCAAGACTGAGTGGCTGTGCATACCGGCATCTCGGGTCAACCAGACTATTCCATCTCTAACGATGGGGGGGTGAGGTGTTACCCCCCGTTGATAGGGCTCGCAACTTGGGCGTCCTCCTGGATTCACAGCTCACTTTTGAAGACCATATAGGAGCCGTGACCAGGGGGGCTTTTGCCCAGGTTCACCTGGTGCGCCAGTTGCGACCCTACCTGGACTGAGATGCCCTACGCACAGTCACTCATGCGCTCTTGACCTCCCATTTAGACTACTGCAACGCTCTCTACATGGGGCTGCCCTTGAGGACCACCCGGAGGCTTCAGCTGGTGCAGAATGCAGCCGCGCAAGTCATGATGGGGGTCTCCTGATACTCCCATGTAACACCTCTACTCCGTGAGCTGCATTGGCTTCCGGTTGCCCTTTGGGTGAGATTCAAGGTGCTGGTGATGACCTATAAAGCCCTAAATGGTGAGGGTCTGGGATATTTGAGGGAACACCTGCTGCCAGCATCAAGCTCCCTTCGTCCAGTGCGCTCCCACAGGGAGGGTCTTCTCGGGGTGCTGCCGGTTAAAGATTGCCGGCGGGTAACACCCAGAGGTAGGGCCTTCTCAGTGGGTGCGCCTGCCCTGTGGAACCAGCTGCCTGCGGAGCTTAGGACTGCCCCCAGCCTCCGTTCATTCCGCCGGGACCTGAAGACCTGGCTCTTCGAGCTCTCTGGCCCAGGCTGAGAATTTTTTTTAATTTTAATTTTAACTGGGTTTTTATTTTTCTCAGGGTTTTATTTAATCTTTTTAAATTTGTTTTAACGTTTGTATTGACTTTCTTTTAAATGCCCTGTAAACCGCCCTGAGTACTTTGGGAAAGGGCGGTATATAAATCTAAATAAAATAAATAAATAAATAAAATATATAATGGAACACTATTCTCAACATGGATTGTTTTGATCCTTTTGCTGTATATAAAAATAGCATCTTTAAAACCCCAAACCACCTTGTGGCTAAACAGCTTGGTGTGCAGGGGGCTCATGTCTTCTCTGTAGCTGATTTGCTACAGCAAAATCCTTATATGTTAGGAGAGTTGAAGCTCAAGCTGCCTAAATGAAGAGAGAGAGCTGAAGAACTCGGATTAGAGAGAGTTGCATTGCAGCAAGAGCAATCTAATGGCACTTTAAAGCCTAATGAAGGTATTATCACGCAAGCATTTGTGGCTCATTAGATGCATGGAGTGACTTGTGCTGCCCCAAAATATATACAGTAATTTGTTAAATTGTGTAAAAGTGCCATGAAACACTTTGTGGTGTCTACCTTGTCCAGCGATGGCTAGTCCAAAGTAACTATTCGTAGCGCTTCAACATAATGAATCATATCTCAGGTATATCCAGTGCCAGTGATAACGAACCCATGACATGGAGCTAGGCAGTTCTTGCGAGAATGGGGTGTGCTCTTATGCAGCCACCAGACTCTCCAGAGGTCTCACAAGAGGGCCATGCTCTCGTGAGCCACACAAAATCAAGGCGTGCTTTTACACTGTTTGTGGAAGTACAGAGGCCACTGAAGAGAATTCTCTGAAGCCACTTCAAGAAAGAAGACCTTGTGTGGCTTGGAGAAGCTTCAGGTAGGCTGCAGCAGCCTAGCAACAAAAAGAGAACACCGTCTGAAGGTAAGTGGCATGGGGCAGATCCTGGGATTACACACACAATTGGACTGTTATTTTTTTAAAAAAAATAAAAAAAATTAAAAAATGAATATGTAAAGAATTGTTTATTTCTTATTTGGGGGATGGGTGCCATGCCAGCAGTCAAGTGAGGCATTTTCTGAATTTTTGACACAGTTTCCCCATAACTGCCCTATACACGTTTCTATTATCTTCATGCTCTACATGTACAGAATAAGTGGTTTAAAATAACAGTGCTTCTGTTTACCACTTGGTGTCACCCAAAGTATCAGAAAAGTACAATGAAGCCAGCAGCATAAACCACGCTAAAACCAGGTTTGATCATTCTGCTTGCTTTCTGAAACACAACGGTAATGTAACAAGTCACTGGTTCATGGTTGCATCCTTCACAGTGGTACATTTTAGTTCTTGTAACTGTAGCTGTTAAACTAAAATTTCTACAGCTGAATGCTTAGTAAAAGTTTGCATCTTTCTGAGGTGAAATTATTCATATTGTGATCCCATTGCATTTGGTAGCATTGTACTGGATTTGGAGTGGCTAGGAATCTTTCTTTACAAAACATGTTATGTTCAGGCTCAGAAAAACAAGTTGTTTTTCTTATTTTACTGTCTCTCAGAACAGGCAGAAGCCCAGGAATGTTTTAATGCTAGCTAAAAGCAGCAAGTAAAGTTCATGTACCTCTCTTGTCACAGCTGTTCAAGGACGTAATAAAAAATAAATATAAATTAACTGGCATTTCCATTAACTCCATTAATTATTCTATCTGTTAGGAATTAAACCCACTGCATAATAGCGATGGGTGTCTGTTTTTTGTTTTTGCTCAGATCATTCTTTAATATTAATTAAAGCTCTTTAGTGTGGGTAGAATATTCTAACCTATTTGTCCTCTTATTTAACCTTTTGTATTTCAGCAGTAAATATAGCTTATTTTCATGCCAATTACAGCCAAAAAGTACGGTCACCTGAGACCCCTTTTTGTGTTATGTACATGTTATTCTTTAATTGGACCAGAAAGAAGATTAACCCTTCAAAACCCACAGCATAAAATATAATACAAAACAAAATGTACTCTCTTATTTTGATTTTACTAAAGAGCTCCATTAGGATCATTTCTATGAAATTGCTCACCAAAGAGGTCCCCCCAGTCTGTAAACATCTCCAGGATGTTACCTTTATTAGATAACCATCTGGATATAAACATAATTTATGCTTCCTTTATAGCATTTGGAGGTATGAGTGAAGGAGATACATGGATTTAAAACTTAGCCAAGACAATATGATATCCATGCTGGACTAACCCTGAAGGAGACAATCCATGAAGCTCAGTAGGTGACTTTGAGCTGGTCACCATCTTTTAGCTTAACCCATTTTTCAGATTTGTGAACCTAGAATAGAAGAACTATGTATGAACCCTACACCTCTGGTCTAGACAGAATAAAAATGTATCATAGAACAATTGTACTGCTTGTAGGAATGGGGTGGGAAGACTGAATTATATCCAAGCCCAATTCTTTCCCAATAATCCTCTGAATTTTGTCTATGTCTAAATCTATATCTATGTCTCAGAGTGCTTTTAAATGGAGAAACTGGCTGTAGACAGTATTGGTGCTTCCTCCATCTTCCAATACAATTGTTGCTTAGGGTGCAAAGCTAGGAGCTGATCCAGAATTTGGTGGGCAATTATTATTGAACAATTGTACCCCCATTGATAGGAGGAGTTCAAAAAAAGCACCCTGAAAAAGATTGTGGATGCCATGGAAAGAAAGTCATCAGGATCTGCAAAGATGATTCTGATAAATGGGGAGGGCTTAAACAGTCTTTGGGAGCTCTCTGTCAGTGGAAGTTATGGGAGAGCAAACAAAGAGAGGAAGGGAAAACAATGAATATATACATGGGTGAATATCTATGCTCCAGTTTAAATAATTCTATAGGTAAAATATCACCCGTTACAATATAGATAAGTAAGTATGAAGAGGATTTGTGAATCAAATTAAAATTGGATTTAACCTATGGATGAAGAACCTTTTATAACATCTTTTGAAATCTTAGCTCAGTTAAGCTTAATTAATGAACAAACGACAGGACAAAAAGAAGTCATGATTGAAGTCAGTACTAAAAATGTGTGTCTTGAGCAAGATATTTAGGAAAAAAACAGAAAGTGATGATTTATTTATTAAAGACTGCTGCAGTTTAACTAAACACATATTTGCAGAGTCAGGTCCTGAGGGCTGTAATTTTTCTCTATTTGTTATAATCTGTACTTCCAGATACTTTTTCATACCAGTGAAGCACTCCATTCATGCCCTTTTAGAAAGTAGTGAAGACTATTTTAGCACTTAGAAGACCTTTGGATGATTTGCAAATACCTACCTGATACCATCAATCCAAATATTAACGTTTTTGATTGGAAAAACAAAACAGTCAGGGCATTAAAACAGTTTTGTTTTTGTTGAATCTGTTTTTCTTCTCTGTGTAGTTCATCCTCCATGAGCCTGGAGGGATTGCAAAACAAGTTGACAAAATTGCGTAAAGACAGAGCAAGATTCAGGTTAACTCATTATGATATTATGTGAATTGAAGATAAGTTACGTGCTGTAGATTAAACACTGTTTCAATATATAAGCATCTGTAAAATGCCCAAATAAAATACAGTCTCTAGATTCCTGGGAAATAAATTTCCTGCAGCAGTTCACAAATGAAATATCCTTCTCTCGTAAGTATCCTCTGGTCTAAGGATGATGGTAGAATGTAATATGGAGGAGATGAACAATGATTTCTTAATTTTGAAAGAAACTTGACACTTAGTGGACCAAACATATTTTGAATCCTTCCTCAGTAGCCTCAAATCTTAAAACATCACCAAAATCATAATTAACGATTATGTCAAGTTTCCTTTGAAATTCTTCAGGACCATACTGTATGGATTCTCCAGGAATTGTTCTGCAGTTTATAATTTGCTTTATGTTGAAATATACTGCAATATACCTTGATTTAAGATATGCTGGGATTAGGAAATGGTTTCATGTTTTAATCTGGACTCCTGGGTCAAACTATAATTCTCCTAAAGTACTATGAGATAGAATCAATCTTCTGGGTTCTGGCTCTTTTTAAAAATCTAAACTGCAAATATTTGAAGGAATGGCCCCCTATTTATTGTGATGTGGACCACAAAACATTATATAGGGTAGGACTGTAGCTCAGGGATACAGCACTTCTGGGCAATTCCAGTTTCAGCCCAAGTCTTCAGACATAGAAGAAAAGAAGCACTTTAGACTAGCACTGCCTGAGTATTCTTTCAGGCTGAAGCTTTGCAAGAATACTGAGTGCATTTGCTTTTTTCAGTCATCTGGGAGTATCATTTGACTGATGATAACAAAAGTAAAAAATAAAATAAAATAAAACAATTTTAAAATATAATGGGACATAATGGGACATGTCCCCACTTTAAAACCTTCAGACAGAGGTGTGCAGCCTGAGTCCTCAATTATTTGCCCTCAAAGCATTACCTGTCTAAGAAAAAAATGTTACAGGTTGCAATTTTTTATGTGATCAAAGAGTATTAAATGTACAAATGGAGAGGGTTGTGCCACTATATTTTGGAATGTGGCCTTGATTTTGAAGCCAGAAATGCACCATTTTTGCATAAGTCAAACTGGAATCTGGAGTAAATAAAAGAATATATATATATAATATATAATATATATATAATATCCCATTTATATCCCGCCCTTCTCCGAAGACTCAGGGCGGCTTACAATCTAAGAAGCACAAATCAATGTGCTTAGCAGTAGCCTTCATTCTATGTATATGCCTGCTTATTAGGGCTTTCACACACACCCCAAGCGGCATTTTTACAAAGTCAGCTTAATTGCCCCCAACAATCTGGGTCCTCATTTTACCTACCTCGGAAGGATGGAAGGCTGAGTCAACCTTGAGCCTGGTGGGATGCGAACCTGCACTAATTGCAGGCAGCTGGTGTTACTTAAGGAGGCATTAGTCCACTGCTCCACCAAGGCTCTTGGAAGAGGTGGTTATGTGTGAGCAAATGTTTGCATGTAAAATTAAAGTTATTAAGGTCAGTTCTGTCCAAGGCTACTTAATACCACAGATGAAAGCATTCAGTTAGTAATACATTTCAGGCAAACACACCATTCTTATATAAAAGCAGAAAACTAACCTTCTGCTATATTGTGTCTCCCAGAGGTGTTCAACAGCAACATTTACGATTCCAAGCCAAAATGGCCAAAGAAATCAACCATCAGAAGATCATTTGACTGAGAATCTTGCAGTATAGAAAATATAAATAATCAGAGAAGTGTTTTGACAAAAGATGAACACATCTGGTTATTCTCACTTTCACATATTAGGTTGCATCAACATTTCTGGATATGTTCAAACTATAGTGAATAGGATTTTTTTTTTGCCTAATCCGGGATAATGTGGAAGGAGGATTAGTTTTACAGTCAGCAAGACTGGTATTAACAGATCCGCTTAACCCTATGATTTAGAACTACTTGCACATATGGAAGCATTAATTGGTGAGAATTAAACTTGTCATATTAAATGTTATGCTCTAGAAACCAAATTTATGGCAATATAAAGAATACTACTGAGATGTGAGCACCTCTAATGGAAAATAGATATGAACTTTGGCTTTGTGTCAGTGTGTCTGGCATCAGAAAATGTTTAAGAGAATCAGATTGTGAAGTGCTGTCACCTTAGGTTAGAGTCAGTGATGAACAGCAAATCGGCCAAGCATTTCAAGATAAATGATGTCACTGAAACCAACAGGCAAAAGCAATACAAATATCTTCTTCTCCCTTGGTTTTTTTTTAAAAAATTCCTAAGTAAAAGATGTAGAATATGTCTATCACCATACCTGAGACTAATTGGTACAGGTTTTTCTCTGTGGATAAATACTGAAGACATCTCTCTAGCTGTGCTTGGGTCAAACTCCTTGCTGACAAGAACATCCTTCAGTAGCAGATGTCTTCAATGTTGTGTTCCTTTTTTATTAAGCACTTATATATAATATTGTCACATTTACTGTATAAACGTTTTTAGATTTTAACAGAGGCTTATGCTGGAAATAGTCCTTTATATTGCATTGTATTGCAGAGAAATGCAGAGATTCACAGTACTGTTGAAAAATGTCTTATGGTTCTGTGTTGTGATTTTCCTGGAAAAACAGTAACACAACTGGATGGTCATCATCTTTGGCAGGATCCTACTATATTCATTAGAGTGATAAAAGCAGCATTGGTTTGAAAGCTCTGCCTTTTTTTGGCACTTGTGAGGTGGCCTAACACAGAGTAGAAAGAGGTGGGGATTGTGATATCACAACTCCACTTTTGTCAATCCCACTTGTCCATATCCAGGGATACTAAGGTCTTTTACGAGATCTTATCTCGCGGCGATGAGGACGGCAAGGTCTAATCACTTTGCCGCCCTCATCGCGTCCGCAGATAATCGCCCGGCTGCCCTGTTTAGGGTGACCCACTCCCTCCTTAATCAGGAGGTGAGGGAGAAGCCCTTGCAGGGTCATGCTGAGGAGTTTAGTCAACATCTGTCGGACAAAATCGCTCGGACTGGGCAGAGTCTGACGATGAGGATGAGGGCAGTCTTGTCAATATTATCTGGGAGGAGTTTGATCCTGTGACTCCTGAAGATGTGGACAGGATCATGGGGAAGCTGAGCTCCACGACATGTTTATTGGACCCGTGCCCCTCCTGGATGGTTTATGTAGCCCGGGATGGGACACAAGGCTGGCTCCAGGCAGTGATAACTGCTTCTTTGAGTGAGGGTAGTTTTCCCGCCGCCTTGAAGGAGGCGGTGGTGAGACCCCTCCTCAAGAAGCCTGCCCTGGACCCAGCTGTATTAAATAACTTTCGTCCGGTCTCCAACCTTCGCTTTCTTGCGAAGGTTGTTGAGAGCGTGGTGGCGCATTAGCTCCCTTTGTTCTTGGAGGAAGCTGATTATCTGGACCCGTACCAATCGGGTTTCAGGCCTGGGTACAGCACGGAGACGGCATTGGTCGTGCTGGTGAATGATCTCTGGTGGGCTCGGGACAGGGGTTGTTCCTGTGTCCTAGTCCTGTTAGACCTCTCAGCGGCTTTTGATACCATCGACCATGGTATCTTGCTGCGGCGCCTCAGGGGGTTGGGAGTGGGAGGCACAGTTCTTCAGTGGTTCTCCTCCTACCTTCTGGGACGTTCGCAGTCGGTGTTGGCAGGGGGACAGAGGTCGACCTTGAGGCCTCTCGTTTGTGGAGTTCCTCAGGGATCGGTCCTCTCGCCTTTCCTGTTCAACATCTATATGAAGCCTCTGGGCGAGATCATTCGTGGTTTTGGAGTTGGTTATCATCAGTATGCTGATGATACCCAGCTTTTTATTTCAACCCCAAACCACCCCAGTGATGCCCTTGACGTGATGTCCCGTTGCCTGGAGGCGGTCTGGGTCTGGATGGGGAGGAACAGGCTTCAGCTCAACCCTGACAAGACTGAGTGGCTGTGCGTGCTGGCATCTCGGGAAATGCAGATTATTCCATCTCTTAATATGGGGGGTGAGTTATTACCCCCCGTAGATCGGGCTTGCAACTTGGGGGTCCTCCTAGATCAGGGGTGTCAAACTCAATTTCATTGAGGGCCGCATCAGCATTGTGGTTGCCCTCAGGGGGCCAGGTGAGTATGGCCTGGGTGGGCGTGGCCTACTGGGTGGGCGTGGCTAGAGTGCATATGGCCTACTGGGTGGGCGTGGCCAGCTCTACATCGTTCGCATCAAGGGTGCCTATGGGGGCCTGGCCAGGAGTTGGACAGATCTGAGGGTCTCTGGCAGAAGGAGGGTCTCTGGGCCAGGGCCAAGGCAGTGGGGGCCGTTCCCTCACTGTTTCCAGGATGGCTTCGTGGGCCACATGAAACCACTTCACGGGCCAGATCCGGCCCCCGGGCCTTGTGTTTGACATGTCTGTCCTAGATTCACAGCTCTCCTTAGAAGATCATATAGGAGCTGTGACTAGGGGGGGGCTTTGCCCAGGTTCGCCTGGTGCGCCAGTTGCGGCCCTATCTAGACCGGGATGCCTTGCGTACAGTCACTCATGCACTCGTGACCTCTCGTTTGGACTACTGCAACGCTCTCTACATGGGGCTGCCCTTGAGGACCACTCGGAGGCTTCAACTGGTGCAGAATGCAGCCGCGCAAGTGGTGTTGGGGGTCTCCCGATACTCCCATGTTACACCTCTGCTCCACGAGCTGCATTGGCTGCCACTTGCCCTCCGGGTGAGATTCAAGGTGCTGGTAATGACCTATAAAGCCCTACATGGCATGGGTCCGGATTACCTACGGCAGCACCTGCTGCCGGCGTCAACCTCCCTCCGTCCAGTGCGCTCCCATAGAGTGGGCCTCCTCAGGGTGCCTCTGATCAGAGAATGTCGATTGGTGGCCCCCAGGGGGAGGGCGTTCTCTGTGGGCGCGCCAGATCTATGGAACCGCTTGCCAGTTGAGCTCCGGATGGCCCCCGACCTTCGCTCCTTCCGACGCGATCTAAAAACCTATTTATTTGAACAATCCGGCCTGGTCTGATGGGTTTGGGGTTTGGATTTGATTTTAACATAGTTTTAATTGTTGTATTATATTGGGCATAATTATTTAATCTTTTTTAACTTTTGTAGTTATATTTCGATATTTATTGCCCTGTACACTGCCCTGAGTCCTTTGGGAGAAGGGCGGTATAAAAAATTAATAAATAAATAAATACTGATCTTTGTATGTAGATATGAATGTATAAAAAAAGGCCATGGTGGGAGTTGCATAAATCAGATGTTTTCAAGCAAGTACGAATTTGAATTGCTTCTCTAATCTTTTAATATGTTTGTATGTGTGTTTGTAGGTATTAATAAAATTGATAAACCACCTCAATCCTGACATGGACATTGCTGCAAGAAAACCAGTCCTCCTCCAGAATAGATGGCCTTTAAACAACTAAGTCTGAGGGACGCGGTGGCTCAGTGGGTTAGGATGCTGAATTTGTCGATCAGAAGGTCGGCAGTTTGGCGGGTCGAATCCCGTGTGCCGCGTAGCAGAGTGAGTGCCTGTTACTCGTCCCAGCTTCTGCCAACCTAGCAGTTCGAAAGCACGTAAAAATGCAAGTAGAAAAATAGGGACCACTACAGTGGGAAGGTAACAGTGTTCCGTGCACCTTTGGCATCTAGTCATGCCAGCCACATGACCACGGAGTCGTCCTCGGACAAGCGCTGGCTCTTTGGCTTTGTAACAGAGATGAGCACCGGCCCCTAGAGTCGGAAACGACTAGCACG
Source organism: Vipera ursinii (assembly GCF_947247035.1). Taxonomy (NCBI): domain Eukaryota; kingdom Metazoa; phylum Chordata; class Lepidosauria; order Squamata; family Viperidae; genus Vipera; species Vipera ursinii. The sequence goes on along the minus strand of NC_139512.1, from coordinate 263,997,194 downwards.
CATGTGCGGGGGAACCTTTACCTTTTAAACAACTAAGTCAGGTATGCATATTTCAGTAAGTTATCAAAGCAAGAATGCATTTGTTGGAAATTATTCTGAGGTAATTTCTACTGTGCTCTGTGATTCCAAGTCAGCATTCTTCATCTGAATGACAAGAAGCTTGGGAGCACCAACTGGCTACACTAAATGGAATAATCCTTGTGATAATAGGGCACATTACCCTCCACTTGCCTCTCATTCACATTTAGCAAAGTAAACCTACAAGAAAAACACATAGACTTACAGTATATATATCACATAAACATGTTCTTATCATAAAGAAAGATGGAAACCACTATCCGTTCTGTCTCCATCTCCAGGGAAGATCTACAAGGAAGCTGTAATTACATTCAGCTGAAAACTGTTGATTTCCTGCAAATATTTTAATAATAATAATAATAATAATAATAATAATAATAATAATAATAATAATAATAATAATAATGTTGGAAGGGACCTTGGAGGTCATCTAGTCCAACCCTCTGCTCAGGCAGGAAACCCTATACCATTTCAGGCAAATGGCTGTCCAGTCTCCTCTTAAAAACTTCCAGCGTTGGAGCATTCACCACTTCTGGAGGCAGGTTGTTCCACTGGTTAATTGTTCAAACTGTCAGGAAGTTTCTCCTTAGTTCTAGGTTGCTTCTCTCCTTGACTAGTTTCCATCCGTTGCTTCTTGTCCTGCTTTCAGGTGCTTTGGAGAATAGCTTGTCTCTCTTCTTTGTGGCAGCCCCTGAGATATTGGAACGTTGCTATCATGTCACCCCTCACTCTTCTCTTCATTAAACTACACATACCCAATTCCAGCAACCGTTCCCTATATGTTTTAGCCTCCAGTCCTCTGATCATCTTTGTTGCTATTCTTTGTACTCTTTCTAGAGTCTCAGCATCTTTTTTACATCGTAGTGACCAAAACTGGATGCAGTATTCCAGGTGTGGCCTTACCAAGGCATTGTAAAGAGGTATTAGTACTTCACATGATCTTGATTCTATCCCTCTGTTAATGCAGCCTAGCACTGTGTTGGCTTTTTTGGCAGCTGCAGCACACTGCTGACTCATATTGAAGTGATTGTCTACTAGGACTCCAAGATCCCTCTCACAGTTACTACTATTGAGCAAGGTACCATCTATACTATACCTGTGCATTTGATTTTTCCTGCCTAAGTGTAGAGCCTTACTTTTTTCACCATTGAATTTCATTTTGTTTTATATCAATGTAGGGGTTTCAAGATGGAGAAGATGGCCTGAAGAATGCTTGCTCCTTGATTTTTTTTTATTTTTACACTTAAATGCAGATATGAACAGTCTGCTGGACAGAGGTAAGGAAAAATTAGAAGCCAATGCAGAAAGGCTAGCAAGGGTTCAGAAGGCCCAAATGTTTTCACTGTGAATAAAGAATGCATTGGATTTTTAAAAAAAGTTCTATTTTTAAAATATCTTAATTTGTATGGCATGTATTAAGTCTGAATCAGTTTGTTTTGAAATCATGGGTTTAACTTAGCAACAATGATGCGGCTTCAATTATAATTAATTGAAATTATTTCACAGCTGAAACAAGTGTGATAGCAATTTTGAGGGTTTAGCACAGAGGAAGATGTGTGTCTGTTTAGTGTTAGCATAACAAAACTAACTGTAAGGCATGTTAAAAAGATATTGGCATGGGGAGCACAACCATCCAGGGAGAATGTTCATTTAAAAATGGGGGAAATTTTTTTTGTGAAAATCTGATCACAGTAATTCACAGATTTACAACTTGCTTAATAAAAAGAAATCCCTAAAGTCCCTAAAACCTATTATTGCAAGAAACATAAAGACACCTGAACAAATCCTTTCCTCTGAATTGTTTCACTTAAGCTGGTAAATCGGTAAGCTGTGATATTGCTTTGTTTGGATTTAGTATAATGTATGAGCTGAACCATAGTGATTTTTTAAAATTGTGTTTCTTAGTCTTAGCATCATTTGTTCAGTCATCATGGTTGCAGCAAACTGTATCCTGCCATGATATGTGAAACCACTATGATATTGATGGAATCAAGTTTGAGGATGTTTTACAGGACACACTCCTCCATTGTTAATCAAGCAATGTTATATTCAACTAGTGTGTCTGTGTGTATGTATGTTCACATAAGACCCTGAACCATTAAAGGAACTACACAAGTCTAAAATGTGCTTGATTTGTTTTGGCTCAGAGTGCTGTGAGAACAGCCACAAGCCTGGATTGTTTCTCTTGAGTCTTTATAAAATTTACCACAAGGTAAAGTTCTCATCCTCTCATCTTTCATTTGTATGACTCCAGATGCCATACATAATACTCCACCTCCTGTTTTATCCACAACAAGCCTATGAGATGGGTTGGGTTAAGAGAGAAAGACTGGCCCCTATGTCGCCCAACTGGCTTTCGTGCTTAAGAGAGGATAAAACTCATTGTCTGGCAGTTTCTAGTCTAGCACTTTAATCACTTTTTATTTTAATTTACTAGATACTTGAAAGTATAGGTTTTCAAAATACAGGTAGTCCTTGACTTACAACAGTTTGTTTAGTGACTGTTTGAACTTACAATGGCACTGAAAAAAGTGACTTAGGATCAGCGTACACTGATCAGGGCACAAAGGGCAGGTATACATAGGTGTTGTTGTCTGCATGTCATAACAATCACAAATGGCAGAACCAACCAGATATACCCCCATTTGTTCAGAATGTCTCTGGATCTGGTTGTACCGCAGTCTATTCAATGATTTCCATACACCCCAGCTTTCGTCAGACCCAGGTGGCAGCTCCTCCATTGGTTCCATCCAGGGCTTTTTTCCTCATAGAACGCTCAGAACGCAGTTCCGGCACCTTTTTTGGATGGAACCTTGTAGGGTAGGCAAGGCGGGTTGTATGACATGTGTGAGTTCCGGCACCTTTTTCTTTTACAAAAAAGCACTGGTTCCATCCAGGATTAGTTCTTTGTAGCTTTCCATATATCCATTCTGCTTTCAAATTCTTCAAATTTTTCTGTTGACCTAAGGGAGCTTTTCCTGGATTTTAGCCTTTGCTAAGCTGATTGTAGGCCATAGAGAAAGTGTTGTCTAGATATTGATGATTTGAGTCTCTCTCTGTCTCTCTCTCTCTCTCTGTGTCTCTTTCTCTCTGCAAACAGCGGGTGGGGCAACACTGGCTAGGTGGTAGATATTATCTAGAGGGGTAGATTTAAGGCAGGGGTCCTCAAACCTGGCCACTTTAAGACTTGTGGACTTCAGCTCCCAGAATTCCCCAGCCAGAATTCTGGGAGTTGAAGTCCACAACTCTTAAAGTGGCCAAGTATGAGGACCCCTGGTTTAAGACATCCGGCATCTCATTATACCAATCCTGTACAAGAAGATGCAGTAGAAATGAAGTAGAAAAGTGAGGTTACCCTATAAGATCTACAGTATTATCAGAGCTTAATTTACTTCTATCTAATTTTATACTGTAGACATGACTTTCTGATCATATAACAAAACGTTTCTTCTCATCCCTCAGCAGCATCTCTGCGAAAGACTACTCTGCAAATTCTTCCAACATTTTCAGCAATTTTGAGATAGGCGAGTACAGAGATTATAAGTGAAATCCTCCTCTCCTATACAGGTGGAGAGTCACTGGATTTCATAGCGATCCAGTTTGGTCTAATGGTTAAGACACCAGGTTAGCAAGCAGGAGAATGTGAGTTCAAGTCCTGCCTTAGACATGAGTGTCAACTGAGTGATCTTGGGTGAGTTATACTCTCTCTCAGCCCAACTGACCTCATAGGGATGTTGTTGTTGGGAAAATAGGAGGAGGAATATGTGTTGGATGGCAAAAGTAATAAAGGTGGGATATAAATAATTTTTTGCTACTGGCATAAGTAATAAAGGTGGGATATAAATATTTTTTTGCTACTGGCAAAAGTAATAAAGGTGGGATATAAATAATTTGTTGCTACTGGCAAAAGTAATAAAGGTGGGATATAAATAAATTGTTAATATTTCCATTAAATGATGCCAGAAAATGCTTTATATTATTAAATCACATTTTTCTTATCCATGCTTTTGCAGTTCATTTTTGTTGTTTTTACACATGGTATTAAGAAACTCAACACTTTGAGGCTAGCAATTCCCTTCTCTGAAATATGCATATAAAAATCTTGAAATAATGCAAGTAATCATAAAAGTTACCATCTTATTTGAAATGCAGATTCTGAAGACAATTCCCACCTCCAGTGATTAGACAGAAAAATTGCACCTACTATATTCCAGAGCATTTCTGGCAATCCTTCCATTTAAAAGGGAAACTGTTGAGGAGAAATCAAAGGTCCCTTTCAGGGAATTAATACTAATAAATAATTACTAGCAAAATGGAGGATGGCATCTTGTTGGTTAACTGACAAGCTCTTGAATAAAGATTATAACCTATATACAAAGAACATGGAAATGGGATGCATTACAGCTTTAACGCCTTCTCTAGAATATATGAAGAGGGAACAAAACCGTATTATTTGATTATAACAGATAAAGATGACTTAAAACCATGCTCAATTCCTGAAGATGCCTATGCAGTTTTCTTGAAGTGATTCCTGATTATCTCCTTTTAGCTTGTCCTTTTTAACCTAGTCCAGCTTACAGCTGTGCTATTTCCTGATAGTCTTCCCTAGAAGTGCTAATTGAGCCTAACCATACTTAGCCTCCAAGCCATGTCAACTAACTATTGCCAGCTGTGATAAGTTTAACAAAGTTTACAAAGAAGAGTATGACTCTTATTGGTTCAAGCTGACATCAACTAGTTTAAATTTGCTTAGCTTATCCATTCTAATAAGTGTGTAGTACAGGGGTCTTCAAACTTGGACCTTTTATGACTTGTGGACTTCAACTCCCAGAATTCCTCAGCCAGGCACATTGGCTGAGAAATTCTGGGAGTTGAAATCCACAAGTCATAAAAGGGCCAAGTTTGAAGACCCCTGGTGTAGTATAGCAATGCTTGCTACATGAAGAAGAAGTTCAATTCTACAATTAGATAAAATGTTAGAGGAAGTATTAGTCAATCAAAAGCAATTCAAGCTTCAGATCTTCCACTGAGATAGCCAATGGCTTGGGTTTTTTAAATTTATAAAATCCTAACTTGTATATAAGGGACGCGGTGGCTCAGTGGGTTAGGACGCTGAGCCTGTCGAACAGAAGGTCGGCAGTTTGGCGGGTCGAATCCCGAGTGCTGCGTAACAGAGTGAGCGCCTGTTACTCGTCCCAGCTTCTGTCAACCTAACAGTTTGAAAGCACGTAAAAATGCAAGTAGAAAAATAGGGACCACTCCGGTGGGAAGGTAACAGCGTTCCGTGCGCCTTTGGCATCTAGTCATGCCGGCCACATGACCACGGAGACATCCTTGGACAAGCGCTGGCTCTTCGGCTTTGAAACAGAGATGAGCACCAGCCCCTAGAGTTGGAAACGACTAGCATGCATGTGCGGGGGAACCTTTACCTTTACCTTTAACTTGTATATCTAATAAAGGTCTTTTTACTTAGTAAAAAAAGGCTGATGATGATGATGATGATGATGATGATGGAAGGGACCTTGGAGGTCATCTAGTCCAACCTTCTATACCATTTCAGAAAAATGGCTGTGAAAATCTCTTCTTAAAGACTTCCAGTGTTGGAGCATTCACAGCTTCTGAAGGCAGGTTGTTCCACTGGTTAATTGTTCTAACTGTCAGGAAGTTTCTCCTTAGTTCTAGGTTGCTTCTCTCCTTGGTTAGTTTCCATCTGTTGCTTCTTGTCCTGCCTTCAGGCGCTTTGGAGAATAGCTTGACTCCCTCTTCTTTGTGGCAACCCCTGAGATATTGGAACACTGCTATCATGTCCCCCTTTGTCCTTCTCTTCATTAAACTAGACATAATTATACAAACTACATTTCTGGGCAAAGAATATTAATCAGACTCAGAACTTCAATAAAGAATTATCATGGAAATTATAATTTATTGTAACAGCAGGACTCCCTTATGATTGTTCAGAGTGGTGTTAAATCCAACATGAAAAAGAAAATCAAAATCAACTAATCAGGTATGATTAGCAGTAAACAAAAGGAGAAGAAGAGGATGAAGCTATAATGGTATCCCTGTGTTTTATTATAGTAAATAAAATAGAATAGAAAGAACAAAAACACATCAAGGAAACTCTCAGAACCTGTGGATATCCTAACTGGACTTTCATCAAATCCACAAAAGGATCCAGCAAGGAGCTCCTTCATAACAGACAAAGAACAGAATAGCAAATGCAGCAACATTGTCATTCCATACATTTTAGGAATATCTGAAAAGTGCAGGAGGATTTTCAACCAACATAACATGCATGCGCACTTTAAACCCAAGTAGGCATTAAGTTAGAAGCTTGTCCACCCCACAAAACACCCAGACATAAACAAAGCAATGTGTAGTGCAGACCCGTATATTGGGGAAACAAAACAACCACTCCACAAATGCATGGCACAACACAGGAGAACAAACTCATCAGGATAGGATTCAGCAGTGCATCTGCATCCAAAAGACAAAGGTCACTCTGGGCAGAGAGGACCACTGGTTTGAAAGAGGAATCAAAGAGGCCATTTACTGTATGTAAATGTATTGAAAGCCCTCCCTCAACAGAGGGGGAGAAATACCATACCACCTATTTCCTGTTTACAATGCAGTCCTTTCAGCAGTCCAAGAAGATTCCACATCTGTTTGCAGCAGATGCCTGCATTGGATATATAACACTGAGGATAGACATAACCCCCCAAGTGGCTTCAACAACTCTCATAGTGCTAACAACCAGATGCCTGCAAAGAATGTAAATCCTTCCATTCCTCATTAGTCAGTTAGAACTGAAGTAGCTTCTTGGATGAAAAGCAAAATGTTTTCAAAGAAAAAAAACAACAACAAAGAAAGTCCAGTTACCTTTTGGAAAAAGCACTTTTGGGACAACCATGACCTGAATGATTGAGAATCTCCATAGACATAAGTAAAATTGTGTTCTTTTGGTTCCTGGAAAGGTAGAACAAGGGAAATATATGTTACCAAATAACATACCTCCTGCACTTGAAAGAATGCAATTTTCTGCATCACTTCAAAATCAGAAAATTGTCCAACTTGAATCAAGGCCCATGAAAATCTGTGCCCGTATTTTGAAAGAGGAGGAGAATTAGTTTGACATGTAGACCAAATTTTAACTTTTATATAATAAAGGCCAATTTCCTCATACAATATACCAAGCCACAAAGAAAATTAAAAACAATGACTAGTTTCAAGCAAACAACCAGCACATGGCTTATTGCAACATGTGAACTCAACTGCAATATTTTGTTGGCAGGTAGAAGAGGAACTGGATCTACATTTTTAGATGCTGACAATTTTGTTGAGAAGAGAATTGATACCTTAGCACTGGTCTACATCTTTTTCTTCCTTTTGGTTACAATGGGAGAAGATGTTTTTTTCTGGAGTGGGGAATAAAGAACATGAAAATGTTAATTAGATTCAGTGATGGAGATAAGATGTTTACAGTGGAAAGTTAAAATGGAAGATCTGAGCTGGCCTTTGACTTGTTTTTCTATTTGGCAGCATGACAAATACTTTTGGAAGGGAGGGGGGATTTTAAGAACAAATCTCAATGGATCTTTTCAGCTGTCCTTTTTAAAAAGAGGAATCTGCTCTTGAGATGTAACTTTAAATGCCTCAATAAAGCCTACACTTTGGGAAAACTTAATCTCTAATGCAGGAGCTCGAAAATCAACTCAAACTCAGCATGATGTTTATGGGACGTAGTGGATACTCCACTCCTAATATGTCCTCAAATTTGGGATTGGGAGATGAAATACACCAACCCTCAGTGGAAGGGAAAGGATTAAAAAAGATACAGCCTGATGCAAGGAATATAAAAGTAAGGTTAACGTGTCTGGACTGCAAAAACTAAAATAATAAAAATCACTAAATGGCAGAGATTTTTTTCTCCATTTCTGCTTCCATCTATTGATAGGGATTCCATTTCTTCTCTGCTGGTTGTAAACCTGGCAAGGATTTGATTCAATGGAAACTCATAGGCTTCACTGTGGCAACGATGTCCTCCAGGCAACTAGAAAGTGGTTGTCAGGAAGCCTACTCAATAAAGGGTCCTTGGCAGTCGTGGGATTCAGCCAGTTCGCACCACTTTGGCAGAATCGGTAGCTAATTTTTATTTGCCCAGGTCCAGAATGGACTTCCGGAAGTGGCATCCACACAAAGAACATATTTGTTTACATATTTGAATCCCATCACTGGTCCTTGGTGCTCTCTGGGCTTGTTTGATTTCTTGCAGACGTTTCATTACCCAAACTAGGTAACATCACCAGTGAAAGTGCTTGACTAACACTGATGATGTTACCTAGTTTGGGTAATGAAACATCTGCAAAAGAAAAACAAGCTAGCTTAGAGAGCACCAAGGACCCCTCGTTTCAACCCTGAGCTACAAATATTCTCCTTTATCAGTCTACTCAGTAATAAATCCTACTGAGTTCCTCCCAGAAACTAATTCTAGAGCTTCTGAATCGGGACCATTATAAAGAAAAAGAAGAGAAGTATATTTGTATATTAAATGTATAGGTAGTCCTTGACTTAGGACCACAGTTGAGCCCAAAATTTCTGTTCCTAAGTGAGATATTTGTTAAGTAAGTTTTGCCCCATTTTATGACTTTTCTCGCCACAGTTGTTAAGTGAAGCACTGCAATTGTTAAATTAGTAACATGATTGTTAAGTGAATCTGGCTTTCCCTGGTCAGAAGGTCACAAATGATGATCACATGGCCCAAGGACACTGCCACTGTCAGTTGACCAGTGTCTGAATTTTGATCATGGAACCATGGGAATGCATCAATGCTCACAACAAGTGTAAAAAAACACTCATAAGTCACTTTTTTTCAGTGCCGAACAGTGTGTAACTTCCAACAGTCACTAAATGAATAGTTGTAACTCGAGGACTACCTGTGTTATATTTCTATATTAGAAAACCTGTCAGTTTCTCCATCATTCACACGGCATAATGCAGAGTGTATCATGACAGACAGACCGGCTAAGGAGGTGTTAAAGCAGAAACAAATGGCTGGCTTATGTTGCTGGTAATTTTTGGCATCAGCCAACAGCCTCCTGTAGAATTTTAGCTCACATCTGGTGCTGGAAGCAAAAATGCTCATTGCAAGATACAGATCTAATATAAATCAGCACAAAGAGTCACAGCCCAAACTGGGCTTGTCAGTTTATATCTGCCTTTAGATTTTAATTATCCCTTCCGTCACGCTTGGCAGGTTGTAACCTGGAAAATCAAATAATATACATAAAGCCTTTGAAAGCTTTGAAAATGTCAAAACACAGCAAGTTAAAAAGCTAACATGGGAGTCAGTTTGCGTAATAACAAGGAGGAAGAAATATGTCTCCATCCCACAGACCGCTGTTCAATTATGATTTTTTTTTAATAATGGTGATGGTGACAGTAGAAGGCAAGACTGGGGGGAAAAAAGAACAGTTGAAAACAAGGCTGCCCTCTGAAAAGCTCACACCATAGAATGAAGTCACATTGCATCTATAAACGATACTAGGATGCTGCTGTATCTCTAGAAATTTGATTAAACTCAGTGCAAACAATATGTGAATTATTGAAAAGGGTTTTGAAGAAATAAACAGGTTGTTCTTTCTTAAATGAATATAGCAGCTCAGCAAGCTTCTTGTTTTCATCATATTGTATATTTATATATGTATTTATTTTATATCAGCAAATCCCAGCATATCAGCCAGCCCAGCTCTTCAAGTCATACAGAGGAAATATGGGCTTTCATGGTCAGTATCAGTGAAGTTTCAATGAGCTTTCAGCTTTCCTGATGTTTGTCTTCAGAGCTACTTTCCAATAGACCATTTGAGAAACCAATCAGGACCCAGTTTTCTTGGACTCCTATCATATGGACCAATCAGAGATTAGCTTGTCAAGTATAAATGCAAGAGCCCAATTAGTCTCTGTTCAGTTCCATGTCAGCTACTGAGAAGTAAACTAGAAGGATGTCACTCTACCTCTGAAGATGCTAGTCACAGCTGTCACTGAAATGTCAGAACATCAGAAAACTAGACCACAGTCAAAACTCATTACTGCTTGATTTAATTCTCCTTCAATCTCTGGTATTATCAGCTACCCACTTAAAAACATATTTCCCATATGGGCAATTAAAATGGCTATTAAGAAGTATCATGTGTATTATCCTTCCTACCTACACAATTTCACTTTTATTATTTTCCTTGTATTCATCCTATGTTCTGCAAATATGTAACCTAATGGATAGAATGTGCAACTGAAATTCAGAGGAAACTAGTCAAATGCCTCTGGCATTATATACTGTAACGTAGGATCTCCAAGTCCCAAAAAGGAGACTAATACAAGGTTCCATTGGAATAGAATAGAATAGAATAGAATAGAATAGAATAGAATAGAATAGAATAGAATAGAATAGAATAGAATAGAGCTGGAAGGGACCTTGAAGGTCTTCTAGTCCAGCCCCCTGCTCAAGCTCAAATGAGACACTATAGAATACTGAATGCCAGTATCAGCAGATTGACGCTCTCTCCTGAGGAGTAATTAATGGATCAAATAGACCAGAAGTAGCTACCAAAAGCAACCTGGTGGTCTGTATTCCAAATATGGTTACCTAGTGAGTGAATTTAACATGACAGGTAACAGATTCTGCAACTTTGCATCAATACAGTGATGCCAGTCTTAACCATCTTGAATTCAAATTCCATAGTTGTGTTTTTTAAACAAGTGATCTAAGAAAAAAGCATAATTTGCCTTAGCAATACAGATCAGTAGATATTTCAGAGTCAGAAATAGGGAAAGATTATTTTAATGTGTCTCAGAGAACACAACATGCAGTTCTTTGTAGTCTTCTCTCCCACCTCAAGACATAAGCTCTACTAAGATAGATTTATATACGGTAAGTCTAACCAAAAAAAGACATCCAAATAATTGTTCCTTTGTTTTCTTTGTATGAAATATGTTTTTATGTATGTTCTAATTCTCACAAAGAGTTTGAGACCCATAAGACATATATTTTGATGAATACAGACCTCCATTGCCTGCCCAAAACTTCCAAAATGAGCATAAGCCACTCCCTTGCATATATAACATAGAACAGGGGTCTTCAAACCTGGCCCTTTTATGACTTGTGGACTTCAACTCCCAGAATTCCTCAGCCAGGTACACTGGCTGAGGAATTCTGGGGGTTGAAGTCCACAAGTCATAAAAGGGCCACATTTGAAGACCCCTGACATAGAAAAACAGGGTTGGAAGGGACCATGGATGTCTTCTAGTCCAGCCCTCTGCTTGAGCAGGAGATCCTCTACCATTCTGGACAAGTGTTTGTCCAATCTCTTCTTAAAAAGCTCTGGTGATGAAGCACCCACAATTTTTGGAGGCAAGCTGTTCCACTGATTAAAATCAGTACATGCTGGGAAGTCATTGTTGCTCTGAATGTAGCTAGCAGAATTATTACAGGATGCCTTAAACCTACATTTTACATTGTATAGTATGCTTTATTTTAACTGTGATGCTTCTGACACAAATAAACACTGTCACTGATATTTCTCCTTAGTTCTCCTAGACTGGATCTCTCTAAGGATTTTCCACCCGTTACTTTTTGTCCTGCCCTCTGGTGCTTTGGAGAATAGGTTGACCTCCCTGTTCTTTGTGGCTCCTTAGAAGAAAGTAAAGCTATCAATTTAAAAACTTGAATCTCTGTTTGCCTCTTCAGAAATGAGTTTTGTTGGATTCATTCCCAGGAAAGCATTTCTAAGATCTCGGTCTCATTATAAAGAATCAAACAATAAACTGGTCACACAGGTAAAAAAAGAGCAAACTCCCTCTTTATTTCAGGATCGGTTCCAAACTATTTATGCAAGCATAAAGCATCTTTTTTGGCAATTTTGTTTAGAATATTGGAATACACTGCAATCTGATACATATCTATTTAGAAACAAGTCCAAAGGAATTCAGTTTTATTTTCAGGCCAAAGGAATGCACAGTGAACAGAATTAAATCATATGAGCTGAAACAAGAAGTACTGATTGTATTTACAACTGTGTGATACCTCCTAACAAATCCCTAAATTATTTTGCTTTTCCCTTTGTTAATCGCCAACTCAAAATAAAATACCAACAAGCATAAGATTAATACAAGTAATCCTTGTTTAGCATTTGCCTCCTTTTACTGACTACTCACAGTTATGTCAGTGATGAAAAACTAAAGCCCACACAGTGCTAGGCTGCATTAACAGAGGGATAGAATCAACATCATGTGAAGTGTTAATACCACTTTACAATGCCTTGGTAAGGCCACACTTGGAATACTGCATCCAGTTTTGGTCACCATGATGTAAAAGAGATACTGAGATTCTAGAAAGAGTGCAGAGAAACGCAACAAAGATGATCAGGGGACTGGAACCTAAAACATATAAGGAACAGTTGCTGGAATTGAGTATGTCTAGTTTAATGAAGAGAAGGACGAGGGGTGACATGATAGCAGTGTTCCAATATCTCAGGGGCTGCCACAATGAAGAGGGAGTCAAGCTATTTGTCGGGCCTCGGAAGCCCAACACTCGAAGGGGGGCCCCTCCACCCCCCCGGCACACCCTGCTTCCCTCCCGCCGACCTCACCCGGCTCCAGAGCGGCTCGGAACGTGCTGAGGCCCGTGCCGCTTCTCCCGCCGCCTCCACACGCGCCGCGGCTGCTGTGCTTGCCCGGCGGCGCGTCGTCACACGGCTCCCCGGCTCCAGGACTCGCGCCGCCTCTTCTGCCGCCTCCGGACGCGCCGCAGCTGCTCACCTCGGCTCGGGCGGCTCCGGGACTCGAGCCGCGGCTTCTGCCGCCTCCGGACGCGCCGCGGCTGCTGTGCTCGCCCGGCGGCATGTTTGCGCGAAGTTCCCCGGCCTGCGGCTTGCCCGGTGGAGGCCCGAGCTGGCTCAGCGTCTCTGCGGCCTGGGAGGCTTCGAGAGTTTCGGCCTCGCGGTGGACTGCGTCAGACTCCGACGCCATGCCTGCGCAGGACTGTATGGCAACGCCGTTAGGGGATGGGTCCCTCCCCGCTGCGGTGACCGGGTGGCTGGGGCCTTCGGGCATGGACGATGACAGGGGGGTTCGGGGGTGGGCGCAGCAGGGAGTGGGTGAGGGGAAAGGGCACGGTGGTGGCGACACGTTGGAGGGGGCTTACCTGACTGAGCGACGGGCGAAAGGCCTTGTAGGGGAGGGGTGGGGAAGTTATAGAGAGTGGGAGGGCGGAGGCATGTTTGGGTGGAGTTTGGGTGGGGTTTTCGGGTGTGTATATAGCAGCGTTGGTTGCAGGTAGCAGCCAACGCTGGCTTTGTTTCTTGTTGCGGCTGTTGCTCTGAAGAATAAAGTGCTTCTTGACTGCAGCAGAAGTCTCTCATTCCTGTGTTCGGCACCTGCCCTGCTTGTTGCAGGACGAGTTTTGACAGAAAGCCAGCGTTTCCTTAGCATTGCGGCCTTACTGCCTTTCTGCTGTGTTCCGTTTTTGCGCCATGGCAGAGGGTGTGCAAGGGGCCGCTTTGGAGACTGCATCGGGGGAGGCTGGCGTGGCCGGGGCGGAGGCGACAACCCCTGCGGAGAGGGACGTGGAGGACGTCCAACCTGCTGTGAGGCCTAAAGTGCGGGAAGTGCCACCAACAGACCCTGCGGTGGAGTCCCAGGGTGCTAGTAGCCAGACCCAGGGGGGGGAGTGGTGGCTGAGCTCGATCCTGGGGCGCACGGGGCCTGAGCAAGGACAAACGGGCCGGCCCAGTGGGGCTCCACTGGGTTGGAGGGAGCGTCGGCTGACCGATGACGACGGCGAGGAATACAGCTATTCAACCGCACCCGGGAGCCAGACTATGGACGTGCTGCGCGATAGGTTTGGAGAAGTCGGGGCACATGACGGCGGTTCCTGGGTGGCCATGGGCCCTGAAGAAGACACGGGACAGTGGTCTCTTGGGGGGGCACCCAGTCAGTCAGCAACGTCCCGTTTCCGACTGGCCAGCCCAAAGTTCAAGGTGCCTGGGGAGGGAGGCGTTCGGGGCCCATCCACACGAGCACAAGGAGGGCATGATGCCTGGCCAATGCCTGACCGAGGCCCTGGACGTCCGGCACCTAGGTCGGTGGGGGTGTCCCAGGCTCAGACCCGTCCACCTGTTGGGCATTGGGGTCCGGGAGTGGTGTGGGGACCCCCACCGCTCACCACAACCTATGATGGGCATCCCGACCGCCTGGCCATGTTCCTAGGGCAGGTGATTAACCATCTGGACGGGTATGCCCATGCCTATCCATCACAGTGGGCGATGGTGGTGGCGGTCACCGCGTGTCTTCAGGGAGAGGCTGCAACCTGGGCAGCGGACCTCTACAGTGACCATGCCCGTGAGCTCGGGGACGTGGGGCTGTTCCTGGAAGCCCTGCGCATCCGCTTCGAGGATGTATCCCGCTTACATCGCGCGGAAGCTGAAGTGTTGGCCATCAGGCAGCAGGGACGGCCGGCAGAGGAGTATGTGCTCGAGTTCCGAAGGGTTGCGGGCAGGTTACGCTCGTGGCCCGAGCGCTTGTTGGTGCACCACTTCCGGGCCGGTCTTGATGGAGCTCTCCGGCGGGCATGTGTGGTGCGGGGGGTTCCTGCACGGCTTCAGGATTGGTTCCGGGTGGCGGTGGAGCTAGACATTGGGTTGCAGGACACCCGGGGCAGGCCAGTAGTGGGCCCCGGAGCCTGGAGGACCCCGGAGGGGCCGAAGACCGAGAGCCGGAAGCCCGAGCCGGCGGCGACACTACCCGGCCCCCTACCGGCGCCCCGTCCAACAATCCGCTGCTTCCGCTGCGACCAACCGGGCCATCGGGCAGTGGACTGCCCGTTACCTCCGCCACGACCGGGGCCCAACCCTCCGGTGGCGCGGGTCCCGACCCCCAGGAGAGCTGCAGAACGCTCCAGAACAGCGTACCAGGTGGCCGACAAGACACCCCGAACATCGACACCGGTGCGTCCAGTGGGCCCGCCGGATGGACGGACTGACACATCCGATGGGTCTGAGGATCACGAGTACGAGGAGGACCCGATGGTAAGCGCTCCGGTGTGCCCTTTTGTGCTGCCTGTGGTATTGATAAGCCCACGAACAGGTGAGAGGAGGGAGTGTAAGGCTTTGATTGATACAGGCAGCACGCGCTGCCTTATTAGCCTGGTGATGGCAAGGGAGGCTGGTATCCCCCTTCAGCGGCTTCCCAAACCTATCCGATTTCAGCAGGTAGACGGGTCCCTTTTGGGTGGAGCACCCATTACGCATGTAACGGCACCGGTGAGAATGGAATTGGGTACACACTGGGAGACTCTCTGGTTTGTCGTGGTGCCGTCTATGACGGAGGCGGTCATCCTGGGGCTTACGTGGTTGGACAGGTGGGGCCCCACGGTTTGGTGGGAGGGGGGATGCCGACACCTCCGCCTCGGGACAGGGCCCCAGCCTCCTGAAAAGCATTCCTTCATGGGTCCGGAGGGGGTTGGTGGGCCAGAGGGGGCCGCAGGGGTGGGTACTGGGCTTGAGACACAGGTGCCACGGGAGTACAGCGATCTCGCAGATGTCTTCGATGAGAAGGAGTGTGATGCCTTGCCACCCCACCGCCCCACGGACTGCGCTATTGAACTGGAGCCAGGGGCAAAACTGCCGAAACCCCGCATGTACGCAATGGCACCCCGGGAGATGCAGGAGCTTCGTCAATACATAAACAAGAACCTGCGGAGGGGGTTCATCCAGCCCGCTCGATCTAAGATGGCGGCCCCTGTCTTGTTCAGGGAGAAGAAAGACGGGACCCTAAGACTGTGCGTTGATTATCGGGGGGTTAACGCGGTATGTGTAGAGCACTTGTACCCCCTCCCTTTGGTGAAGGACCTTTTAGCTCATTTGGCTACGGGCCGGGTGTTCACCAAGTTAGACCTCAGGGAGGCGTACTACCGTGTCCGGATTAAAGCTGGTGATGAATGGAAGACGGCTTTCAACTGCCCGTTGGGGAGCTTTCAGTTTAGGGTCATGCCGTTTGGACTGCAAGGAGCCCCCGCAGTCTTCATGCAGTTGATTAACCAAGTCCTGCATGACCATTTGTACCGGGGGGTCCTAGTCTATCTTGATGACATCCTCATATATACGCCCACGCTGGAGGAGCATGTCGTCTTAGTTCGGAGTGTGCTGACCAAGCTGAGGGATGCCCAGTTATACGTGAAGCTCTCCAAATGTGAGTTTCACAAGCCCCGGTTGGACTATTTGGGATATCGGGTGTCCTCCAACGGGGTGGAGATGGACCCGGGGAAGGTGGAGGCTATCCAACAGTGGCAGGCCCCGCGGACCCGGAAACAGTTGCAGAGCTTTCTGGGCTTCGCTAACTTCTATCGACAATTTATTCCACACTTCGCTTCCATTGCCCTGCCGCTCACGGATCTACTGCGGACTAAACAGATGGCAACATTGCCGCGGCCAGGGCAGAAGCTCGCGTGGACCACTACATGCCAGCGGGCCTTTGAGGCGCTCAAGGCGCAATTTGCTAAGGAGCCCGTCCTGCAACACCCGAACCCTGACCTGCCCTACGTAGTACAGGCTGATGCGAGCGACGTGGCTGTGGGAGCTGTCCTTCTGCAACGGCATGTAATGGGAGGATTGCGGCCCTGCGCTTACGCCTCTAAGAAGCTAACGACCGCGGAGAGGGCTTGGGCTATCTGGGAGAAAGAGGCCTTCGCGGTCCGCTGGGCCTTGGGGACTTGGAGACACCTTCTGGAGGGGGCTAGCCAGGAGTTCGAGGTTTGGACGGACCATAAAAACTTAGAAGCCCTGCAAACACCCCGCCGTCTGTCCCCGAAACACGTACGGTGGGCCCAATATTTTCAACGCTTCCGGTTCCGCCTCAAGTATGTGCCCGGGGGTAGAAATTTCCTGGCGGACGCCTTGTCTCGGCTACCACAATACGATTGTCGGAAAGAGGAGGTAGTACAGGCATTGGTACCGCCGCCCCGCCCGGTGGAGAAGACGGAGCACAGGGCCAACGCCGTGACAGATGGTTTCCTGCGGACCTGTAAGGGAGCATTGGCGACTGATGAATGGGTGCAGGCGCACCCCGACACCCTCTCGTTGCAGGACGGCTTAGCTTGGCACGGGGCCAGGCTGTATGTACCTGCAGCGGCACGGGATCAAGCACTCTATCAATGCCATGACGCTAGGCAGGCAGGTCATTACGGGTTCGTGAAAACCCTGCATCTGGCCCGCCGCCAGTTCTGGTGGCCGACCATGAGACGAGACATTGAAAACTACGTGCAGAAGTGCCGCATTTGCGCAACCACCAAGCCCTCTACTAATAAACCGGCAGGCCTTCTGCAACAGGTGGCAGACCCCGTACGACCTTGGCAGGACATTGCCATGGACTTTGTGGTCGAGCTACCGGAAAGCAGGGGATATAACGTTTTGTGGACAGTAGTAGATTTGTTCTCGAAACAAGCCCACTTTATCCCCTGCAAGGGGTTGCCTTCAGCCCGTCAGCTGGCCAGGCTGTTTGTCCAACATATATATCGTCTCCACGGGGTGCCACGACGTATCATCTCCGACCGTGGCGTGCAGTTCACGGCCCGGTTCTGGAGGGATTTCGTGCGTTATATTGGAGCAACACAGGGCCTGAGCTCGGCGTACCACCCAAGCACAAATGGAGCTGCGGAACGTGCAAACGTGGCGGTGGAGCGATACCTGCGTTGTTATGTATCATACCAACAGTCCGAATGGGTGGATCTGTTATCCTTCGCGGAAGTGGCCTACAACAATGCAGTACATAGCAGCACCGGGTTCTCCCCCTTTAAAGTGGTCTCTGGTTACGAGTTCGTTCCTATCGCGGGGTGCGACCAGGGGGCCCCGGCATCCTGCACACCTGGGGAGTGGATGCACCGGTTGGAGGAGGTGTGGGGGATAGCTAAGAAAGCGTTAGAGCGAGCTGCAGGGTCTTACAAAGAGCAAGCTGACAGGAAGAGACGGCCGTTTGCACCTCCCAAAGTAGGTGATCTTGTCTACCTCTCCACGAAATACCTGCGGCTACAAGTGCCATGTAGAAAGCTAGGGCCCAAATATCTCGGACCCTTCCGGGTTATACAGGTAGTGAATCCTGTCACCGTCAGACTTCGGCTACCCCCCCTACTTGGGAAGATACACCCCGTCTTTCACAGTAGCCTGCTGAAGCCTGCTACAACCACCTCTGTGGCGGCGGGGGAGGGCGGCCCAGGGCCTGTGCACGGCGACCACTATGAGGTACAGGAGATCCTGGACTCCGGGAGACGGAGGGGGCGGGTGCAATACTTGGTGCTCTGGAAGGGGTACCCCATGGAGGAGGCCACCTGGGTACGGGATGGGGATGTGTGTGCACCACGCCTTCTCCGCGCTTTCCACCGGAAACACCCGGGGAAGCCGGGGGAGACCCAGGGAGGAACTGCTGATCATGTTACAGACTGCTCACCTCTCTCTCCTTGCATTCCAGGTGGGGCCTTGGTAGAAGGGGCAGCATGTCGGGCCTCGGAAGCCCGACACTCGAAGGGGGGCCCCTCCACCCCCCCGGCACACCCTGCTTCCCTCCCGCCGACCTCACCCGGCTCCAGAGCGGCTCGGAACGTGCTGAGGCCCGTGCCGCTTCTCCCGCCGCCTCCACACGCGCCGCGGCTGCTGTGCTTGCCCGGCGGCGCGTCGTCACACGGTGTTCTGAACCAGCCCTCTTCTCGCACCCCTAATCAAAAGAAGAGTCTGGAAAGCGTCCAAGACCAAAAGGCTTCTGCCAAGTTTTAATTACACTGTTACAAGAATACAAGAGCTTGACTTCTCAAACGGAAAAGTTGCTTTCAGCAACCAGCCCCTCCCCAAACACTTCTTTTATAGAGAGCTCAGGGCGTGGTCTCCCTGTGCCTCCTCCCGAGGAGTCCCATAGCCTTTCTTTGTTTGTCCCTGCTCGTCTGCCTCCTGCGTCGGGCGTCCTTGAACAGGGCCAGCTGTGGGTCATCATCCTCCGCACTCTCGGGCTCACACAGCTGAGAAGAGGTTCCCGGCTGATGATGATTTGGAGACTCTGCAAAGTCTCCAAATCATCATCAGCCGGTTCGTTTCCCTCCTCCCCCACATCTGAGTCCTCCGATACATCGGACCCGGCTGTCGGACCCACAGGCTGGCCCTGAGTCACAACACACGGCTCCCCGGCTCCAGGACTCGCGCCGCCTCTTCTGCCGCCTCCGGACGCGCCGCAGCTGCTCACCTCGGCTCGGGCGGATCCGGGACTCGAGCCGCGGCTTCTGCCGCCTCCGGACGGGCCGCGGCTGCTGTGCTCGCCCGGCGGCGCGTCGTCACACGGCTCCCCGGCTCCAGGACTCGCGCCGCCTCTTCTGCCGCCTCCGGACACGCCGCAGCTGCTCACCTCGGCTCGGGCGGCTCCGGGACTCGAGCCGCGGCTTCTGCCGCCTCCGGACGCGCCGCGGCTGCTGTGCTCGCCCGGCGGCATGTTTGCGCGAAGTTCCCCGGCCTGCGGCTTGCCCGGTGGAGGCCCGAGCTGGCTCAGCGTCTCTGCGGCCTGGGAGGCTTCGAGAGTTTCGGCCTCGCGGTGGACTGCGTCAGACTCCGACGCCATGCCTGCGCAGGACTGTATGGCAACGCCGTTAGGGGATGGGTCCCTCCCCGCTGCGGTGACCGGGTGGCTGGGGCCTTCGGGCATGGACGATGACAGGGGGGTTCGGGGGTGGGCGCAGCAGGGAGTGGGTGAGGGGAAAGGGCACGGTGGTGGCGACACGTTGGAGGGGGCTTACCTGACTGAGCGACGGGCGAAAGGCCTTGTAGGGGAGGGGTGGGGAAGTTATAGAGAGTGGGAGGGCGGAGGCATGTTTGGGTGGAGTTTGGGTGGGGTTTTCGGGTGTGTATATAGCAGCGTTGGTTGCAGGTAGCAGCCAACGCTGGCTTTGTTTCTTGTTGCGGCTGTTGCTCTGAAGAATAAAGTGCTTCTTGACTGCAGCAGAAGTCTCTCGTTCCTGTGTTCGGCACCTGCCCTGCTTGTTGCAGGACGAGTTTTGACACTATTCTCCAAAGCACCTGAGGGCAGGACAAGAAGCATCGGATGGAAACTAACCAAAAAGAGAAGTAACCTAAAACTAAGGAGAAACTTCCTGACAATTAGAACAATTAATCAGTAGAACAACCTGCCTCCAGAAGTTGTGAATGCTCCAACACTGGAAGTTTTTAAGAACAGATGGGACAGCCATTTGTCTGAAATGGTATAGGGTTTCCTGCCTGAGCAGGAAACTAGATGACCTCCAAGGTCCCTTCCATCTTCTTCTTCTTCTTCTTCTTCTTCTTCTTCTTCTTCTTCTTCTTCTTCTTCTTCTTCTTCTTCTTCTTCTTCTTCTTCTTCTTCTTCTTCTTCTTCTTTTTCTTCTTCTTCTTCTTCTTCTTCTTCTTCTTCTTCTTCTTCTTCTTCTTCTTCTTCTTCTTCTTCTTCTTCTCTTACAACCAATCAACACATTTACAACCTTTGCAGGTCTGTAACACAACAGAATGCTGAAGGAAGATCATAAGCACAGTCATGGTTTCACTTTATGACTTCTACATTTAACAACTGAGTTGGCAGTCCCAACTATGGTTGCTAAATGAGGACTACTGGTATAATTTCTACCTCATATAACATGCATCACACGGGTGGTCTTGTCGATATCATCTGGGAGGAGTTTGATTCTGTGACTCCGGAGGAAGTGGACAGGATCATGGGGAGGCTGAGCACCACCACATGTTTACTGGACCCGTGCCCTTCCTGGCTGGTTTATGCAGCCCGGGAGAGGACACGCAGCTGGTTCCAGGCAGTTATATCGGCTTCTTTGAGTGAGGGTATCTTCCCCGCCGTCTTGAAGGAGGCGGTGGTGAGGCCTCTCCTCAAGAAGCCTGCCTTGGACCCAGCTGTATTGAACAACTTTCGTCCTGTCTCCAACCTTCGCTTTCTTGCGAAGGTTGTTGAGAGTGTGGTGGCGCATCAGCTCCCTCTGGTCCTGGATGAAGCGGATTATCTAGACCCGTACCAATCGGGTTTCAGGCCCGGGTACAGCACGGAGACGGCATTGGTCGCGCTGGTGAATGATCTCTGGAGGGCTCGGGACAGGGGGCATTCCTCTGTCTTAGTCCTATTAGACCTCTCGGCGGCTTTCGATACCATCGACCATGGTATCTTGCTGCGGCGTCTCAGGGGACTGGGAGTGGGAGGCACAGTTTTACAGTGGTTCTCCTCCTATCTCTTGGGACGTTCGCAGTCGGTGTTGGCAGGGGGGCAGAGGTCGACCGCGAGGTCTCTCATTTGTGGAGTTCCTCAGGGGTCGGTCCTCTCGCCTCTCCTGTTCAACATCTACATGAAGCCGCTGGGTGAGATCATTCGTGGCTTTGGAGTTGGGTATCATCAGTATGCTGATGATACCCAACTTTTCTTTTCGACCCCAAACCACCCCAGTGATGCCCTCAACGTGATGTCCCATTGCCTGGAGGCGGTTCGGGTCTGGATGGGGAGGAACAGACTCCAGCTCAACCCCGACAAGACTGAGTGGCTTTGCATACCTTCATCCCGGGTTTACTCGGACATTCCATCTCTAGCTATGGGGGGTGAATCATTACCCCCCGTAGATAGGGCTCGCAACTTGGGGGTCCTCCTAGATTCACGGCTCACCTTGGAAGATCATATAGGAGCCGTGACTAGGGGGGCCTTCGCACAGGTTCGCCTGGTGCGTCAGTTGCGGCCCTATCTTAGCCGGGATGATCTATGCACAGTCACTCATGCGCTCGTGTCCTCTCGTCTGGACTACTGCAACGCTCTCTACATGGGGTTGCCCTTGAGGACCACTCGGAAGCTCCAACTGGTACAGAATGCAGCCGCGAGAGTGGTGTTGGGAGTCTCCCGATACTCCCACGTTACACCTCTGCTCCGTGAGCTGCATTGGTTGCCAGTTGCCTTCCGGGTGAGATTCAAGGTACTGGTAACGGTATTCAAAGCACTCCATGGCATGGGGCCGGAGTACCTCAGGGAACATCTGCTGCCGGCATCAAGCTCCCTGCGCCCTGTGCGTTCCCACAGAGAGGGCCTCCTCAGGGTGCCACCGATCAGAGAATGTCGATTGGTGGCCCCCAGGGGGAGATCCTTCTCTGTGGGCGCTCCGGAGCTGTGGAATCAGCTACCGGTAGAGCTCCGGACGGCGCCCGATCTTCGCTCCTTTCGTCGCGATCTTAAGACATTTCTGTTTGTACAAGCCGGCCTAGCCTGAGGGGGAGTGTTGGGGTTGTTTTATCTCTCGCTTTTTAATTTTTCTGGGGGTTTTTAGCGTTGTATTTATATTGTTCTTAACTAGGGCTATTGTTTAATCCTGTTTTAATGTTTGTATTCGCTATTTTATTCTGCCCTGTGAACCGCCCTGAGTCCTCAGGGAGAAGGGCGGTATATAAGTGTTATTAAATTAAATTAAATTAAATTTTACCAAATATAGCTAGGCTCACTCATTAATCTCTGTTCTCTAAACCTGGCAGTTATTTAAGCAAATGTATTCTTGGGATGGAAAAGGAATAGCCAGCCCTATGCTGCAGATGTGAGAAAATTTACTGGGATTATTAATTTACTATAACCAAACTGCATTTGCTCCTAAGTGGATAGAAAATGATTTGGCTTCCTATAAGAGGGGAAAGATAAGTCCCTAATTGATATAACATGCAACAAATGAATATGCACAGAAAAAGGCCCTTGACTTCTAGGGGAAAAAAAGGAAAAGTAGGAATCCGGTAGGAATCATATGGAACTGTTCCTAGAGGGTTTATTGATTTGGGGTTTGAATTTTTCTAGGTCAAGATTTTGATAGAAGACTATAGTTTGAAAAACATAGCAATCTCAGGAGATTTGTGACAGTTGCCTGTCTGTGTATGTAATAATTTACATATTCGTTGGTGGTTAAGAGAGAATGGGGGTAGTACTGTACTAAAATCCAGTCCTGTGTTTCTTTTTTTAAAAAAAACAACTTTTGCATTGCAGGTGACATTAATAGTGTGATTTCGCCTGAATTGCACCAATAATTCCAAATTTAGTTGGAGGTGTCTGTCTGTATAGATATGACCTACATTATAGGTTTAATGAGTGGTGAATTGGAAATTCACACATTCTATATTATATAGTGAGGTTTCTGAGAATTAATCCTTTATTACATACCTTATAGATAGAATTTGTCACGTATTAATAAAATCAGTGGGTCCTCTATCAGTTGCTTTTTAAATTTTTTAAAAAGGACTAATGCAATTTAGAGGCACATAATGTATATAATGAATGTCTTGTAATCATTATTCATCTGTTTGCTGGGTTAGCATACAGGGAGATTCTAACAGGATTTTGACAGCAGAATTTGATGGGTTTGTTCAAGAGCAAGTCCTAACATATTTTCCATCTAAGTCAACAGTACATTCTAGGAATATGTGAGAGCCCACAAAGGGACCAAGTAGAAATAAAAGTCTTCTACTATTAGTATCTTAACAAACAAAAGTGAATGGGCAGGACTTGGTAACAGTGACATACATTCCTTGGGGCATGATTGTTTTCAGGCAGGAATGCAACCTGGCAAACAAGTGCAAGCTTATAGTGGTGCTTGAAGAAAAGGTATGAAAATTGGAGCAATGGGTAGCTATGCTTCAGGTCATAAAGGAGGAAATGTTAATGCATAAATAAAAAATTTATTGGATCAAGCAAAAGTGAGGTTACAAATGAATAAAGCAGCAAACTTCCATACTGTAAAAAGAAGAACAAAGGCACCTAGTAGACAAGAGTGACAATCAGAAACAAAAGAAGGTAGGGATTAACATTAGAATTCAAGAATAAGCTTGAGGTCCTTAGAAAAAAAAAGTTTGGGCCTTTAAAAATGTGATACTTTTGGACAAGAGAAAAGAAGATGCTTCATCTCAGAAGTGCAGCAGGTATGCAGTGGTATTCTGCAAGAAAATAGACAGGAAGAGTTTGGGTTTGAGAGGTGTGGTAATTGGCAATGCAGTACTGAAAGTAATTGAAAGTAATAACTATTGCACATACTTATTACTTTGTAAAATATGCTACCTTCCAGGAGCATAGATTAAGGGGTGGGATACATATTAAAAATTCTAGAGGTTCTCTGACAATTAACCATGCCTGCCAGTCATATTTGGACACATGCCACTATAGAGAGTAAGGAAGTTCACCATTGCTTAGACAAGAGGGCCTGAAGCATTTTTACAGAATACAGAATAACAGAGATGGGAGGGACCTTGGAGGTCTTCTAGTTCAACCTGCTGCTCAAGCAGGAGAACATATACCATTCCGGATAAAAGGCTGTCCAATCTCTTCTTTAAAAACTCCAGTGATGGAACACTCACAACTTTTCAAGGCAAGCCTCCATTGGTGAAAGAGAAAGAAAGAAAGAAAGAAAGAAAGAAAGAAAGAAAGAAAGAAAGAAAGAAAGAAAGAAAGAAAGAAAGAAAGAAAGAAAGAAAGGAAGGAAGGAAGGAAGGAAGGAAGGAAGGAAGGAAGGAAGGAAGGAAGGAAGGAGCGAGCTTCCATGAGACGACATCGGTAACCCATCGGTAACTTGGAGCAGAAGTTTAAAAAGTGGTTAAGAAATTTGGGGGCTGAATTCAAAGCTCAATATTTCACGAGTGCCTTTGACACCCACCAAAATAGGTTCTCGTTGACCAGCCACCAGTGATGTTGGTAGCAGATGTGCCTTATGTGGGAGCTCTACTTTGCCGTGCAATGCTTAATTTTTAAAGTCCAGAGCAATGAGTTAACTTTCAGAAGTGGCTCAGACAGACCTTGCCTTAACTCAATGAAATAAAAAAAGGAAGAGGAGTTACAGCACAATCAGACTTGCAAGATTCTATTACTATAGCCAATGTCAATTAAAGTAATTTTTGACACTCCTGGGTATAATTTACAATCTAAGAACAAGCACTAAAACATAGGCAGCAGTTAAAAAAAATCATGCGTTAATTATATAGAAGCCAAAACCGATCTAATTCCTATAGGCTAAACCAAACATTTGCCTTTAATACACTTAGAAATTGGTCATTTAAATGGAAATCAGTGATCTTCTCATCATGAGGGAAATTAAACTTTGTAATAATTGTGCTTATAAGTTTTTATAATGGACTTTTTAATAGAACAGAAGATACAGATTCAATCTCTGTATTTGAAGATATGCAAATACCATTTTCATAAAAGAGGTTGAAATTGCTTTCAGTTCTCATCCTGATGGATAGTGGATCAATTTAGAGCAGGGGAAAAAAGTCTCCCTTGCAGAGCATGCATGATCTTAAAAGAAGAAATAAAGTCCAAGAGACCGGGACAATTTTACTGTAATAGAGACAAAAATTTGTGGCCCCATCCCACTGAATATTTAAACCCCAGACCTTCTATTTGAGTTCTGCTACAATTTTAGGAGGCTCAAAGTAAGCAAAACTGATATTTACATACACAGTACATCACATCTTAATTAGTTTGCCTTTGCAAAATCGATACAAATCTGTTGTTCAGGTTAAGCTGAACCAAGGAGGTACAAAAAAGGATTTGTTAGGGTCTTGTTTTGCCCCAAACCCTAAACATATCCCTCACTTGACCTATAATGCTGTAATGCTAATAGAACTGGGCTATTGTTTTTAGATATGTAGCTTGTATGGAGTCATAAACCAAGATCTTATAGATCCACACTTGGGTATCAGAGAGCAAAATACATAAAACTCTGCCTTCAATAGTTTAGTGGCAGCTGGGATAAAATTATTCCCATGCTGGTTTGCACATTTTGTAATCATAGACCCTGACAGTTAGTTCCCTTACTTGGCTACCACAGTGGGTAGCCGTTGGAAGTAGATACCAAAATATTTCCAAAATCTCACCTGCTCAACAGTTCTTCCATTCATTGACCATCTAGCCAAGGGGTTAAAGCTTTTTCTTGAAAACACCAGGACTTATGTTTTTGAGTGATTTATTTTGAGACATTATCAATTGCTGTAGGTTGGTAATGATCTAAGCCACCTACACATCCCTGCATTTGATATACTGTAGATAAACAGGCTGCATCATCTGCATATTAGTTATTGACTTATTTACAGGACTTATATGGCCATCCACACAGTGGTGGGATTCAAATATGTGAACAACCAGTTCTCTGCGTGGATGCTGCTTCCAGAAGTTCATTCTGGGCCTGAGCAACAAAAAATTAGCTACTGGTTCTACCAAATTGGTGCGAATTGGCAGAATCCCACCACTGCATCTACAGTATATAATGATCGTAAGTGGCTCATAAAATCCATTCAACTATAGGAGGGAGGCTGTTCTAAGGACTGGGATGGCCACCAAGAAGGAGCTCCTCTGAGGTCTCATCGGATGTCAACATTTAAGGGAGGGGACCCGGAACACATCTACTCTCTCTAAGCAGTAGGATGGGCAGATACCTGTAGGAAGAGACAGTTTCACAAGTAATCTGGCCCTGTGCCATATAAAACTTCAAACGTGATAACCAGCACCTTCGATTCCACCCAGAAAGCAGCTGGAAGTCAATGCTGCTCACACATGAGTGGTGTGTCTTTTTATTTGTGAGCCAGACAGAATTGTTCAGGAGTCGGTTGGCCTCAAAGTTGGATAAATACATAAATAAAATTAAATATATATATATATCTGAAAGAAGAAGAAGAAAGCCACAACCTGTAATAGATGAAGTCACTGAAAAATAGAGCCATGATGAATGTTAGGAGACATTTCCAGTTTGACCATCAAAATCAGAGAGGTGTGAGAACCCCTTGACTGACCACGTTCAAACAAAGGCTAAACAGCCATCTCTTGTGTGGATTTAATTTGGTTTCTTAAATAAAAGCAAGGGCTTGGACTCAAAGACACCAGTGGCGATTCTGTGCAAATTAAGAAATTTATTTTAGCATTTTTTTAAAAAAATGTATAATTTACATAGCACTACTTATCGCAAATCCGTTTAGTGAACTTTCTTAACTCGAACACTTTCTTTGGTGTTTTCAAAACTAAAGAGATCAGATTCCCATACCTGGTGAAGAAACACTCAATACCCTTTTCATTTGAATATATTTTCTCTAAGTAGTGCTCATGCTAATTTTTGCCTTCATTAAGCAGCAATCATTGCCATTTACTCTCATGAGGGTAAATTCAAGGTTCCAGTTCCACTTAAGGGCTCAGTTGATTACATATGTTTTGATTTATGAGAATTTATACTGTGAGATGTGATGCTTCTCCATCTGCTCTGATCTTCTCTGTGTTTGACATGTGACACAACCATTGATTCTCTGAAGTCTTGATCTCTGAGATGTTGGATCTTATCTACATTAAAAGACAGATATAAATAGAGTATAAAATAATCTAGAGAAAAATGTCCAAGTAAGGTTTAAAAACATTAGTTCCTTCTTTTCCTGTATCTTTGTTGTAGGCCATACTGCCTAAGGGCATTTTCCCCCCCAAACTGGTAAAGGATATGCAGTGCATGTTTTACAAAAAGATAGCTGATTTATTTATTTTTTTTGCTTGTTCTCCTCCATGTTCAGAGCAACTGAATTTGTGGAGAAAGAATTCAACAGAGCCATTCTTCTACATTACTTTCACTGAGCCATTTAACATTTGGAGGCAGGAAAATCTGTAAGGTGGCTAACTGAAATTCACTGTATCCAATACCTGCTCTGATTTGCACTACCATTGGCAAAGGCAATATAACACTTGTCAAGGAAATGTAGCTGCAGAAGACAAATGAATGGTAATGTGTAAAATGACCTTGGAAAGAAAAGCATTTATGGCTTAAATCCCAATGAAGTTTATAAACATTTAAATACCGAGCTTGAAGGGTAAGACACTCATGATGTAGAAATTCCCTGGGAATGGGTGAAATCCAAGATCTGATTTTTAAAGGCTCAGGGATCCTCAGCAATTCTAATCAGATCTTCATGGTAGTGATGGTTCTTCTGGTTCAGATAAAGAACCATCACTGACATAAATATCTGCCTTGTATTGAACCAAAGAAGAAACTGGAATATTGAGTGATGAAGATTAAGGTTATTATTGACCAGTTTACCTGAGAAAGAGAACTTTTGAAGAATAAAGGCTTTCTTGGAAATAGGGATCTATTTTCTTTAGAGGCCCTGATAATGATCACCTAGTTTAGGAAGAAACTTTTGGAGGTTTAATTTTAATTATTGTAGTGTATGTGACTAAAGCATACACAGGCTGTCAGCACAGCAGGAGGCGTGGGGTTGGACAGCTCCAGGCTATAACCGCATTTGGCGGGAAAGCCTGGTTTGAACGAGTTTGACAGCCCCGGGCTATGGCCAGCTCTGGCGGGAAGCCAGGGTTTAAATCTATTGGCCACCTGCACTGGCAGGAAGCCCAGGTTTGAATCCATTGGTTGGTATTCACCTGGGCAGGTATAAAGGTACGCCAGGTAATCCCCTTTCCCTAGCTTCGTTCCTGACCATCAATAAAGAAGTCTTTTCACCCAGCCGAGTGTCCGTCTCTGTGTGCGACCACACTACTTTGCACTGGCGACGAAGGTGGGATCCTGCCCCGAATATTGCTAGCTGCGGAAGCGACCACGTCTGGTTCCAGCATCCGAGAAGCAGCAGCACTGGAGCAGGACAACCTGAGGCAGCAAGATGACACAGCTGAGTGTCCATCTCTATGTGTGACCATGCTACTTTACAATTATCAATTTTGGAACAATGCTTATGTTCCAGTTTTATTGATCATAAACCATTAATTAAATCATTAATCGTATCTGTGGAAGATGCTAGATCAAAAAGTGGTGACCTAGTTCAAGTTCCAAAGTCATGTGTGAATATAGTGACAGCAATAGCACTTAGAATTATATACCACTTCATAGTGCTTTATAGCCCTCTCTAAGCAGTTTACAGAGTCAGCATATTGCCCCCAACAATCTGGCTTCTCGTTTTACCAACTTCAAAAGGATGGAAGGATATAACCTGCTTCTGGCTGTATATGGATTATTTTCTTAACATCTTGTGTTACATTTTGTTTCAGATCTCTAGCCTATCTCCTGTCTGTGATGAGCTCATGGGTCAGTAAAATCACATGAACCCAGAAAATGAATTAAATCAACCATGATACATTTACTTAATCATATGTCATGAACACAAACAATATTTGCCTAAAACCATCTGTCTTTATTTTTTCAAGTGCAATCAATACAAAGTTTAAAAAGTCTGAGCACCTGCTGTAAGAGAGTCAAGTTATATGCTCTCCCCCATTTACAGATAACTAGTGAATAAATATTACATAGCAACAGCAATCATTTATGACTAAGATTCCTGTCAACCACAAAACACACTAACAGTGAAATTCCTGGGAGAAGCAAGAACCTTAATCAAGAGACATCATCTGGTAATACTGATACCAATAAGGTAAAATTAGCAAGGAAAACATAGACAATTGCACGTGAAAGTCTATTGGGGGCATTCTGGGTCAACTAAAGCTTCTGGATGATCTTCAAGGGCAAACCTGTGTTGAGAGTGTTTCAGTAGAGTTGACTGAGGTGTGAATGACCATGAGCAAGGCCTCCTAGTCTAAGGAATAGATACAACTGTTCTACAAGCCACAGCTCTTTCAGCAGGAACCGAGGCCCTTCAGATTGAATCTGAGGCCCTTCAGATTGTATATCTGCTCTGAATGAAGCAGTTCCACCCCGTCCAGAACCAAAGATGGAAATATGCCAGTTTATGAATCCAATATTCTGTTAATGTAACCTTACAGTAAAGTAGAATTAGCTCCTCTGGTCATTATTTTCTGTCTGGTTAACCTGAGAAAACTAACCCCAATCTTGCAAGTCTGAAAGTGCAAATCTCCTGCAGGGGTCTATGCCTTCTCTTATCTCACCTTTCCCTATGCAGCCTCCCTTCCCTCTCTCCCATAGTTATTCTCACATACCATTATAACCATCCCCTTTCTCAAGGGGGCATTTACCACTGCGTGCAGCTCCCTGGAGCTCCTAACCCAGTGATAGCAAACCTTTTCGAGACTGAGTGCCCAAACTGCAACCCAAAACCCACTTATGTATCGTCGGGTGCCGGGTGGGCATGGCCCATTGGCTGGGTGTAGCCAATTGGGTGGGTGTGGCCAATTGGGTGGGTGTGGTCCATTGGGTGGGCGTGGCTGCAGTGGTAACAGGAGACTGGGTGGGACTCAAAAGTTCAATCAACCAATTCCAACTTTGCCAGATCTTTTTTTTTCCCCATGAGAAGTTGAAATTGATTGATTGATTGATTGAAACTTTTTTTTTTGCACACAGTGGCAGAGGCCTAAAGCGAAAAGGTTTTATAAAATGCAGCTGAAGGCCTAGGAGTGAGGCAATGGCACACATGCCCACAAAGAGGGCTCTGCGTGCCACCTGTGGCACGCGTGCCATAGGTTCGTCTCCACGGTCCTAACAAACGACAGAAGTCTTGTCTGGAAGTTCTTGAACTTCTGAAGGTTGTGATTTGGACAATTTTCAGATGAGTCTTGGTGCATACTTGGTGGCTGACACTGTCATTCCTGTCTGGGAAATTCAGCATTCACTGTCAACTTCTTTCGAGATAAAAACCCGAACAATTGTAACTATATAAATATTAACCTGTATAAATATTTTTCACCCAAAAAAGCAGTACTAATTTCTTACTGCAATTTTCATGTGCCGTTCTCTGCAAGCAACCTAATTTTCTTAGTGTCTCCACAACTTTTTTTTTAAAAATTCCATTTATATCCCGCCCTTCTCCGAAGACTCAGGGCGGCTTACAAGCTTAGCAGTAGCCTTCATTTTATGTATATGCCTGCTTATTAGGGCTTTCACACACACCCCCAAGCGGCATTTTTACAAAGTCAGCTTATTGCCCCCAACAATCTGGGTCCTCATTTTACCTACCTCGGAAGGATGGAAGGCTGACTCAACCTTGAGCCTGGTGGGATGCGAACCTGCACTAATTGCAGTCAGCTGGTGTTACTTAAGGAAGCATCAGCC
Organism: Vipera ursinii; assembly: GCF_947247035.1. Taxonomy (NCBI): domain Eukaryota; kingdom Metazoa; phylum Chordata; class Lepidosauria; order Squamata; family Viperidae; genus Vipera; species Vipera ursinii. The sequence goes on along the minus strand of NC_139512.1, from coordinate 263,966,059 downwards.
CACTGCTCCACCAAGGCTCTTAAATAAAGACTTGCAACTAAAAAGGCAAACACCGTAGATTGCTCTGCGGAGTCGTCATTTATGGGGAGGGGTTGGGGCCAGAAAAGTGAAGAGAGTGGTTTTTGATTTCGTGGTCATGCCTGCTGTCTTGACTTTTTTTGACCACTCATGAACACCATTGGACCTGAAGAGATCTCCTTTGGGGATTTACTTGGAGATTTTTAATGTTGTGATCTTACGTAGTTCTCTCTTCTTGTGTATGTATACATGGAATTTTTCAATAAATAAAAGCAGTATAAAAATAGTGAGATGTTTTCACTTCATTTAAAAGCACATAACTGCAGCAGAATCTTCTGTTCTTTTTACAGTGAAAACTGGGAGCACCCAACTTAAAATGGCAATTAAGCCCCTGCTCATTCACAGGGATTTGTTTCAACCATGGGTTATAAGCCAATTCTGGGCCATTCATAATCACAATCACAATCTTAAACAATAATAATCATAATGATCATAATAAAGTTGGAAGGGACCTTGGAGGTCATCTAGTCCAGCCCCTGCTCAGGCAGGAAAGCCTATACCATTTCAGACAAATGGTTGTCCAGTCTCTTCTTAAAAACTTCCAGTGTTGGAGCATTCATAGCTTCTGGAGTCAGGTTGTTTCACTAGTTAATTGTTCTAACTGTCAGGAAATTTCTCCGTAGTTCTTGGCTGCTTCTCTCTTTGGTTAGTTTCCATCCGATGCTTCTTGTCCTGCCTTCAGGTGCTTTGGAGAATAGCTTGAGTCCCTCCTCTTTGTGGCAGCCCCTGAGATATTGGAATACTGCTATCATATCACCCTCGTCCTTCTCTTCATTAGACTAGGCATACCCAATTCCAGCAACCGTTCTGTATATGTCTTAGCCTCCAGTCCCCTAATCATCTTTGTTGCTCTTCTCTGTACCCTTTCTAGAGTCTCAACATCTTTTTTACATCGTGGTGACCAAAACTGGATGCAGCATTCCAAGTGTGGCCTTACCAAGGCATTGTAAAGTGGTATTAATATTCACGTGGGAATAAGAGTTTGAAAAGTTGATAGCATTTATTTTATTGTATTTGGTTATACACTACAGTCCATTTTTAAAACAAATGTACATAGAATAACAATAAACATGAGTGAGCTTTGCCCTATTTTACGATTTTTCTGGTCAGAGTTTTTAAGTGAATCACTGCAGTTGTTCAGTTAGGAACACGGCTGTTAAGTAAATCTGGCTTCCCCATGGACTTTGCTCAACAAAAGATAAGAAAAGATGTTCACATGACGCTGGGACACTGCAGATGTCATAAATACAAGTCAGTTGCCTAGCATCTGAATTTTGATCATGAGACCATGTGGACGCTGCAATGCTCTTAAGTGTGAAAAGTGGTCATAAGTCACTTTTTTCAGTGCCATTGTAACTTTGAAGATTCACTAAATGAATGTTGTAAGTCGAGAACTACTTGTAAAAAAATGGTGGAAAGTGTTGAATAATATAAAAATAAATAACTGATTCTATTAGACAAGGGTTTAGTGATGTAGAATAACTTTCTTCATAGATTGAGCCAAGCAAATTGTTAACACCACAATGGATAGTGGTCCTATGGACCTGCAAGTACAGAGTTAGCACAGGGCTCTAAATTTTCATCATTACCCAACCTCTGCCAGGCAATAGTTCACTTTATCATGTTCAGGCTGGTGATTACCTTTTGTAAAACCTCCACAGATCATTAGAAAAGGCTGGGGAATGTTCCTAATGCTAGGATATTAATTCTCTAGCAAGGGTTCACTCGTGCTTCTTTTGTTGAAAGAAACATTTAGTTGGCAATGTGCACAATAGGAAACCTTTCTTTTTAAAGAAGAAAAAGAAAAAAAAGAAAGAACAAACTTTCCCACCTCTGTAGAAAGCATCATTTTTCTTCCTGTTTTCAATCAACAGTTCAGTGAGACCCTAAATCGGTGGACTGCAGAACGTCCGTGGCAAATCAAAGAAAATAGTAATCGCTTTCTACCGGCCGATGGGCACATCTGATAGATAATGAAATGGGCAGCATGTCAAAATGTCAGGATGGATTGGGAGATTATTTTTGTTATGTTAGGCTCCAGTCTCCATCCAAATCCCTTGATAGGAAAGCTGGAGCAATCTACATCGATAATGGCCGCCAGATATTTCTTCCTCAGTATGAATCCAGCATCCAATGGCTATTTCATTTTAATCAGCCCAGGTAGCTCTGAAGTGTTTGTAGCAACCATGCCTTGAAAGTATTAAGAAGGCTACATTCAGTTTGCACCCCCACAGTTTTCTCTTAAAGAAAAGCTGCAAATACCTCATGAGGTGAGGGAATAATGAGATTAGATTCAGATCTACAACTAAAGAAAATGCTAATTCAAACTCCCAACTCTCTTCAAAGTAAACATAGCAATGATGTTTAATCTCCCCAACATAGAATTTTTGCCCTTCTCCAAATAAACAGACATCATTTCCAACAGAGGATACAAAAAGCTCAGGGCTGCTTCTTAAATTTAAACAATAAACGCCATTGCATAAAAGTATATTCTAAAAACATTTTAGTGGCTATGTTATTTAAAGAACCACCAACTGAAGGTACCATGACCTTCAAGCTGAGAGGCAAAGTGCAGAACAATTTATTTTACAGGAAGGATTTTTTTTTAAAAAAAACCAGTTAATCTGTTTTAGTGCTTGTACTATAAATTGGATTGGAGGAGAATACATCTGCTGCAAAATGGCATGAAATTTTACAGCTGTTTTGGCAGGAGTTATTATATGTGTCAAAAAATGGTTTAGAGATTTTGGGGCCTCAGACTGACAATCCTAATGCAAGAAAGGAGAATAAAAATAAAGCTGATTATTCATTTAAATTCCAAAGCTAACTTAGCGTACAACCTTAGTGATCGAGTTATGATCACAACTGAGCTCAAAATTTATGTTGCTAAGAGACACAACTGATAAGTGATTTGGTCCCCATTTTACGACCTTTCCTGCCATAGTTGTTAAGTGAATTGCTGCAGTTGTTAAGTTAGTAACATGGTTGTTAAATAAATCTGCCTTCCTCATTGACTTTGTTTAGCAGAAGGTCGTAAAAGTTGATCACATGGCCTCAGGATACTGCAACTGTCATAAGTGTGAACCAATTGCAAAGCATCCAAATTTTGATCGTGTGACCAAGGGAATGATGCAACGGTCGTAAGTGTGAAAAATGGTCATAAATCACTTTTTCCAGTGCCATTGTAACTTTTTTTTTATTTTTATAAATATTTTATTAATTTTCTATTTTTACACTCAAGTGCCTAATAGACAATGTGAGGACTGAGTCCATTAGTGATTACATGGTACATGTAAGCTTCTTCAAACTAAATCCAATATTACACCCTCCAATACATCCTCTCTTCTTCTGGTAATAAACATTTTTCCACGCTAGGCAAATACAATTCTTATTGTTGTGAGTAAATATACAATTGCCTATCAACATTTGTTACAGTTTTCTAATACTGTCAAAAATATCAGTTTAGAATATCTTTTCTAACCAAAAGCATATCTTAATCGTATTTGCACTCAATATCCACTTATTCAGTCTATATCCTATCTTTGCTTTTTTCCATTTTAATTCCCCATCCATGTTCAAAATGTTCCAATCATTGATAATTTCAAAGCAAGTTATATTTGGGTAACCAAAAGCTTCCCTTATTCAAAGTTCTTAACATATTCTTATTTCCCTATGCCAGGGGTCTTCAAACTTGGCCCTTTTATGACTCGTGGACTTCAACTCCCAGAATTCCTTAGCCAGCGTGCCTGGCTGAGGGATTTTGGGAGTTGAAGTCCACGAGTCATAAAAGGGCCAAGTTTGAAGACCCCTGCCCTATGCCATTGTAACTTTGAATGGTCACTAAATGAACTGCTGTAACTTGAGGACTACCTGTAGGTTCACCTAATAGCAGTGTTGATTAAGTTTCAGTCTCTTTGTCAGCAGGGCCCATCCTATTCAAATGCTCAGAATCAAACTTAAGAGATATTTGAATATTCATTATATTTTTCAGCACAAACTAAAAATGCCATTCCTGTTATTTATTAGAAGACATAGGGGAGTCTTGCAAGATTGTTGGAATGTGAGAGATAGATGTGCAAGGTTTTTATTTTATGAAACCTAGCAAACCAGCGGATATTTTCTGGCCTTAGGGGACCCTATATCCTGTTAGAAATTGCCAGCTGCTTCTGCGACCCAATTCTGAACGGGCCACAGCCTGGAGGGTTGAGAACCCCTGTCCCATTATTATTAAAAGTGTTTATTTGTTTACTTTTAGCCCCCTTTATTATTTTTATAAATAATTCAAGGCAGTGAACATATATAGAGAAGGGCAACAAAGATGATTGGGGGACTGGAGGCTAAAACATATAGGGAACGGTTGCTGGAATTGGGTATGTGTAGTTTAACGAAGAGAAGAATGAGGGGGGATATGATAGCAGTGTTCCAATATCTCAGGGGCTGCCACAAAGAAGAGGGAGCCAAGCTATTCTCCAAAGCGCCTGAAAGCAGGACAAGAAGCAACGGGTGGAAACTAGTCAAGGAGAGAAGCAACCTAGAACTAAGGAGAAACTTCCTGACAGTTAGAACAATTAACCAGTGGGACAACCTGCCTCCAGAAGTGGTGAATGCTCCAACACTGGAAGTTTTTAAGAGACTGGACAGCCATTTGCCTGAAATGTTATAGGGTTTCCTGCCTGAGCAGGGGGTTGGACTAGATGACCTCCAAGGTTCCTTCCAACTTCTTCTTCTTCTTCTTCTTCTTCTTCTTCTTCTTCTTCTTCTTCTTCTTCTTCTTCTTCTTCTTCTTCTTCTTCTTCTTCTTCTTCTTCTTCTTCTTCTTCTTCTTCTTCTTCTTCTTCTCTTTCATCCTTCTATTTTCTCCACAGCAACAACCTGTGAGGCAGGTTGGGTTAAGAGAGAGTTAACTGGCCCAAAGTCATCCGGCCAGGTTTCACGCCTAAAGTATTTGTCACCTGTGCAAATGGAGCTGTGCCTGTGTGCTCACCCATCACCCACTCAGAATTATCCCCTCAACCCACCCCACCAGTACACAAAGCTAGAAAGATTGGAAACCACTGCAATAGGATACTAAAGAATTTCTGGACATTTCATTCCCAAAAGTTGATTTCTGATAATAATGTGACTATGCTGCTAGAGCATAGGAAAGGAAATTTGTCTAACTAATCTAATCAATCATTCAGAGCTCCCTTTTTCTGGTCCTTAATTCTGCACCAGTTTGGTTCCAGAAAAGTCTTTAAGCTTCTTGGATCTCCTGGTGTTTTTTTTTCTTCCTAGAATCTCAAGATATAACAGACATACCAAGGAGAATCTTAGGATTAAAATTTAAATTGTCATTGAACCGCATTAATATGTGTCGTGCGGATCTTGTGCTTACCTGACAAATACTATGGGGAAGCTGATTAAAATTGCTGCATGCAAGATGGATTTTTCCTTGCCAATGTGATCTTGATGCACAATTGTTCCCCCAGTCAAAGCTGTTACTAGCATGTGCAAAATGCAACCACACTTGAAGAAGGGGGAATCATGTGTTCCCGCACTATGTCTGAAAGTGTGGGATTTATTAAAAGTGATAACTATACATATAAGTTGCTCATCCCACTAGTTATCCAAATATAAGGCATGTGTGATCTGGTGTTTATTTATACTTCTCCAACCTCATCTGGAAACAGTGCAAATAAATCTACACAGCCATATAAATAGTTTTAATAGTATTAAAGTGAAATGCAAGCCATCTGGTTTTACCTCAGGCTGCTATATATTTCTTACTAAAGCACAAAATTGTCCATCCCCACATGAGATGTTAAACCAGACATGACCAATCAAGAGCACAGAATAATTTCCCTGTAAAACCACTCTGCATAGATGCATCATCTTTCACAATTATGCATACATCATAATGCATAAATCCAATTATTCAATGTAGTTATAGGTGAAAAGATCCATTTTATGGACTATTCTTGTGGAAAACTTTCAAACTAAATACCAGCCGTTTCTTGAAATGGCTCCAATGACTTCTTTTTTTTAAAAAAAAGAAGAATATAATATGCCTGCATCTAGTTACATCCCTCTGCCAGCTGAACAGAGAATGTATCTAGCTAATCCATTGAGTGCAATCTTCTTGTTTTCTCAATTAGGCTCACTACAGGTTAAAGTAATAGTTTTGGAGAAGAAGACATCTTTGTGTTTGTTGTTGCTTTTCCTGATTCCACTGATTTTCAATGTGGGAAGAGCACACTATAGACAGTAGACCTCTGTTCTCTCTCAGATATTCCCAGCTGGGTTTCATGTGCAGCATCAGCCACAAATACAAGATTGGATGGTGGTGTGGCAACTGTCATCTGGAAATCTTAGTGGCCATCAGGAGCACTGCTCCACACATTGCTGAATGTGAGGCCTTGTTTGTGAAGTGAGCTGTAGGGATAAGACAAGACTATTGCTTGTGTACCATCCTCCTTGTTGTATAGCAATCTCTCTATTGGAGCTGTGACAATCTGTGGCTGAATTGTGGGGTGGAGTTCTCCAAATTTATGGTTCTGAGGGATTTCAATCTGCCCTCTCAGGCACAAACTCAGAAGAAGCTCAGAAGATCATGGCAACTATAGACCTCACCCTAGTCATTTCTGGTCTGATATAAAAGAGAAGGCTGTATATTAGACCTGTATTTTTTAATATCTTGGTGTAGTGCAAGGTGAGCTAGTTGGAGGATGTTACTATCAGTTCATGCCCTGGACAGATCACTCCCTGCCAGCTCTGGAGTTCTCTGGTGTAATATGTCCCTGCAAGAAGAGCTCCTACTTGAATGGTCCATCCAGTCACCGGATGGACCCTGACAGGTTCTAATCTAGAGGGAGTTAGGAGATGTTCCTGAGGCTTTTGTACCAGGAGATGCAAAAATCCCAAGTCAGGTTGAGGCTCTGCCTGTTCCACCTCATGCAGCTCCCCACAGCCTCCAGCCACTGGGACAGAATCTCTATGCCATCACTCAGGTGGATGATATAAAGCAGGGTATCATCAGCACACTGGAGATACCTCATTCTAAACTGTCAGTGACCTCCTCCACTGCACTGCACCCTGAGGCACTCCACAATGCTGGATATCTTAATTGCCCAATTGCTAAAAATGTTTAATAACTCCCTGGTCTTTATCTACTGCACTTGTTAAGCAAACAAAAATTGTTTTAATTACAGATTCTGCAAATATCAAAAACTATTCAGATATGATTGCAGGGAGATGATTAACATAATATTACATACTACTACAAGCCTATAATAAAAAATCTGTTCAGTTTCACCACTTTCTCTCTATTCTATTTCTCCACAGGTTTTACATTTTCTCCGTGTATCAGTTCAGACTGTATTTGAACTTAGAGTATCTAGGATATGCTTTATCAGATCCTAGATGGATAAATGAATATAAAGGCAACAAGAAAGCAATTGCCCATTACTGTGTTACATTCAGCTTGCTCAAAATAGTATAATGATAAACAAGAAATGTGTAGTCCTTGGAATGCATAAATTTATTCTTATAACTAGCAAACATACACAAGTTATTTTGGAAGATAAACAACAATAGAATTTCATGGATACTTTCAAGGGGGCAGAGATGACTGGATGAGGTCAAATCATTTTCAATATTTATACTATACAATTCTCTTTCATCCAATTACTCAGTAAATCATTTTTAAAACCTCAGAGAATATGCAGTGGCTGGCATATATATATATTGCAATGTACATTGTTATGTATTGGGCTCAATAGTAATACCACGTGGGTTGCTGGAGCAGCTAACGATTCTCCAGCAACCCAGACTACAAGTCTCCAGTGCTGCTATTGGCTATCCCTAGGTGGCAATGGTTGCTTCGAACCTATTGGCTGCTGCCTAGGGGCTAGACTATATATTGCGGCTAGTTACAGCCCAATTCTCAGTTCAGATTCTGCAAGCAAATAAACATGAGCTTTCCTGAACTCACTTGCCTCGTCTTCATTCCTGTGCCAAAGAACCCGCTACACAACATACACCATGACTACTTCCTGTACACTATATATATATTTTCCTGGGCTGCTAAATTAATGCTGTTTTGCCATTTTCCCTGCAAATAGGAGCTTTTGAAATGGAAGAGGATTTTTTTCATGTACTCATGGATATGTACACTGTTTTCTATATTTGAGGTGGTTTGTATGAACTTTTTCAGCTAAAAACTGTTGCCATCAATGTCAGAGCAGAATCTGCTTTTGTGATTCTGAATATTTTGTGATAAAAAAAGTCTGTGACATATAATTAAATCACAATATGAGTGAGGCTGTGATAAAAAGATGTACTTATAAAGGCTAATAGGCACCGTAAGTTAGGATTCTTTTCCATTATAATTAGGAGCTTGCAATATTTGAAAGATTGAGGGCCCAGCTGATGTTCAGTGATGCTGGGATGTTCCCTGCCCAGGATATGGCTGAAACATCTGATCCCATATTGTCTTTTCTGTGGCTGGTAGGAGTACCAAATTACATGATAAGAATGCACTTTACCACAAAGCTAATATATTTTCTTCCAGAAGGCAGCCATATTTATGTATTGAAGTGCATTGCAAATGCAACTTATGTTCTGTATATAATAATTTATGTGGAAAATATATGTACAAAGAATATAATTTTTGTCAATTTTTGTCACTCTCTCACCTTGGAAAGTGATCGTTCCTTCATAGTTGTCATGGGAATTTTCTGATAAGAATTACAACAGGCATGAAATATGTCCATGCTATATTTGTCACGTTTATACTGTTTTCTCACATTCTTAATGTCAAGCCCAACCCAAGAATGACATAGAACAATCCAACCAAAGTTTATTTATTTGCTCACGTCAGAATCTTGCCAGATTAAAGCTATACTACCGTATTTTCCGGCGTATAAGACGACTGGGCGTATAAGACGACCCCCCAACTTTTGAGATGATTTTCAAGATTTTTCGTCTTATACACCAGAAAATCAGTGAGCCCGGGAAGGCACGCCCTCCCCTCTCACTGTGGAGGAAGCAGGGCAGGCTGGCGTCATCTCCGAGGACTCCTTAGGAGCCAGGGAGCGATGCTGCCTCAAGAGGGAAGAGTGTCGGGCGGGAGCCGGCAGGGCAGTCCTGCACATGCGCGCACGCCCCGGCTGCTAAGGAGTGCTCCTTAACAGCTGGGGAGTGCACGCGTGCGCAGGACTGCCCTGCCGGCTCCCGCCAGATGCCAGCCTGCCCTGCTTCCTCCACAGTGAGAGGGGAGGGCGTGCCTTTCCGGGCTCGCTGATTTTCTGGCGTATAAGATGACTGGGCGTATAAGACAACCCCCCAACTTTTGAGATGATTTTCATGGGTTAAAAAGTCGTCTTATACGCCGGAAAATACGGTACTCTAACTCTAGCAGAGATACTCAGTGAGATTCTAGGGAATGATTAGCCTAAATCTCTCCCTCAGTCTCCAATCCAGCTCAGGGTTGTGTTGTATTACAAAATTCTAAATGAACAAAGATCTAATTCTATTTCAACTAAATAGATATGGCATAATTAAGTATTTGCTCTTAATAGGTATTGTGATTTGCCATTACAAGTACTGTAGGTATATTTTCTTGAGAAAACTAATAGTTTTTCTGGATCTAATATAGCCCAAAAAGAAGCTGTACTCCAATCTATGCTTCAGATTTATTGAAGGACCTGGTTTCAGTCTGGGAAAGTACATTTTCCTGCCAAACATTTTTATACAAGTGTTTATCTATATTATTATTTTTTTCCAATTCCTGGCCAAAACCAATAAGCCCTACATGTATTGTGACTGGCTGCACTATTACAGCTTTTCAATTCTAATACTAATTTTAGCAAACAAAGCAGTTGCAACTGGATAGTTCCTTGGCAGTCGATACTTGCTGTTGGATGTTATTAATTTGCATATATGTGGGCTCAAAGAAAATTTAATTTTATACCTTCACTCAAAATGTATTTTCAGAATGTCAGATCTACCCTCCATCCAATTCTGACCTGCTTGAAATATTTGTTCCTCCTCAACTCATTAACTGCCTCCTTTTAAAAAGCGCCTGAGATTGCTTTGTAATTGATCGGCACCCTGATTTACATATCTGAAAATGAGTCTTCTGAATGTATTTGAAAGGTATACCGGAACAACAATGAGCAATTGTGTTTCTTTGAAACCTTTTCTGGTAGGTATGATAGACTGTGAGGCTTTGTGACAGCTTACTTCATTCTTTTTTCATCCAAATTTCCCTCTTTGTTACTTCAGTGACACATTACCCTGCCCTAAAGATGATGAGGACAAAGTGCAAAGATTACAAAATCTAAAGACTACTCATTGGCCAAAAGGTTACCACTTTTTTAAAAACTGTCTCTGACACAAAGGAATAATGGGGAAAAATTGTCACCACATCTGGATGAATTTTGCATTAGCTTCTGCTAAAATGCCAATACAGGGAACAATAATGGTATCTTAAAAAAAACAATCCTAATATTATTATAGTTTGTCACACAGTCAGCCAGATGTTTAGATTAGATTTGGCATTTTTATCCACCTATTCAGTCCTTTGCAAGGACTTGGGATAGACAATTCTTATGGTTTGATGGTGTTAAAGAATGTAAGCTGATATAAAGAAAGCTGCTTTTTGCAATTGACTGGCTGGTGATTTTTGTCAATGCCAATTGTGTTCAAGTGATGCTTCAGATATTTTGGGATTGCATACAAGGTTGTTATTATTATTGGTACTACCTTTGCTTTCTTTGCCACAGTCATTTGCAGGTCTTGGTATTTTGTGATTTTTCTCTCTCCAGTTCTTTTTCTTCTGTCTCCAGATATTGTCAAATCCACTATCCAGACTTTTTTGTCTTTCCGATTGACAGTTGTGAAGTCCAGGGTGGCAGGTGCTTGTCTGTTTGAATCTAAAGTCCCAGACCATTTTAGCTTATTAATTTTCTATTACTTGCCTATTTTGTGAGCCCAGCACTTCTTGCTTGTAGGCAAATGGTAATTCTTGCAGATATTCCAACACATCACAGTTGCTACTTTGTCATGCTGCTGCCTGTAGTTAGTTTGTTAATCTTCCTGCAGCAGGAAATGAGGTGGTTCACTGTTCCTTCAGCTTCTTTGCAGAGGTGGCATTTGCTGTCTATTGCTGTCTTTTCAATGTTGGATTTTTATGCATTTGTTCTTAAGGCTTTGTCTTGTGCAGCCAGAATTAGCCCCTCTGTCTTTTTCTTCAGCTTTCTTGCTCTTCACCATTGCCAGATTTTATTATCTGCTTTACCTGCCATTTTTTTCAATGTACTGTACATGTAATACTTTGTCTTCCCAGGTCTCTTTTCTGGTCTTCATCTGGTCTTTCCTGTAGGCCAGTTTGGTCTCTTCAGTACTCAGTAAGTCTTCCCAGTATACTAGCTTCAGTGCACCTTCTTCACTGTCCTTTCAGATATTCTTCCAATGCCCTTTTTTCTTCTTCAGCTGCCTGGTGCACTTGTAACATTTTTTGCCACCTATTTTCCTTGTGTAAATAGAATCTATCAACATCGTTGAATGGATGAAAGGCATGATTCATTCTCATTATTTTTCTCACCCCAGCTAATTTTTTATGTGATTTATTATTGAAACATTTAAAAAAGAAGATAAAAATAAATGCAAATTAATATAAAGTAAGGAAGAAAAAAAGAAATCAAAAAGAAAGAAAAAAGTACAAGAAATCAACACAAATTTAAGAAAAAAAGAAAAGAAAGAAAAAAAGAAAAAGTCATGTCTGATATTATTCACAGCTGTTATAAGTACAATTATATTTTAACCTCTCTAAAGTTACATTGTAATACTTTTATTTCTATAATCTGTTTAATCATCAAAGCTATAAATCACAAGTTTATTTTTTTCATTTTTATGCAGAGTCCATCAGAGGTTTCCAGTCACCAATAAATATAGATAGTGTCTTTTCTTCAATCACTAACTATTTAAATACAAAATAGCTATGAAAGAAGCAATAAGAAACATTCCAACTCTTTGGGAATTATTTATTGTTCACAGCCAAATGTTTGTTTTGATTTGATAGAATGCCAAGCACCATGATTCGTCTTTGATAAAACTCCTATCTGTTTTCTTCATGTGGATCCTACTCTTTCATTTTACTTTTTGAAAGACCCAAGACATTTTTTGCTCTTGCTACTAGCTGCAAAAATTTGTATGGCTTATATGTGGATTTCTTCCATTTTTTTTTTAAATTAAGCTGTTATTCTCTAGGATAAGAAGCGGAGTTTTCATTTAATTAGATTATAGCCACCATTTTCTTTTTCCAGGACAGCAAATAATAGGGCTGTGCAAAGCATTGGAAAGAATTATTTGGTAAAGCAGGCTAATGATGGCAAAGCAATTTTTCTTTGAAGCCTTAGTTCCATCCTTGTGGTGTACACAGGTTTGTATGCATGCACATCCCTTTTAGTTTCTGTACCAGCTGAACTGTTGTCTATATACAGAAAACCCCAGGATGCTTAAAACCTGATTGGTACATCATCCTGACTTGGCTGTAGGTATGTATATCTTCATTCATTCAAGAACAGAATTCACCAGACATAGATGAAGAAGTAAGTTCATTAAAATGGAAGTCTTAACTCTGACATTTTCAGATCTGAGTTTGATGCATTATGCGAGGGTAGTGTGCACATCAGGCATCAGCTTTCTCAAGTGCCAGAAACACATCAGCTGTAAGTTTCAAACTGTTACTCTCACTCCTGAGGCAACATCTGACCTTTCCTTCTCCGATTTCATTTTTTTATAAATATGATCAGTTTTCAATATAAAACAGCTTATGCAGTATTAATTTTTCTCTGAGGGAAAGAACAATGTCTTCTCTATATGAATCTGGCTAAACCCTAATCTGTACTCAGGCAGAAAATAAGAAATAGTTAGATGTATATTAAGTGTGTCCTCATTTACATGTTTTGGAGTTCTACAGTAATTATGTTAAAACCAGCACAATTTTTCTGAACTGGCACCTGAGAGCTTCACATGGAAGGATGGCATGATATTTTTCTTTGGATTCTAGAGAACAACACAACAAAATCTTGACCTTCTTTGGAGGTGTCTCTGAAATCAGAGTTTGACACACATTCTTTGTGATTCTATATTGCAATATTGTCATGCTATTGCAAAGTTTCCTTGGTTTAGGAAAGAAAGCTACATTTCACCAAGATGAATCCAAACAATGACTAGGAGTGGGGGAGACTTGGAAAATAGAGGCACCCCAGACTTATTTGATGACAAATGCCTCTCAGTCTTTCTACACTTAACACTTCTAGAGTCAGTGTGGATTTGATTGAAATCAAATGGATTAAAAACATGCTTCTAAGTCAGGATAACTTAGTTTCTTTATCTGGATTATCTGAGGAAGATTTTGTAAATAAAAGGGCATTCTCTGAATATATAATTTTTAGTTTTCAGAAGACCATGAAGATACAATTTTATAAATGTTTAATATAGTTACTTAGGATCTTTTCTAATGTTTATTAAAAAAATAGAATGATGGTCTTAAAATCAAACTATCACATACATACTTGTAAATCATTAGGGCATTTAGATGCCACTTTTGCTCTAAGGTACTAGGTAGAGATCAGCCATTGCCATCTTTCAAACTGTATTATTTTAGCATGTTCAATTTTCTATTTACTGAAGCTTGAAGCATAACAAGATGCTATTTTATATTGGTGCCAACAAGACTGTCCCTTGAGGTTGTTTTTACTCCATATGGTGTCTAATGGACATATCCCAAGGCAAAAACAATATTCTAAGAATACTGAGTAAATCAAATGGTTTTGTAATTACTTCTATGTTTCAAACTTTTCCTGATGTCATATTCTTTTTCTAAAATAATATTGTTCAGTGTGCATCATTCTGATACAGATCTGATTAAAGGTTTGAAAAGGTCAACACAATTCTCTTTTTGTTTATCTTGTCCTTAGTATTGCTTGACTTGTGAAAGAGGTTAACCTAACTATGAACTGCAGGAAATCAGGCAAGGCTGTCCAAAATGCTTTTACATCAACCAAGCGAGAGTAAGAAAAGATAAACTTGATCTTCTTAAAAGCTACAAGACATTTGACCTCTTAGCTACTGCTCATCAGAAAATTGTGCTGGATTGCAGGAGCTGAAAAATCATTGTATTTGTGACTGTACTGTGCGGTACATTTTTCCATGGAAGCTATTTAAAGGATTGAGGCCCATCAGGACACCCTGAGGATGAAAAAAAACCAGATTAATTAACACAGTTGCTTTGTCTTTCTTCAATCTTCAGTGAACTTCTTTATGATAGGATCAGTCTCCCATTGCAGGTGATAGTGAGCAAGAGGTAACAAGAGATGTCCTTCTTCAAAATCTCTCTCTCTAGAGCAATCTTTCTTAATTTTGGCAGCTTTAAGTTGTCTGGACTTCAACTCCCAGAATTCTCCAACCAGCAGGAAGTCCAATGAAACACTGCTCTAGAGCAGGGGTGTCAAATTGCCGGCCCATGGGCTAGATGTATCACGTGGAAGCCATGCCCACCTCAGCTCCAGCAAGGGGGGGAAAGCCATGATACATCACAACATGTCATGTGACGTGACAAGTTTGACACCCCTACTCTAGAGCAGACATGTCAAACACAAGGCCCGGGGGCCGGATCTGGCCCGCGAAGTGGTTTCATGCGGCCCGTGAAGCCATCCTGGAAACAGTGAGGGAACGGCCCCCACTGCCTTGGCCCTGGCCCAGAGACCCTCCTCCTGCCAGAGACCCTCAGATCTGTCCCACTCCTGCACAGGCCCCCATAGGCACCCTTGATGCGAACGATGTAGAGCTGGCCACGCCCACCCAGTAGGCCATACACACTCTAGCCACGCCCACCAAGTAGGCCACGCCCACCCTGGCATTACCCACCCGGCCCCCTGAGGGCAACCACAATGCTGATGCGGCCCTCAATAAAATTGAGTTTGACACCCCTGCTCTAGAGGGTTCAAAATGCCCATTCTGGATTTAGAACTAGTTCTCTTGATAGATTATGCCAGAATATAAAACTGACAGATGCACACCAGGGCAGAAGAGCCTGGATCATGTCAAGGTTAATTAATAAACTGGATTGTTAACAGTTTATTTAGTTAACTGTTCTGTCCCAAACAGGAGACTTGCTTTATTCCCGCTTGACACAGGCAGTTAAACTCCACAGACGGATTAATATTCAGACTATTTATTCTTCAGGAATCTCTAAACAATAACTTACAGTTAATGAAGAGTTCTTCTGAGGCACGTTTCATAATCTATCCAATCTTGTGTTGTAAAAA
This sequence comes from Vipera ursinii, assembly GCF_947247035.1. Classification (NCBI taxonomy): domain Eukaryota; kingdom Metazoa; phylum Chordata; class Lepidosauria; order Squamata; family Viperidae; genus Vipera; species Vipera ursinii. Next base: position 263,950,667 of record NC_139512.1, on the reverse strand, counting down.
AATAAAGGTAGATTCATGTTCATACGGAGCAAAAGAGCCTCATGGCTAGGATTCATGGAGAATGATAATACAATGGCACGTAACAGGATATCCGGTAATAAAGGACACAAGTCCCTCCCACTGATTAATTAGAATACAGATGTAGCCATGTAACAACTAAACTACATTTCCCAGAAGGCTACTCTTAAGGGGGCAGCACTTTAACCCTTTAAATGCTAAATGTTCTAACATACAGTTCTTTTAAGGATATAGCTTTTAACCCTTTAAATGCTAAATGCGCTAACACAGTTCTTAATTCCTAAACTGGCTATATAATGGACCAGATGACTATACACTGGTCCAGCACAATAACCTAAAGGCAACATGGAAATAGAAACAAAAGGGAGGAATCATTAAGTTACTGTCCTGAATAATCATTTGATTCAGGCTGTATTGAGATGGAATTAAAGCAGGATTTCTTATAGACATAACATACCACTGTGTTTATTATATTTCTTTCTGTTTTGTAAATATTTTATTAATTCCAAGTTTTACAATAATAAGTATTTAATAAACAACTCAGTGTCTGGGTTCCTTTATCATTTGGTGGTACATATATTAACTTTCACTCAAAATATCCAATACTACATTATCCAGTATTTCCCTGATCCTCTCTTCTTCCAATAATAATCATTTTCCCCCACTATGCAAGTATAATTCTTAAACATCTTCATCACATTTTTCTAATGTTATGCATAGTGTCAATAATGAGTTTATATTATCTTCTCTACTCAAAACATATCTCAAATGTATTTGCAATCAGAGTTCCCTTATTCAATCTGTATCCTGTTTTCTTTTTTTATATAATTTTAATTTCTTTTTAATTTCCCATAAATATTCAAAATAACTTGATCAATTATCATTTTTCTCATAATTAATTACATTTGGGTAACTAAAAGCTTCCCTTATACCGACCCCTTAGTATTTTCATATTTCCCTTCTTAAAGAAAATTATGTTATCCTAGTTACAAATCACATCCTTCTACTTTATAATGGTCCTTTTATTTCTAACAATTGTCTATTTTTTAAAATCATATTCAAAGTTCCATTAAATAGTATAATACCTCATCTAATTAGTCAGGACCTCTATTTTCTTAAGTCTTACTCAAGCTTTCTTCCTTTGCCAAATAGCTTTGCAAGTCAGTACATTTAAGTCACCAAGTATTTCTTTCTCTGTTTCTGTATATATTATTTAGAATAAAAAAGACAATTTAATTAAAGTGTTTTTGTAAAAATGCTTAATCCATTTATATTCATTAAACAGCCTCCATTTTCTTTCTCCTTCAGTTTCTCTTTTAGTTTCTTGTTCCCCAGTTTTCAGCATTCTGCTCTGCCATCCATTCTATCAATTCTTCTTTCTTGTACTTATATCTGGGTCTTCCAAATTTTTATTTATCTGCGCGTGTCTGTTGGTATTTCTTTCGAATCCTCTATCTTTATGTCAGTTTCTTCTATTTTTTCTTCTGGTTTCTCAGTTTTTAGTTCATTCTTCATAGTCATTTTCTGAATGTTTTTTGTTTGTAAGTTTAAATCGGAGAGTTGCTCATTTATGTTATTTAAATTATTTTTACTCTCCTCATAATTTAAAACAATTGTTTCTTGAATTAATTTCAACATGAAAAGAATTTCTGAAGTCCATTTACATTTTTATGTTGATTATCCATGTTTCTTACAAAAAGAAATAGTCCAGAAGCAACTTTCCCACTGTTTCTTAATATTTCTTAATAATTCTTGAAACTAAAAGTTGGTCAATATTTGTAATCCAGGCTGGCTAATTTAGAATGGTTTATTGTCTCCTTCATACAGATAAAACAGCCCAAAGATTTTTCCCCCTTTTCCCAGCTGCAGTCTGCAATAGTGAAAGTTTCCAGGAACAGCAGAGAGCCTTATCTATGTCCGGACTTCATGCCAAATTTTCTTTAAGCATAATAAATTGTAATGCCAAGGTTCACCACTGGATGTCGTTAACATCCATCTTCCAGCTTTTAAATCCAAACCTAATTCACCAACTTTCCAAATATCTTTTCAAATATAAAGTCTTACAAATACATTTAGTCACCAAATTTGTCAAATCTATTAATCTTGTGGTTTTCTCTAATTTTCTCCCAAAGAAAGTTATTCGCCGCTTCTCTTTTCCTGAGAGAATGGGATAGAAATTCCTCTTCTCTCTATCATCTGGGAGATTCTTTGCTTTGGGAGTTCTTTTTTCCAGAGAAAGGTAAAGTTATAAAAAGAGGATTGTTCTCACCCAGATCCATCCATGTTGTTCAGAAGTTGGTAGTGAGTGCTTATCTTGGGTTGTCGGTGGCTTCTGGCTGGCCACATAAATGTGGCCAGTCTTTCTTCCACCAGTTTGAAATGCTTCCTCAGGTCAAATGAAAGGGCTGCCACCCCTCTGCGATTGACGAGGGTCCTCTTCTTCTTTGTCACCTCTACAGGGTGACTTTAGACCTTTTTAGGGTGCCCAGCAGACCAAAATTATATATGGAAAATGGAGCCACATTTTCCTGTGCCTGTGATGCCACAACATCTAACCTGGAAGTCTGTGTTTATTATGTTTCTGATTGTCTCCTAATCAATAAGATTTATCAGTTTGTGAAACAAGCCAATAAGGTATCATCTGAACTATCATACAGTAGATAAGAGTGGTAAAAAGACCAAGGAGTTTACTACTACAGCATCGGGGTTGCAGTTAGGATTTACATATTTCCCTTTGCTTGATGAAAATGTGGTCAAGCAAATAATATTTTGGGGGAAAATATGCAAAAGTGATCCATTTGAGAGTTTAGGGCCAGGTCAGAAGGTTTTTTTCTTGTTATTATTTTTATGTCATGTTTTTGTTTTGGTCAGGAGTTTCTATCCCCTTCCAAAATGATCCCAGGGTATTAGGGCTACAGATTAAATATGATCAAATATAATAGCAATGGGCATCTAATAGGTTTGATGATTTCCTGACATCAGTGAAGAGAAACAAAGCCCATTTAGACTGAGATCTGCCATTGCATTGAAAAACTGTTGAGCTTGTAAAGTCTCCGCTCGGGGACTGTGTGTATAGTGTGATATATAGTAGAACATGCTGCCATCTGCTATTTATACAAAAGATCCATCTCTTCTGGCATGCTGAAAGAATTGAGGGTTGGGGGGGTGAGGAACTTTTTTTTAAATCTAGTGTTACAGAAATTTTCACAAAGGCTTTAAAAAAAGAATAAAAACTTGTATTATTGCCCTAAATGAAATTGCCATGTGTTATTTAGATCTGTGACTTATATCAGATTATCTCAATATTTCTAATCCGGTCACAAAGCTGTTACAATATTAATAAATCTGCTAGAGAAATCTCTATTACATAAAAAGCTATTGACAGGCTGTTTCTATTTTCCCTAAGACTAGTAGGAAATTATTAAAGTCACAGTGGCATGTGATACAGCTAAAGAACTTGTAGTTTAAAAATGATTTAAATATAAAAAGGAAAATTCCATGGGCAGCAGATGGTCTGTACTCAAAATATTGCATCACACCCGGCAAATGTTTCTGAAGCTCCATGAAAATAAGAAAGCTGTCCAACAAAGTCAGCTTGCCAATATGAGCCGCCTTCAAGTTATACTTCACAGGAACTCTGATTATCTTATCCATATTTCCTAAAATAGAAAAAAATTGGATCCTTTAAACCAAGTTCATTTTGAAACTTTTCTTTTTTTCATGAGTAAGAAAGGCAGTGTGATTGTAAAATTTAGATCCATAGGCAGAAGATATGTTTTTACCCATATCTTCTCCAAGCAAGTTGTCTTATAACCCCTGTTGACCACACACAGGATGGAAGAATAACTATAACACAGAAACATGTTTTTATTTTAAAAAAAAATATCTGGCAGTGGATTTGCTTTAAATCCGATTGTTCGGAAAGAGTGCTGAATTATAATGAAGTAGATTTCTTGAAATCCCAGGGATACAGTCACTCTTTTCAGCATTCCTATTGTTAGGCTTTAAAATTAGAACCTTGCGAACTAGTTTAAATATTTAGGACATATTTTATATATTTGACAATGTTCCCAGTTTAGTTTTTACTATGTTTTTCTTGTTCCTTTCTTCCAAGGAAGTACTTCTTTGTCTATATTATCAAGTTATGAAAAATGGTATATCTTTTATCTGGCTTAGTCCTGACAGTTATCTAGAGCAGGGGTCCCCAACCCCTGGTCTGTGGACCAGTAACGGGCCGCAGCATGCCAGCAACCGGTCCACACAAATAAGCAAAGCCCCATCTGCAGGATGCAGGCAGCACACAAAACTGCACCCCCTCTGGTCCGTGGAAAAACTTCTCTCCATGTAACTGGTCCCTGGTGCCCAAAAGGTTGTGGACCTCTGATCTAGAGCAGTGTTTCTCAATTTGGCAACTTCAAGACATGTGGCCTTCCTGCAGACTTCCGGTGGCGGCGCGGCGCCGAAGACAGCCGTTTCGGGCTGTCCGCTTTGCAGCTGTGTTTATCCACCGAAAACAGCACCGATCAGCTGTTTAGGTGGATTTGAAGCCCCCTCCTTGGGAGAAGAGGAGGGGGTGAGGCCCCAGGTAGGGGTTGAGCTCTCCGGGGCCACCTGAGCTGAAAGCTTGGGCGGCTGAAGGATTGAGCCCCCCCCCCGAAGCCTGGGTTGCTCCGAGCTGCTCAGCGTCTCTGCTCCGGGATTTTTGGAGCAGAGCCAGGCGTTAGCAACCACCCCTGCTAGAAGGAAAGACTTTGGAGTAATAAGGAGCAGGCAGAGCGGTACAGGAGGTCAAGGTGGAGTGGACTTTTATTTTTACTCCCTAGCTCAATGGACTTTATAGCTTGAAAGTGAAAGTACGCAACAAGTGAAAGTGGGGAAAGATGGCGGCTAAATCTTCCTCTAAAGTTCTTCAGAGTGTGGGAAATTCCCCGGTGCAACAGACATCGTTGCAAGCTTTGCTTCCTCCTGCACCTCCTGTGGCATTGACGCTGAAGGACTTACAAGATGCCTTTGCAAAGCAATCTCAGGTAATGTCAGAAATGATGGATGATAAGATGGCAAGGCTGGAGGAGAAACTGGAGAAACTGGAGGAGAGGATGAAAGAGAAGATTAATGTAATGGAGGAGAGGATGGAAGAGAAGTTCAGTGCAATGAGGGTAGACATTTTGTCTACAGTTGAAAGCGTGGCTGAATGTGTGCAACATTTGGACGAAAAAGTGGAGGATCTTAGTCAAAAGAACTCTATACTAGAAATAAAGGTACTGGAGAATGAAAATTTAAGGGATAAAATGGACGGAGAATTGAGCCTTGTCCAGTATCACCAGATGCAGTATGCTATTAGAATCAGGGGCTTAAAAGAGAATCCTAAAGAAGACTTAAAGCAGCTGATTTCTGAGGCTTTGGAAGCAGTATTGGGCCAGCCAGCATCTGAAATAGAGGGATGTATGGATAAAATTTTTCGTGTAAATTCATGGATTGCAAGGCAGAGGAAGCTACCTAGAGATGTGGTGGTCTATTTTACAAAGAGAGCAACTAGAGATGAAGTTATTCAAGCTGCTTATGATACTAAAGTTGTGGTTGCTGAGCAAGAAGTCCTGGTTCTAAAAGAGATTCCTCCAAAGATTTTAAGGAGAAGGAAAGATTTTGCATTTCTTGTGCAGGAACTTAAGCAACGTGATATTAAGTTCAGATGGGAGATTCCAGTCGGATTGGTGGTGATGCACGAAGGTAAAAAATATTGTCTGGTTACTGTGACTCAGGCGCGTGATTTCTATAGCAATGTTTTAAAAGCAACCCCTCTATCAATCTTGGAAGCTGCAAAGGGAGCTGGAGAGGGAAAACCTCAAGAGGCTGAAGGTGGACAGACAGAGGAGAATGGTGCTGGAGGGGATCAAGTTATAGCTTCATCGGCTGCTGCTGGAGAGCAGAGGTTGACGCGTGCCGCTTTAAGACGAGCAAGACAAGTACAAGAGCAAGACCAGCAGAAGTTTATGGAACTCTCAAAGCGTACTTACAGTGAAGCTGTGGGAGGAGCGCGGCCCAAAGAAGATAGAGGGGCTATTGAGGATGTGCTCCAAAAGCTTCGGGGCGCCAAGCATGGTGACTAAATTTCTAACTTGGAATGTTAATGGATTAAACTCACCACAGAAGAGAAAGAAAGTTTTTCAATATTTAAAACAATTTAAGATTGATGTTATATGCTTGCAAGAAACGCATATTAGGGTTATGGACCAAAAGTATTTATCGAACTCAAGGTTGGGCACGCAATTTGCTGCCTCTGCGATGAATAAGAAAAACGGAGTGGTTGTCTACGTGAAAAGTACTCTAACAGCGGAATTAATTGAAGCAGATAAGCAAGGAAGATATGTTATGATAGATTTGCTGTTAGAAGGTAAAAAAACGCTTCTAGTTGGACTGTATGCTCCTAATCAACAACAAGCTGATTTTTTTAGTCTACTTCATACAAAGCTTACTCAATTGGATTACAAATCGTTTATTTTTATGGGAGACTGGAATGGTGTTTTGGACGTACAGATGGATAAGGCTGGCTCTTTTAAGCGTGTTCCGAGTCATGCCAGATTGCCTAAATCTTTTTTTGAAATGAAGGACGATTTGGAACTGCGAGATATCTGGCGTGACACACACCTACATGAAAAGGATTATACTTTTTTTTCTGACAGACATCAAACTTTTTCCAGGATTGATTGTATTTTGTTGACTAATGATTTTTTTCCTAGGATTAAGAAGGTAAAGATCTGTGCAAGAAGTATTTCCTGACCATAGTCCAGTTTGGTTAGAGATCAATAAGGACAATAGGGATAGGTGCTCGTGGCGTGCAAATGAGAATTTGTTTAGAAATCAGAGAAATGTGGAAGAATGTAAACAGCCGATGAAGGATTTTTTTGAAATTAATATGAACAAGGATACCTCTATGGATATGGTTTGGGATGCTAGCAAGGCCTACATGAGAGGAGTGTTGATATATATAAATAATAAATGCAGACGTACTTTGGAAGCCAGAAGGAAAGAATTGGAGAATGAAATTAGGGAAAAAGAAAAGGCCTTAATTTTGAATCCATTGGATGTGAAGACTAAGGAGGTTAAGCTACTAAGAGGACAATTTGATAAATTGATGGCTGATCAAGTGGCAACCAATTTGCGGTTTGCCAGGCATAATACTTTTTGCAATGCTAATAAGCCAGGTAGATGGCTAGCTTACAGACTAAGGAAAAAGCAAAGGGCTTCTAATATAGATAAAATTGAACATAAGGGAAAGGTTGTGTTTCAACAGGATCTTATTAAGGAAGCCTTTGTGGATTTTTATTCTAAATTATATGCTAAGGAGAAGATTAATGGAAAAGACATTGATGTATATTTGGAGAACGCTAGCATCCCGGTTCTTACGCATGCACAAAAAGAGGAGGCTAATCAATTGATAACAGAAGAAGAAATTCTTATAGCAATTAAGGAATTGAAGGTGGATAAAGCGCCAGGTACGGATGGTTTGACTGCGGCTTACTACAAAAATTTACAATTAGAGTTGATAAAACCGTTAAAGGAACTGTTCCAGACAATTCAGAGAGGGGGAAAGGTGCCTCTGTCTTGGAGAACTGCTTTTATCTCTTTGATTCCGAAGGAAGATCAAGATGCTACTCAAGTAAAAAACTATAGACCGATATCACTTTTAAATACAGATTACAAGATATTTGCTAAGGTGTTGGCTAATAGATTGATGAGGGTTCTGCAACAGGTGATTCATGGGGATCAAACTGGGTTTATTAGTGGTAGGCAAATGAAAAATAATGTGAGGCATATAGTTGATGTGTTAGAGTTTTTGGAGAGGAACAACCAGATCCCTGCTGCGCTAATTTTTTTAGATGCTGAAAAAGCTTGCAAGTATGTATCCGAATTATCAGTCAAAATGCTGGAGGTGTGGTGGCGAAGATGCAACATATTTTCACATATGGTGGACTTGTAAAAAGGTCAAGGCTTTTTGGATAAAAATTTGGTGGAATATGCAGAAGATTTTCAAGCAAAGGATAAAGTTTTGTCTGCAACTTTTTTGTTGGGTATAATTACAGATGCTACAGTTGTGGACACTAAGTTGATGTTGAATTTAATTACAGCAGCAAGACTTTTAATAGGTCAATATTGGAAGAAGGAGGAATTGCCGACTATAGAAGAATGGACTTTAAAGGTTTCTGACCTGGCAGAGATGGCAAAGATCTCGGCTTATTTGAAAGATCATTCGCAAGAACGTTATATTATGGAGTGGAGAAAATGGATTGAATATATCCAGAACAAATATGGGACTAAAAAGTTTCATGTAGCATTTGAATAAGTCTTCCTTTCTATTTCTTTATTTTTTTTTCTTTATATGTAATATTAGTATTGTTTGTAGTTATCTTATATGAGCTAGAGAGTGATAGATCTAAGAATTTATTGTTGGTAGCATATGGATGTTTATGATTGTTATTTGTTTTTATACCCTGTACTTAGCTCTGGGAAGTCGGGGGGGGGGGGAAAGGGGGGGGAGGGGAAGGGAGGGATAGGGAGGGGGAGGGGGGGATTGTCAAAGATAAAATGTATTTTAAAACTTTTCAATAAAAAAAAGACATGTGGCCTTCCTAACCAGTATAGGAGTTGAAGGCCACACATCTTTAAATTGCCAAAGTTGAGAAATACTGTTCTAGAGCTACCATCTTTATGTTTTCTGTGAATACTTTTCTATTGTTATTTCTGAGTAACATTTCCTTATGTTGACAAGAGGTTCCAGAAGTCCTGACTTCCCTGTAGAATTGAGTAAGAAGAGTTGCCAAACATGGGCTTTCTGCTGGAAACATTGTTCAAATATTGAATGACCTGGACTTCCCTTTCAATGGAAATTCATAAAACTGAAAGTTTTATTTAAAAATAGCGAAAACAAAATTTGGCTTGACAAGAGGGAGAAACAAGAAGTCGCTGAAAGAACAGAAGGATGTTCTCTCTGCGTCTGTCTTTCACTCTTTCTGTTTTTGTGTGAGTGTTTAAGAGAGTGAGTGTTGGCAGGAACATTATAGTTCACTTAGCAATTAGATTTGTGTACATGTAAAGATGTTAACCATTATTAATAGTGGCTGTGTAATGGAGTTTCTGCCAGCAATGAGTCCCCAGAGTCACTGAAATAGAAATCAGAGCACTTTTGCCATATGGTTTCATACAAATATAAAAATAACAGGAGGGGAAATGTGCAGCTCAACACTAGCTTGTCAAAAATTTAGAGATATGACCTAATTATTCTAATTTCTATTTTTGCTAGGAGACAAATAAGAATTGGCATACATTTCAAATAAAAAATATCCATGATGATTTTTGCAGCAAACAGAATAGATTAAGCCAGCATCTCTCAATCTTGCCAAGTTTAAGATATGTGGACTTCAGCTCCCAGAATTCCCCAGCCAGCAAAAATGGCTGTGGAATTCTGAGAGTTGAACTCCACCCATTTTCAATTTGCCAAGCTGAGAACTGGATTAAGCAATCCAATCCAACCCTATACATGTTTAGTCACAAAGTACGTCGATCTGTGTTTGTGGCACTTATAAATGACTAATAAATTTGTTAAGTGTTTCTTAAGTAAGTTTACCAGAGATTGAATCCTATAGAACTCAGTAAGAACATCAAGAAGCTGCTTCAGTTTGGAGTCAGAAATCATTAATGTTAATTGATAGCAGAGTTTCAAGATTTCAATTCAATTTTCACTTGCCTGAAGACGTTGTATGCAGACTTTCTCCAGTAAAACTGATGGTTTGAAGCTGCACATTGGCTCCTACCAAATTGCTTTCATCCACAAACTCTGAGATATGCTCCCACTGATTGATTTTGTTTAAAACTTTTGATCAAAAAAATCAAAATTTTAATAATAATAAAACAGAAATAGGGTTGATTCCAGAAATTTATTGCCTTTGCTCGGAACCGTGAATTCAGATGAGCAAATAGAAAATCCCAGGCTTATGTATGCAATATAGTCAGAATAAACTCACATCTACCTAAGAATTTGAAAAGTAATTTGATGGAGAAATGAGTCTGACTGTCAAGTTTTTAAAGAGGGATCTGGTTATGTTAAGGGTGAGAGGACTGAATGAGGAGATGATATTGTAGATAACAGAATTTGTTTCAATGTCATTGTTCTTCAGTGAGTTATGCATTAGTAGATCAAGTAGTATCTTAACAGTATGAATGACACAACATAGACAAAAAAGAAATTGTCATATTATTCCACGACTCTATATCTTGTCAGATGTATCAGATGGGATCTATAGTGTATGTCAATTCTTTCATTCCCTTTTATGTCAATTGACGTAAAAGGGAATGAAAGAAAAAGCTTGCTCATGTATACAATGGGGAAGAATTGAGGAGGATATAGGGTGTAAATGAATTGGAAATAGCTTAAAAAATCATTTTACATAGCTACTCAGATGTAGCCCAAAAATATCTATTTATTCTCGTACTCTCTCCTACTAATTTCTCAGTGTTTCCATATGATTGTCAGTTAACAAAATCTTAAACAGGAATATTGAATTATTTTTAACACTGGGTGGTATAGTCCTTGTGTACCATTTGTTTGAAGCTGGCTGCAAATGAGGATCCCCTAAAGAGAAGCAACACTGAATGGTGTATTCTCTTTTAATAGTACCACCTTCTGTTTCTATGGAAACAGCACAACTTGTTTGCGGCTTGCAAGACATGGATTCAGCCCCTATTAAAATAGATTGTACACTGTTAAACATAACCTTTAAAATTCAGAGTTGTCTACCACAAAGCCACTAAATTATTTCATCTATTATCACACTTGGGAGATTCCTGAAGATTCAAATGGAAACAAAAGTTTATAATGAAAGTCACAAAGGGCATACACATACAAAGAGTCTCAAATTTCTAAGTGGATTCTTCCACATCATTTCATTTTTTCTCCTGCAAAATTCTCAGTTTTTAGAATTACTCAAAGGAAAAAAAAATCTGTTGAACTATTTTTAAGATTGCTAAATAGAGAACATATTTAAATAACTCCTTTCATGCTATGATACCAAAATACTATACGCATTTTATATATACATATACATATATAAATTCCATTTTATAAAGCAAAAATAGAACATCAATTACCGGTATATGGGAGAAAAAATGGAAAGGGGGGGAGGAGATCCACCCCTCACCAGGTTACTGAACTAATTTAAAATGCTGGTGTTGAACAAGTAAGTTTGAAAGTGCTTCCAAAGACCTTTTGCTAGTTGAACATCTAGGTAAAGGTAAAGGTTCCCCCGCACATGCGTGCTAGTCGTTTCCAACTCTAGGGGCCGGTGCTCATCTCCGTTTCAAAGCCGAAGAGCCAGCGCTTGTCTGAGGACGTCTCCGTGGTCATGTGGCCGGCATGACTAGACGCCATAGGCGCACGGAACGCTGTTACCTTCCCACCGTAGTGGTCCCTATTTTTCTACTTGCATTTTTACGTGCTTTCGAACTGCTAGGTTGGCAGAAGCTGGGACGAGTAACAGGCGCTCACTCTGCTACGCGGCACTCGGGATTCGACCCGCCAAACTGCCGACCTTCTGATCGACAAGCTCAGCGTCCTAACCCACTGAGCCACCGCGTCCCTTGTTGAACATCTACAGGGAACCTATTCTACAGCAAAAGTACTGCTACAGAGATGGTTCTTTCTTTTCTGTTGACACATTATATAATAGGAATACTTGAAAAAGAGCTTCCTCTGAGGCTTGCCAGCATAAAGAGAGCTGCTTCCGGAGATAGTTGTGTCTTTCATAAGAAGCACCAATTTGGCCTGCAAGGATATAGTCAACCAGTACAACTCTTTTAGTTTTGGAATAAAATAATGGTTCCAATTGGTCAAAGCAGCTACATTCAACAGAAGCTGAAACTTCAAGTTGTCTTAAAGAGTAACGCATCAACATAACTGGTGGATAGCTCTTGTTTCATTGTGTCTGCTAAGTAGTTTAATTTATCACACTGAACGGATTTAAGCCAAGCTTCAGCCTTTCACTGATATGATATGACTTCCCACCATGTGGATTGGCTACATCTTCATAATTCCCAACCAGAATTGTCTTTGTCTCTCTCAGTTCCCCATTTTCCTTTCCTTATTATCCATCAGGGCTCAGATTTTACTTTGGAATAGTTCAAATTCTTTTCTTTCATGGGGTGTGTGTGGGGGGAAAGAATGTATCTTAGACCATGTAGAGAGTTATAACTCCATTGAGACATCCTATTAATGTAGGATTCTACAGGTGAAAACTAGTTCTCATAGAGTTATGATTAAATATAAATAGATGTAGCCATTTTCAAAACAATCAACAGATATTAATTTCCTTTATTTACCCAAATAGATTTATTTTTAGCCTTTTACATCAAGTGGGCAGGAGAAATAAACACAAGAGCTTTGAGCATTAATTGTTAGAACTGATGTTTGCATTTGACATACAGCAGTTGCTAGTATTCTTTTGTGATGGCTTCTTTGTGTTTCTGTAATAAAACTCCTGGATTCTTATATGACTGTATTGATTCTAGTATAGCCCGTCAGGCAGAAGCTTGACATGACCTGACTTGTTACATTTGAATATTGAGCTCTGGATGACATGTGGTGAAAAGACAGGCAGGGCTTCTCTTCTGCCCAACACACATTTCCATAATGCAATAGAAAAGTTTCATGGATTCACCATCTTTATTGCCACATCTCTATATGTGTGCTCCAAGATTACATTTCCTGGCAAAGTGAAATTGATCAGTCATTTCTCTCATTCTAACACTTGCTAACAAGAAGCTGGCTTGTCAAGTGATGTTTCCTTTGGCAATTCACTCTCATTTTCTCCAAGACTGTGGATTCATCTGACAGCATTTACTTAAATGCACAATGCTTCCTTTCGAGATTATGCAGCTGAACTTCCTGGGTTAGCAGTTAATGCAGAAAACAAAGGACAGCCACAAATGATTTTGAAGAAGTTGCTCTCTCTGATTACATACACAAAAATGTTCTGTTCTATTTTGTACTCCATGAGATAGAAAATAAATAATAGTGAGCATACAGGCCTTTTCAAAATAACACAATCTGAAATTCATCCCTCTTTCACTAATTTTTGACTTTGCTTGTAAACAAATAGGTAAAGCACCTTCTGTAAAGGTGAAGATACTGTTTGAAATCCATTTTTTAAAAAAAAATCATCTCACAAAGGAGGTTTTTCTTCTACTTTTTTTTACTGCTGCGTGTCTTGATTCCTCTGATTACCTCTTTCTTCCTCCCCCCTCTCCATTTCTTCTAATCCTGTTAAAAGTTCATTGTGCAAAGAACAAGTTAAATGGCGGTGTCCCTAAATTGGTCATTGTACTCCCACAGTTGGGAGCCACATGTGGCTGCTTTGCCTTTCAGATGTCAATTCTTCAACTGGGCTTTTACGCAATTGAAGCCTTTCGGCAAGAAAAGGCTTTGAGTTTTTGCAATGTCAGATTGATCAGCTTCATCACTGTCGCTCTTATCCAAGTGTTTCTTTTGGTGGGAGGGCTAGACTTTACATTTATCTCTTTAGCCAGGCTTCCTTTTCATTTAGAGCAACAGAAAGGCGGGATCTTTCCATACTATGTATGCAAAACTTCATTGAAGTCAGGGTTCTCCAAACCTGGCAATTTTAAGACTTGTGGACTTCAACTCCCAGAATTCCCCAGTCAGCATTCCTCAGTGGGTCCACAAGTCTTAAAGTTGCCAAGTTTGGAGAACCCGGACTTAAGTGAATAAGAACATCTGCTTGGTGCACAGTGGACCACAGAAAGAGTGATTCTCTGGGTATGTGCCAAAGACATGTTTGTTTCACAAGTTTCCTCCTTCCAAGGTATAACCGAAAAAAATAAATCCTGGAGAACACCTGAGACATGTTTCTTGACTTTTGCTTAGAGAAGTTTAGCTAAATCTCTCCTGGCTTTTAGCAAAAGGGTCTTCAATATTCTCAATAATAATGAAAGTCTTCTGCTTTCATTCTTCAATTTATATTTTCGGGCTTCATTTATAAGTTTTAGGGTGGTTTCACAAGTACTGGATTTTATGGATATTGATATATTTTAACCCACTCTGGAAATCTGGTATAGGATTCAGATGGGATAACATTATTTGGAAAAAATGGAATAGAAAACTTTCATTCCATAAATCTAGACAATTGGAGATTAAATAAATACTTAAGGTTCCTGCCCTTTAACTTTCCAGTAGTGCTTAACAGATCAGCTATTTATATTAATGTTACAGTACTAGATATTGTAGGCTGCTGGGTTGCACAGCTGTTTCAGGTGATAAAGGTATCTACAGCAGTTTAGAATATCTCTCTTGGATGGACAACTGGTAATCCTTCATGTAATGCTGAATCATAATTTGTAGAAATTTCAGTTAGTAGGTCAGTGCCATCTGAAGATCTTTGAAATAAATAGTGAAACATCATAGTACTCATCCATGTAGCCCGCTTCCTACAGTGCAAAGAGACTCCACTTGTCATTGTTGAGGAAGTTAAAGCTGGCCCAAGGTGTTCTGCCACGCACATCAGTATTTTTCCAGCTGTTGTGTCAATTCCTCTGTTGAAAGAAAAATCTTCATCAGGGTCCAGTCCAAGCTGGGAATAAACAAAATGGAGACTGCTTTAGAAAGAAGGTTGTAATTTATTGAATAACAGAACCACAAGACATGTGGCTCTGGAGCAGCTGGCCACATGTTGTTGGGAATGATGGGTTTTTATACCTTCTTGGGCTTTTGTGTTTGGAGTTGTTCCTGTGGCATAAATTTTCATCTGAGCTTTTGAGAGTGTCCTTTTGGTAGTCTGATGGTGGTGGGCTAATCCTATTATGTCCTAAAGGTCATGTCCTACCTCCCCGGAGCTGTAGCTGATGGCTATGTCCTGTGTTGGATTTTTTGGGTGAGGGGTTGCTGGTTCTAGTTGATTGCCTTGCCAATCATAGTGGGGTGTAAAAGGTATACTGAGTCCACAAATATTTTCTCTCCTGCATTAGAAAATAATGCATAAATAACTAGCTAAAGATTCCACCAAAAATAGCAACTCAGGGTCAGTCCAGTTATGTGGATTTCAGGAAATCATGCAGACTTAGAGCAAAGTAGGAGAGATCTTTGCAAAATCTATGAATAAATCCCAGAGGATTGCACTCCAGTATTTGTAGAGCAAATATGCTCTATTAAGTGATATTCTCAGACCCAGGAGAAAACGTTCATATGGAAATACAATTAATAGAACTGAAGCAACATTCTGAAAGAGATTTTTAAAATCTAACTCTAATGAAAACCTTCATATTCCACTAAGTATGTAAATGTGTGATTGCATTAGTTGACTCAAAAAAGCAATCAGGAATTAAAAGAATACTTTCTTTCTAGGCTGGAACAAAGTTTCAGGGCAAACTACTTCAGAAACAAGATTGGCTTTTGTTAGATATATGCATCTCAAATTTCAAAGCACGAGAAGCAACCAGGAGGCTAAACTGTGTGTAATTTGAAAATGACTTTAAGAGAAAAAAAATCAATTCTTCATTACAAAATAGAATTGTCCCAGATACCTTGATATGTGTAAATCCACTTTTTTTTGATAAGCAACATGGAAGAGACCAGTTCAAAAGTGATTGATAACATATGTGGATGTTGAAGCTAGGAAGCTAGGAAATAAGTCTGGGGTTAGAAAAGACTATTATATCAATATAATTTGATAAAACCAACAGGTAGCATGAGAAATGGACCACAATCAGCCTGCTAAACAAGGCAAATGAAAGAGGCTTAGGAGATGAAATGTGGGGTAGTGTGTGTGTATTTGTGTGTATGTGTGGAGAGCAAGAAACTGCTCTAATGTCACATAGGTTGAGACTCAGCCTTTATCTCTTTAAGCTAGGGCCTATGGATAGTGAAGACCCCCCTGGGGGTGAGTCTAGGACAAATCACAGTGGCCAACGCACCATCGCCATCTCATCATGGCCATCTCGCCACGACCAAGGACAACTTGCTGTGGACAATTCCCCGCAGGATAAGCCAACATTTATTCACCATTGTTTCTTCAACATTTTTGTCAGTGGAAGTAATGTCAAAGAAACATTATCCTGCTGAACATGGAATTTTCCCACATCAAGTTGTCCCATGGTGACTTGGCTATGGTGAGTTGTCCTGTAGCGAGTTTACTGTGGCGAGTTGTCCCATTCCATTGGGGGCAATTGTACCCAAGGGTTGAGATCCTTTCCTCTCCTTTTTTCTTTTTTCAGGTAGGATTTTTATATTTATTTAATTTTTTTTTATCATTAGATTTCGATTAGGGGATTTGTTAGGATTCTAGTTTTCATTTCTCCTCTTCAGTTTTTGCTATTTTCAACATAGTTTTTCTTTGCAGATCTTTTAGATCAGTTTTGCTTGGAGTCCTTGGTTAATCTTTCAGCCACTGTGTAGCTCAGAATAATTAAATTCTTCTACTTTTCCAAGATTAATTTTTATAAGTTCCATATTGTAAATTATGTTTTGGTTCTTTATGTCCTTGAATTAATTTTCCAGTCTTCGTTTTCCTAGCTTAGTCTGCGTCTTTCTAACTTTCATCCAAAATCAGAGGGATTTGTTTCTTACCTTTTTGCAATGAATTAGATTCCCTCCCTTCTTTACGTTTTAAACCACGTTTAGAAGAATTTAAATTTATCAAATTGGACTGGTGAAAGTTTAGATAGAAACGAGTAAATTATAAAAAAAATAAAATTGCTGCTAATACAGCTTGTCATAATTTTCTAGAACAAAAATTAAAATTAATTTTTAATTTATCAATTAAATTAATTGATTTTTAAACTTTAAATTAATCAATTAATTGTAATTGTTTTGTGTATTAGTATTTAACTGATATTTAGGAATGCAATGCTCTTTTTCATTTCTCTTACTGAAGTTCACTTGGGTATAATATTCTTAAATTTCTTTTCTAACGCTTTATTCTATACAATGCATTCACTTTTACTATCTTGAAAGCACTCACTGTTTACCCAGTTTAAAATTTTAAATAATATTTTCAAACAGAACTGATTATCTAGTCCATTGGGGCAGATGGGAAACTTCATTTTAATTTACTGCTAGAAAATGAAACTGGGAAGCTGTTAATAAAGCAACATATAAGAGACTCTGTAGAATCATTAAAGGCAAAAGACAAGACTGTAATCATTAGATACTGGAAAAATTAAATAAAGCTATGGATTATTTAAGTCAGTGTTGCTATGAAGTTGGAAGTAAACAAATCAGGTTATTAGTGACCTGTTTTAAAGTTATGGCTGCATTTTGGCTTTAAAAAAGACTTCCCTGGCTGGAGATGCTCATGGCCACAGACATATGCTGTATATTACAACCAGTAAATATACTACGTTAGCACTTAGTACATTTATGAGATTAGAAATCAGGTTAATAAATAAATATTGGCCTAAATAGGGTTATGCAAGAAAAAGAAAATGTGTTTTGTTTCAGATGTGGAATAAAATAGTTCTATCTGGAAATTCCATTGGAATAGCCTGAGTTATTTATATTTTGACAGAATGAAACTCAAACCAGATTCATTGTTCCATGTTCTGACAGAAATGTCAAGTGATCTGCCATATAGAACAGACATGTCAAACACAAGGCCCGGGGGCCAGATCCGGCCCGCGAAGTGGTTTCATGCGGCCCGCGAAGCCATCCTAGAAACAGGGAACGGCCCCCACTGCCTTGGCCCTGGCCCTGGCCCAGAGACCCTCCTTCTGCCAGAGACCCTCAGATCTGTCCCACCCCTGCCCAGGCCCCCATAGGCACCCTTGATGTGAACGATGTAGAGCTGGCCATGCCCACCCAGTAGGCCATGCCCACCCAGGCCATACCCACCCGGCCCTTTGAGGGCAACTGCAATGCTGATGCGGCCCTCAGTGAAATTGAGTTTGACACCCCTGATATAGAAGAACAGGAACTGAGAATAAATCATTTGTTTTTACCCCATTGCCCTCAGGGTGACAACAGCTAGCAAATAACAGAAAAACTGATGTAACAGATTATTTTAAAAACATTTTGGAATACATTAAAATATCCTATAAAAATATGGAAACAACACATTGTTTCCTATACCAGCATCAGATTTTTTTTCCACTGGGAGGGCAGTAACTAAAGAGAATGTGGATTGACTCTGATGATGTTATTTTTAAAGGACATATTAATTTGTACATTTCTTTCAGTAACCCAGAGAGTAGATCACCTAAGTGCCAGTGCACTTAAATCAGGTTTCTTTTAAAAATGTTCTTTTAAAACACCACTTTAATCTGTGACTCCCAGGCAAGGTGACCCTCATCTGCCATCAAGGTGTTTATTTTATTTGCTATTTTAGTGTATACAGTCACTTGCTTGCCATATACCTCAGGGTAGCTAGCGAGGAAACAAACAATACATATTAAACCAAACCATTAAAACAGATCATGTTGAAGAGAGTGCATACATTCAAACAAAGCAGGTTCACATTGTCTCCAGAAAAATAGCCAGTTTTAAAAGCTTTTTGAATGGCTGGCAATGTTGGCTCTTAGGAGAAATGCTGTTCCAAAGGCTGGTGAAGTGATAGACAAGCATATCTCTAAGATGACACTCCTTGAGTAATGGGACATCAGACATTTCAACCCTGTAAATTATTAAATGGACAGAGGAAGTCAGAGACAGTGGTTCTGCAAATAGCCAGACCTGTGAAGGGCTTTGTAGGGGACCATCAGCAGTTTGAATTGCACCCATAAGCTCGCTGAGAAAGCAATAGCAATAGCCCTTAGATTTATATACCACCCCATAATGCTTTATAGCACTCTCTGGGTAGTTTACAATGTCAGCAAATTGGCCCCAACAGTCTGGGTCCCCATTTTATCAATCTTGGAAGGATGGAAGGCTGAATCAACACTGAATCCCATCAGGATCAAACTCCAGGCTGTGCTGGAGCTCAGCCGGAATTGTAGCTTCTCTAGAATCAGCATAAGTCATAGATTAGTGGTGTTACATTGGTGTGCCAAGGTATACCTACAACTGGCTGCTGCATTCTGGGCTGGCTGCAGTTTTAAAATGGTCTTCAAAGTATGTTGCAATAGTCTGTATGAAAGATCACCAGAACATGAGTGACTTTGAAAAAGGCCTCCTGATGCACAAATTGTGCACAAAAGCCTTCCTATCCACAGCTGCTACCTGCACTTTGAGCAGAATCCATGAATCTAGGATGACCTCAAATTGTGCACTAGTTTATAACCCATCTATGGGATGTGGTGGCTCAGTGGGTTAGGACACTGAGCTTGTCGATCAGAAGGTCGGCAGTTTGGCGGTCGAATCCCAAGTGCTGCATAACAGAGTGAGCGCCTGTTACTCGTCCCAGCTTCTGCCAACCTAGCAATTCAAAAGCACGTAAAAATGCAAGTAGAAAAATAGGGACCACTACGGTGGGAAGGTAACAGCGTTCCGTGCACCTTTGGCGTATAGTCATGCCGGCCACATGACCATGGAGACGTCCTCGGACAAGCGCTGGCACTTCGGCTTTGAAACAGAGATGAGCACCGGCCCCTAGAGCTGGAAACGACTAGCACGCATGTGTGGGGGAACCTTTACCTTATAACCCACCTAGAATTAAAAATGGAAAACCTCCAGATCTAAGTGACTCCAAAATCTACCACTACATCTTCTTGCCAGGGTTCAGCTTGAGCCTTTTCTTCCCCATTCAAACCCACTGCCTCTAATCGCTAAGAAAGAACATGAAGTCATGTCTTGACAAGTCTTGACTTGAGATGTATCACTGGCTATCATCAGCATAGCAATGAAACCTAACCCCATGCCAATGCATGACTTTATTCAGTAACTTTATGTAGCTATTAAGCAGGAGTGGAGACAGAATCTAGCCTTGAGGCATCTTATAAAACAAGTACTTAGAGCTGGATCTCTCCCTCTACTAATCCCAAATGCAAAAAGTCCCAGATGAAGAAGGAACAATTCCCAAATCCCAGTAGCCAATCTAGAAGGACATAATGATTGATGATATCAACAATTCCCAAAAGATCATGGAAGGTCAGAATGCATGCACAACTGTTATCCTAAGCCTGCTATAGCTCATCAATAAGCATGATCATTGCTGTCTCAGGACTCTCCGCAGGCCTAAAACCCTGACTAAAAAAGATCCAGGGATTCCTCCAGAACCATCTGAATGTGCAGCCTGACCACTTTCTCAACATTTTTTTGCTGGAATAAGAACAGTTGCTTAAGAAGTAACTAACAGCAAGTGTTAGTTCTCTACACTGGAGAAAGATCTAGGAAGAAAATCAAAAAGCCTCCATGTCTGACTATGTGCACTGACATCCTACATTTTTAGCTGAGAACAAAAAGGCAATAATGAATTATGCACACTTCATTGCTTGGCAACACCCCATTCCCCAAAACTGTTATACTTGAAGTGCCCTGGTGTTAGAAGAACTCAGCTCAACCAACACATTCAAACATTTTTTTGCAAGAACATTCATTATGGACTGCATCAATGGTGCACAAGAGCATGAATAGTTTGATGAAAGAGCCTTCATTTTTAAATGCACTCTAAAATCTCTACAAACAACACGTCACAAGATGATTCAAAGTGCAGTAAACAATGAAAGCTTAGCAAGTCAGTCAAACACAATATATAGGGAATTTTATCTTAGCTTTTTAAAAATGCCTTGGTACTCCAGTAGAGCCAACACTCAACCAGCCAGTTCTGCATGTACTCTTGTATTATGTTAGTTGTCTAGATTGTAGAATGCTTTTCAGAATGAAAACCACTTTATTTTTAAAGGCATCCTAAATCTCAACATCAACAAGATCTCAACATCTCAAATCTCAACCACCAAGAGCCTTGGTGGAGCAGTGGGCTAATGCCTCCTTAAGTAACACCAGCTGCCTGCAATTAGTGCAGGTTCGCATCCCACCAGGCTCAAGGTTGACTCAGCCTTCCATCCTTCCGAGGTAGGTAAAATGAGGACCCAGATTGTTGGGGGCAATAAGCTGACTTTGTAATAATGCCGCTTGGGGTGTGTGTAAAAGCCCTAATAAGCAGGCATATACATAGAATGAAGGCTACTGCTAAGCTTGTAAGCCGCCCTGAGTCTTTGGAGAAGGGCGGGATATAAATGGGATTAAAATTAAAAAAAATAAAAAATAAACAGAACATAAGAGTGCAAATAGTTCACACATGCACAGCTGAGCACAAGAAGCCAGTGGCATGAGTAGTATTTGCCTTTACATATCAGATCAGGGGTGTCAAACTGCCAGCCTGCAGGCTGGATGTGTCACGCCAAAACCACACACCCCTTGGCAATGGGAAAAAAGTCACGATACGTCATGACACATCACATGACATTGCAATATGACACCCTTGTATTAGATCATGTTCACTGCTTTTGGCTGATTAGGGCAGATGGTGGATTTATTGGGACTATTCTGAAGGAAAAAAAAGGAAAGTTAGCCCGTTTCTGAATGTGTACCAACACTTTTGGGTGTGGGTAATAATAATATGGTTTGGGCCTATTACAAGATCTATAAGCTGGGCTTCATCTCACACTGCATATTATTGGTTTCTGGTGATGTTGAAAGGTTGGGCAAGGCAAAATATGATTGATTTCCAGCTGATTCTTGCATTACAAATTTGGCCTTTGAATTCTTCCTGCTATTGTCTTGAGGTTCAGGGATATTTCTTATTTTTAAATGAATTTTGAATGCAGTCTGCATGGGTGGGGGTGGGGCTAATTAAAAATCGAGTGTTGTGGGAGATGAGTCTTACATCAAAACATTGGGAGAACCTTGTTTATCTCTTTCATTCACTTTTTAAATGCATAGAGAGAAATAGGGACAAGAGAAATGTAAACACATTTGAAAAAAGATAGTAAGGGAAAGAAGAGCAAATGGGTTAGGCACGACAGGCATCGAGACATAGAGACAGAGATGGATTGGCACAAAAGAGAAAGGGGTACAATATCTACCCACAGGACAAATAGGAAATAGGGAGAGGAGAAGGGACAGAGCAGCAAGAGATAGCTAGCCACACATATAATAGGAATAGATAGTTATTCTAATACACAAGGAAGGAATACCAGGACTGGTGTTGCTTCAGAGAATCAGGAAAGGAATGGTTTTGCCTTCCCAGTACAACTCATTTGAGGGATTCAATGGTCAGTGTGACTAAGAATTCTAAAAGATGCATTTTCAACACAACTAAGGTCTATCAAGGTAGGCAATGCAATATGAGTATGCTGCTATTCAAAAGCTCTTCATGACCCAATCACCATAGGTTCATTGGACAGTTGGTGACTGCTGCTTTGAGTTCTTTAAGCATACACTTAGGTGATAGTGTCTGTTGTGTAGTGAGTTCTTTGGAGGCAGTAATCGAGATGAGAGGTTGCAAACAGGAACAATGCTTTATTGAGGTAAACAGGAACAGAACTGAAACAGAGGCTTCTGTGCAGCTACTTATATGGTTGGCCACTAGGCAGCAGCCAATAGGTTTAAAGGAACCCATTCCCACCCCAAATCATCCAATGATATTCTTGGAGACAGCAAGTCTGGCTTAGTCAGTGACCGTTACACAGACACATCAATTGAGCAACCTTAAACAGCATTCAAACAGACACATGAACAGTTCAAGTAAAATCCCAATACATTACAGTGTCTATCTACTTTCTCTTCTATAGGGCTTGTCTTCCGTTTTTCCAGGCATCAGGATTTCTCCAGTGATTCTTGCTTTTGTACTACTTGTCTATTTTTTTTTAAAGTTATGAATGCATCCAGTAAAAAGTCATAGAATATGCCAGAGATTTGAATATAAGGCTTTCCAAGACCATATAGTAAAGTATTGTGTGGAATTTTGTAGACCTTGAAAGATGAATGTTCTTGGTTAAGGATATTTTTTGTTCACTGGTGCAATTGCATTTTGCTATTGTTAAAGATAAATCAAAATTATTATAAACAAGGTTGGGAACGCATGCAAAGCACAGCTTCTGGAATTATTTCCAACCCTATAATACAGTAGTCACATAAGAGGATTCTGCATTTTCTTAGGTGTACTGTAATTAAGAGACATGCTGTGCTTTGTGAATGTGGGATTTCTGCTATTTCCTTTTATTTCATGTACAAATGTATGTGCAAATAAGTATACTAAGAAACACAAGGCATGTGTTCTAGATCACAGGAGCATTTGAGGATTGTCCACAACCCCAATCTGATCCAGTATGCAAAGCATGACCTTTGGGATTCTTTCCAATCCTTTGATAGAAAGCCACTGATATAGGGGTTAAGGTTCAGGACTAGAAAGAGGGAGATCCAAGTTCAGATCCACTCCCTTCATGAAAAATTCACTGGCTGACTTCGGACCACTCTCCCAAACCAAACTTCCTCACCTTCTTCTCAGTAAAAATGGGATGAGGAAACACAATGTGTGCACTCAGCTTTGAGCTTTGTAGGATAGGCAAGATTTAAATATAACAATAGAGGTGTTCTGGTCACATGACCCAGAAGCAAGGAGTGGGATGGAATAGAGCAATCAGCAACATTCTGAGTCTCTCCCATGGAAAAAAGCAATGAGGATCTTTTTTCTGAAATTCTTTTCTCTGCAACTCCTTCTTTTCAACTTTTCTACTTTTTTTCTACTTTTCAACTCAAGATTTCTTTTGTTGGCCTCTCTTACCCCAAGTGTGGTCCTGTTTTGTTCATTTTCAGGAGCATTACCCTGCTGACAGAGAGCTGGGCTGACAGGCATGAGTCCCCTATAATTTCTTTTCAATGTTCTGTTGTGTTGGAAAAATTAAAAATCTAACAGCAAATTTTCAGCAATAATTCTATTACTGTATTTGCAGGTCCAAATAATTAAGATAGCCAGGAGAAAAATTATGTCTCATGCGATTGGGAACGTTCACTATAAACTCTTGCAATCTTGCTGGCCTGAAACACTTATTATGACAGATTTTAAAACCATTGCACTTTAAAAAAAAAGTAGTGATAGCAAAATCTATAAAAATTCCCTGAACAATTATTCTACAGAGTGGCAATTTCTAATTAGCCACCTTGCTTCTCTGCAAATCCCCCCAATTGCTCAACCAAATTGCTTCAGTCCTGTCCCTGTTCTTAAAGGAGAACCAGGAGTTTTGATTGTCAATTTAATTCTTGGATTCTCACCGCAGCTTCTAGCTGGACTGCAAATTAGTTCAGTGTTTCTGTTGACCTGCCATCACTGGCCACTAAAGCAGCCATCCTCTTTCCCCAAGAATTGGAATAAACCCAGATGTATGGGATTGCATCCTGTCGGAGAGAGAAAATGAAACATTATCATCATCCTGTCACTGGAAAAATGGCAGGTACTTTGTGAAAAATTACCCAGAATGGTTGTTCCTAATCTGCATGCAGCACAATCAACTTTTTCTGTGCATTGAGGCTTTTCTCTCTGTGTGATTCTCTTTTTAAGTGGCACTTGAAGTGCATTTGCACTCCAAGAGCCAAGAGTATTCAGAAATAAAAACGTTTCTATTGAAAATGAATGGCTCCATATCAATAAATTTCTTTCTTCTTTTCTGTCTTAAGGTGGCATCAAATAAATTTTGATTATAAAAAAAGAAACAGAGATATTGATTATAAAAAAAAAGAAATGTATGTGGTATCTCTGTTGCTTTGGAGCTGTGAAATAGCACAAAAGCAAACCAATCCATTTCAAAATTGGGGTCTCTGCTCTTGAGTAGACTTCAAGAAATTGTGATGAGATTCCTGAAACAAAGCGTTCCACACAGCCTGGTTTTGTTGTGTGTTCCACCCACCAGTTTCCTTTGGAGTTATGTTGTATGTTTTCACTTAGGATTCATACTGAGTTTAAGAACAGATTTATACTTAAGTGTAGCCTGAATTACTGTTGTGTTAGATCTGAATCACGCACCAGTCATTCAGCCGTACTTACTAAGATCTTTCTTAAATCTTGTTACATGATGATAGTCATGTCACCCACAGAAGTAATTATAGTTATAATCAGAAATACTGTGAAGGATAAGTTTTATTTTTCCTATTTACAATTGGTTTCACTTTTCGTAGCTAAATCAGCTTTGCAGAGATCTTCAGAGTGCTAGAATGTTATTTTGTACACAATGTTATAAGAAAAAAGATAAGCAACAGAATATAGGATACAGATAAATATATTAATCTGCTGGAATGCTAAAATACCAATCGGTTAAAAAAAATCAAACAGATTTGACTGCAGTTGCACACACTGTTCTTCTAATTTAAACTATTTAAATAAACTTTATGTAGAGGTGCTCTTGAAGGTGATCCAGAAATGCTAGTTGACTTGCTTCCAAAATCTGGAAACCTAATTTCAGTCCTGGGTTAGTTGCAAAAACTACTCTTATTTATTTTATTTATAATAGCAATCCTATATTTTATTGTAAAACAATCGTGTAACATTTTTGTGCCCAGTTCAAGTATCTACTTGTACCTTCAATGGCTTAGTGTAGCTTATATAATATCTTTTTGACCGTGCAGTCTCTCTTGAGATTTTAATATTTTCACACAAATCATATATACATACATACATATGTAAGTATGAATGTCCCACCAGTAGTACAGAAGTGAGATGGCAATAGCCTAAGTAAGCCATCATGACTAAGGCAAGTTTTATATTCTTGGAGTATTATTGATTGAAAGAACTGATTTCAACCTGATGTCTGAAAATATCTGTGTTTCACTCTAAGAGAACCAGCGTTAACTCCTTTCGACTGGAAAAAGTGAAAGTTATCTGATTATGGAAGAAGTGCTGGAAAAGGGCTGAAGAGTCTAGACCAGGGGTCCTCCACCTTGGCAACTTTAAGACTTGTGGACTTCAACTCCCAGAATTCCTCAGCCAGCTTTGCTGGGAGTTGAAGTCCACAAGTCTTAAAGTTGCCAAGGTTGAAGACCCCTGGTCTAGAAGAAGCTCAGCATGGAGATGCTTTGATGTTATTTAATCCAAGAGAAGAAAGCCAGCTACGCTATCAGGAATAACATCCTTGAACATTCTGAGGCAAAGTCTCTGCATTAGTAAAGTGGTTGTTTGTTGCATACCAAATTACATTTCAGATGTCGCTAGAAGGCTCTCCCTGTCATTGCTTTCTTGTATATTTTATTTCTTTGTCAGAACATCAAAGGCAAGTAGCACCTCTCAATATTAATGAGCAGGATGTCTATAGGATTTCATACTTATAAATTAGATTTGCTGGAATTTAAGAATGTTGAAAGAACAGCAGGAGTTGTCTTGAAAGAACTGGGTTTGTATTAATTAGGTAACCTGAAATACAATTTTCAGTGGAAACATACTTAGTGGAAAAGGGCATTAAGGATGGAAATATGAACTGTGGAAAACCTGTCCTGGGTAGCCAGTACGTATATTCCAGTACCTATAACTATTGTTTAGCACTATTGATTGGTAAATAAAATACTACCCAATTGCTCTTGATGGTTAAACATTGTTGTCAGAGCAGTGCATTCTTAGACAAGGGAGTTTTGGATATGCATCTGCCATCCAATTTACTCTCCAGGTTAATTCATATGGATATATTAATCCAAGTGCTGGTTTTGTAAACTTATTTACCCACTAATACATTCCATTGAAAGTTATTTGTTTGCATATCTTATAGTGGTTAACCTCAGGCATTAGGCATCTTAGGAAATAATGAATAATTCTCTGCCAGGTACTTGTTTCTGAAGGTTATTTTTTGTAGAGTTAATGCATCTGGGCTGTAAAAATCCAGAAGACCACTAAATAGGAGCAAAGAGCTAGAGTTCCTGTGTCTTGTTGCTGCAAGACACAGGAATTTTGGATTTTGCAGTCTGATTTTGCAGTCTGATTCTTCTAGCCTTAGTTTTAGGCTCCTTCGATCAGGAGGAATCTGGTATCCCCTTTTCAGACCAACACAAATAGCATCTGATGAAGTCAGACTCAAATCAAGAAACCTTATGCCTTTTAATAAAATATGTTAGTTAGAAAAAAGTCTACCAGCCTCATTTTTTTTGCTTCTATAGACAAACGTAATTCTTTTCCTACAATAATTGATGAAAGACAATTGCTGGACTTTAAGTAATCAGTTAATTATTTTCTAATCTATATACTACTAAAACTCTCTTGTTTATCTCTGTGTAAACTTTAAATGGGCAACAGAGTGTATTGAAATGCAACAGTTTTCAAACCGAAATTGGCTAACTTACAGAGTTGTACCCCAAATCTGGAACCTAGAACTTCCATGAAATTAAAATTTGGCTAATTTCATCAGACATTTAATGACATAAAATTTAGAATAAAACATTTAATGCCATAACATTTAGGATAAAACATTTCATGACATAATACAAAATGTCATAAAACATTTCCTGTGATCAACGCATCACAGGTTGTCTAAAGATTGATCAACAGGAAGTTGTTGCAGATTGTATAGTCTTCATTAAGCCAGTATCGATAGGATACACATTAGAAATAGAATTTGATTCAAGGAAAAGAGAGCTGTAATCTTACTCTCTGTGCCATCCCCAGAGCTCAGAAAACTCTTTAAACTCCCATGAGCCTTATATACAGATGGTTGTTGTAACTGCTAAAACTGTGAAATTCTTCCAAGGGACTCATTTTACCTTCAAAGTAAACACTTTTTTTTTTTACTCAGTAGTGTTTTCTTTGAAAAAGTCCTTTGGAAACTTTTAGTTCATAAGGTAATAGAGCAAAGCAAGACAAGTGGGATAAATTCAAGAATAATGATGTATGAAATTCATTAATTATGTGGCTCTGCAATATTAGGGCTATTGCTTTAGGATTGAGATTACAACTGGACTACAAAAATCTGGATGATCTCATATATATATATATATATATATATATATATATATATATATATATATATATATATATATACAAATTATTCAAATTGCTAATAAAGAATTTGGGAGGCTAAGATGATCATTTCGAACTATTTATGTTCTCATCAGTTAGTCATACCCTTTATCTGAGATTTATATATATATATATATATAAATTTTATTGATTTTCTAATATTACATTATATTTGAAAAGCAACGTGGTGACTGAGTAGTAGTGATTCAATTACATACAGATATCATTAGTACAGATTTCAGATCGCTACCATAAACATTTCCTCTTTTTCCCATCATATATACTATTTGTAAATTAAAAGACAAATTTTATCTTATCAATCACATAGAAAATAGCTTTCTTACATATATCCAAAGTTTTTAGTTTGCACATATTCTAGTTGTTTTAATACACAATCTTTTACGCAATCAATGACCTAATAGATTTTTTCAGTTTTAATTTCCACTAACATTTGGATTTAACGTTTGATATTTATCATTCCCAAAATTGTTAATATACTCCCAATTCATCTATCATCATTTCTCACAAAGTCTAATATTCAAAATACTCATCCCGTCTACTTAACTTCTCAACCTCTATGTCAACAAATTAAGGATATAATATGGTATCCTTCCTTTTTGCTAGTTTTCAGGGGTTTTTTTAAGTAATAATCAAATTCTTTTATTTCAGTATTTAACACTTCCTTTCTCTTCCTCTTTGTATCTGCTATCTCTTGCCTAAACTAATAAATTTCATTTTTAACATTCCATATACCTATTTATTACTTTTAACAATAGGTTTTTAGCTTATCTACATTGTTCTCCCTTACATGACCTTTATACACAAATCAATATTCAAATTAGCTATTAGTATTTATACTGCTAAATTTTAATGACCAAAATTTTTCTTTATCTCAGTTCATAACAATGTCTTCTGCATATCCTATCTATTTAAGTACATTCTGTTTTAGATTTCAGTAAGATGGTCGAAACTCCATTCTTCTTGAGTCTTATTCTGTCTTTTTTCCTTTGCCAAATCATCTTCCATGTCCTTGTTTTTGGGTCATCGAACCAGTCTCCTTGTAATATCATGTATATTAACTGATATTGGCAAAACCATCTGGTCGCTATTTTTTGAGAGAACTTGTAACTCTAGTGGATCATCTCTTTATTCTTCCATATTGACGTGGTTGTTCTGAACTGTTTATCTTCTCATCCAATTGTTCTTTTTCTAGATCCTCTAGTTCCTTCTGAGTAGTATAAGAAACCTTTTCCTTTTCCCAAGCTGTTGATGTCTTTTCTGAATTTTTCAAATGTCAATATTTGTTGAATAGTAGATTCTTTTGTCATAGTATTTGAATGTTTCATTTTTTTCTGTTGTAACTTGTATAGATGGTTCTTTAGTTGCAGTCAAAGTTTGGGCTTTCATATCTGGGCTGTCTTCTTGTTCACATAGCCTCCTAGTATTTCATTGGTTGTGGTAAGAATTTGAATTAGTGTTTTCAACATATAGAGAATTTGTTGATCTTCATCTATAAGGAAATTTTGTTCCTGGTCTTCTTCCATATTGGTGTTTTAAACTAAAGGCTTTATGCTTAGGAAATCCAAAACAGAGAGAAATTTTGTTTCTTTAGATAGGGAACACAAAGCCTTTCACAGCTGTTGTTTCAAAGTTCTCAAGGTTATGTATTTTATCTATTTCCCTGGGCAGTGAGCCAGGCCCCTTTTAAAGTTTCCCTTTGACTCCCAAAGTTATCTTAATCTTTTTAGTTTTTCTTTCTTTGTTTCATAAGAAGAAACCCAGATTTCCAACAGAAGTAAATAATGAAAAATAAGAAATAAAAAATCTTTCAGTCCACATGCTTTAAGAAATAAAGTTCCAATTGGGATTCAGTTACTTTTTCCAATGTTTAAAACACCCCTGGGTATTTAGTCACCGCTCTTTCTGGAGGGAGGGCTAGTCCCCCTTCCCTCACCACAGGGGGCAAAATGCTTAGCAGCTTAAGGAGGTACAGAAAGTAATTGGGGTGTAAAAGAGGTAGATCATCCAGTCTCTTCCACGCTGCTTTAAAAGTTGCCTGGTGGAAAATGTGACTTCAGCTGTTCATAGCCTAGGGATGAGCCATAATGGCCGGTCCTTTCGTCCGCCAGTTTGAAGGGATCACCAGATCTAACGGGAGAGTTGTGGCTCTCCTGCAAACCAGCAAGTGCCCCTTCTTGCAGGTCACCTCTTTGAGGTGACTTTCGGCCCTTTTCAGGGCCCCCCAGTGATGCAAAACTGGACGGGGGAGAGAGAGCAAATCTCTCAGCCATCTATAGTGGCTGCGTGGCAAACTGGAAGTCTCAAAAATCTGGATGATCTCTATGTGGCCCGTTTTTTATTCCATTCAGTCATGTCCAATTCCTGGAAACTGCCTGGATAAGTCCCTTCAGTTTCCTTGGCAACATTTTTCAGAAGCGGCTTACCATTGCCTCCTCCCTACAGCAGAGAGAAAGTGACTGGTCAAAGGTCATCCAGCAGGGTTTGTGCCTAAAATGGGACTAGAACTCATGGTCTCCTGGTTTCTAGCCTAGTAACTGCCACTAGGCAGTTACAAATAACTGCAGGTTCTTCACGGCGCCCCTGGAATAGACACCTCACTGTTTGAGCAGTGTTGTACTAAGGCTTTTGCAGCTCAGATTCTCTTGTGATAATTGGTGGTGAAATTACTAATCAAAGGATAGTAACACAGGGCACCTCCTCTCATTTATATTCCAGTCTCAAACCTGCAAACAAATTTTGCTGAAGCCATTTTTTTTCTTTGTTTTTGGTTGCCACAGAATTGGGAGGGGAAAAGAGTATTTCTTTAGCTTAGACAAAACAATAAATATTCCTGTGGGAACCAAGGTTATTTCTGCCTGGGTTTTGGTGGGCTGTAGCTTCCATTAAAAAGCCCCCCAAAGTAGACTATTGGGGAATGCGATTTATGAGAAGGGACCTGAGTAGGGAGGGATTGGGAAGATGTGGATGGAAAGGGGAATCTGAGGGGTGCATGCCAAGGAAAACTTCCATCTGTTAGAGTGACACATTTACAAATATAATTATCACCAAGGAAGGTAATAATTTATAGGTCATATTTGTAATATTAAGTAAAACTGTTTATAACCCGTTTAAATCTATTTAATACAGGCTATTTTCTTTCCTTGCTTGAATGTTAACAAATGTCCTATATCTTGCCCATGTCTTCCTAGTCACTTTACCTCAGCAAAATAAGGGTGGGGGTGGGGGGAGAGAAACAGAAGAATTTCTATGCCAGGAAAGAAACCATCACTTGCTAATGGTGGCAGCAAGACAAATATATTCTTTAGAGATTTCTCATTCTTAATGAACTTTTGCTTTAGTTCTGTAGAACAAACAGTTAACAAAAAGATATTCACAACAGGCAGGTTATGTTGTATCTCTAAAATACAGCGGGGGGGGGGAATCTGCAGGAACTTTTAAGGGTATTAAGTTCTGATGATCATCCCCAGCAAATTTCAAATTTTCTTTACTTCAGTTTGAAGAAGGATTTGATTAGTTTGAATATTTTGCTATTCTGATTTGTAAAAAGGAACAACAACAACAACAAAAAGAGAAAATGGTCAGAATATTCTTTCTGTAATAGAAAGAGCGGATAAACAAAGCCACCTGGAG
Source organism: Vipera ursinii (assembly GCF_947247035.1). Lineage (NCBI taxonomy): Eukaryota > Metazoa > Chordata > Lepidosauria > Squamata > Viperidae > Vipera > Vipera ursinii. The sequence continues at coordinate 263,919,075 of NC_139512.1, read as the reverse complement.
ATGCTCTGGAGTTGGGCAGCAGCTAACAAATTAAATAAAACAATTTTTAAAAAAAAACTTAATTGAATCTGCCAACTTTGTACCAGTGTGTTACTAAGTAGAATTTAGGATTAGTAAATTTAGAAAAATTAGTAAACTTAAATTTAGTAAATAGAATTTAAAAGGGAAAGAACCAACCTAGAACTAAGGAGAAACTTCCTGACAGTGAAAACAATTAACCAGTGGAATGGCTTGCCTTCAGAAGTTGTGGGTGCTCCATCACTGGTGCTTTTTAAGAAAAGACTGGACAAACACTTGTCTGAAATGCTATAGGGCCTCCTGCTTGGGCAGGGGACTGGACTAGAAGATCTCCAAGGTCCCTTTCAACTTTTTTATTCTGTTATTCTGAATTATCTGTAAAAACACTACAGTGACTTAAAATAACTTGTGCATGATGACATCATGACAATGCAACAGTTACACAATTGTATGATGATGTCTGACACAAGTATCTAATTCATGGCATTTGTGCGATGATGTTATTAAATGCTTGTTGTCATTTGTTACACCTTACTCCACGGTGGATGGTGCTGGGGGATAAATGGATAAATATTACAGATGTACCTCCTGGCAGACAAGCTACATGAACACCTCTTCTCCAGTCAAGATTGTACATCCCAGCCAGGATACTTTCTCTAAAAGTAAAAAATATAATAAAAAAATAAGAAACTTAGGTTTGTTTTGTTTCTGTGGTGTATCCTGCAGTAATCCTTCCACCAAGCTATTAAGTTATAAGGTACTGAAGCATGATTCAACTTTTACCAACATCATGCAAACTGTAGAGTCATCATGGCATTAATCATCTCCAAGGTGATTTATATTTCCATGGAAACTGTGATGTTTGTATTCTGTAAGTTGGCTGGTGTTCAAAGTTTGAAATCTTTCAGGAAGTAAGCCAACTGATTAAAAATGTTAAATCCTCATCATGAATTTTTCAACACATCTGTAAAACTGAGTCAGTCATTTATTAGAATAATGACTAAACCACAAGGAAAATTAAATAAGTAGATGGGCGAAAAAGTCTCCATAATGAATTTATCCTTAAGTAATCAGATATGCATATGTACTAGCATAAAAGGTGAAATTGTCAATTATAATTATTATCTCTTAAAATGTTTTGGACATACTTCAGGCTTCATAATCAGAGCAATACAAAGCTATTTTTCCCCAAGGAGTGTATATACTGTATAGATAAAGAGTAAGCTCTACTGTATCAAGAATTCAGAACCTACATCTATGAAAGAGAATTTCTTGGGCTACAAACTTAAGCTGGTTTTGTTTCTCATAGAAAACATTCCTTAAGACATAATTACATGTTGCAATATTTATTGACAATAAATACATTCTTGGAAGTGTAACTTAAACATTTCCACCAATAGTTTGGAACTATCAGTTTATTGCATCAAATCTCATGGCTGATTTGATGCAATAAACTAAAGTTTATTGTATCAAATCTCTAGGGCAGTGTTTCTCAACCTTGGCAACTTTAAGATGTGTGGACTTCAAACAGCAGGGAATTGGGAGTTGACATCCATACCTCTTAAAATTCCCAAGGTTGAGAAACTCTGCTGTAGGATAACAAGACATAATTGTGATAATTTACAATGTCCACTAATTAAAACTGAATTTGTTCATTCAGAGTTGCACGGATTATTTCACTCTTAGCTGCGAGGTATTAGTTATCTTTTAAATCAGTTTCCTACTCAAAACATTTGCAAAATATTTTAAGGAACAACCAGTTAACATTACAATCCTTTTGCTATCTGATGTTTATCTGTCAAGTCCAAATTTGTTCTTTAACTAGTTACAGAATACCAGGTTATGAATTTGTGACTATATATATTTAGGTTTGTTGCCTTATTAAAGGCTTTCTAGCTATTGATCAACTGCTATTTATCTGATTCAATTATTGTATGTTTATACAGCATTTACATGCACAACTATTCTAAATGAGAAAAAAAACCCTCATAGTTAGTGTCAGGGATGCCACTATGCCCATATACTCCTCCCTTAGTGCCACAAGCCTCTGCCTTAACATATTTCTATGCCTGTTGAAAGAGTGTTTTAATTTTAAAGGGGAAGCTGAAAGGCTGCAAAACCAAGGGTCAATTTGTGATGTTGTCTTTCATTTCCAACATGCCTCTGATCTAAGTGGAACCGGGTCAGGCAGAATATGGGGTATAGTAGAATAGTGGATGACTGCTGATTTGTTCCATATTTGAATGGTTTTTAAAATTCATTATATAAATTCATTCACTGAATTTCTATAGCTGCCCAATACAACCAAGTACCGGTAACTCTTGGTGATTTCCTGAGCAGTTTGGATAAGTATATGCCAGTGATGGTGAACCTTTTAAAGACCGAGTGCCCAAACCGCAACCCAAAACCCACATATTTATCGCAAAGTGTCAGGGCTGCATCAACATTCTGGTGCTCTCAGGGGGGGGCAGGGAGGAGCCTCTGAGTGCTGCCTCGGGCACACAAAACCTGGGGACACTGTGCTGCAAGGCGCAAAAACGGCCGCTGCAGCACTGCGGGGTGCAGATACAAGATGCTGCACCATAGAAGAATGGGGCAGGGCTAGTGAGTATCACGCAGGCACTAACCCCACCCCATTTGCAGTGTATGTGTGCTCGCAGCCCCGGGCACACATGCACGCATGTAAAATGCTTCCCCCTCCCTTTTCTTCCAGTCCATCAATCGACAATGGTTGGTGACCTCTGCTCTACCACCTCTGCTTGAGCTTGCAAGTTGGCCGTTTTGCCTCCTTTGTGCTGGTCGGGGCTCCTGATCCAGGCAGTGGTGGTGGCCTGATGGACCTGCTGTTGGCAGCAGTGGCACGCGTGCCAACAGAGAAGCCTCTGAGTGCCACCTCTGGCATGCGTGCCATAGGTTTGCCATCACTGGTATATGCCCACCTGCCCCCCCCATAAAATAAACTCTGGTGGTTAGAAGTATTCATGGAAGTAGAAGGAGAAGCAAGAACTATACTCACCTCTTTATCCTTGGACAATGCAATTTATTAAATTTAAATGCTACCCATCTCACCAGCAAGCAACTCTAGTCAGCTTACAACAAGATAGGGTTGCTATGTTCTGAATCTACTTCCTCTAGCTATTCTTTCGCTCTTCACTCTCTACCTTCCAAAGGAGTCTGTCCCAGTTCATTGTGTTAAATTTCTAGGGAGAGATTCCATCAATAACCTAACAATGTGTGCTAATTCAACTAAATTTATTTATTTAAGCCTGGTGACCAACCCAGATTGGATCCTGCAATAAGTTTATTGTCACAGCTACAGAGATTATTTTACTAACATTTTGATGAACCTTTAAAACAAATAAGCAAATTTCCTGGCTTAGAATAATACAATTGAATTGAACTTAAGCAAACAGTTTTAACTTCTTGCTTCAAACCCCCCCCCCCACCCCCCACCCTTCTATTCCTGCCTCTAATATGCTGACTTTGTGGCATTTCACCTTTCAAAAAACAAATTTTAAAAAGTGAAATTGAACTTGCGGTATGCATACACACATAAACAAATACAAAGAGATGTTTTTAATATGTGAAAGTTTCAGGAATTTGGCACTCTAATTTTGGAAGGATTGGAGGGATTCTTTTAAAGCTGCTTAATACAGAAAAGTCTATGCCTAAAAAAGGCAGATGTGTTTTGATTTATGAATTAAACCGCTTTTTATTATCAGTAACTCTTACCTTTTTTATTGCTTTCTTCTCTCTGTTGTAAGAGACAAAATAAGTAAATCGGCCCTTTTATGACTCATGAACTTCAACTCCCAGAATTTCTCAGCCAGTATGCCTGGCTGAGAAATTCTGGGAGTTGAAGTCCATGAGTCATAAAACGGCCCAGTTTGAAGACGCCTGGTGTAGGTGAACTAAATAATTCTGAGATACCTGCTTTTCATCAAATTGGCTGACAGTGAAACATAATGTATCTTGGCTCATTTGAGGAGTTGAAGAAAGAGAAGGCGTCTGAAGAAATCCTAAGTCACCAAAGTGCCCAATAGGTAAATTTGTGGCTTGCATGTGAACTGTGACCTGCCATGCGGAAGGTTCAGAAATGGTGACCCAAAATACAGGAGAAAAGAAAGGAATTGAATGTAAGAATGATATGTACTGTATATTAATGGCATCTTTGAGGTCTATGTTCTTTTCATGCTGCAATTAAGCTGGCCCAAACCTGACCCATAGCTCACCTTGGCTTTCCCAAGATGAGTGCTTCCTACTTGTATAATTGCCTATCATTCTGGGTGTTTGTTGCAGATAAAGGTAGGGAAGAATCATTTAAGCCAGAAACCTGCACTTGCTTATTTTTGTTCAATGCAAATAGAAATGCTCTTAGAGATCACTCCAAACAGCTGTCACTGCATTTCCAGAAAGGCTTGCTATTTGTTGACTTGGTCTGATGCTGACTAGTGAGGTTGACATTCCTTCAGAAGCAGTCTGGTTTGGCAGAGGGGTACAAATGCCCTGATTCTGCCAAAGCTTGGGAACAGAATTATCCAGGCTTTTTCCAAAAGTTGCCATCCAAGGTCCTCTTTAAGGTGATAGAAAAGGGAAACAAAGAACACGTAAGAGGACTGCCCACATTTCTCTAGCCTAGTCTTATTTGCTTAGCCTGGAAAACTTCATGCACTTCTGTCTTCAAAGCAAAGGCACATTATGTTATTTTGTTGTTATTAGTTGTGCAGTCATGTCCAATCTATCGAGACCCCATGGACAACGTTCCTCCAGGCCTTCCTGTCCTCTACCATCTTCTGGAGTCCATTTACGCTCACGCCTACTGCTTCAGTGACTCCATCCAGCCACCTCATTCTCTGTCGTCCCCTTCTTCTCTTGCCCTCAATCTTTCCCAGCATTAGGCTCTTCTCCAGTGAGTCTTTCCTTCTCATTAAGTGGCCAAAGTATTTGAGTTTCAACTTCTAAAGAGCAGTCAGGGTTGATCTCCTCTAGGACTGACCGGTTTGATCGACTTGCAGTCCAAGGGACTCACAGGAGTCTTGTCCAGCCCCATAGTTCAAAGGCTTCAATTCTTTGGCGCTCAGCCTTTCTTATGGTCCAACATTCACAGCCATATATTGCAACTGGGAAGACCATAGCCTTGACTATATGCACTTTTGTTGGCAGTGTAGTATATGCAGGTTTTGTATACATGTGTGGGTCAATAGTTGCTGGAGTAAAGAAATTCCATGATTATTTGTATGGGAGGAATTTCACCATTTTTACAGACCATAAACCCTTGCTAGGTCTGTTTACCACAGATAAGCAAACCCCACAGATCTTGTCACCCAGAATGCTTTGTTGGTCCATCTTCCTTGCGGCTTACTCTTGTAAACTAGTACACAAGCCGGGCAAGTAAATGAGCCATGCAGACGGGTTAAGCAGACTTCCTCTTAACAACACAGAACCAGATCCAGCAGCAGCAGCCCAAATATTAGCTATTCAGGATCTGCCAGAATGTCCTCTCAGTGCCCGAGATATCGCAGCAGAAACAACAAGGGATAGGATTTTGAGTAGGGTACAGACGTGGGTTAACACAGGGTGGCAAGACAAATCACCAGGGCCCGAATTCACAGCATTTTTCACAAGAAGACACGAGTTATCCTCACACAAGTATTGCCTATTGTGGGGATGCAGGTTCATCATACCACAAACACTGAGAGACAGAGTCATACACTCACTACACGAGGGGCATCCAGGGGTCATACGGATGAAGGCATTGGCAAAGAGCTATCTGTGGTGGCTGGGCCTTGACAAGAATATTGAAGAACAAGTAGCTGGCTGTTACACGTGCCAAAAATCTCAGCCACCACCACTTGGTCCCGGTTACACATTGACTACACAGGCCCCCTGCACAACCAATCATTCTTGATAGTAGTAGACAGCCACTCCAAATGGTTGGAGGTGGTGCCAGTCAGTATCTTGACCACATCAGGGACTGTCCAGGCACTCATGGGACTCTTTGCCACTCACAGCCTTCCTGATGTATTGGTTTCTGATAACGGTCCACAATTTACCTCCTCGGAATTCCAGGCATTTTTGAAGACCAATGGGATTAGACACGTCACCTCAGCTCCCTTCCACCCCTCCAGTAATGGCTTGGCTGAACGGGCAGTGCGCATCACAAAGGATGCATTGAAGCGCATCATCCATGGAAATTGGAAACAACGTTTGGCTAAATTCCTGTTGCACCAACACACCACTCCCTGCACCACAACCGGGAGGAGCCCAGCTGAACTTCGTTGGGGAAGACGTCTCATAACCACTCTTGACAGATTACACCCAGACAGAGTGGCGGCAGATGTGGAACACCCAAAGGTTCCCAGAGAATTTACAATGGGGGACCTCATCTGGGCTAGGAACTATAGCTCTGGGGATACATGGGTGCAAGGGGAAGTAGTTGAGTGGACGGGACCAGTATCTTACATCGTTAGGGTGGAGGGGGTTTACAGTGGAGGAGACATGTTGACCCACTCAGGTGTTGAGCACCTTAGAGGGGCCCAGCCAATAATGGACAAGAGGCCTCACTCCAACCTGAAGTGACTCAGAGTGACCAAAGAGACACAGTAAACAGGGAAATAGTTCCCAACTCAGAGGGGTTGGAACTGCTCCGACCTCATCAACAGCTGGATCAGAGTGAGGGAATGACAACACCTGGGGCCAGTCAAAGGAAGCCACTTAACCCAGGGGCGACCACACCTGAAAACCCATCGTCTTTTTCACCAGCACCGGGGGAGCATAACCACAAAATCATAAATTCAAAGGACAACATCCAGCCTGTGGGGGGGGGGAAATCCCCCTAGGCGGTCTGGCTGAACCCACAGGCCTCCAGCCTATCTCTCAGATTATGTACGTACTTGAGGAGGGGTAGGGGGTTGTGGGTAAATTCTGTTGATAGTGTGGGGTAGGGGAAAGAAGCAAATGGGAACAAGGGTGTTTCCCGCCATGGGGGAAGGGGTGTAGTGTATGCAGGTTTTGTATACACATGTGGGTCAGTGAATTAAGGAGGCGTGGAGCTGGACTGCTCCGCACAGGAATAGCAAGTAGGAACAGTGTTCGGCGGGAAGCCAGAACAAAGAGACAGCATTCGGCAGGAGAGCCGGATTTAAAGGGATTGGCTGACCAGCCAGCAGGACGCTTGGATTTTAACCCATTGGCCAGGCAGTTACCTGGCCAGGTATAAATGAGGGCTGAAATCCTTTGTTCCCCAGTTCGGCCATGTTCCTCAATAAAACAACTTAGCTCCTGGACCTGTGTCATCTCTGATTCCGGAACCCAACTTAACAGACAGGGTGATGTCTCTGCTTTTTAGTGTGCTGTCTAGATTTGCCATGGCTTTCCTCCCCAGGAGCAAGCGTCTTTTAATTTCTTGGCTACAGTCCCCATCTGCAGTGATCTTAGAGCCCAGGAAAATAAAATCTGTCACTACCTCCATTTCTTCCCCATCTATTTGCCAGGAATTGAGAGGGCTGGATGCCATGATCTTGGTTTTCTTACGTTATTTACACTTTGGTAAAATGCAGGGTTGAAACTGGGTCCCTTTTATTTGGAAGGCAAAACTTTTGTGTTAACCTCCAGCTACAATCTTATACTAGTTCATCTGGGCTTTCCTCTCCCCTAAATGCTTGGTTTCAAGGAAGAGCCAGAGTCAGGGGAAAGAAAGAAGGAAACATGATAATCAGAAACTGAACTTTCAGCCAAATCCAGTGTGGCTAGTTTCTGTTTAAAAAGAAAGTGCCAGGTGACACACATTTATTCATTGCAAGCCTTCTCCCTGAACATAAGGGTACTTGTATTTCTGTTTCTATTATACAAAGTCATTGCTGCCGTGCAGATTAACAGTGCTCTCAAAACAACACAGAGCATTGCTTGCCTTTAGGATCTGTTGAATTGCCTGAAAGTAATACTTGAGTCAAAAGAAAAGCATTTTGAATTAATTTTTTTTCTGGATATTCAACTTAAGCCTCTATGGCACATTTAGAAATATCTTTAATAGCTATTTTACTATAAAAGTTGTTAAAAATTAAAGGAATAGAGAAAAAGATACAAAGTTCAGAAAAGGAGAACAAAATAGAAAGAAAAAAAATAGAAAAGAATTACTAAGAATATACAGGTAGTCTTTGACTTATGACTACAATTGAGCCCAACATTTATAGTTGCTAAGTGAGACATTTGTTAAGTGAGTTTTGCTCCATTTATGACTTTTCTTGCCACAGTTGTTAAGTCTATCACTGCAGTTGTTAAGTTAGTAACATGGTTGTTAAATGAATCTGGTTTCCTGATTGACTTTGCTTGTCAGAAGGTTGCAAAAGGACACTGCAACTGTCATAAGTATGAGTCATTTGCCAAGCATCTGAATCTTGATCATGTGACCATAAAATGGTCATGTGAAAAATGGTCAGAAGTCACATTTTTCACTGCCATTGTAACTTACAACAAACTGTTATAAGTTGAGGACTACCTGTAGTATAAAGAAATATTAAAGAAATTACTTCATCACAAGGAGTATAAAAAACTTTAGTAAGTCACCACCTTCTCTCAAACTACAACAATTAAACTCTTCCCTTTTATCTCTGATTATCAAAGTTCTTTATGGGTTACCAGAGATAGCGACTTATCTATTTTCATCTTAATCAAATAAGCCATCTTTATATCCTTTCCTTTTGCTTTTAACAATCTTGATCTTTAAATATTTATTTATTTAATTTATTTAATTTATATACCGCCCTTCTCTCAAGAGACTCAGGGCGGTTAACAGGGCAATACGTAAAAGACAGATACAAAAGTTAAAATTATTAAAACATGATTAAACAATGCCCATAGTACAAATTTAGAATTAAAGTCATAATAACAAACCCACCCCATCCCATCAGGCCAGGCCCGCTTCCTTAAAGAGATGGGTTTTAAGGTCGCGCCGGAAGGAGCGGAGGTCGGGCGCCATCCGGAGCTCTACCGGAAGATGGTTCCATAAGTCCGGTGCACCCACAGAGAACGCTCTCCCCCTGGGGGCCACCAGTCGGCATTCTTTGACCGGCGGCACCCTGAGGAGGCCCTCTCTGTGGGAGCGTACTGGGCGGAGGGAAGTTGACGCCGGCTGCAGGTGCTCCCCAAGGTATTCTGGACCCATGCCATGGAGGGCTTTGTAGGTCATTACCAACACCTTGAACCTCACCCGGAAGACAACTGGCAACCAATGCAGCTCGCAGAGCAAAGGTGTAACACGGGAGTATCGGGAGACCCCCGACACAACTCTCGCGGCTGCATTCTGTGCCAGCTGGAGCCTCCGAGTGGTCTTCAAGGGTAGCCCCATGTAGAGAGCGTTGCAGTAATCAAGACGAGAGGTCACGAGCGCATGAGTGACCGTGCGCAAGGCATCCCGGTCTAGATAGGGCCGCAACTGGCGCACCAATAAAGCTCTAGAACTTGTTTTTTCTTTTTTTTCCTTTGTCACTTCACACAAAATTCTTCAAAGCTTTAAGTCTCATTTGGAAACATTTGGAAATATCAAATGAATATTTTAGCACATGTTCAGCTGTGTGATGCTTGCCTGTAGCAAAGAAATGCCAATAGTTGGCATTAGTTTATTTCCGGGACAGACCACAATGGGATTGGAAAAGTTTTAAATAGAAATGCTGTGTGTCTGACTCATTCAAGGTCATGTGACCAAGTCAGACTTAATTACCATTCTTTGGCACACTGAGCAGGTCATAAATCAAACAGGAAAAACTCATTATCAAGATACTGTACAGAAAGCCATGCATCAAAGTTGAAAAATGTGGGTTACTTCCTAATCAGTCTTGTGTATTTTCAGAGGATTTTCAGTGAACGTATGAGGATGTCCTTCCTCGTCAATTGTAAGGAAAAATGTATGTGGAAATTGGAACTAGGGCCTCTTCTTTGAAGAAGCATATATATATACCACTGTGTTATATTTAGTGGAGTCTATGTGCAGCTCAGTGGTGTGGTGGATTCACTGCACTTCTTCAATCTGCCTTAGAAGTAAGAGAAATTTGCTCCCCATGATTTTGGGAACTACGAAGCACCTTCAGAGTGCTGAATGTACCTTGCAAAATGTTTGCCATTCTGGACGAGGCCCATTATAAAACACTCATTTCCCATCAGGCAAATTGGAGTTCAAAGGTTTTTTGGGGAGGAATTCCAAATGCAAAAAAAAAAAAGCAGTAAATGCACAAAAACCCTTGTTGAGCAATATTGAAAGAGGAGCTCGTCCCTCTACATATCTTCATTATAGAAACCAGAGATAGCTTAGACCAGGGGTCTTCAAACTTGGTCCTTTTATGACTTTTGGACTTCAACTCCCAGAATTCCTCAGCCAGGCATGCTGGCTGAGGAATTCTGGGAGTTGAAGTCCCCAAGTCATAAAAGGGCCAAGTTTGAAGACCACTGGCTTAGATCCTGTTGTCTGAAGCAGAAAAGCAAATAACTCTCTCTCCCAAACAAGTTAAGATGCATAATATTGTTATTTTAACTCCTGAGGAAGGAAATACACAGATACCCCTCTTTAAAATATGGGTGCTAGAAATGTGATGCCCGTTAATGATACCCTCATTTGCACAACCACAAAATATAGATGGTCCTCATTTAATGACCAATAATTGAGACTCACAACTCAGTTGTTAAATGAAGTGGTTGCTATGTGAAACTGTGACTGTGCTTATGATATTACTGTAGTTTTTCTTTGATTTTCAGACCTGCAAGCATTATAGTTCAAGGATTGATTGTAAAGTTATTTTTTCATCACCACTGTAACTTTGAAAGTTTGCTGAATGAAGTAGTTGCTACCTGTACTAAAAAAAGCTTTCTGTGCAAACTGTTATTGTCTTAAAATCTGCTGTTTGCTAAAAAAGATCTAAACCAGTATTCCCTCGTGAGGCTCTTTATTTGTAATTAAATAATACATGCAGCAATCAATTTTTTCCTCAAATGTCCACAAAAGAAATGAGCAGATAATTAGACTTGTCACATGTTTAATTAAAGCTCTAATTATATGCAATCTTTTTCAGCCTAAAACTGCAAAAAAAAACAACAACCCCCCCCCAAAAAACCATGCTGCGTAATGGAAGCAGCTCTCACTTTCAATAAGTAGTTTGATGACTCACTCATTCATTTCTGTAAAGGTTAATAGCAACATATTACCCCACTCTCAAACATTGGCTGAGGGTGATCTGGTGGACATTGTGAACCTTTGACAAAATCGTTTATCAAAAGCTGTTAAGTAGGAAATATGGATCGTCAACTGGATAAGAAAAAGAAACGCAGAGGACAGAACTAAATTGACCATTTTCACAGTGAAGGGATGTAAGACTTGTATTTTATTCATAAAGGCTTTGAAGATGGAGAGAACTGTGGGACTGCCAAATTAGTAGATAACACAAAATTATTGCTGCTGCTACTGATGATGATCATACAAAGAATTTTTCCAAAGTGGCAACAATGGTTTTACTATTGTACTAGTACCCACTTCTGAATTGTCATAGGATCTTAAATTGAAATTTAATAAGATAGATTGTTAAGTTTTAGCAGATGACCAATTTCTTTTCTTTAAAAATACCACATACCTCCCCTTCCCCACAATGATGTCATTGTATAACCTATAACCCTTGGAGCAGGGATCTTCACACTGGCTGAGGAATTCTGGGAGTTGAAGTCCACAAGTCATAAAAGGGCCAAGTTTGAACACTTGGAGTCTTGGAGGTTAAACTCTTTCAGGAAGAAAAGGAGCCTGAACCAAAACAAAAACATTTTGCTTTCTTGCCTCTTTGGAGTTTGCAGGTTATCACACAAATATAAATAGGCTGTGCTCCTCAGCAGCTGGTAGTGAGAGGACTGCTTCCACAAGATAGAGTAACACCTTGGTACTCAATTGCTTTGAAACTCATTGAAGTTGCTACTCAATGCATTTTGACATGAACATTTTGTCCCATTACTCATCATTTGTTTGGTACTGTACTCAACGCACCAGCTAGAACCTATCCATGTCAGTTGCCTCATGACTAATACATTATTCCCTATGGGAAAATTTGTTTGGTACTCATCATTTTTGGTACTCATTGCACTTCCTGGAACCAGTGCTGGGATTCAGCTGGTTCACACCGGTTCGGAAGAACCGGTAGCTAAATTTACCTGAATTCAGAGAACCAGCTGGCTTCTGGAATTCCTGCCTCCAAGGCCTCCCAGGCCTAGAATGGCCCACCGGACGTGAATGAATACCACTTCTAGAAGTCCTTTCTAGGCATCGGAGGCCTGCAGGAGGCCTCCCAGGCCTAGAACGGCCCACCGAAAGTGCACAATGCCACTTCTGGAAGTCCATTTTAAGCATCAGAGGCCCAGGTTTGCATCATATAATAGAACTGGTTGTTCAGGTATTTGAACCCCACCACTGCCTGGAACCAATTAATAATGAGTACGAAGATTCCATTGTCTTGGATAATTATAACCACTGATAGAATATCTAACCATAAAATTGTCATCTATGTGGGTGATGTTGGTGACCATTATATTTTGAGATAGCAATTTCCATAGTTTAATATTGCACAGAAGACCCATGGTGTGAGGTTCTGATTAGGAGGGTCGAGTTCAATGGGACTGACTCTGCTCCTAAGTGACCACTCTCACTTATCCCAACCTGTCACACAGGTTATTATGAGGATGACAGGTGGTACTCAAATGAACTGCCTTAAGGCTTCTATCATAAGATGCATATAGAAATCTGAAGAATTTGATTGAAATGGTGAAGAATATTCCAAGGATTTTTTCCAGTTCATTCAAACTACTGATAAACCTCAGTTTTATTGCTTAATCCTGAAGCTGTGAAAATATGTTCTACCAGACATTTTATTGTGAACAACGTCTCAGATTCAGATGACATTTTTTTTCAGATGATTTTTTTTCTTTCCAAACTCCATCTTTAAGTTGTGGTCAGCTGTATCTTGTGTAAATTATAATACAAGCATAACCCATATATGCGTTATTTTAATTCCAACCCTAACTATTCTGCCTAATTCTGTAATCAAGAATGAACTTACAGAGGCATTTGTGGAAATGTTTGTTCTCTTTCTGGATCAAATGGACAGACAGCTGGTCTTGATCTAGTTAGTGATCCTTTTGCAAGTAAAACCTTCATCTCCCCCCCATATTTGTCTAAACTTTTAATTGAACTATTAAGGGGTTCAATTAGTAGTTTAGGCTATCATCTTTTCTTCAGCACTGTTCTCATAGATTGTGATTTTGAATGATTCACGTACTTTAGTCTCCTCATGTACCAGCAACACTTCAGTAGTTGCAACCATTGCCTAATTCAACAGTCATCTTCAGCCATCACAGAGAGCTGTCTAAATCTATTTTAACCCATTGCAGCTAGAATAGAATAGAATAGAATAGAATAGAATAGAATAGAATAGAATAGAATAGAATAGAATAGAATAGAATAGAATAGAATAGAGCTGGAAGGGACCTTGGAGGTCTTCTAGTCCAGCCCCCTGCCTGCCATTGTCTCCATTTTCCACTTTTTTCATCCTAGAAGGTGCTTAAAGCTTCATCTTTAACGCTACTATAGAATCTGATGCTGATACCACTTGATTTACTATCCTGTGATTCCTATGAGAATTATGTCCTAAGAAGACATAATCTCTCCCAAAGCAAATAGATATAATTCTGTTTTGGTGCCTATATGAATGCAAAGATCCAGAAAAAAAGAGCGATTGTTGTAAGATACTGTGGGATATACATTTAATTATATTTTACAACTTCTTTTTGTGTGTCTTGAATCCAACCATAGTATTTGACTGAGTGACCTTTTTTTAGTATTATGTGAAAAACGGGGATGGGGGAGGCACTCATCCACTTTCTGCACCTGATGCATGCTCTTAAATATCTGTAGTATGCTATTATATTATTATTATTTTTAAAAAAAACTATAACATTTGGTTCTTTTTACTATATTATGAATGATTACTGGATGAAAACAGTAATGGTGACATCTGATTCTGCTACCTGTTGAACTTCTAATTCTCTTCTGCTTTGTTTGTCCGGCAGGTAGAAGTGCTTTAAGAATTGCAACCATGCGGGTTTCCTATCGTGTATTCTTAGAAAGGTGCTAAATGAATAGCTAAAATCCTTCCTGATTGCAAGTACTGCACAATGGAGGAAGCATAACTCATTCTCCCCAATCTAATGACTCCTACATGCATTAAACATTTGTTCCCATAAACCTTCAGTGGCAAGTAGTAAAGCTAGGGGAGGCAGGCTTAGCCATAATATGTAAGCTTTGAAAACAGCCAGGGCACCAACATAAACCACCTCTTGGAACCAAAAAAGAAAAAGTCATTTAACATTGATCACCACAGAGTCCTTTTCTGACTCTTCCTACTTTTGAACCCAGAACTGCCCTGTGGTTAAAAACAATATAACAATGTCAGTGAATGAAACTGAATCCCCACCTAGCATGCCAGCTTTATCTCTTTCTGAGCACTCCTCTCTGTAGCCCAAACCCAGGAAGCAAATCTCTTTGAGGGAAGGATTAGAAAGCCTCTTTCCATCCATCGTATATCAGACAAGGACAAGTGAATCCCACTGAATATTTAGTAAAGGAAAATATGAGCTCATATATTCCTCAGGGCGATGACAAGATTCTCTTTGCGATGATCTATAACCTATATTTGCATATACATCCCCCATGTGCAAAGTGGGAGGATGATTGGTGTATTTTAGGTACCTATTTGAGAATACAGCATGTTGTGAGCAAAGAAATCCCTCTGGGTAGCGGAGTTTTGCTGGAAAATACAATCAGTTCCAATTCCAAGTTTAATAGGTCCCTTAATATTTCCATAGCCCTGTGTGGTGATTTTCTGCTTTCATCATGCAAAGACGCTGTGCTTAGCAATTCCAGGATAATAATCTCTAAGTGTCACACAAAAATTTCCTGCTTACTTGCTTCTGGCCAGTTAAAGAATAAAAAGCTTCACATGTGAAGATGATAAAGAAAGGCAATATATCACAAGACTTGAACTCTGGTTTTTTTGTGATGACAAAATAAAATGGAAAACTGCAAAAGACTTCACAAACAATGTGTGCAATAACTTTGAAGAAAAAACAATGCTGTACGAATTGAAAAAAAGAGATTAATTAATGGAAAACAGCAAACACACAAACCATCTTAATTTTATCCAATAACTAATAATATGAAGTAGTTGAAAATGACTTCTAGATACATGGAGACCATCACTTCCAAATATAAATGTTGTATAATATCAGTTATATCAATTATATCAAGTAGAATCCACTGACAATTTATTAGGAATTTTTTAAATTGAGAAACCTAAATGTATATGCCTTATACAAGGGCACCTCAGAAAAGATTCTGGGAGTTGAAGTCCACATATCTCAAAATTTCCAAGGTTGAGAAACAGTCTAGGACAGGGATAGGCAACCTTGGTTCTTTTATGACTCATGGACTTCAACTCCCAGAATTCCTGGCTGGCTCAGGAATTCTGGGAGTTGAAGTCCACGAGTCATAAAAGAGCCAAGGTTGGCTACTCCTGGTCTAGGAGAATAATTGTCTTCATTTGCTTACTTGGCTTCTGGTGTTAAAGAATGATGCAAAACATTAGACATCAGGGCATGATATAAATTATTTTAAATAATATGAAAAAAAGAGAAACTAGATTAATGTACATTATTTTTTCCCTTAGCAACTGCACATTTAACCTAAGTGCCTCTATTTCTCCATGCTTATTGTCTCTGAATATTTCAGAAAAAAACTTACTTCTAAGTAGGCACCCAAAATAAAATGTGCAAATCAAACAAACACATGCGAATACGTGAAATTTGCAATGTATTTTAATCACAAAATAAATGACAGGACAGGATGTGATAATATCAGAAAAACATATGCAATTTGAATATATCCACATATATAAATCAAAACAATACCATTTTTAATGAGGTTGAGTTCTTTCCTTTAAAACAATGTTGAAAGTTATTACTGGTTCAATTTTTGTTTTATTTAAGCTTTGTAAATGAAATACTAAATACTATCTGCTGTATGATGTAGGTAGGGTTTTTTGACTATTGGAACAACAGCAACAAAAAGGAAATAATACTTTTTCCAGGTATTCTCTTTAGTTTGGAATTTTCCTTTTAAAATGCCTCGAATTCTGTATCTGAATTACACAGATCAAGCATGTTGGAATAAATTGACCTTTAAGATACCTTCCAATTCTATTTTTCTGCGACTTTATGATACATAGTGCTTCACTTTAGGGTTTTTCTGAACTTTTGACCTGAATTTATGATTCTTGTCATTTAAATGTAAAATGTTCCTTAATAATATTAAATGTTAGTGTTTCACATTTATCATCAGAGTTTTGCCAAACAATGTGGACTTGTGTGATTGGAGATTCTTTCAAATAGGCACTCAGCTTTTTATTGAAAGGAATGCATACTTTATGATCAGTTCACAAGGTTTTGCTTCAGGGAAGTGTCTTTACTTTAAATAGAGGTCACATGGGAGCAGTTTCATTTGCACCCTTTGATCCTTGGCAGTCACCCTTGGAGCAATGTCACTCTTCTTGGTTTATAGCTCTTTCTACACATTCATCACTGGCGTTCCTTCTCGCGGACTGCTTGGAATTCAAAAGGCTACATGACTGGCAAAAATGTAACTAAATGCAGGATATCAGGATGATATTTTTTTTTATTAAAGCAATAATAAAATTTCAGCAGGGACAGGGATGGTTTCATTACAACCCACTCTCAAGGTCAGCCTGCACTTAAAAGGCAGTTGACATTCTTTTCCAATGTGCGTTGACTCAGTGACCGAAGTCCTTGAAAAAGACGCAGCAGTGAACACTCCAAACAAGTAGCAAAATTAGATCAAATGCACAAGAAATGTCTGTGTCAACCTAGTGGTCTGTATGCAACAGAAAGAAAAAATCCCCAGCTGAAGAGGCAGGTTTGGTTTTTTGGTGCTGGATGAATTTCAAGTGAGCAAACAGTCATGTGATCTGGGATTGAGTTTTGAGAGTGGGGAGTTTCCTTTTTAAGGCGGTGGCTCTCTCTCTCAAATGGGCAAATTAAAGATAAGGTTAGAAACAAAATCACAATCACCTCACGATTCTGATTACAGTTAGTCCTCAACTTACGACCGCAATGAAGCCCCAAATTGCTGTGGTTAAGTAAATTTTGCCTCACTTTACAACCTTTCTTGCCACAGTTGTTTAGTGAATCACTGCAGTTGTTAATGTCACAATTACTAAGTGACTCTGGCTTCCCCAATTGATTTTGCTTGTCAGAAGGTTGCAGATGGTGATCACATGACCTCGGGACACTGCAACCGCCATAAATAGATTCTAGTTGCCAAGCATCTGAACTTTGATCACATGACCATGTGGATGCTGCAATGGTCGTGTGAAAAATGGCCATAAGTCACCTTTTTCAGTGCCATTTGAACAGTTACTAAGTGAGCTTTTATATATTGAGACCACCTGTACTTGTCATTTCTTTCCACTTCTTCACTTTCAGTGGGAACTGTTGCAAGGAAAGGACAGTGTAGAGTAGATCCACAATTGTATGTATGCATGCATGTATGTATGTTCCTGGGCTCCAAGATCACCGCAGATGGGGACTGCAGCCAAGAAATTAAAAGACGCTTGCTCCTCGGGAGGAAAGCCATGGCAAATCTAGACAGCACACTAAAAAGCAGAGACATCACCCTGCTAACAAAAGTGCGTATATGGTCTTCCCAGTTGCGATGTATGGCAGTGAAAGTTGGACCATAAGAAAGGCTAAGTGCCAAAGAATTGAGGCCTTTGAACTGTGGTGCTGGAGAAGACTCCTGCGAGTCCCTTGGACTGCAAGGCGATCAAACTGGTCAGTCCTAGAGGAGATCAACCCTGACTGCTCTTTAGAAGGCCAGATTCTGAAGCTAAAACTCAAATACTTTGGCCATCTAATGAGAAGAAAGGACTCACTGGAGAAGAGCCTAATGCTGGGAAAGATTGAGGGCAAGAGAAGAAAGGGACGGCAGAGAATGAGGTGGCTGGATGGAGTCACTGAAGCAGTAGGCATGAGCCTAAACAGACTCCAGAAGATGGTAGAGGACAGGAAGGCCTGGAGGAACATTGTCCATGGGGTTGTGATGGGTCTGACATGACTTTGCAACTAACAACAACAGTGTGTGTGTGTGTGTGTGTGTGTGTGTGTGTGTATGTGTGTGTGTGTGTGTGTGTGTGTGTGATAGAGGGGCTCAGTCTCCATGTTATGTTCTTGGATTCCATAAGAGGAAGCATTTGGGGGAAACATACATATGACATCCCAACACAAACTACACAGTTTATGTACTTTATTATGACCCAGGGAGGAAACTATGAATTGCCAGATTTTTGTGTTCTGACTCATGTTTCAATATTTTCTCATCGTTGCTATCTGCCTGAGGCGTATGCTTCCTACTGGGTTCAGAACAGAGATGGGAAGGCTGGTCACACACGTAAGACAGTCAATATAACTGGTTGTTATTTTGAAACAGTGATTTCATTGTTGTTCATGGGCTGATGTCTTTCCTTGAAAATTCTCTTTCTACTTGCTTCCCTCTGAAAGAACTCAACAAATTTAAAAAAAAACATGAAAAAAGGAAAGAAATAAAAGAGATATCTATTGAAAAAAATGGTTGAACTTTCTAATTTTTAGCAAAGGAATTAATACATACCATAATGAAAGTTATGTAAATCAGTTGCTTTTATCGCCAGTTCTTTTGTTGGAAAATTAATAGGAGTACAATGAAATTCAAAGGCAGACCACTTACAGTTGATTAAAGAGCGCACATTTAACAGGTAACCTATTGAAGGAAAATCATAGGCCTGACGCCTGAGCGAGGTGGCAGCATTGGCCTCCCCAGGAAGGGAACCAAAAGTCAAGATGGCCGCTGTGTCCATGAGCTCAAAGATCCCACCCTTTTGATAACATAGACACCTATGGGTGGTGGCACTTTGCCCATATACTGTAAGATAATTAGTACAACAGAAGCAATCTGGCATAGCTCACTAAGGAGTAGAGAACACAGTAGTCACCTCACGAGCTGTTTCGTGTCATTTCTGAGTCCTGCACTAGCGTGTCCACTAGATGGAAAGACTATGCAGTCTACACAGAGGACACACAGAGAAACCTTTCTGGCTAATGGAGTGCTCCAGGAACTAAGCGGAGTAGTGTAAAATGATGCAATTTTGTTTGTTCTTTTTGGAACGGGAAGAGGAGATTGCTTTGTAAGATATCTTCAAAGGGTACTTTGCTCAAAGCAAGTTTTCAAAGCTTTTCATGCTTTCATACTACTAACAAAGCACAAAGTCCAATGGTAATTGTAAAGTATTGTTGGCCAGGCCAGAATTCTGATCTTAAACCGTTGAAATTGAACATAAAGAGTAAAAACGTCATATGTGGATATTAAATAGATTTGCAGAGCAACACACTATCTGAATGTAATAATGTTTTCAAATCACTCCACTGCTAAGACCACAGCTGATCAGATTTTTATGATCATT
Organism: Vipera ursinii; assembly: GCF_947247035.1. NCBI lineage: Eukaryota > Metazoa > Chordata > Lepidosauria > Squamata > Viperidae > Vipera > Vipera ursinii. Next base: position 263,899,468 of record NC_139512.1, on the reverse strand, counting down.
GGCTTGGATCTCGGGGTACTAAGAATAAGACTCTGTTCACAACAGGGTGCCCCTGCCAGAAGGGCAGGGAGGCAATTTTAGCCAATTTCCTTCCAATTTATAAAAAAAAAAGGTCTGAAGGATTGGGAGGATCTTTTCAGAACAGAACACAAGGTGTTATGGAGGGAATCAGTAAAAAAAATCTTCCTTTTTTATCTGCCAGTGGGAGTTCTACCTTCACTAAAAGCCTTTCCATTTATAGAAAGAACTCAAGATTAAGTCACAGGCACCTTTGAATGGTATACATGTTTTCACTTAAATTCTTATACTCTTCTAAAAGCTGTCTTTGCAGGTGCATTGAGTCCATAGGACAAGAAAAACTAAATTGTTCATCTGAAACCAACAAGGCTGAATAACACCAGCACACATTTTCAAGTTTTTTGATAACTTCAACAACTTTGTGCCCTGTATAAGTGGTGGACTACAAAACCTGTGAGCTACGTCCAACAGACTGGTTATGAATTAAAGGAATTATAGCAGGGGTGTCAAACTCAATTTCATTGAGGGCCACATCAGCACTGCGGTTGCCCCCAAGGGGCTGGGTGGGTGTGGCCTGGATGGGCGTGGCCTACTGGGTGGGCATGGCTAGAGTGTGTATGGCCTACTGGGTGGGCGTGGCCAGCTCTACATCATTCACATCAAGGGTGCCTATGGGGGCCTGGGCAGGAGTGGGACAGATCTGGGGGTCTCTGGCAGAAGGAGGGTCTCTGGGCCAGGGCCAAGGCAGTGGGGGCTGTTCCCTCACTGTTTCCAGGATGGCTTTGCAGGTCGCATGAAACCACTTTGCGGGCCACATCCGGCCCCCGGGCCTTATGTTTGACATGTCTGAATTATAGTAATAATTACCAGAAATGTGCCAAATTCCAAAGAGTGCTTGCATAGTCCCAATCTTCAAGCACATATATTTGGAAAAAAAGTGAAAATTTTGTTAAACTCTGTGTTAGAATTTTCCCCTCCCCAAAGCCACAGGAAAACAACCCAACTGCACTTTTAAAATGAATTTAAATGACTTCTATTTTTTAAAAAAGGTAGGTACCTACTGCATGTGATATAGTATTCATAGTATAGTTACTTCTCACATATCAAGATTGAGCATAATCTTAATTAGTAGTTATTTCAGTAGCAGGCTACAATTCTATTCTATTGCCTGTAAACCATCTCTGGTATCATAATCAAGGTGTTGTACTGCAATTCGGTTTCCTGCTGTTATTGAACCATATTGCTCACTGTATGCTATATCACTGTCTAGACCAGGGGTAGGAAACCTTGGCTCTTTTATGACTCATGGATTTCAACTCCCAGAATTCTGGGAGTTGAAGTCCATGAGTCATAAAAGAGCCGAGGTTGCCTACCCCTGGTCTAGACTCAGCTTTCCCCCCCCCAAGATAAGTTGTGTGCCCTCGTGAACTATTTGAAGTAAGCTGGGATAGAAGTGTGTCTTTGACAATTAATAGGACTATCATTCATAGTATCATTATAATAATGATACACAGTAGATGCCAATACTTGGATAAATGTTGGTACTTCTTTACACAACCAAAAACAGGAGCCATATTAATTGGAGTACAAACTCTTGCATGACAAATGTGGTGGACTTTAGAATTACAAAACTTCCTTTGATTTTTCATTACTAGAATCCTGAGGTGGGCCAGCTAGTAACTGGTGCAAAAGATTTATAAACTGGATTCATGAATTTGGGGGCAGAAATTGGATCTGAATAACAAACACTCCAACATTTTAGTATGGCAGTATTAATTTTATAGGAGGCAAACCATGCTGTTCCTGCTGAATGCAAACCCTTCAGAGACCCACTATTTCTACATGCTGTATGAGTTGGAAATAATTGTACAGTCCTTCTAGTACAACCCTTGCTATTATAAGAAGCTATTAATCCATCTGCAATAAATGACTTCACTTGAAAACTTCCAACCAGGAAATCTACCACTGTTCTAGACAGACCTTTCTATCATTTAACAGCTCTTGTGGTTAAGAAATTCCTCCTAGCATACTCAAAAGTGACTTACGTTTCTTTCAAGAGCTAGGTCTACTTCTGCTCACCTTGCTCTAGGGTCGAAACAGGATTGTTTTAACCCAGATTCAGGAAATGATTTTAGCAAATTTAAAAAAAAAACCCTGACTGGTATCTTTTCATGTGCGGTACTATCAGACCAATGTAATTATTATTAGAAGCAAGGTGGCAATGCAAAACAAGCTAATTATTGTAGTAGTAATTAGGCTTCATCCTTGGTAGTTGGCTTCAATTCCTGGAGTGATTTGGCAAAGACATGGGTCTTTACAGAAAGTGTTTTTCAGGTTGTAAATTGTCTAGGTTTGTTCCCAATTTTTTTTGTCAACTCACTACTGTTTATCTTTATTTGGATATTATTATTGTATACACAAAAATCACAGCTGCCAGAGCTTTAGCTGGTGTTGGCCTTCAAATGAATCAAGTTCTTCCGAAAAACCTAAAATATCGTAAGGTATAGATGTAGTATAAGTGCATATCTAAGCAGTGTTGCCTTTTGTTATTGACAGATGAAATTTTTGTCAATACACAGGTTTTCTAAGTGTTCTGCAAGATTTTTTTAATATAGCATCCAGAGTGCCAATAGCTGCTGTGACTAACACGGCTGGTTTTTGCCATAATTTTTCAATTTCTATTTTCAGATCTTGATACCTTGCAATCTTTTCCAATAATTTGTGTTCTATTCTGCTATATTGCTTTGCCACATCAATTATTATCACTTTCTTCTTTTCAACCGCAGTTAAATCTGGTGTGTTATGAACCAAGACTTTATCAGTTTGTATTCAGAAATCCCACAATATTTTAACCTACTGATTTTCAACAGTTTTTTTAACTATGTTTTTCATTATTTGCACATAATTTTTGCAGATTTTCCAGTGAATCATTTTGGCAAATTTGTTATGCTGTTGTTCATAATCAGTTTGTGTAATATTTTTTCACAAATTGAGTATACAATCTACTGTTTCTTCTGCCCCTTTATATAATTGCATTGTGAATCATTTGATGATTTTTCAATTCTGCGCTTGATTGCATTAGTTTGAATAACTTGCCCTACAGCAGCCAAAATCAAGCCTTCACTTTCTTTAATGTTTCAGTTTTAACCATTTCCAGGTTTTATCTTTATCCACATCCCCCTCAACTTTTAGGGAAATTGACCATATAGTATAATGCTTTTCCTTGCCAGCATTCTGTTCTTATTTCTAATGCATTATTTCAATATTCATGTTTTGTGTCCTGTACATTTGGTAAGTTCCAATTTTTAACTTACATCAATACTTGTTTTCACCTTTTAGATAACCAGCGAATTCATGTTATTCTTCAACAATTGGTTTGACTTGAAGTAAATCTCTGCCTACATTTCTGCAGGGCAGATATAATAAATATATCAATATCATTACGTGAAGTTACTAGCTTTCTTGTTTTTTAGTCTAACTGTACAGTCCAGTTGTGTCCTGTTAATAATTCCAGTCATCTATCATATTGAATGATGGGATTTTGTCAACGCCCTTGATGTTCAAATGGTGCTCCAGGTATTATTATGTGTGGGTAATCTACAGTTAGATTTACAGTCTAAGGCTAATGAGAACTCAATAATTCACATTTTATCCAAGGACTTAAGAATCATTAAAATATTCTAAGCAGGATGTGTTTTTGTAAAATTAGGGTGTTCAGAAAAATTCAATATTTCCACATTTCAAGGAAGTCTTGGGTATTGCTCTGAGGACTCCAGTCATATTTGGTATAACAACGGATTTCTGCAAATCCAGATATTTTTAATTTTCTCTAATTGTTTTTCCTCAATCCTAGGTTCACTCAGAACAGCAGCATCAATGAAACAGACTTTCTTGTTTTCATTAACTGTTATATTAGGCATGTTGTGAATGAGATGCCCATAAGATATTTTCCAAAACCTTTTCAATTTGATGGTCCCAGTAGTTTTTTTTTACTATATTCAAATAAAAATCTTTGGCAAAGTTTCCAATGAATAATTCTGGCAACTCAAATTATTATAATTATGTGTGGGTAATCTATAGTTAGAGTCACTGTGTTATTTTTGGATCGCAGGGGACTAGCATGCCTCTAGATAAAGGTGTTTTTCTTATTTTGCCATTTTTTAAGTTGTAGAAGGTAAGTGTTTTCTAGAACTTTTTAAAGGATTGTTGTTATAGTACTGCTTTTTTCAGGCTTAGTATGGCAAATTGAAATGGATTTCATACTGCTTTTCTTAGGTTGCCTTGATGATGGAAATGCTTTGCATATTTTTTTACACAGCCTGCCACAGTTTTTTCCTATCACAATTTTCCTAATTGTTTTTTGAAAAGCCAAATAAGGTTTCATTTTGCTTTTTAAGTAGAGCAAAGATAAAAGAAGATAGGGATGAAACATACATGTTTTCAGTCATGTTCAAAAATAAAAACTAGTGCTGTGATAATTCAATAAAAATACAATATACCTTTGGGCCTTACTTTGTCTGATGTACAGTGGCCTAGAGCAGGGGTAGGCAACCTTGGATTTTTTATGACTCGTGGACTTCAACTTCCAGAATTCATGAGCCAGCTATGCTGGCTCAGGAATTCTGGGAGTTGAAGTCCACGAGTCATAAAAGAGCCAAGGTTGCCTACCCCTGGCCTAGAGCAATGGTCCCCCAACCTTTCCAGCTCTGCGCACCATTGGTGGCAATGGGGGTGATGGGGGGAGGGGATGGCTCAGCAGAAGTGGAGCTTTGTGCGCCAAGTGCACACATCTGATGCTTGTGCAAATGTAGTTTTGTGCACTTGCCCACTCGCCCACCAATGGGCCATGGCCTAGGGTTGGGGATCCCTGGCCTAGAGGTGAACATGCCAGCCTCCCACTTGGAAGGTTGATTGTTCAATCCTAGGTAGTGACAGATGTTTCTCTTATCGGGACCCAAAGAGAAAGTATCTGCTGGGAACTCCGTGTAGGCATCAGGTAGGGTATCCAGCCATTAAACACTCAGCTCCATTCAGTCACCCTGACTCCACCCCAATAAAAAGGGATATAGGAGTGCAAAATGAAAAGGGGGGCAGGTTAGAAATATGCAATACATACATACATACATACATATATACATGCATACATATGTTAAATGTTTGTTAAGCATTCAGAATATACTTGCTTAGTCCCAGACATGGGACAAATCTTATTTCCTGTTTCAGCCTAGCCCAAGGCCATCCACAGGCAGTAGCCACAGCAGTGGCAGCTCATATTTGTGTAAAAAATTTTTTGGCTTGCTAACAAAGAATAAAGGGAGACCGATATGATCATTTCAAACTTATTTGTTCTCATCAGTCAGCCATACCCTTCTGAGATTTTTCCCATGTCTGGGACTAAGCAAGTGTATTCTGAATGCTTAACAAACATTTAACACATATCTTCCTTGCTTCTCAGCTAACAGAGAGAGAGAGAGAGCCTGTGGCCTAGGGGTTAAAACAACTGCTTAAGATGCAGTTGGCCCAGGTTCGAATCTCAGAAGGGTATGGCTGACTGATGAGAACAAATAAGTTTGAAATGATCATATTGGTCTCCCTTTATTGTTTGTTAGCAAGCCAAAAATTTTTTTTTACATACATACATACACACACACACACACACACACACACACACACACATATATAAAGAACAGTTCCTTCTGATCCACATATTTTTCTTCTTGGGAATTCTGAAAGATATAATCCAACATAGTCAAATGGTATCAAATTGCAGAAGAACTTCATTAGAAATGGACACATCAAAAGAATGGGTCAAGTTGTAGAACATGCTATAAAGAAACAGGATGTCCTGCCTTGATAGAATTATCTTTTGGAATAAATTTTGCCCCACTATAACTACATACTACATAGAGAAAGTATAAGCAGCAAAAGCATATGTCTAAGTGGAAGAAATGAGCCATTCTTCCCCTCTATTGATATAACAGCAGAACTTCTGAAAACTAAGGAAACACACACTTACCATATGTGCAGTTATATGTTTTGCTTTTATTTAAAAAAATAGTAAATGTAGTAAGAACACTGACCAGAGTTATTAAAAGCTTCATAGCAAAATATTGAGTCAACTCTGTTACAATATTTAGGCTTGAAATTCTAATAAGTTAACACTATGCCTCAATTCACTGGGCAAGTAATGCTTTTGTCACAAAAAGTGTTTATTAGAATACGGAGTTGGACAATCATAGAAAAAAATATCTTTCGCAATCAATTAAAAGTACATTTTGACATATAACTATTTTGGGAGAAGCTAGTAAATCAATTCCTGAGTTATTTATATTATGTCCAACCTCTTTCAATCAATTAATACTGTGATCTTGTAGGCAAAACCACAAACAAGAATGGACTACTGCCTATTAAGCAAGAATAGGCTTCAGGGTGGCCTTCTTCAATTTGATGCCACTAAAATAATCTTGGGCTTCTAAATCTCAGACAGCATGGACTTTAATTTGCTGGCTGGAAAAAAACAACTGACATCTGCATAGCACCAAATTGTGAAAGGCTTCTCAGAGAGGCATATGGATTTATTTCTAATGAACATTCACCCTACTAATTTAACAATAATTTTCAGTGTCAGTATTGCTGTCTTTGTGGCATTTCACAATCTGATTTATCACAATTAGTTGTGTTACGGTAAAGAAACATGGTCTACAGGAGCTTTATAATGAATGGTGGTAGGCATAACGAATTTCTTTTTCGTGTTCAGAAAAGTTACACTGGGCAACTGGACGCCAATTCTGTTATTTAAAAATTTCATCTAAATTCACTGTCTTCAGGTTGTTTCTAGAAACATTTGTGTAGGCTGTCTGCATTATAGAAAAAAATAATAATAGGGTGAACCAGTTACAGGAATCAGTTGAGGTTCTTATTTAGCTATTTTGAAATTAAAATAACAGACTTAATTTTGGAGGGAGGCAACTGTATCCAACTTGGAAAAAGTGACAAAAGATTTTTTTAAAAAAATCTGAACAGTGATTACATCCATAATCTTCCAGTGGAAGTCATGAAAAGCCAGAACTTGACAATTCTAGACAGAGTAGATACTTCTCAACAATTGAAGCGTAACAAAACTTCAGGTAAATAATTGTAACAATAAATATCTGTGGGGGTCCTTAGTGATTCCTGAGCTTGGTTGTTTTCTTGCAGACATTTTACTACCCAAACTAGGTAACATCATCAGTGCAACCAAGCTCAGAGAGCATCAAGGACTTCCCTCTGTGGGTATGGGTGTAAGTCCTACATTTCTTTAAACATTGTTTCTATATTACAAAAGGACAAGCTATGTTAACACTTTTAAAATGTAAAATTCCCTTCTCTGGAGTTTAAGCAATATACGGCCCTCGTGATGATGAACTACTATGATCTCCAACCAACTTGCTGCATCTCTTCAGTAAACAGACTAATGGTGGATGGGTGGGGTAGAAAGAGAGGATGCAGCAAGAAGTAGAGATAAAGCAGAAAGTGATTAAAAAAAACATTTGTGAACACCTCTCTAACTATTGGTCATTTTTACCAGAACAACGTATATCACTCCTTGATAGACTGCCGAATAAAGATACAATGACCTTTGTGTTAGACTGCATCAGAAATAATTTTGGGAAGAGGATGATAAAATTGTTTCAATTTCCTTCCACCCAACCCTGGGTGATGAATAACAAAAGATCTAGCTTGTATGTCCTTCAATATAATAGTAGACCCATAATAATGGATCTTCTTCATTCATTTAATAGGAATTAGGTTGTTTCAGAAAACGTACATACTATTATTTTTAATTTGCATATTCCCCATTTTCCAGAAAATCACAAATATCTAATGTTATTTCACTTAACATTTTTCCTATATATATAAAAGAAAAATGGGTGCAACCTATTGAAATAAATGGAAAGTTACTGAATAGGCAATATTTTAGCATTCTCCAATCGTGTACCTTCCAGATGTGTTAGAACTACTAGTTTCAATTCTGGTTTGACATTCCAACATATCTAATTGGGAAAGACTATTATTTCAGTGAGTTTTGCAGGACAATAGCCTTGGATCCTCTGCTTGTAACATATTTGGCTTATATTCAATCCACTATGCAATTCTCCATGCTCAGACTAGATATGGACTTTTGTTTTTTGAACAGTAGCAACCAAGGCAAATGATGATTCTCTCTGGTGGCAGATGAAAGCTTTTAGGTACAGAAAAGGGGACAAAACAAAAACATCCAGAAATTTTGAGTACCTTTGAGGATTTTACAAATGATACCAAATATGACCTTGGTACTTCAGACTTTAAATTTGTTTCTATCATGAGCCAAAAACATCATTCTTAAACTTGCAGTCTCTGATGGTTCTGAACACTGAAACGTATTTAATCAGGCACAACTCTACTTTTAACTATGAAAAACAAAGCAAAACAGAACATCCTTATGTAGAAACAAAGAAGAAATGACTAGAAAGCAATCTGGATTTAAATCACTCAAACTTGCTGAACAATTATAAGTGGCACAGTAGCTGTAAATTAAGATATTATTTCTTAATCTACCATACCATTGCTACCTAATGCAATCACTAACCAAATAACATTATGTCAGGGCCATGTTTTCATGAACAAGCTACTTAACAATAAACTTTTGTCATTGCGGTGATGGGAAAAAAATATTTGCAAGCACAAGGCAATTTTAATCAGAGAGAAATATTCAATAAGAATACGGTTGCACTAATAGGAGTGAAAGGGTTTAGAATGTTTATTTTATAAAATAAATACTGTCAAATATATTAACTGTAGTCATCTGACCATCAAAATCTTGTTTCTGAAGTTCCACGCTTTAAATTGTTACTCAAAAACTCATCATGCTCAAAACTCAAATTATTGTGAGACCTGGAAATCATCAATAGTTTTTCTTTATTAGTAAAGTCTTTCTTCACTGCAGCTGGTGGTACGAGAAGCCTGTCCATAGGGTCTTCCTTGTTTTCTAGTTTCATATAACCTTTGCTGTTACTCCGGTCCAGTCGTGGCCAGCTTGGATGTTTTCTTTGTTCACCTTGGACAGTGAGAGTAGAAGGACCCCTATCCAAGTCTAGGGATTTTGAATGTGCAGACAAGTGATGCAAAGAAGTGTTGGACCCGAACTGTTTTCTGGCTGCACCGGGTGATAAGAGCTGTCCAGTGCTGGCTCCAAGAGTCATTGAGGATTTGAACTGACTGAATGAAGAGTCTCCGTATAAAGTGTTGCGTGGTAACAAAGCATTGGCAGATTTGTAGCTATCGCTGGTATTCGTTAATGGGAGGGCCAAAGAATCCATGGACAAGTTTCTAGGTCGGTCTCTACTCCTTGACGAATCCTCAGTGATATTGTCAATACTTGGCTCATCAATAACACAGTTATTCAGTTTGATTACAGGTAAGGTGAAAGCATTAATGGAAGATGACACAATCGATTTTGTTTCACACTTCAGAGAGCCACTGCTTCTTTCGTCCCTTGCTTTCCCAGAGTGAGGGTAAAGGCCAAAGACTGAACCAGAGTGTTCCATCAGCAGAGGTGACATAAGGTTTGGGATTGATTTCTTGGTCTCGTTTCCAGCAAGTTCATCCTCTTCATCGTTGCTAACCCTTTGAAAGTTGCTTGCAAAGCCTGAGAAAGGAGCAATTGTATTGGCAGCCAGTCGGGATGCACAAGAGCTTCCAGCATGCTTGATTTCATTCTCTCCTGTTAAGCCGGTGTAGGCACCGTTCAGCTGCCTTTGCTGACTGATTCTCAGAGTGTGGATGTCAATCACAGTGGAATAGATGTCCCTCATGTGTATGATTTTTGTCTCCTTGTCCCTGTTTTCATGAAGCATGGCATTTGCACAAATAAAAATAAAAATCCCAATCCCCATAGTGAAAGGCCCCAGCATTTTCATTTTATCAGAATGTAAATGCTGCTCAAGGAAGCGCATAATAAATCCCCCTCCTCTTCCGATTAACTGAGTCTCATTTAGCGTCAAGCTGTCTTCCGGTTCCAGGAATGAGTCTTTTGGGGGCCAGTAACCAAGAATGGCCATAGCAATTCCAAGGAAAGAAATCAGCACCCCCAGGACAAGGAAGAATCCCGATGGGGAATACAGCCGGATTTTGCCTCGGACTACAACCACGTCCGTCCTTGGCCGACGCTTGGCTGGTTTCTGTTCCTCAGGAGCTGGTGATGTTGCACGATTGAGATGGTGTTGGGATCTGGCGGAATCTTGCCTTTTTAAGGCAGCCAGTCCTGTTATGACTCCTCCGGTGGCTATCATAATTTTCTATTTTGATCTGAAATTGAAAGCAAAAACAAAAGACTTCAAAAAGTAACAACAGGCACTAAATATGAAGCATTCGGTACTTCTCAAAACTGTGTAACTCTAACCTGTAATTTAGTACACTCAGAACTCTTCATACTACAAAGACTGTTTCATATAGTATACTGTATGCTGAATATATTCTGAAACTGCCTTATGTAATTATATAAAAAATTACTTGTAAATCAATACAGGTAATCCTTAATGTACAACCACAGTTGAACCCAAAATTTATGTTTGTTAAGTGACAAATTCGTTAAGTGACTTTTGCCCCATCTTACGACTTTTTTTTGTCACATTTGATAAGTGAATCACTGAAGTTGCTGAATTAGCAACCCGGTTGTTATGTCAATCTGATTTCCCCATTGACTTTGCTTGTCATAAGGTCGCAAAAGGGGATTGCATGACCCAGGGATACACTGCAACTGTCATAAATGTGAGTCAGTTGTCAAACATCTGAATGTAAATCATGTGGGATGCTGCAATGGTTATAAGTGTGGAAAATGGTCATAAGTCACTTTTTTCAGTGCCTTTGTAACTTTGAACAGTCACTAAGCAAACTATTGTAAGTCAAGGACTAGCTGTACATGGATTTCCAGCAGAACAAAGAATCAACTACAATGTCCATAATAAATGAAATGTCTGCTCAATAGTAAAATATCTTATCTAGTAAAATCAGTAACAAAGAATATAGATTTTAGATGCCAGTCTTGAAAACAATTGTGATGCTTTTTCTTGATTATTATTTTTTTCATAAGTCATTTCAAGTCATTAAAATACTGATATTTATTTGCAGGACCATATAGTGCCAGGCATTGCTTCATATAAGTTCCTGATGTTAGTAACAAATGGCTGGAATTGTGATTTCACCAATGCCTGAGATGGAAAAAGTGACACCTAGATTCAAGATCGCCTCTGATGCTTCGGAATAAATTTATTTTAGAGCAAAATCAAAATATTTTTACCTTTCAATTTGTATTATACAATAGCATTTGCATGATGGATTCCATGAATCTGAGCATTGTGCTATTTAAAGTTAGGAAATCAGGGTTGTTTTTTTATGAGCATTGTTAAACTACTATGAAGTCTCTATTTCAAATGAGATGAGACTGCATAGGTACAATAGTGGTGCCAAATCAATGGATGTTTTTTTTCCTCTTCAGGGATTATTTGCACAAGTAATTAAAGCCTATCCTTCTCGCCCAGCAAGAAACTGAAACTTATTAAGAATTGACTTAGGACTACCAAGCAATTCCAGTAAACAGTGGCTAATTAATCCAATTAAGAATCAGAACCAAGAAGCAGAAGCTGCTTTAAAGATAAAAGCAACAAGATACCTCTAATTAAAGGGCTACTTAGAAGAAAAAACAAAATAGCATTTTGGAAATTTATGTCGGATAACTTGGTATTGCATGAGGTTTAAGAGCAATATTGGTACAAATCAAGACCAAAGGAAGCAAAAAAAATAATACTCCAGAATATGAAGTTATTTAAGTTTTTTGTAAAAAAAATCATTGTGATGAAATGAGCAGTGAGAACTAACCATTTTAAATTACATAACCCAAACTTTATCCTGTTAAAAAGCAAAGAAGATTTAGCCACTGAAGCTAAATGCACAGACTGAAATGAAAGCATGCTTCAATAATTTATACTGAAGAGAGTGAAAAATGAAAAAAGGAACAACCCAATTTGCAAGGGAATGCGAAAAATAAAAAAAGGACAGCGAGCGACTGGCTTGTTTGGGAAAAGATTTCTATGCTGAAACAACCTTTTCAAAACTTGAAAGTCTTATCTCTTTGCATAGACATTTATTATAGGAAGTAAAAAGAGCAGCAGATCAGTGAATTCATAAGATGGGCTGGATTCTATGAAGTGAATAGTAGGTTGCGGCTGAAAGGACTTTTAAGAAAGAGCTAATGCTGCCTGGAGCAAGCACTGCAGATGCTTAGCAACAAGAGAACACCAACACGGAGCCTACAGACCTCTTGGTAGGCCTGGTGATAGAGCAGGTTGCCATGACAGCAGTAGCACAAAAAGAAGAACTAGGTATACTACTGTTGGCCAGCCTCACAGCAGGGACACAAAATCAGAACTTGGCATATCTGCTACAGATTTACTGAGACTAAAAACAGAGGTAAGAGTGACACAAATAATCTTAGCACTGCATGGATTCAGGATAATTCACACTTTAGATGAGCCACTATATATCAGGACTGATTACAATACACACACACGTATGTATGTATGTATGTATGTATGTAAGTAAGTAAGTAAGTAAGTAAGTAAGTAAGTAAGTAAGTAAGTATGGTGATAAATGATCATGCAACTTTGAAAAGGCAAAGACTTTCCTGGCAGGCCACAAACTTTTCATGGAGAAGACCTGGCAGCTCCAGAAGAGGCTGGAAAGTCCTGTCTCAAATCTGAGGAAGATGCTAATCATTCCCACATCTAGTATGCAGAAGCCTACATACTGGCCAATAGATGGGAGCAAAGAGTTAGGATTTTTCTATATGTCTTTGCTGCCATATCATGATCATCTGGATTTCTGCAGCTGAGATATGGTCTTGTCATGCCAAAACATAGACCAAAAAACATTAATGTACATCTTTGAATGAGTTCTCCTATGACACAGTCTCATGCTGATCCAGTATTGAATTATTGGCTGAAAGACATCTAATTGAGTCATTCCGTGTAGATTCTGAATTTGCTCTGTCTTCAACCAGCCAACAAGGAATAGGACAACGTGTAACAAAGACACAGGAAGCTTTGACACAGGGTAAATTTGTATGGTATCAGTTCAGCGATTACAATACAGGGAAAATGTAAAGACTGAGATTCTGCAGTCTGTAATTCTACAATTGCAAGCTATAAGTAAGCCTTGATCCTTATGTATCCAGACCAAGGGCTCCAAAGGTTTCGGAGGCTAAATCCTATTGAGAGTGCTAGGCATGTTTAGCCTAAAGAAGACAAGAAGGGAGATGTGATATTAGTTTTTCAATACATACTGTATGTGAAGAGATGCCACAAGGGAAATAGTATGGATTTATTTTCCAAAGCAACCGGTAGATGGAAGCTCTACAGCAGGGGTGTCAAACTCAATTTCATTGAGGGCCGCATCAGCATTGCGGTTGCCCTCAGGGGGCCGGGTGGGTATGGCCAGGGTGGGCGTGGCCTACTGGGTGGGCGTGGCTAGAGTGCGTATGGCCTACTGGGTGGGCATGGCCAGCTCTACCTCGTTCGCATCAAGGGTGCCTATGGGGGCCTGGGCAGGAGTGGGAGAGATCTGAGGGTCTCTGGCAGAAGGAGGGTCTCTGGGCCAGGGCCAAGGTCGTGGGGGCCGTTCCCTCACTGTTTCCAGGATGGCTTCGTGGGCCGCATGAAACCACTTCGCGGGCCGGATCTGGCCCCCGGGCCTTGTGTTTGACATGTCTGCTCTACAGTGAGAGATTCAAACTTGAAATAAGAAGGAATTTCCTGTCTTTGAAAGCTGCTAAGCAATGGAACAACCTGCCTCCTAAAGTCATAGGTGCGCCATCCGTTGATGTTTTCAAGGAAAAACTGGATAGCCATTTGTCCAGGATGGTATGAGGAGCCTGCACTGGGCAGTGTAGTCAAAGAAATACAACAGGAAAAAGAAGAAAGAATGCTATGATGTCCTGACATACCCTTCTTTGTATTACGTAGTAATAACAAGGAAGGAAAGAAAGAAGACAAGAAAGAGAGGGTGAAATTATTGTTTTTAACTGGAGGATAGTAATTTGAGGAAAGCTTTATTCTTGTTTCATATGTTTTTGTCTTAAACCAAGGACAGTTACATGAAAGAACACTAACTGAACATCATTTTTGTTTAGTATCCTTTTCCTCTGATATCCTCTTACTTAGCTCATTTCCTGGTTATATTTAATCCATAAGTTCCTTGTGTTGGGAATTTGCTTTTTGCTTTTATTTCCTTGTAAACGGCCATACATATTGATGATGGTATGAAAAAAAAGAATAATTATGTGTTTGAAATTAACTAATTTTTAATGCATTTACTATGGCAAACGCTCAGATTGTCATGGTGTGACTTTCAAAGTGACTTCATTCTTTGGTTTAGTTCATTTATTGGTGCTTTTTTATCTTCTTTGCGCCATTCACATTTGTGAAATCAAAAGTCAAAATTTCCTGAGTTATGTGATCTGACTACTTTAGAAGTACCAGAGGAATCTATGTTTGGTACACAGAAGATGATGTTATGCTAAAAACTAAGGAATACATTAAAAACACAGTAATAAGCACATCCATGCTAATAATACTGGGGGAACTTAACTTTTATGAGCCAACCTTAACGGTCAGGATGAGGGCACCCACTCTTTCCAGTCCAATGAGATTGTATTACTTCATCTCCAATTTATCTATGCCCAATATAGAATTAATTTTCATATCTGAATAAGATGAAAAGGAAGTGATGGCTTGGTTGCCAAAATTCATTAGCAGAAAGATGTTCCTGAATAAAAACAACTTTCTTCTCCTCCTCTCTCTTTCTTGCATCTAACTCAAAAAGATGAATCTCAGGATAAACAAATCTTAAGAAAACTATTTTCTCTGTGGGAAAATACATTTGTATTGAAAATACATTTGCATTTTCTCTGCATGTTAGACTATGCAGCTCTATATTTCCCTTGTGCCCAGCCAGCACAGTCAATTGCCCAGAATTATTCTAATATGTTCTATGTCCCGTGTATATAAATATTAGTTATTTCTCCCCATTTTCTTTTCTTTTGATTATTTTAATTTTAGATTGAAACAGGGAGACCATGAGTTGACTCAGACCAAGGTTGAATTAGCCTTCCATCCTTCTGAGGTCAGTAAAATGAGGACCCAGATTGTTGGGTGCAATATGCTGACTCTGTGAACTGCTTAGAGAAGGGCTGTAATGCACTGTGAAGTGGTATATAAGTCTAAGTGCTATTGCTATTGAGATTCACTCTTTGGGCACAAACGACCTGTGTGACCTTGGGCCAATCTCTCTTTCAATCCTAGAAGAAGGCAGTGCCAAACCACTTTTGAACATCTTGCCAAAAAAATTGAAGAGACCAATCCAGGCAGTTGCCTAAAGTCAACATTGACTCGAAGGCACTCACAGAGGGGGAAAAAATACAAATATGCTATAATACCTTAACAGCAGGTTAGGAAAGCAAGAAATGTGTGACTATTTGAGTGTTCAGTACAAACATTGTCATAATAAAGAGCCTTAATATGAATGCCTACTCTGAAAGAATAATCCTTCTTTGCTAGCTAAAGTATTAGATAACTAAAAGCCTTGGGCATCTGTAACTGACTGATGAGATGATAGATCAGATGAGCAAATTTGAGCTGAACATTCTGCTAAGCAGTTCTTCTCTGGCTGCTACTGATAGCAGCCAACTGCTACTGATAGCCTCTTGCTAAGGCTGACAGAAAATTTGTTCAAGGAGACCAAATCATGTAACCTTGACCTGTGACACCTTCTCTTTTTCAACTGAGCCATGTAAAATATTACCCTTTTCAAATCTTACAAGCCATTGCTGTTCTTTTTCCACTTTCTAACTCTTGCCACCCTCATTCTTGATGTACCTACCCCCACTCAGGAACTATTAAAAGACTGTCCTTTCAAACATCGCTTCTCTTCAGTACCATCTGTGGTGGCAATCGCATCTTGTTGCCTCTAGACAGTCGCTCATCACTATCCAGCAGTTATCTGTAAATGGGACACAGATAAAAAACAAAAGGACAACCATTTGTATGAAGCACAAGCTCTCCTGTGGATTGCCCTACTAAGCTCTTTAAATCATACTTCTTTTGAGATTAATCTTTTTTTTCCCCAATCCTGATTTCTCAATCTAGTAGATATGCGTTTACCACAATAAAAATCACAACAATGAATTAAGAAGGGAAGTGGGGGTAGGAATTAGTACACTGAGGCTGAGGACACTTTTTCATCCATCATGCCTTCATAAACTGGTTAGATTAATCAGAAAACTACATTTATTTTCCTTAAATAAGATTAGCAGAAGCTGTTCCTGAAGACCCACCTGCCTTTTAAGAGCATAATTGCTTTTTTTCTTATTCTAAAAAGCATTTTTAGTTTCAAGAGGTACAGCATTCATAGCAAATCAGCTGAGGAGGAGCAAAGAGGCAAAGAGAATAACAACACAATATACTAGCTTAAAGGCAATTATAATTGCTCTTCCCAAGCAGGAACGCCAGTGTCTAAAGATATGCGCAGGGTATAATACTAAGCTTTTTAGGAATATGGATGTGAATATTATTACAATAGTGTAAACGAAATTAAAGGTCAAACATATTTCTAACCATAAACTCCCTATTTGACTGCTATTTAACTCTTCCCATCTCAAGTTTTTTTCTTTTGTTTCTCCTTCTGCATAACAGATTTGCTAAGACTGATGTACAATTGGGACTAATGGATAAACAGCTGGAAAAAAAGTCATGGAACTTTGTTTTATATATATGATGACTGCAGTGAGATGATTATAGCTCAAAAGTGGAAAGGTCCATACTGCCCAAAAAGGAGGAATGGTTGGTGAAGATGATGGGACTTGCAGAGATGGCTAAATTGGCTTCTTTGATTAAAGTAAAGACAACTTCATTTGTTGCTGACTGGAAACACCTTAAGGACTTTTATATGAAAGAGGAAAAAATGAACTTTTGATTTGTGGTTTCATGATTAGAAGACATTAATAATACTGTAGAAAAAATTCTAGCTTCACATGCTAGTAAAGTTATGCTTAAAATCCTACAAGCTAGACTCCAGCAGTATGTAGATCGAGAACTACCAGAAGTACAGGCAGGATTTCCAAGAGGCAGAGGAACTAGAGATCAAATTGCCAACATACTCTGGATCATGGAGAAAGCTAGGGAGTTCCAGAAAAACATCTACTTCTGCTTCATTGACTATGCTAAAGCATTTGATTGTGTGGATCACAACAAACTGTGGCAAGTCCTTAAAAAGATGGGAGTACCAGACTATCTTATTTATCTCTCGAGAAACCTATATGCGGGTCAAGAAGCAACAGTGAGAACTGGACACAGAACCACTGATTGGTTCAAAATAGGGAAAGGAGTCCAGCAAGGCTGTATACTGTCACCCAGCCAGTTTAACTTATATGCAGAGCACATCATGAGAAAGGCAGGGCTAGATGAATCAAAAGTTGGAATTAAGATTGCCAGGAGAAATATCAACAACTTAAGATATGCAGATGATATCATTCTAATGGGAGAAAGTGAAGAGGAACTAAAGAGCCTCTTGTTGCGGGTGAAGAAAGCTTGAAACTTAACATTAAGAAAACCAAGATCATGGCATCCGGCCCTCTCAATTCCTGGCAAATAGATGGGGAAGAAATGGAGGTAGTGACAGAATTTATTTTCCTGGGCTCCAAGATCACTGCAGATGGGGACTGTAGCCAAGAAATTAAAAGACGCTTGCTCCTTGGGAGGAAAGCCATGGCAAATCTAGACAGCACACTAAAAAGCAGAGACATCACCCTGTCAACAAAAGTGCGTATAGTCAAGGCTATGGTCTTCCCAGTTGCAATGTATGGCTGTGAAAGTTGGACCATAAGAAAGGCTGAGCGCCAAAGAATTGAGGCCTTTGAACTATGGTGCTGGAGAAGACTCCTGCGAGTCCCTTGGACTGCAAGGCGTTCAAACCGGTCAGTCCTAGAGATCAACCCTGACTGCTCTTTAGAAGGCCAGATCCTGAAGTTGAAACTCAAATACTTCAGCCACCTAACGAGAAGGAAGGACTCACTGAAGAAGAGCCTAATGCTGGGAAAGGTTGAGGGCAATAGAAGAAAGGGATGACAGAGAATGAGGTGGCTGGATGGAGTCACTGAAGCAGTAGGTGTAAGCTTAAATGGACTCCAGAAGATGGTAGAGGACATGAAGGCCTGGAGGAACGTTGTCAATAGGGTCGCGATGGGTTGGGCACGACTTTGCAACTAACCATAACAACAACAGAAAAAAGAAAGCTTTTTTGTAACCACAAAGTAAGGACTAATTTTGTAATCATACTACAGTATATTTGCTACAAAGGAAATCAGAAAGCTTTTCTATTTCTTTTTATCTTGTCTTTTCTGCACTTTTCTATTTCTCCCTTTCCCTTTTCTTTCTTTATTTGTCATTGGGTTTTGTTACTTTTTAATCTTTTAAAAAAACTTTTAAAATGCATAAATACAGTAACACATTTGTAGAGGCAAATAAAATCTTTGTCTTTGCTTCAGCAATCTTTTAACTATTCCTCTTGTAATTCTACTATTATTCACTAAATCCCATTGAATGATTAGTGTGCCTAATTAAAACCCATCACTTTCACTGTTCAGTGCTTCATTTCTTTGAGTATCTTCCTTCAACCTCAATTGTTAATCCCATGCATCTATCATCTACTGTATAATAAACCTGTCATCACAAACCCAAAATTTGAATGGAGGAGACATATCTAATATTAGTATTCTAATGCATGTATTCTGTATGCTAGATAGAGACAGAGATTTCAGCCTTCCCAATGTGATACCTTCCAGATGTTTTGGATAATAGCTACTTTCATTCTGAATGTGAGGACTGCAAAATTATAGATTTGTAATCTGACACACTTGCAAATTTGAAAAAAAATGTCTATGTTTCCAACTATTAGGAAAAACATGTTCAGGAAGGCAAAAAAGGTAGAATGGAAAAATGTAGAAATGTAAAGTGAAACCTGCAAGAGTGCTATAATTACACATAAATTACATATTTATATTCTATTTTCTAAGGATTGAACACGTCACCCATGATTTCTATTTTTGTTTTTATTATTAGATTAATTTTACCACGTGTCTTATGCTGAAAGCTGATTCTTCAAGGTTACAGAGTATGGGTGAACTGAGATTTGAGCGGATATTCAAGATTGAAAATATAGCAGTACTTGTCCTTTTTAAATAAAGTAAATAATCCATGAATTTAAACAGTAATGCACATTAGTCAAATTATGCATTTGATTGTTCATTATCTATCATGAAATGAAGAGTTTATTTAATCCAGCATTCTGTTTCCACATAGGGGGGCAAGTGGATGCTAGTAGAAATACATACTTCTACTACTATTTCCATCCAAGCAAGCAGTGCTAAAAGACATAATAAGCTATTGCCATCAAGACTACTAAATGATAGTCTTTTCCTCTGTGTTTATCTTAATCCCTATCAGTTTATTTCAGCAAAGTCTACACTCTGCATGATATGCTGGGTGAAGATCTTCTTTTTCTTTGTCTCTAAACTTTTTTTCCCAATCAACTTAATTAGAAGATGGCTATGAGAATCAGGCACATTACTGTGGTTGCCCAATTACAGACAGTCCTCAATTTACAATCACAACTGAGCCCAACATTTCTATTGCTGAGACAGCTGTTAAGTGAATTTTGGCCCATTTTATGACCTTTCATGACACAGTTATTAAGCAAATCATTGCAATTCTTAAATTAGTAACACCAGGGCTTTTTTTGTCATAGAACACTCAGAACGGAGTTCCGGCACCTTTTTTGGATGGAACCTTGTAGGGTAGGCAAGGTGAGTTGTATGACGTGTGAGTTCCGGCACCTTTTTCTTTTACAAAAAAAGCACTGAGTAACACAGTGTTGAAGTGAATCTGTCTTCCCCATTGACTTTACTTGTTGGAAGGTTGCAAAAGGGGAGCATATGACCCTGTGACACTGGGCCCATCATAGATATGAGTCAGTTGCCAAGCATCTGAATTTTAATCACATGACCATGGGGATGCTGCAATGATCATAAGTGTGAAAAATGGCCATAAGTCACTTTTTCAGTGCCGTTGTAACTTTGAACAGTCACTAAACTAACTGTTGTAAGTCAAGGACTACAAGGATCTCCAAGGATTTTCCAAGGATCTCCTTTGCTGTTTGAGATGTGAAGAATGCCAAACCTGTAGTGTAAGCTTTGACATAGGCTTAAGACTTTAAAAAAAAGCTCTCCAGAAACAGTTAGGAAAAAATAGCAATCCTGTTCCCGGCTACTCATGTAGCCCTGGAGCCCTCCAAGACATATTACATGTGGTCATTGAAAGGTTTTACTCTTAAGTTTGAAAACTTTTGACAGCTTCATTTTCAGCAGATCAAGAAGGCTCAAATGATTACAGCATCAAGGAAAATCCAGGAAAGAAATTTGCTTTAAATGAATTCCTCCATTTATTCTATAAGCAGGAAATTATTTCACCTTTGAGGGCTGTATCTGATGCCAAACCAGATATGGGGGTTACATCTGCATGCTTATCCATATAAACTATATGGAGATGATACAGTTGTGGCAAGGAACAGAACACTTCTTCCCATGCTACATAGAAGCCCTTGTAGAGCTACAGGTGACTTTTAACGTCCTTCTGAATCATGCTGAGGACCTATTTTAGTAGATGATGGGGCCAGAAATAAATGTAACGTAATTTCTTTTACATTTATGTATCATAAAAAAGAAATAACCTGATTACTTTCAAGTGTGTGTGTATAATTTATTTATTTGTATCCTGCCTTATTATTTTTACAAATTACTCAAGGCAGCAAACATATACAACACACCTTCTTCTTATTTTCCCTACAACAACAAACCTGTGAGGTGGCTTGGGCTGAGAAAGAGTGACTGACCCAGGGTCACCTCAACTGGCTTTCATGTGAGACTACAGCTCACTTTCTAGCCTGGTGTCTTAACTGCAAGACCAAACAATTTATCCTCTTTCCTTTTACATATAACAAATTAAAACAGACATGTCAAACACAAGGCCCGGGGGCTGGATGTGGCCCGCAAAGTGGTTTCATGTGGCCCGCAAAGCCATCCTGGAAACAGTGAGGGAACGGCCCCCTCTGCCTTGGCCCTGGCCCAGAGACCCTCCTTCTGCCAGAGACCCTTAGATCTGTCCCACTCCTGCCCAGGCCCCCATAGGCACCCTTGATGCGAGCAATGTAGAGCTGGCCATGTCCACCCAGTAGGCCATACACACTCTAGCCATGCCCACCCAGTAGGCCACGCCCACCCAGTAGGCCACGCCCACCCTGGCCATACCCACCCGGCCCCCTGAGGGCAACCACAATGCTGATGTGGCCCTTAATGAAATTGTGTTTGACAACCCTGAATTAAAAGCTGATATTGAAAAAGTACCAGTTCCCCAAAATATCTTGGAGAGTACTCAAACCTTTTGACTATTTTATGCAATCCTGGGGCTTCGAGTTGTATATATCTAATCTGTCCTTTAAATTGACCACTTAAAACTTCCCCTCACAGAGGAGTATGAAATTTACAGAATCAGACCTCTTTTTCCCACAAGCTTCAGGGCACGCAGTCAGAAATAAATCAGCAGATTTGAAATCACGGTTTAAAATGGAGATAGGCGTGATATTAAAAATTGAGGCTTGCATGCAAATTGAAGTGAGTTGGATATTCTTCAAGTAAAACATTCATAGGACAGAACTGCACAATTCATTTTACTTGTAAGTAAGTCCTGCTGTACACTTCTTATTTCTGCGGGTTTTCACAAACCACTAGGAAAAGCCTGAAGCCAAATTTATTTCTCTTCAGGGAAGAGACATTGAAACAATATTGTGAAATACCTTGCACACCATCAAGTCACAGATTCATTTTCAAATGTGCAAAATGAATATGCAAACAAACAAACCCTCCCCACCCCGCCGGAAAAAAAATCTATATTTCTGCAAAGAGCAATATGGTGGTCTGATTCTTTTCCATTTTCAGAGCAATTTTCTGAGGCAAAATTTTCAATAACATAAGTTATGTTTACAGTTGTGATTTTGACTGACTTCAAAGTTGCGAACTGATATTGGCAAGCAGTGCTCATAAGAAAAAAATTAGGCATCGTTCTGTACCAGCCTGCTACCGGCCCTGCAGAAAAGGCAGGGACAACCCCTTTACAAACGGCAAGAGGCTGGAATTACGCCTGCCAAATTTATAGCTACAAAAACAAACAAGACACGAACCAAGAAACAGGAGCTTTAAGAAACACGAACTATCCAAGCGGTTGCCTTCAGCAAACCAGCCCTCCCCACACATTCCCCTTATATAGAGTTCAGGGCGTGGCTTCTCTCTGCCTCCTTCCGAGAAGCCCCATTGCCTTCCTCTGTTTACTCCTAATTGACTGCCTCCTGCGTCGGGCGTCCTTGAACAGGGCCAGCTGTGGGTCATCTTCATCCATGCTGTCAGGCTCACACAGCTGGGTCTCCATGGTGACCAAGTGGGAGGGGCCTGGCTGAGGGCTCTCATCAGCAAGATCTTCAACCCCCTCAGCAAGGTCTTCAACACCCCCCTCCTCCTCCTCTGAGTCGTCCGACCCAACTGCCGAACCCACAGGCTGACCCTGAATCACAACAGGCAAGCTATTGCTGATACCATAGATGTTAAACTATATTGCCTGGGCTTTCTGAATAGGAAAATCCTGTTTTTGGAAATGTAACCAAGCAGGAGAAAAGCTTTCCTGCTGGTTACTTTGAATAGATTCCTCTATTGCTTTTTGCTCTTGAAGAGTTCTAAGTGAGAAGCACTGAAGCAGGCATGTACTTTCACATCTCTTTAATCTACCCTTCCTGCAAATAAGTGAAACTCTTCTCAAAAGGCAGAAAAATAGATCCTTTCAGCTCTTAAATCTTTTTTATCCATCAAGAGTTCCAGGGTAAAGCATATTGAACTGGATACTGAAAGGATTATACATAAACCCTGCACTCTCCATCTATGCATTATGTTATATCCATTTATTTTATTTTTTACTTAAAGCATCCTCATAAAACCTACTGTCCTAGAAGCTTCAGCCTGGTAGTATTTTCCAAAGGAAAATCAGTATACTGGAAGTAAAAAAGTGGAAAACTGTAGCAAAAAATGCAGAGATAAAATACAACTTTCTGTTGTATTACTACTTTAAAGGTCCAGACTTGATTTAATCCAAGCCAGTTGAGACATTAATGTTTTTTGGCTTTGGCAACTCGTAAGACATGTGGACTTGAACTCCCAGAATTCTGGGAGAATGCTAGCTGTGGAGTTCTGGGAGAGGAAGTCCACACTTCTGAAAGATTTTGTTGAAATTGAAAAACATTTCATAATAAAAAAAACTCATTCCCTCACTGTCTTTCCCCGCCACTTCTACAGGTGCATACACTGCGTGCTTCTGTAGCAATATCTGAATGTGGGGGACTTTAAAATGTAACCCATTGTAAAATTAGCAACTTCATTTCAGTGTTATCATTTCAGAAGTTTGCAATAAGAACAATCTGAAAATGTAAACTTGTGCTGTTTTATGTAAGGTCAAGGTAGCCTGAGCAGAAGCAAGTATTTTGAAAAGGATTTTGCTCTGTGACTGCTTTGATGAGGCCTTGAAATATGTTGTTGGATTATCACTGGGCAGTTATTTCCATGCCACCAGTCTGAGACAGTACCCATTTTAAGAAGCTTTTGAAACAGCCTTTTCCAACTTCATGCTCTGAATAGATAAATTAATTGGCATGTGTGGTCTAGGTAGTTCTTTTTTATAGATACATACTATGTTATTTTTGGTTTTTTTCTGGCACATGATAAAAGCAGAACTATTATATACATCTACAACCTGCCACCCACAAGTTCTGTAATAAAAATAAAAATAAAAATAAAAATAAAAATAAAATAATAATAATAATAATAATAATAATAATAATAATAATAATAATAAGAAGAAGAAGAAGAAGAAGAAGAAGAAGAAGAAGTAGTAGTAGTAGTAGTAGTTGGAAGGGACCTTGGAGGTCATCTAGTCCAACCCCCTGCTCAGGCAAGTATATCTAATGTACAAAGAAGAGTTGCCTCAAACTGCAAGAAAGGCTGCAAATAAAATTAAATAAGTAAGTGTCAAATGAAGCCTTATTTTACTATTTAATGAAAAGAATCTAGACCATGGCCAGACAGTAACAGAAATGTAGTTTTTTTCTGTCTCTTCACTGTAATCTAGTGGTAGTCTGGATTTTGGGAGCTTAAAACTAGTAACTATAACTATATAACTATATAACTATAACAGGACAGAGCTGCATCCTTTACAAAAACAACAGCTGAAACAATATGGCAGATCTTTTCATAAGTCTTGTAACCACAGGACCTTGCTGGACTATTATGGAACATTTAATGCATTAAAACTGTCAGCCAACTGATGCATTTTCCACTAGGCAAAGGTTAATGTTTGATATGTATAAATCAGATCAATTTGTCTTATTAATTTTGATGATCTCTACATTTTCAAGAAACGTTGTCAGCAGGGTAGGAAGGGACGATGAAACTCTACTATAACATGGCAGCATAGCATGTCCCCCAATCAGCCTTCTGAATATTATTCATCTCTTTATCAAAGTAACAGCATGCAAGGATGAATTTAAAATAATCACATCTGCAAATAGTTTGGCATGAAATCCACTGCCTTGCTAAGGGCCATATCTTCTGTCTGAACATCTGCTCTGGTGGGGAGAAGAATAGCACACCAAATATGGAGCTTAATATTTTCTTATGAAACTCTTGCTACAATAAAGATTTTAATAACAGATAAAAATTAATATGTCCAGCTGCACTGCTTTTCTGCAACAGTTGTCAAATAACAATTTTCATCTTGTTTACAGAGATGCTAATACCAGATTGTGCCAAGGACCAATCATGTTTAGTCCCTTTTGGAGTAAGCAATGATATGCAAAGCACAGAGAATAGGCCAGGGAAATTAAATACGTGAGATAAGGAAAGAAAGAGAAAGATAAATCTACTTTACAACAACACAATTTATTATGCCTCTCCACACTTCTCTGTTTTTGCAAGGCATCCTTATTTCCACCATATCCGGACTACTTCATGAATTGTCATTTGTCCTTTTTAAACTTCTCACTTATCTCTTTTGAGAATCTCATCAACTCATTGAACTGCAACTGTTTTGCTCTTCCTCTTCCTCATGGCTGATTCATTCTGCCTTTATATACTGCCACTTCCCATTTAGCAGCAAACTTGTTTAGCAACTATTCACAACTGCAGTGGCAATTTTTTTTATAAATCTTTTACAAGCACTTAACATCCAAATTTCTGCACTTAACAATGGCAACAACCAGCAATCTCCCCCCCTCTCTCTCTCTCTCATGTGTTTGCTTAATAATCATTTCATTTAACAACCATTTTGAAATGGATTGTGGTTATTAAATGAGGAGGGGGTAAACTTGTTTTGCAACTCACTCCTCATTCATTCCCTCTATATGACTAAGCCAGTTGAAGATGCTTCTTTCACACTTTCTATTACTTTTCTATTTAATTCATATGCATTTCCCAGTCTTTTTTTTAAAGATTTCAATTTTTGTCTTACATTTCTTTAAGTATCCTGTCCTCACTCCATTCGATTTACTTGTATATTTACAAGTATAGTAGTATAATATTTTTCTTACTTATCTCTATCACCCACAGCATTAATGTTATTTTTTAGCCCCATCAAGCTCTCTCTTCATTGTGGCCCCTAATGAATAATTTTCTCCATATTCATGAATTTTTGCCTTTTGTCTCTGCTTCTCTAGAATGTCAAGTCTTGCACAATCTTTCATTAAACAAGACAATGTCTATTTTGCTGTAGGCAGGGTTCTGGACATAGACAGGCAATTTCTGCTCAGAGGAAGATGCACAGCAACAAAATCTAATCATTAATCTTTTCACTGGCCTTTCTGTTCTGCACTGAATACATCCCTAAAAATAAATGCTAAGTAAACAAACTGTAAAGAAGCAGTAATTCTTGTCTTCTAAATTTCAGCAAACGGGATTTTTCCTCACTTATCTTTAACATATTCCATGTAGAGATTATTGGGTAGCCAAAATAATAAAAGAATCAAGGTGTGCACAAGATAGAAATAAACAATTAGGTGGTCTTTCCCATTAAATCTGTAGAGCCGTATGCATTTGGCTGCTCACATTAATGAACTGTGGTTTCAAAAATCACCAACAACTGGGCAGCTGTGATAGCAGAGATGGTACAGAAGGTATATAACATAGAGGCAGGCTGATTTAACATGGCAGAAGGTTGCTAACTCATAGCAGCTACTCATCTTTACATTACTACTTTGAATTTCTGCTTCTTTAATCTGGGGGCAGAATGGGCAGAAACAGAACCAAGTTTCCAGAGCTGAACTGGCCAAGTGAAAATCACTTTTTTATATACCGGTATTACATGGGAGGAAAAGTAAAAGAAAAGTATAATAATGGGGGAAAAAAGATTGAAAGGTGACATCTGGCTTCCAGTAAATGTGACGCATAGGTGTGGAAACAGTTCTAGCTGTTGAAATATCTTTGAATCATAGCAGGGGCTAGCCAGGTCTGTAGCAGGAGCAAACCGAGGTCTGTCAGGCCCATCATTTCATTCTTAAAACTGCCAGCCAGAAGCTTCTGAAAGTCTTGTGAAAGTGTTCCTGTTTGCCCTCAATGCAGGCTTGTCATTAAGGGGGTTGCCTGGTTACCACAGGTAAGTAGAAAATGCCCTTAGGGTATCCTGATTTGACACTAATTGCCCAGCTGTAAAATCAGTGCTTTTTTTGTAAAAGAAAAAGGTGCCGGAACTCACACATGTCATACAACCCGCCTTGCCTACCCTACAAGGTTCCATCCAAAAAAGGTGCCGGAACTCCATTCTGAGCGTTTTATGAGAAAAAAAGCCCTGTGTAAAATTAACCCTTTTTATTATGAACATTAACATCGTAATTTAAAAATTGTCAGTTCAGTGTTGTTTGACTTTCAGCAGTTATTGAACTATGAACTATGATGCTAGTACCAGCCCCTTCTGATTATTGCTGTCTATTTATCTGATATCTTTTCCTTCCCTTCTGGAACAATAAATTAAGGCAATAATAACCAAAGAACGCAAGTTTTTTTTTTCCTCTTTGGGAGGAGTGATTGTATCCTTCTAGTTACATTTTCCTTGTCCTAAGGCTGTCACAAAGAAAGTAATTAGAGTGAGCACTAATAGCTGTTCCCTTTGCTGCACCTGTCTTAAGAGAAAATAGCCTGGAAACGGCTTGGGCATGTTTTCTTTGGTTTACTGAAGCCTGGATATTGTTCTTTGTTGAATTAACTGATGTGCAGAGAATAAGTTTCTTCATCTGGTGAGCAGATTATGAAATCTGACCAAGTCTAATTTAAATGAAATCTCATCGCTACATACTGAAAAGCAACAACGCCATTAACTGAATCATAAAACAAAGGACGGCAAGTCTAAAGGACTGACATCTGTCCTTGTATGTTTTGCAGGTTCTTTCTGAAATAAATTCTCACTCTGCCTGTGGCACATTCTGGTCTACAGTAAACAGAAACACAAATGGAACTTTTAGTCATTTTGGAAAAATAAATTACAGTTCTTGTATTTTTCCAGAATCCCTGCCAAGTCTAAGGAAATGGCCAGACCACATTTAAAGAGGCAAAAGCTTTGAGAAAACACAAAAAGAATGGCTCCTAGAATTTTCTCTTTCACAAAATTAAAAGGAAGCTTAAAGATTATCTAGTAGTCCAACTGCCCAGCCGGTATAAGAAATTCACTCTCTAAGATGTAAGCCATGTATAGACTCCTTGATTTTTCTACATTACCCTAAAGAAGGATTCTGCTGCTATAAACTGCCCACAATCACTCAGGTGAGATGGTGGTGTATACATTTAATAAATAAATCTGAAGAAAGTAAAAAAAAAACACCTCCTCTCAACGAACCAAATTAAATGCAATATACAACATTTTTCTTCATACATTTTTTTCCTTACATTTAAATGTCAAACTGCCGGCCCGGGGGCCGGATGCGTCACACCGAAACCACGCCCACTCCATTGCCAGCAATGGGGAAAAAGTCCCAATACGTTGCATGATGTCACATGACATTATGAGTTTGATATGCCTGCTCCAGACCAAAGATTGTAGAAGACCATAACTATTTTGTCAGGACAAGAAAGACAGGAGAAAATTTGGAACAGAATTGGAATGAAAGATACAGCACAGTGGGCTGATGATGATTGGGGCTTTCAAATGCCAAATTCCAGAAGGACTTGAAGGAGTTACAAAGAACTAAGGCAGCAACAGCCCCAGTGCACTCAGCCACCTGCTGCAATCCCAACACTTGTCCATCATTGGCAGAAATGTGAAGTGGATGGCTATTATGTGAAGATGTACATAATTCGTCTCCAGGATTATTTCCCTGTTTCCTTTATTAAAGCATCTTTAAGGTTCTGTCAAAGTCACTCTACGTTTTCTCTCCTTTTTAATGTAGTCATTTCTTGCTCTGCTTGAGCACTGCCTGGTTTATTGAAAGCCTAAGGAAGATTAAAGAAATAATTTGGAAAACATGACCCACAGGCTAATTTTTTAGTTACCTGAGGAAAAGATACATGACTCTTATGCACTTTTTGTACAAAAACAACAAAAAGAAACCTGTGATTTATGGTTTTGATGATTAGACAGAATAGATTATAGAAAGAAGAGTAATATGATGTAACTTTAGAGAGGTCAAAATATATTTGTACTTATAACTGCTGTGAAGACTATCCAAAGCTACTTCTTTGTATCTTTTTTCTTCCTTTTCTATTTTCCTTTTTTATTTTTTTATTATCCTTTCTTATTTTCCTTTTGAGTACTTTATTTTCCTTTTTTCTTCCTTACTATTAGTTTGCGTTAGCTTTTACCTTGTTTAAAAGTTTTAATAAAAATTACATATACACAAAAAAGATGAAGAAACTCAGTTTTCACCCTAACAATCTGAATGGTAAGCTGGACTATAGGCATAAAAGTAATATTGATGCTAAAATGTCTATAAGTTTAACCCTTTCAGCAAATCTTGTAAAAGTCAACACTGTGGGAATCTTCTCTTTAATGAGCAGGCAAAAATAGCCTGACAGATACATTCTTTGCAAATGTCCTTTTCTTTTAAACATATTATATCATGTCTTTCAATTATCATCATTTTTTGGAGCAATTGTTCCTTTATACATCTTTCTTTTCATCTACAACCCTTTTCAACTAAACATTCCACCAAATGTCCTTCTTCATACTTCCTGTTGCTGTAACTCCATAAGCTTCTGGGGCACCTTACAATTTAATTCTTTTCACTTTGTTCCAAGCAGTCTCTGCATCTTATATCTATTTTCCATTTATCCTGTTTCTAGCTTCTGTTTACTTGATGCAAGTTGATACAGAAAGCTAAGCCATTCTGTTTTGGAATCCATTGTATTCTTCTTAAAATATATATTTTCTTTCATATTTGCTTCTTCTCTCTGAATATTCTACATGGCAAGAATGGTATAGGGCAGGGGTAGGCAACCTTGGCTCTTTTATGACTTGTGGACTTCAACTCCCAGAATTCCTGAGCCAGGCTGGCTCAGGAATTCTGGGAGTTGAAGTCCACAAGACATAAAAGAGCCAAGGTTGCCTACCCTTGGTATAGGGTCTTTTACAGTGTATTCAAGATCATCCTTGTTTAGCAACTGTCTCATTTTGTGTCCACCAGTTAGGATGGTGATGAAAAAGAAACTTTAAAGCAAAGGAAAGCTGAAAAAAAGATCATAAGCACACTCAGTTTCACTTAGCAAACACTTCACTTAATGGCCAAATTGCTGATCAAAATTGACTTCATTAAGACAGTTTCACGGTATTAATGGTATGCTGGCATTTGATGCTGAATATAAATTATTTCTATATGCAGAAATCATCAGTGTGAGTGAGCATGGGGTTTTCTCCCTGTGTCTATGCAGCAGCAAGCGCTGCCAGTTTTGATGGGGTGCGATTTGCTCCTTGAATAATGCCTCCTGCCTGATGGTTTCTCTGGTGTTTGTCCTTTCTTATCTGTATGTAGGCTGCTGGAGGGATTGAGATAAAAAGTAACTGCACACCATTCAAAAGAGACAATTAAAAAAAAAACCTAGGAAGGAAACAGAAAGACTACAACACATTCTTATTCACACTGATGATGTTGCCTGATTGAGTAATGGAATGTCTGAAAACAAACATCCAAGCTCAGAGAGCAGCAAGAACTTCACAATTCAATCCTGAGCTATTGAGTAACCCATCAGCTATTGCACTAAAGGGGAAATACATATATCAATTCACAATAACCAGGTATATGCCCAAACATGAGCAGATGCACTTTTGGCCAGTCTTCTCGCAAGCGAGGAGTATACGATCACCCTTCTGTGCTTGAAGAAAGAAATTTTAACCATTATGACTAATTCTTTCTGTATTTCCCAGATATTCCTGGGCCCTATTTACAATACAGATACAATACGTATACATACATACATACATACATACATACATACATACATACATACATACACTACATAAATAATTTAACAAGCCAAATCACACTGTAAGAACACAACTTGAAAACCATTTCTAAAATGC
The DNA here is from genome assembly GCF_947247035.1 of Vipera ursinii. Taxonomy (NCBI): domain Eukaryota; kingdom Metazoa; phylum Chordata; class Lepidosauria; order Squamata; family Viperidae; genus Vipera; species Vipera ursinii. Next base: position 263,868,677 of record NC_139512.1, on the reverse strand, counting down.
TTCTGGAATATGTTAAAACTTTTGGAAGAGATACTGCTCCTGCTTCACAAAAACTGCACCAATTCTCCTTTAGGCATTTTAAGATAATATAACCATTGTGAACTCTCTGCCAGGAAAGAGAGATATGCTCCACTTAGAAAACTGCACAATTTGAACAAGATAGAGTGAAAAGAGAAGAGACCCCAATTATTTCCCTGAAGAAAGTCTGGATGTATGCACCTCATGCTTTCATGCCTGGAATAATGAAGGCAATGGTTATCATCGTAATACTGTAATGCATCACTTTCTTCCCATCTTTAAATGCTGCCTGCTGAGTTTTTTTAAAAAAAAAAATCTGAGATCACTCCCATTTTAATTCATCGCCTTATCCTCATTTTTTTCCATTTATTTTTCTTTTGCCAAGTTTCTGCATGGTGGAGGCAGATGAATCGTATGAAAGTATTCTCAAGCATGTTGCCTCCAGATGTTTTGAACATCAGTTACAATAATTCCCAGCCAAAATGATTAAAACCTATGCAGGATAGCAACTTAAGTTCCAAAACCAGCATGGGAAGACTAACTTAAAACTTTTGCTTGAAGAACATCTTTTAAATGAATGATTGGGGGGGACTTAAGTTTACTGAAGTGTCCTATTTTCCCCCCCTTTATCTCAATGAGATGGTGCCTTGAAATTCTACATGGGAAAATTCAATATACTTTTGAATTGTTCTTTCTTTCTCGTCATATACTGAATTATCATTTCTTTCTCCTCCTGTTTTAACAGTTTGCATCTTCATATGTACAAATTTACAGAGAAATGGGCTGATATTATAAAGCCTAACAAGTTCCTTCTTTCCACAAGAAGTTATTTTTCCCACTGTAGTACTAGGCATAGCTGACTCAGGAATTCTGGGAGTTGAAGTCCATGAGTCATAAAAGAGCCGAGGTTGCCTACCCGTGCTATAGGGTCTCCTGCTTGTGCAGGGAGTTGAGTTAGAAGACCTCCAAGGTCCCTTCCAAATCTGTTATTCTACATTCTGTAAATGAGACCACATCTGGGACTATTTTAATGAAGCTCATACACTTTTCGTCTGCAAACTTGATGAGTTCCTCATCTATCCCCTCATCCAAATCACTGATGAAGATGTTGAAGAGCACTGGGCCCAGAACAAAGCCCTGGGGCACCCCACTACACCCTTCCATGTAAATGTGGTTTCATTGAGGACCACATGCTGAGTATGGCCAATCAGCCAGCTACAACTCCATCTGGTGGTGATGCTGTCTAACCCACATTACTCTATCTTATCAAGTAGTAGGTTATGGTCTATTTTATCAAATGCCTTACTGAAGTCCAGGTAAATTATATCCACAGCATTCCTCTGGTCCACTAATTTTGTCACCTGGTCAAAGACTGCAGTAAGATTTGTCTGGGATGATCTGTTTTTGACAAACCCATGTTGGCTTTTGGTAATGACTTTGTTTGCCTCTAGGTGCTCGCTGATTCGTTGTTTATTTTTTCCAGAATCTTCCCTGGTATTGAGGTCAGGCTAATACGTCTGTAGTATGAAACTATAGAATCTATGTTTCTGAGACACAAGCAACCATGTTGAATGACATTGCTGCCTGAAACAAAAAGGTATCCTTCTTTTTCAATAAAGCAATTATTAATAGAAAAAATACCTTTCTATGACAATAATAGCTATGATTAAATGGAGGTTAAAATTTGGATTCTACAGTTCATGAATAACTAATGAATTTCCTTATTTGAATAATGGATCAACTCCCACAATTGGTACAGTAAGGTTTGATATTATAAAAGAACTCATTTTCTCTAATTCATTTGAGTTGACACACATGAATATAAAAATTACATTAAATTTGCATATATTGAAACTTTTAAAGACCGATGATATAAAACAAGCAAGGAAATTTGGTTCTTTTAATTAACCTAAATCTCATCAGAGTAGTTGAGAAAGTCTGGTAAAATTGCAATGCTTTACAGTTTGAAAGGAAATTGTTCAATTCGAAAGGAAAAATATATCTGTCAATGCATCGTAAGGTCAGGAATAGCTGAAAGACTGAAGGGGAAAAAATAAAGATGTCATTCTACTGGTAATCCTAACCAACTTCAGACAGAATGTGACTTCTCTGGGAATCACTAAATTATGATAATCTTTGGGTTGTTGTTTTTTTAGCTAACCAATATTCACACAAAGAATTATCTGTCACACACCATGAAATATTCTTGCAGAACATTCTGGCTGATGAACAAACTTTCTATTCCTTGCATTATTCAAATAGACTCTGAATCACTAGTTTCTGATTAGAAGACCATGTGTCTTGGCAATTTAAATCTTGAAACTTAGAAATTACAGAATTTAAAAAGTAATAACATTTCCATCTTGTGTTTCTCAGTTACTTGGAGCTATGCTCACTGAATTTCATTACATCTGGCCCCTAAAATTTCAGGGCAAATGAATGTTGGACATAAATCCTAATACCACTGAATTAAACATGAATACAGCCAGTGATTTCATCCTCTGTATTTTCCCCTAATATTTTAGTTATACCAAATGCCTTAAAAATAATATAATTTAAATTATACTAGAATATATCCAAGAATAAAAAACAGTCCAATGAATAAACTGACTTATTACATAAATATATTTCTTTTGTACTAATCATCCACTCTGTTATTCAATACACATTAATTCAGTATCAAATTATGCTTGATACTACTGCTTCTTTGTTTAGTACATTATACATAATTTTAAGTAACTTATTCACTGTACATTCAACTTATTTTTACATTTCCTTGGACACGCCAAGTTATCTTTTCCATATAAAAAAGAAAGCACGAGCGTGGCCTTATACACTACCATTTTCATTCTTTCTACATATATTGTTTGCTTGCAACAGACTTCATGCCACAAATCACTTTGCTACTGACATTTGCTTATCTTGGAATTTCTCCAGTCATTTTTCATCTTTAATGAAAATGAAACCAAAATACTTTAGTTGATCTTCCTGCTCTTGTTTTTTCCTACATACATAATTTGCAATTCAACTCTATTTTCCATGTTAAATACAATGAACCTGGTCTTTGATAACTTATTCTTCAGATCCATACTCAAGGCATCATTCTGCTTACATAACATTATCTGCAAATGATTCAAATTCTCAGGAAACAACAAAACATCATATACAAATAACCATTCATACATTCAGATCCCCAACCAATGTGTCTCTAATATCACAATTTCTATAAATACATTTTGAAAAAACAGTGAAGCTTCATACATCTATGTCTTACTTCCTAGACAACATTAAACCATTTATTAAACACACCATATTTTCTCAAAAACATTTTATTCCCATTATATCCCACTTTTATAGCATTTAATAATCAAGTTCCAACTCTACAATTTTGAAAGCATTGCATAATACAACCTTAATCCCTTTATTGTATATATTTTAAAACATTATTAAAATTTCTTTTTCACACTTAGTAATATCTGAGTTACTTCTTGAAATACAGAAGTCTGGCCTATATAGCCCCAATCTGATATAAAGCTGCAAAATACTTCCTAAATTATATAATAATTGTAATTCTGGCAAATATTTCAGTACATCCCACAAAATTCATTAAGAAGTCTTTTTGCATTAGAATTGTGATGCAGAATTGCCAATTTGATGCATGAAAAGTTAATGAGCTCTATCTACCAGTTTCTGGAAATTCCTGATTCTTATGCAAGGATTTCTCCAGGTCCAAGAAGTCAAGAGAAAGATCTACTCATGTGCAAATGAACATGAATAGAACTCTTTCCAAACTATCCTGGTCACAGTGAGGTTATCAAAAATGACTAGAGTGTAGAAATGATATAAAAAATAGCCAAATTTATACAAATTCTGCAGTTTCCTAAATTATTGTTATTATTAAGCATTTGGTTTGCTGCACAATTATCAGAGCTGCCTTTAAATGTTTAATTTTTAATTGTTGTGGGTTCACGGAATTAGTTCTTCTGGAAGAAAGCAGAAAAAAAGCAATTTCTGAGTAATTATGTTTTGCTGATAGTATAAAAGACACAACAAACCCTGTTATTTTAATAAGTTTAACCTCATTATAAAATATTTTGTTTTCAAGCAACAGATTCTTTGTATTATGACTGGGTAGAGAAACAGGAACTCTTAATAGTACTTGGCTGTAACTAGTGATGTGCTGGAGCCAGCTCATAAGAGCAGACTGCTAAATTTTGGGGAATTGCGCGGCACAATTGAGATAGAACTGAGCTATGACATTGGGTGCACTGATCAGCTATCAGCTATTGGCCAGCAATGGAGCTAGAACTGGTTCTTGAACATTTACCACCACATGACTGACTGTAAGCCTCTAGAAAGCACAATTTCCCATCCTCCCTTGGCCCCATCCAACAAGTTGTATCATGGGCATTCTACCAAAGGCAGAGCATCTGATCAAATGGCTAACAGATACTGTTGATGATACTAGCCATTTGAGTTTCCCCTGAAAGGTCTAAAAAAACCTTACTGCAGTCTGGTTTGGCTTTCTTCCTTTGGTGGGTTTACATACATCTGTTGCCACAAGGCAAAAGAAAGTAAATGGAGCTGTTTCCACCTAAATGGGCATTTGTTCACTAGGCAACACTGGAAATACAAGCTTCTGAGAACTCCAGGAAACCCGACAATAGTAAATTATGTATGCATTTTTTTATAAATCCCTTAACCTACTTATTATAAAATTATGATTGGGGGCTTTGGATTATGATTCCTGGTTTTATTCATGGTCTAGTTATCATCTTTTATTTTAATTAACCTAGCAACCAATGATGATACACATTTATTCTAGAGACGTGAACTAGAACATTAAAATCTGTCCTGAAATCCATGAATAAATCATTCTAAATTAAATCATTCCAATATCAGCAGTCTGAAATTATATTATGCAAGAAAAATATCTGAAATCCTGTCTCAGACCAGCCTTTAATTTTGCTCCTACAAAACATGAAATGATGTAGTATTTCATGGTTTGTCTTAGAAACCTGACAATCTACGCTCCCTTTTTGTGGCACCTGCAGTCCTCTGTTAAACACTGTTGCCATTTTGACACAACAAAACACACAAACTGTAGCAAAAAACTAAAATAGGTTTCATGTATTTAAACATGCCTCTTCAAAATCTCAAAACTGGTGGGAAAAATCACCCATTTTATAATACTACCCATTGCAACCATGCCATAAAATATGACATGCTGTCCCAATTACTAAAAGACAATGAGAGTTATTCAAGAACCAGACTATTGAACATTATTTATCAAACCATGGTTTGAAAATTCTGGCTTGCATTGAGAATAAACACCATTTCTAACTGTATAGCAGGCCTGCAATTTGTGATTCATCAACCCAAATACCTCCTACTCATTATATATTGTAGTCGGCTGATTCATGATAGATGAGATTTTTGCAGTTCTAGTCAGGCAGAAAATTGGAGGTCACTGTTCACTATACATCAGAAAATACATCTCTCTCCTTGAAAGGGCTACTAATAACTTCCTGTTTTGCTCAGAGTTGGAAATCACACATGACAAGAACATAACTGGACAACTTAAACGGATTCAGATTTCTTCTCAGCTATTAATAAGACATTAATGTGGCCAAGAGTAATGTCATCAGTGAAAAAGACAGATTCTCAACATGTAGTAGCATGTCCCAGTTGACTCAACACATAAAGGATTCTCAAGGAGTCTCAAAAACAGACCAGAGCCAAAAGCTGCTTTGCTTCAGTAATTCAGTGGAATCAAGCTTTTTCTCACCTTAACTAGGAACTACAGATGCACTGATATATCATTTATTAATTTTCAGCAGCAACATCGTATGTGTTCTATAGATGAAAAATAGAAGCATGAGTCAATATTGTAAATAACTGGTCTGGAAAATGGTGGTTATGGCTTTCAATCATCATTGGGAGTCCTGGGGTCCTCTTCAGCCTAAACTATATCACGGTGTTGCTCTAAAGATAAACTAGATTAGCCATTTTACACATTGTGTACAACTCCTTAAAGGCTAATTGTTCATTGTGCTCTAAGCAAATTTAGATGAAGTCTTAAAAAAATAGGCTGGTTTCTCATTCACTTCTATTACTTATACAGCTAGTATAAAGCAAAATTCTGAACAAATACTAGATTGCAGCAAACAAATAGTTTTCTTGCACCTTTTTGCGCCTAGATTCTTGTATTCCAGATAATGGCAGTATTAATTACCAAGATCAAAAGCTAAATGGGAAAGTGGAAGATCAGTGTTTGGGTCTGAGAATATATATCAATGCTCATTTGTGGCTTTCACAAATGAAGGCAAATATATGTGTCCCAAGATAATGTTGCAGGATCCAATCTGGGACTATCATCAGAATCAGAGGTTTAGTCTTCCGAGTTTTTGGACTTGTGCTGGAGTCCATCCTCACAGAATTTCTCTCTCACCAGAACGTGTCTTTGTTTTACCTCTGAGTGTATTGGTTGTCCAACTGCTCAACTTATTGTAAAAGTTGTTCTGGCTACGCCATCTGTTCTAAAAGATTTATTTTTCTAAAGAAATTCTTGAGAAATCGTTTGCAGGTCCCTAACTTCAGAAAAAAATAATTTATTCCCTCAGTTCTGTGCACAATTCCCTGCTTTCCATCTTGAACAAGTGCTGTGTGCTTCTTACATTTCTTTCCAATGAGGTCAAACGTTACGAAAAATCCTGCTGTTGTCTAGAATGACATTCCTTTGCACTTGCATAGCAGTCAAGTAATAATTGCTTTTATAAACTGACAAACAATCTTCAGTACAAGATTTAAAAAAGCAGACTTGGAAGATAAAAGGACAGTCTGCCAATAAACAGGAAAGTGCAAGTCTGTTTTCAAAGCAGGCAAGTTTTACTTTAAGATGCTGCCCAGAAAAATAACTTTTGAGTTTTCACAACAACATACACAGACAAGCCCTAGTTTGTCTAGTCACCACAGAGAGCCTTAAAACAATTTGCCAGGCTCAGGATGCTCAAATCATGGGATCTTACCTTAAGACCAGGCTGAAAATGCTTTCTATGCAGCAGCTGCATCTGTGATAACACGGATGTTTTGTTGCCTAATTAAACTGCAAAGTATATTTCCTTCTCTTCTCAAACTCATAAAATCTTAAACCAAAATCAGTGGCACGAACAACCAGTTAGCTTCAGGAATGCAGTGCATATACTTCCTTTGTCACTTGTTCAACACTCTCTAGTATGCACTATTTGACATGACAGTTAATTTAGCCAATGGCAGGACTGACTTGGTGCATATATCAAGTGTCCCAGCCTCAACCAGTTTGAGAAAAGCCACTTTGGTGTAGTGGTTAAGGTGCTGACCTAGAAACCAGGCGGCTGTGAGTTCAAGTCCCACCTTAGGCACAAAAGCCAGCTGGGTAACTTTGGGCCAGTCACTGTCTTTCAGCTCAACTTACCTCCCAAGGTTATTATTGGGGGGGGAAATAGGAGAAGGAAGTATTATGTAAATTTGCCACACTGAGTTACTTAACACATAATAAAGGTGAAAATGAAAAATCTAATAAATAAACCATAACTGTAATAGAGTCTTGTTGAAAAATAAACAAGAATCTGCTGAGGTATAAAATGATTGGCAGCTTCACCTAAATTTAACTCACCCATGATTTTCTGAATTAAACTAATTTAGTAGTGTGTGGGGTGTGTGTGTGTGTGTGTGTGTGAGTATGACAGTGAGTTGATTATAAGGGCCAGGTCCAAACAGCACACAAGGGAGAAATGTGAAATTGTGAAATTACGGCTTAGGGTAGGTAGCATGATAATGTGAACACCAATTCTGGAATGAACAAAGATCTGGGACTAGCCCTCCCAAAAGGAAGAATGAACTTTCTGCTTTGTGCGGTGGCTCTTTTGAGACTGCTCAGTGGCAACTTCCTTGCCTGACTGCCGCAGAGTGCAAGCTGATGTGTCATACAGGGGAACGAGGCAGCAGGTGGTTGATTGCTCAGCCAAGCAGGCACCCTGGAAAACTGTGGAAGCAGCTGGCATCTCTTGGAGAGCTTCCCACTCTCTTATCTCCTTTAAAGCATAATCACCTCAAATACCTCACTCTGAGAGCTCCTTATTAGCAAGGTGGACACCCAGGTAGTCTCACAGCATAAACTGTTTCCACAGACACTTGAGCTACAACCCTCTTTCAGAAGACAGTGGGGGGGGGGAGAGAAAACATTTGAACCAGGCACTGGAATACGACCTTTGTATTTATCTTTCTCTTCTGCTTATTACTAAGCCTTTGGCACACAATGATTATTTTTTAAAATAGAAGCAGCCCTCACTCAGCACCTTGTCTCTCCTTTCAAACAGTACCTCATGGCAAGACTCATTATTAGTTCATAGAAAGAGAGCAGGAAGAGAATTTATAAACCGAAAGGAACTGAAATGATCACTGCAAGCAGAATTTGTTATCAGAATAAATTTGAATTAAATTTCATACAGAAGTAACATGTGTCACTGTATTTTACTTTTGTATGTTAATTTTCCCTCATACACAAAGGAGAAAGCAGAACGTGGATTCATGTCTTCAGAGAACAACTAAGAGTCTCTCATTTAATTAAAGTATGATATACCCAATCAAAGTCTTTTCCTGTAATTTAATCATCATGTCTCGGGTGAATAAGGGATGTTCAGATGTGATGCTAAACCAGGGGTTCCCCAACCAGGGGTGTTTGCACCTCCTGGGGGTGTGAGACAATATTCCAGGAGGTGGGAAAACTTGGGTTTTCAAAATTATAGTGTACATGCGTAATTCATTTACGTTATTTCAAACTTTTGTAAGGGGTCCGAGAATATATCAGAAGCGTTCTAGGGGTGCAGGGTATAGAAAAGGTTTTGGGCTGCTGTGCTAAACCATGGCTTAGCACTACATTTAGAAACAAAAGCAATCTAGGGCCTGTCTAGTTCATACTCCCCTCTCCTCAACTCCACCTTCCTAAAGAAATAGATGGTGGATTAAACCAGGATTCAGTTTCAATTTCCAGCTTGCAATGGCATATGAACCAAGAGCTGTTGTTTAAAATAAGTGACATTTTCTGAAATAAACCTGCAAACTTGGCTTCTGTAACAATTCATTAGAATTTATTTTAAACCATGGTTTGTTTTCCTGTAACAAACCAGAAAATAAGAAATACAGTGTAGCACTTTACTAATCAAGGTTCAGACAAGCTTTAAAACAAGAACTAAAGTTACTCTTGTTTGTTCTGTAATTAAGGTAAAGGTAAAGGTTCCCCCGCATATGCGTGCTAGTCGTTTCCGACTCTAGGGGCCGGTGCTCATCTCCGTTTCAAAGCCGAAGAGCCAGCGCTTGTCCAAGGATGTCTCTGTGGTCATGTGGCCGGCATGACTAGATGCCAAAGGCGCACGGAACGCTGTTACACTTCCCACTGTTACCTTCCCCCTATTTTTCTACTTGCAGTTTTTACGTGCTTTCAAACTGCTAGGTTGGCAGAAGCTGGGACGAGTAACAGGCGCTCACTCTGTTACGCGACACTCGGGATTTGACCTGCCAAACTGCCGACCATTTAATCGACAAGTTCAGCATCCTAACCCACTGAGCCACCACGTCCCTGTTCTGTAATTAGGAAGCCCCAATTTCTAATTCTTATATCACTACATAACAATGGTATTTCCTCAATGACCATAGATTTGCTTAACAAAAAATGTCATAAAATTGGGTCTAGTCCTCGACTTATGATCACAATGACTTACAACCAAAAATCCAGTCCCAACTGCAGTCATAAACTGATCTGTATGCTTTGACAAATGGTTATAAAATATCTCAGCTTAATAAAATGAAATATATTCAGTTGAACATGGCCACTAAATCTTATTGGATTACACACTCAATAGGATTACAGGATTCACATTTTAAAAATGATTAGGAAGAAGTAATTTAGACTTTGCATGACACTTCAATAAAGCAATTCATCTCTTTACTAGCTTTCTCGTAAGCTTGCAAAAAGGATAAGCTGCTTTAATGGTGGAGAGTTGCTGTGCTTATATGGTGCCCAAAGCATTTCTTCCAAATCATTTTTGAATTATGGGTAGCCCTAATATTAGGGTTCTCAAACACCTATATATCATTAGTAATGACTGGACAGAAAATATCAAGTTACTTTTAACTCAAGAAACAGGATTTGCATCAAGGTAATTTTATATTTTATGCTGCAGCCAAGTTTGCCTCAAGTAAAGCAGAACAATACCGTGTAAAATATGAACAGCAGATATATGCTCTGAACATACCATACATGCATCTGCCATCTCATTTGGATCAAAATTCCCAGACCTCTTTTCCTACTGATATATCTGCACAGACACATATTACAGATAGATGATAGCTAGATAGCTAGCTAGACAGACACACACACACACACACACACACACACACACACACACACACACACACACCACTGGCATGAGTAAAGAATACAGGGACTACACATCAAGGATATTTTATCCCACGGTGTTTCTTTTTTACTTTGATTGTTGATTATATGTGTGTGTGTGTTTTTATTGTTACGTATCTTTCTTATATTTTTAACTGTTGTTAGCTCTCTAGTCTCATGAATTTGAGACGGATGGCCCTATGAATAAAAGAAAATAATAAAAAATAAAACACTGCCTGTAGGTTTCATCTTCCCAGTTAAAGCAAATAGGTGCTTATATTGGGCAGCAATTCTGGAGGTGGATGTTCATTTTAATGACAACAGCAAAGGCATCATTTCATACAAGATTAAACCATGCCAGTATTTTCTTTTAAAAAAATTCCATGGATAGACAATATAAAGTAATAGGCAAAATAATGCTGGAGGGTGGGCCCTTCAAATCAGATGGGACTTAATAGCAGGCTATTGAGGAAGAGCTGAGGAGCATTCAGAGTGGTTATGATATGCCTACATTGAAATTAAGTTTGAAAAGGTTCAACTGGTTTAAAATGGTGTTTATGATACGGCTAGATTGAAAGCTTTGAGATATCTACTTTCCTGGCATACAGGAAAACATAATCCAGTTCTGCAAAGAAAGAATTACAGTGGAAACATGGAATATAAAAGAATATAAATATGGGAAGGCTCAACTCAGCAAAAGATAAAATTAATTATTTTAAATTTTGTCATTCACATTTTATTATGTCCCTCCTTCTGCATCTTTTCTTTAATGATTCTATTCCACCATTTCTTTGATTTTAGTGTAACTCTTATCCTGCAGTGATTTGTCTGGCGGCGACTTGGCCAAAGTGAGTTGGCCATGCCAAGTTGTCCTAGACCAGCACCAGATCGCCTCCTTTTTGCTGCGTTTACACTCTTTGCCACTTCTTTTTTGTACACAGTTTCTGTGGTGAATTTACATGTGTCTAAAGCAACTTCTTTGGCCACATGTCTCAGAAATGCTTGCCAGAGATATTGGGTCCAAAAATGAAGCAAAAGAGAGCTCAATATCCTGCTTGGGGTATCAGTGAGTGAAGAAACACTTGGTGTGATCTCCATCCTCCAGAGTCTCCCTCATCTCTCTAAATGCACCCCACGCACCTTACTTGGGTCTGTCTGTTTAACAACCACAACTAGGAGTGCCAGGATTGTGGTCACTGAGCAGTCACATGATTTCTCACTTAACTAAAGCTTTATTCAGTGACCAAGATTCTGGTCCAATTGTAGTTGTAAATCAAAGACTACCTGGTAATGCAAGGTAGATAGACTTAATTACAACAGTGGTGCATGCAATTGTTGGAAGTCTTGAAGGGCTAGGTCAGCGCTAGATCATCCTGATGAAAACCCTTCTATTTGTCTTAAAGAGCCAATGTCAACTTAAAAAGTAAAGGTAAAGTTTCCCCCACACATGCGTGCTAGTCGTTTCTGATTCTAGGGGCCGGTGCTCATCTCCGTTTCAAAGCCGAAGAGCCAGTGCTTGTCCGAGGACATCTCTGTGGTCATGTGGTCGGCATGAGTAGATGCCGAAGGCGCACGGAATGCTGTTACCTTCCCACTGTAGTGGTCCCTATTTTTCTACTTGCATTTTTACGTGCTTTCGAACTGCTAGGTTGGCAGAAGCTGGGACGAGTAACAGGCACTCACTCTGTTATGCGGCACTCGGGATTCGACCCACCAAACTGCCGACCAGCTGATCGACAAGCTCAGCATCCTAACCCACTGAGCCACCGTGTCCCTTAATAACAACTTGATGGTACATAATTAATCAATTAATCCTACTCTGAGTCATTACAGCCATATGACATCAAAAACTACTGTATGTAGTCATAGATAAGTCCATCCACAGATAAGCTAACATTTTTAAGCAACACACCATGAAAAATATACCACCTAATAAGCCCGACCCTCAAAATTGTCTTATGTTTTTTCAATATATTCTGAAGGACTTCTTTTGTTTTCCTATTTTATATCCATACATGTTGTTTTCCAGAACAGATTCCAATTTAAATTTGCACAATTGGTTCATCTGCAAGAGGCACATTTTAATGGCATTTTGGTTAAAACTTTGAGGGTTGGCTTACTGGCAAGCATATACTTTTAAAAAGTATAACAGATCTATGCACAATTCAGGCCATCTGCAGATAAGCCAAACCCAAATTTTGGGGTTTATATTAGAACCTAAAATTCTTGGCTTATCCGTTGATTTCATATGGTGAAAAGATAAAGTTGCCCATAATACTTACTTAGACAAGCCGTTGATAAAGGCTAAGGAGCAGAAGTCATCAAAAAACCTGGCTATTACACATGACGTTCACATTGCTACATTATTCTGATGCTGCTTATGATAGGATTCTCTATTAATATACTTGTCTCTAACTATTCCATTGATTACTGTGACAGTTGCTCCCATGAATCGCTCCCATATAAAGATTGCAGCTCTTATGCAGCAATCCAATCTTATAATTAGTAATGGGATTCAAGGGGAGTTATATTATTTAATATGGATTTCTTCACCAAGCAAGGTAGGACCACCATCTTTTCTATGAATTGATTAATTAATGGAAAGATTGATTATCTTTCCGTTTTTATTTCCCTACTTAGATAATTTCTTAATTCATTCTTCAAAGTTGCCACAAAGTTTAATGTAAAAGTTTTGACTGTAGGAAACATATTGAAAAATTATCATACTTCTCATCATACGATATTGTTAAAAGTTAGGTAAAGGTAAAGGTAAAGGTTCCCCCGCACATGCGTGGTAGTCGTTTCCGACTCTAGGGGCCGGTGCTCATCTCCGTTTCAAAGCCGAAGAGCCAGCACTTGTCCGAGGACGTCTCCGTGGTCATGTGGCCGGCATGACTAGACGCCAAAGGCGCACAGAACGCTGTTACCTTCCCACCGTAGTGGTCCCTATTTTTCTACTTGCATTTTTACGTGCTTTCAAACTGCTAGGTTGGCAGAAGCTGGGACAAGTAACAGGCGCTCACTCTGTTACGCGGCACTCGGGATTCAACCCGCCAAACTGCCGACCTTCTGATCGACAAGCTCAGCGTCCTAACCCACTGAGCCACCGCGTCCCTTTGTTAAAAGTTAATTATGGTTAAAAAACAGAACATTGTTAAAGGAATGTGTTCCAGTTCCCATCTCTTCTCCATACATTTTAACTATGAAATAAAATAATTAATTTAATATGGCCTTTCAAAACGTTTTGAGCATTAACAGAATATTCACTCAGCTATCTTTTGAATAATGCATTTTCCTCAACATTTGCTTTTCAACGGTTTCTTATGAGAGCCTGACCATTTTTCAGAAAATTATAATGATGTAGTTTTGCCAATTATTTCCAGTTTTTTATGGAGAAAAAGACTTCTGACATAAGATTGTGAAGAGGTACTTGGGACTGGTTTTACAATTAAGGTGTCTTTCCATCACAATTATATGATTCACCCTTTATGTAAAAGCTGAAGTACATCTTTCCTTTTATCCAAGAAATAATATAAACCTTAATTAATAATACTATGTGTGCTATATATCATGGCAATATTAAAATAGTGATGAATCACATACAAAAACAACTACCTAAGTTTTATTATATTATATAACTTATTTGGACCACTAGTGGGTCCCTTTTAAAGACCCTGTAGTTAAATAATACAAAAAGAAGTACAAAAACTGTTCTGTAAATAGCATGACTCATTTTCCACTCTATGATAGGAGATACTTTTGAATTAATAGAAGTTGAACATTTTTTCTTCCTAAGTATATTTTTCATGTTTCTTTTTGTATCCTTTAACTATGATACTTTGAAAAAGAAACATTTCCAAAATGTGCTGATTAATACAATAAAACTTCCTTCTGCTCTGTGCCTTGCTACACCACAACTTACAGTAGTGCATCCTAACCTACGAAATGTAACTGTGCCCATTGTTTATATATAAGGAATTAGTTCTATAAATGTCTCCATGAGATGAGAGCACTGTGAGTTACATTGGTCCAAGACAGAGTCCAGAATCATCCAGTAAATTTTCCATTTTATAAGCTAGACAAGAATCTAGTTTTCTACAGGTGCAGTCAAACACCTGAACAACTCTACCATACTGTTTATTAAATTCATTTTGCTCCAGAAAATTTTTTGGATCTGGTTCTTTTTCCCCTGTAGCCTGTCACGTAAAAGTATTTTAAATTAAAACCAGTGTTTTTATAACGTACTTAAAATTGCTACCTATTATTCTTATGTATTAGACTATTTCCTGATGAAAAATTCTGGAGGAAAACGCCAAGAACACCAGTTACTTTAATTGAAATAACAGAGCAGTTACACAATTATCTTAGACCAGGGGTGTCAAACTGCCAGCCTGCAGGCCAGATGCGTCACACAGAAGCCATGCCCACCCCAGCTCCGGCAAGGGGGGAAAAAGTCACGATATGTCGCGTCACATCATGTGACACCCCTGTCTTAGACCATACCACAATCTAAAGACAGGTTAAACGATCATATCTGAGTTGGTCACTGGGACCAAAGATTTAGTCTTCCAAGTTTTTAGACTCATTCTCAGGGAACTTCTTTTTCCAGGCTGACATTCTAGAAAAAGGCAAGTTCCCTGAGAATGGGCTCCAGTACAAGTCCAAAAGCTTTGAAGACTAAACCTCTGAGTGACCGACTCAGATTGGATCTTGCAACATTATTCTGGGACACATATATCTGTCTTCATTAGACAGGTTAAAGGCTGTAAAGTAACATTGCTAGGTGACACGAGTCTTTAAAAAAAAAGCTGTGCTTCCACATTTCAGGATGCAAAGCTATAGCATCATCAAAAGTCAAGATGCTACACCAAATTCAAATGGAGATGCTGGGAGTCGGCATCAAAATTTTAATAAATTACAATTGCAATGATGATAATAATAAGAATGTAATGAGAAGGAAGGACTCACTGGAGAAGAGCCTAATGCTGGGGAAGCTTGAGGGCAAGAGAAGAAGGGGATGACAGAGAATGAGGTGGCTGGATGGAGTCACTGAAGCAGTAGGCGTGAGCTTAAATGGACTCCAGAAGATGGTAGAGGACAGGAAGGCCTGGAGGAACGTTGTCCATGGGGTCGCGATGGGTCAGACACGACTTTGCAACTAACAACAACAATTATTGTCATCATAACCTTCATCGGCTTAACAGCCATGAATCCTGGTTATTTTTAAGGTTGTCTTCGTAAAACTCCTAACAATGAATTATGTGGTTATATATGTATTTACTTCTATCAAGAATTTAAGAAAGGAGGATGAATCACTTTTGCCAAAGTAGACATGACGTTCAGCCATGTGCAGAAAAATACTACTAATTTACTGATGTTTATATTGCATGCACAGTCTTATTTTAATTCCTGATGGTTCCACATTGAAATAGAAAAAAATCCTATGTGAAACATGCAATACATATACTACTAACTGATCTATTATTAGGTAATCCTTGTATTCTTCTATATGTCAACCAGTATCTATTATGGAAAAAGTTCTTTCATAAGAATATCCTTTTGTTTTCTCTTCCAGTGCACATGTAACAAGAATCATGGATTAGTATGTATAGCAATGCATGGCACTTTTCATACTTACAGAGTCCAACGTTTTTCCAACAAGAGATTCATATCCACATCAGAAAAAGTAACTCATGAAGTATCCGATTCCTAATGTCAGCTCTCTCCTCTTAGTTCATACAAGAGAAAAAGTGACAAGATGTCAAAAGAGAATACATCAGTGAAGCAGTGAGTAGAACTATATAGACATCCCAGTTTTAAAATCTATAGATAAACCATTGTCTTCTGCATGGTCCGGTAGAGCTGGTGGACATCAAAACAAAGGGGGAAAAATAGAATTGCACATACAAAGAAAAGGCTTGCTGTTGATGTGGACCAGTAAATACATAAGGATGTTCTTATCAGTGTAACTTAAACTGACTTTTTAAGATTCAAAACTGCACTCTTATTTCAGATACACTCCAGAAATCAAAAACCTGTTTATGGAAATGGTGAACTGTTTACGTGACACATTTTCCATAACTGAAAGCCTAAGTAAATTAATGGTAATCTTATCATATTTTTCCATCAGGATCTCACAGATAATCCAATAATGAGCAACAAGTAATATATATTTCAGTGTCAGATACAAAAATGTAATGATTTCTTCTCCAAATTACTGCATATCTACATTTCGTTTTCTTCTATATGAACACTGCTTTTTATTCAGAACAAAAAACTAATTGTTACTCATGCATTAAATTATCCAAATTACCTCTTAATTATACACTTACAGTATTTTGCTTGAAAAGAAAAGTTAGTGGCAATGTAGACATTAAAATGCTTTTATTTAGGAATAAAATGAAGTATTGCTAAATTATTCAACTATTCATGCTTCTATTTAATTACAATGTAGCTTTTATCTCTCTCTTTTTAAGTAGAACTTCTTCAATTATCAAAATGGAAACACTTCTATTATTCAATACATTTACATGTTGTCTGCCAAAGCTGGAATATGAGAGCATGTTCCAGTTTCAACAAACAAAATAACATATCAAGTAATAAAATTTTAAGGAGAAGCTACAAGAAAATTCCAAGCTCCTTAAAGTTTCCCCCCCCCTTTTTTTTTACACAGAATGGAATCCTTCACATTGGCCGTGGCCATAAATAGTAAAGTAAATGGGATTTCAATAGCCCTAAGGAGACAATGGCAAACTACTTCTGAAAACCTTGCCAAGAAAATTGCAAGGACTTATTCAGGCCATCTTAAAGAACTGGACACGATTTAACAGAAAAAAAAAACCTGTGTGCAACACTCAAGCTATTATGACTAAAACACATGTCTTCATTACTATAGTTGAATTGAGATTTTTTTTTAAAAAAAAACTAGTATTACAGAAAGACCTGAACTAAATAGAAAGGGTAAGATCCTGACATTTCTCTAATTAGGTGCAGAATGTCTGAAAACTTCAATTTATTCAGAATTTTACCATCCAAGTTTTTATGTTTAGTTTTCCAGGGACTTCAATTTGCAATCTTCCCCAACTGAGTATCCACCTCTTTGGAAACGCTGGATACAACCTTCCATCATTTTTGGCCAGCTTAGCCATAGAGGTAGTCCTTGACTTACAACCACAATTGGGAACTGGAGCCTCTGTCCCTAAGTGATTTAATTTTTAAATGAGTCATCACACAACCATGACCAATACCGTGACCTTGTTGCCACAGCTGTTAAGCAAATCACATGGTTGTTAAGTGAATCCAGATTTTCCCATTGCCTTTCCTTATCTCACTGGGAAGGTTGCAGATGACAATCACATGGCCCCGAGGACACTGTAACTATTATAAATACTGGACGCCAAGTACCTGATCATGTGATTGCAGGGATGCTGAGATGATTGTTAAATGTGAGGAGCGATCACAAGTCACTTTTGTCAGTACCATCGTAACTCTGAACGGTTGCTAAATGAATGGTCATAAGTCAAGGACTACCTGTATTGGTGGATAATGACAGAAGTTTAGATTAACGTATGTAGGAGGTACTATATTTTAGGAAAGCTGTTCTATAACTTAAGGGTTAAATCACACAAACAAGAAAATTCTGTCACCTCCCCTCAATACTACACTTAACAAACTTTTTTTATGCTCACCTTTACTTTTACAGAACAACTGAGCAGAAATATGTTCACATTTACGGTCCATTTAAAGTCTTTAGCAGGTCATCTGAATACGACAATCTGTTTTGCAACCAGGCTAGTTCAAAACTCCGTTGAGACCACAATCCTAGTGCCATTTAGGATGAATTGAAACGCCTCGTCACACCACGTCTGTCAACCAAGGGAAAAGTAATAGCGTTGCTTACTCTGGTCGTTCTTTGGCTGTAAGAAAGCCAGAACCAAACAACTGTTGGTTGTATGCATATGCGCACAAATGACCCAGCGTGCCGGTAAAAGCTAAATATAAAGAGCAAAAAAACAAAACAAAAAACAACAAAACCAAACCTTTTTAAACGCCCAGAGAGGGAAAGAGAAACGTTGAAAAACTACCCAGGGAGTCATCCCAACAAGCGCCTCTTCCCATTTCCAATGCCTTTAAAGCGGGCTTGGCTAGGAACGGACTCCGAACGGAAGAATTCGCGCTTGTTGCCAGTCAAACAAAAGAGGGTGTAGCAGCTGCGGAAGACGGGCGGACCCGAAGGAGACCCAGCGGCTCCACGGCAAAAGGCGGGAGCGTCCTATTTCGGGGGAAAAGAAATGCAGCCTTCGATCCTTCAGCCTGCCTACCCCCCCCTCCTCCCTCTTCCGCGAGCCTTTCGGCTCTTTCCCCGGACCCGGATCTGAGCGCGGAGGAAGGAGAACAAAGAGTCGATTCCTCCACGCCGGAGGGAATCCCTGAGACGCCGGCGGCGCCTGCCCTGCTTCTCCCCAGGCGCGGGCATTTCCTCAGCCACCGACACGGCGGCCAAGAGGACCGAAGGGAGAGGCGTCCTTCGCCCCCACCCCACCCCCTCCCCACCCCCGACCCTCCCTGCCTCATCTGGCATTTACCTGGCGGGAGACCGCCGCTGCAGCCGCCGCTCGGGGCTCTTCGAAGGCTCCTCCGCGCCCGCCCCCCCCCCCTCGGCTTTCACGCCCGCGACGGCTCGGAGGAAGCCAGACCCGCGGCGGTTCCTCCCTTCCCCCTCCTCATCCTCAGCATTGCTCGGGAAGGGAAGGGAAGGGAAGGGAAGGAGGGGAGGGAAAGCAAGAAAAAGGGCGCGCGTGGCGCGAGACGGGCCCCCGGAACGGCCCCGTCGGGTTTGGCAGAGCGGCCGAACCGGGAACCGTTTGTTCCGGACTTCTTGGAAAGTCCTTTGCCTCCGCCGGCGCCCTTGCTCCTTTCACTTCATCTCACGCCGGCCAGATGTGGCGGTCGCCTGGGTGGGAGAGGCAGAGGTGGCATTGGTGGGAGTCTCTCTTTCCGAGGGGCGGGGCCAGCCGGTCCCTCCTCGGTGGCGGCGGGCGATGGGAGGCGTCACTCAACGGAGCGGCGGCGAGGAGGAGGAGGAGGAGGAAGGACGACGACGAAAGCGGTTCCGAAAGTTTTCAGCTCTCGGTTGATCGAGGGAAAGCGCGGGAGACCGCAGGAGAGCCTTTTCCCAGCCCAGGCGATCAGCCGGCTCGTGAGGCGACAGTGGGCGCCAGGAGCAGCCCAGGTGTGCAACAGCTGTGCCTCCCGTCTCTGGCTGGAGGAGCTGCGCATTTAAGGCAGATGTCTGAACTGGGATACCCGAAAAAGGAATTGTTTCCCAGCGGTAAACTTTACCTGCTTACCTACACGCGCTCTTCTGTTTGTGTGCGTAATGTTATCGTTGGCAGCAACACAGAACTTCCAATTGGTACAGACGAACTTTTCCTTTGATGGCGTGCTCACTATTGCAGACTAACGCCCACAGTCTTTGGCGAATGCTTAACCCGTTCCTGGCTTTTCTTCTCAAGCATTTTTTTGTGTGTTGGGGTTTTTTTTTGTTTGTTTGTTTTGGTACCACTGTGTGTGTGATTCACCTGTTAGGGAGAAGTGTGCTTGGGAGACCAACAGGTGAATGTAGTGGGAGATCCTCTCCCTTGATCTCCGTTAATCGAATGGGAGATGCAGCATAGTGAGACTTAAGCTCTGTATCTTAAGTCAGGGCTTTTCAACCTTTTCACCCATTGTACCACTTTTAGGATATGGCAACATCCCAGTACCACCAGTCACCTAGCAAGGTGTCAAAAATTTGATGACCCCCCCAAAAAAAGGAAAAAAAATGCTGAAGTACAGTTAGTCCTCAAATTACAACAGTTCACTTAATGACTGTTCAAAGTTACAATGGCACTGAAAAAAGTGCCTCCCCCAAGCCACAGCCGGGCAAGACACCTGCCTACCCGCCCGGCGGCGCTCTTCCTCCTGTCTGAGGTTTTCATTGTTGTGATCATTTCTGTTGAGGATTGGCAGCGGTGGTGGGGTAGGGTGTTTAGTTTTTATTTTCCCCCTCTGCTGGGTGGCTGCAGCAGGTTTTGGTCACTTCACATGACCCTGGGACACTGTGACCGTCATAAATATGAATCAGTTGCCAAGCATCTGAATGTAAATCACAAGACCCTGGAGATGCTGCAACATTCCAGCTGATCGGCGCTTCATCTGGGCTCAGAAGCACCGGGATCAGTACCAAGCTCCAGCTGGAGCCTGGCGCTGATCCTGGCGCTTCCACTGAGCCCTGACATCCCCGAAGAAGCGCTGATCCTGGCGCTTCCGCTGAGCCCTGCAGCTCCAGCCATCTCTTGCTCAGGCTTGTGCGGTGCTGCCACTGGTTCAGCTCATTCCCCTCCCCGGCTACCATTTTTCTAGGATGGTCGCGTACCACCTGCCAGGTGCCAATGGACCACAGGTGGTACCCGACTGGTTGAAAAGCCCTGTCTTAAGTCTTCCCAGGCAGGGAAGACCAAAATAGGAGAATCCAGTTAGTAATTTAAGAAGATGAGAGAGTCGGAAGAGAAAAAGCAGGTCAGCTCCTCCCCATGGGGCAAAATATATTACAGTGGTGTTAACTGGTTATTTCCAGAAAAACAAAATGTCACCTAGGTATAGAAACCACATTCCATTTTGAAAACTTGGTTTTACAATCTGCTTCATACTGTGATATTTTTGCCCTATCCTGGAATTGAATTAGTGATGGGTCAAGGGCCAACCAACTGAAAGCACTAGGCCTGTCTAGGGTGGCTTCACGTCCCCTCAACAAGGCATTTGATAACACGGAGGTATTGTGCAGAGTGTTTCACAATGAAGAACTCACCTCAGCCATTCCAGTAAGTGGTGGGGGGGAGCTTTGCACTTGCATTGCCTAAGAGTCTTTTAGCACTTCTAGTCAGTTCTTAGGTGGCCAGACAGAAACAATTTCTCCAGGCTTTGGAATCTGTTGGAAGACATTCCAAATTAAGGAATGTGGCCACTTCACTTTCTAGAGGCAGAAAGAAAAATATTTTCTAAAGCAGAGGTCCCCCAATCGTTTGAGCACCAGGGGCCAGTTCCATGGAGAGAGGTTTTTCTGCAGACCGGAGGAGACGTGGTTTCATGTACTGCCTGCGTCCCCTGGATGGGGCTTTGCTTGTTTGCGTGGTCTGGTTTCTGGCATGCCATGACCCAGTGCCTTCACTGACCGGGGGTTGGGGACCCCTGTTCTAAAGGAACTTTGAAAGGAAGCTTAGTATATATTTTCATGGAAGTAAAACACCCCTTCAAAGGTTTGTGCTACCTTGCACAAAGTCAGTGCTACTGGTTGCTCTCTAAGAAGCATGTATATGTTAAAGGTGGTCAGAATTTGATAGTCAGGAAAGAGCATCAAAAGAATCAGATCTGCATTGCTCAGCTCTCAGCCAAAAACTTTAATACTGTGACATCTAGAGTCTTCATGGAATGTGAGCTGCCATTTATGAGGGAATAACCAATCAAAAGAGCTGTTAAAACTAAGGAATCAATCCCAGTTAGGCTTGTTATGAAAGAAGAAACACTGCCTGGACAATTTCATGTCAGTGGGAACATTTCCAAATTATTTGAATCATATACATAAAAATCTTCTGGAAGAAGCATTGGCCAATGAAACAAAACAAAACAAAACGAAAAGGTTCCTGGGAAAGGACTGAAGGCTAATTTGAGAGAGAGAGAGAGAGAGAGAGAGAGAGAGCAAACGACCTTCCTTATTCCAAACCTGACTCTAAGATTTAGTGAGTTTGGAGGAAGGAAGAGTCCTAAAGTGAGGAATCTCAGGGTCATAAAGTTTTATTTTAGATAGGCAGATCTCCAGAAAATGTCAGAAGATATATTTTTAAAAAACTGCAGTGTTATTCTAAATACTCTATGGGGAATGTGATTTATATGTAATTTTACTTCAGAAATATATGCCTTGTTATAAACTTTGATATAAAAATACTTTACGATTTGGAAAAGAAGATTGTGTTATGTCAAGTTATCTGGAATAACAAGATAACAAGATGTCAGTGTAATGCTGAAACATATACCAAAAATGTGTAACTAACTTGTCAATATATGAAGAATATTGACTTTATTAAGCATGCATAGCAATAAAGATTGAGGGAAGACAGCTTTACTCTCAAGTGACAATCAAGGAGAAGAGGTAGAGTAGAGTAGAGTAGAGTAGAGTAGAGTAGAGTAGAGTAGAGTAGAGTAGAAGAGAAGAGAATCTGGAAGGGACCTTGGAGGTCTTCTAGTCCATCCCGCCGCCCCCCCCAGCTCAGGCAGGAAACCCTATACCACTTCAGACAAATCATTGTCCAATATCTTCTTAAAAACGTCCAGTGTTGGAGCATTAACAACTTCTGGAGGCAAGTTGTTCCACTGATTAATTTTGATAACTGTTAGGAAATTTCTCCTTAGTTCTAGGTTGCTTCTCTCTTTGATTAGTTTCCATCCATTGCTTCTTGTCCTGCCCTCGGGCACTTTGGAGAATAGCTTGACTCCCTCTTCTATGTGGCAGCCCCTGAGATATTGGAACACTGCTGTCACGTCACCCTCGTCCTTTTCTTCATTAAACTAGATATGTCCAATTTACTTTTATATTCTGTATATTTTTGCTTTTTTATTGTATTTTTCTTCCTTTTATAACACATTTTTAAAGGCTACAGCAAGATCCATTCCAAGAGAGATTGATGGCGTACATAAAATACTAGTTAAGTATTTCACTAATTATTAAAATATTTAAAACAGATCATAAAGGAGATTTTTTTAATATACATCATAATTTGTGAATTTCTCAGGCTTCTGGGTCTGAATTTTCAGGTGTCTATATTCTTGGAGGGCTCAGCAAGGTCTCAATATAGGACTAAAAAGGATAATTGGTGAGTGGGTTCCTGGGTGCTAACTTCATCCCTTACTAAAAAATATTTGTTTATTAAAAAAAAAATTACAAAATACTCCACAGACTACCAAAAAAGAAAAAGCAGAAAAAAGAGAATAGAATAAGAAAGTAAAAAGACAAAAGTACAGGAAAAAATGAAGACAAAGAAATAGAAAGAAGCTTCCAATTCCTTTGCAGCAAATTTAACTTGAATTACAAAATTATCTCCTAATCTATGATTACAAAAGAAAGTTCATTTTCTATTATTCAGGGTGTTTTTTTCTAATCATAAAAACCACAAATCCTAAGTGTATTTTTTCCATTTTATGCAAAAAATCTCTAAGGGGTTTCCAGTCAGCCACAAATGTAGATATTGTTTTCTTTCTAAGCAACGAAATTAATTTGGCTATCTCTGCAAGTTCCGCCATCTTCATCAGCCATTCCTCCTTGTGAGCGTTATTGAACCTTTCTACCTTTCCCTTTAAGTGAGCCTGGTATTGCCGTCATAAGTCCTGCCAGTTGTTAAGCAGGTCATCATGTGACTGACCTGATTTTACAAAAAGTTTTTCGTGATGGTCGAGCCACTGTAGTCATTAAGTGAATCTGTGGTTGTTAACCAAGTACTGTGGTCATTAAATGAATCCATTGTCTGCAAAGGATCTTTTTCAATGAAACTAGTAGATGTGGGAGGGTCACTTAAGAAATATGAAATATAAATGTCAGTTTTTAGCACACACACACACAAAAACATTGCATATTGCAGTCATGTGACTGTGGGATGTTGCAAATGGCCATAAATGTGGGCCAGTTACCAAGCATCACAAATGCAATCATGTGACTGCGGTGTGTGTGTGTCCTCTGACCATTGAATCTGGGTTGTAACTATCTTTTTTTGGTTCATCATAACAGAATGCTCATTAAGCGACCAGCCATAAATAAAGGACTACTAGTATGTCTCATTTCTTTATTCTGCATATAAACTATTCTAAGGGTTAATGTGTGTTTGTGTGTGTTTGTGTGTGTGTGTGTAGAAGGCCAATCTGTTTGTGATAGCAACTGCATCTTTGTGTCACTGCATAGCACTCAGGGCATATTATAAACCATTCATAGTGATCTTATTGCTACTTAACAGCTGCTCTGGGTACATAATCCTTCCCTGCTGTGGTAATAAAAGCCTAGTGCATATCTTTGTTGACTCAGGAAGCAAATAACTTGTTCAAATAACAGGAAGCCAATGATCATGCTCAAATATCAAGAGCACATGTGGGGCTTCTATAATAGGAGATGTTATGCACTTTTCTTTTCAGTTATGTCTATTAGTAGCGGAAATATTTACAGCGATTACCATCCATTTAGTGTATATTGAAATAGAATCCTAATTTTTAAAATTTACCGTGTGAATGACATGGCAGTATAGTTCACTCTCTTCAGCAGCATGGGGAAGTCAACTTAATTCAGCCCTTCAACAAATATTGTTTTCTAAAACTTTAGTAATAATGAACAGTCCTGGCCAGAGGTGGAAATAAATATAGAGAAAAAAAGATTCAAATCTTTTGAATTTTTAGTTTAGGGGTGGTGGGGAAACTGGTAACGATTTTTCATGGGCTCATCGGTTGCTTTTTGATTATCCATGATTTTGTCACATGTCTTCTCCAATATGAAAATTCAAATACTATTTCTACTCTCCCTGAAAGACAAACTACCGTAGTTTCTATAGCGTGTCACAGGGAAACCACTGAAGATGAAATTGCAGGAGGAAACACCAATTACATGCATGATTCCGATAACACTATTCTGATAGCTAAAAATAAAAATGATTTGCAATTCCAGTAATTAAAGTCGGGGGGGGGGGCACGATGAAAATATGGCACTAAGCTAAATATAAAGAAGTCCAGACTGATGACAACAGGTACTGTATAGCCACCAACTTTAGAACAGACATTGAAAATATTAAAAGTGGTGCGTACTTTCTGACTCTTTAGGATCTACCATCCACAGTAAAAGAACCAGTAGTCTTACCTGGCTTGCACCATCTCCTTCCATTTTAAGACTCTTTCCATTTACCCAACATAAGGATGGACATGTTCCTATGAAAGAAACGCTGATAAATTATATAGAGGTTACTTAGCATTTGCTTCTGCTCATTTGAAAACAAGCAAATGGGGAACTGTTCAAATAGCTATAGATGTAACTTGGAAGATTAAGCTAATCTTCATTGCTTATGAGAGCTGCTTGCCAGGTGAATTTAACCCTTTTAGTAACACCTTAACAGCTCTCCTCTTTTTCCCCTCTCTGTTGAACTTCATTTTCCTTTCTTATATCCTTCCCTGCAGCTAGGTTTGTTTTTTTTTAGTGCAGCTATATTATTCAGATCTTCCCTCATCTCTGTCTTCCTTCCACTTATTTCTTCTGATGGAAGCTTTGTGGGTGTGTGTTAGTACTTGTGTTTCACTGTGTGGTAGTGGTTAGTGTGCGAGATTGGTATACGCAGACAAGGGATAAATTAAGGCAAAAATAGACTCTTTAATCTAATCAGTGCCCAGTAATCCAATTGCAATACTTTACTATCATGGACCTGCTCTTTTTTGAAATGTAGCTTCTGAGAGAGACATATATATTTATCTGTCAGAGGCTACACGTGTATAGATATCCAGAGACACAAATTCATGTATGGGTTTACATGTATGTTGCATCTTCACAGAATTAATTTCAGCTGGAGGTGGCCACACTAGCCAGTGCACAGAATATTTTTACTCTGTTGATAATTTAGTTCCATTCCTTTTTAGTGGGTCATCTTAAATTCAAAGTCATCTTCCTTTCTGTCAGACTCCTTGCCTTGAACTTGGCAGAACTGTCAGGGCATTCAAAGTATGGATAACAAAGCTACTTTCAACCATTGATTGCCCTCTGCCAACTTACAGTGAAGCAGTGGCGTAGCGTGGGTTGTCAGCACCCGGGGCAAGGCAAGTAATTTGCGGCCCCTAACCCGCACCGCACGCCTGGCACCCCCCCCTCCACAGTGGGCGGCGACCCGGCGGCTCGGATCGGATTCGCACAGCCAGCACTGCAGTGAGAGAGAGTGAGTGAGCCAGGTAGGGGCAGAGAGCTGCGAGTGCGAGCGCGCCCCCCAGATGTTGCGCCCGGTGCGGCCGGCCCCCCCTGCACCCCCCACGCTACGCCACTGCAGTGAAGAGACTTCTTATAACTCCAGTGGTTGATTATGGCATTTCCCACCCCCCACCCCCGCCCCTGCTTTTCACAAAGTTTGAAATTTAGCCTGGCATTTTTAAGCCTTAGATCTAGACAGCTGACATTTCTGTCCCAAATGCTAGCTCCTAATATAATTCCCATGCTTCCAGGTGAATATATTTGGCTAGCTATGATTTCTGTACTCTTTTTTCCCACAAATGTGAATTTCTATTTATCTGTCCAAGAGATTGGACAGAAGAATGCTATATTAGGAGCTACCAGATATAGGCAAAATTATTTTAGTACATTGGACAGTTGACAGAATATTTTAATTTTACTGGGAGTTTTGTTCCTCTGTATCCAGCTTGCTCCATAAAGAAGATTGTGCATAAAAACAAAGAATCCACTGTGGGACATTGTCATGGTGCAGAATTAGAAAATAACAGCAGACTGAATGCAATACAAAAATACCCTTTGATTTGAGCTTTCCTACTGTTAACAATACCCTAAGGAATAAATGTAATATTTAAAGAATACTTTATTGAACAGAGTTTTCTGTCTGTCCATTTTTCTATAATTCAATCATTTTGGTCAATGACAATTTTAATTTAATTTAATTTATTAATATTTCTATACCGCCCTTCTCCCGGAGGACTCAGGGCGGTGTACAGGGCAAGAATAAAACACAGAAATTTACAAAAATTAAAAGATAATTAAATACATGCCCGATTAAAATACAATTGATACATAATAAAAACCCCAATTAAAAATGATAAAAAAAACCCACCAATCCCCCCTCAGGCTAGGCCGGCTTGCTCGAACAAGTATGTTTTCAGATCGCGGCGAAAGGAGCGGAGATCGGGCGCCGTCCGGAGCTCAACCAGTAACTGGTTCCATAGCTCCGGGGCGCCCACAGAGAAGGATCTCCCCCTGGGGGCCACCAGACGGCATTCTCTGACCGGTGGCACCCTGAGGAGGCCCTCTCTGTGGGAACGCACAGGGCGCAGGGAGCTTGATGCCGGCAGCAGATGTTCCCTGAGGTACTCCGGCCCCATGCCATGGCGGGCTTTGAACACCATTACTAGCACCTTGAATCTCCTTGACAATGACAACAAAATGTAAAAGTTTGTAAATCCAGATCAGAAAATTTTTTTTCAATACAATTGCTTTAAACTCCTCTTTCTTGTTCATTGGACAAACACACACACACATACACCAAGACATACAAAATTCAAGTATTAAAAACAGAACCTACTGCTAACCTTAATCACATGTACATTTGGTCTTCCAGTTTTGCTAATGATTCCTTTGGCCAATGCATATTAATGACAGGCGTACACTTTGTGATATTTTGATGCATTCCAAATACTGGGGAAGTAATCAAGCAGAACATATACATCAGGGGTCCAAACCTGGCCCTTTTATGACTTGTGGACTTCCAGAATTCCTCAGCCAGGCACAATGGCTGAGGAATTCTGGGAGTTGAAGTCCACAAGTCATAAAAGGGCCAAGTTTGAAGACCCCTGATATACATCCTGGACAAGCAGCAGATTGAAAATCCTATGAATTTCAGTTCCAAATATGGCAGTAGTAGAGTAAATCAATCCATATGGATTAACATATTGATTCATTAACTGCATCTTCTTCAGCAATGAATTCTCAATAACGTTCTGAGATATCTAATGTACACAGAATGATATGTTAAGATCAAACAGTCTTTGCAATTTAAAGCAGCCTTCCAAATGATATACAAAACAGACATTTAATTATAACTTTTTATTTTTAAAAGATAATAATATGGGACCAACAGTTCACTTTTCCCTGACTATTAACAAAATCAGGGTTTCTGTGGCAGAACAGCATCAGGATAAAAAAAATAGGTCCAAATATTTATTTCTTTTATTCACCTAGAGCAGACATGTCAAACACAAGGCCCGGGGGCCGGATCCGGCCCGTGAAGTGGTTTCATGTGGCCCGCGAAGCCATCCTGGAAACAAAGAGGGAACGGCCCCCACTGCCTTGGCCCTGGCCCAGAGACCCTCCTTCTGCCAGAGACCCTCAGATCTGCCCCACTCCTGCCCAGGACCCCATAGGCACCCTTGATGCGAACGATGTAGAGCTGGCCACGCCCACCCCGTAGGCCATATGCACTCTAGCCATGCCCACCCAGTAGGCCACGCCCACCCAGGCCATACCCACCTGGCCCCCTGAGGGCAACCGCAATGCTGATGCGGCCCTCAATGAAATTGAGTTTGACACCCCTGACCTAGAGGTTGCCCAAATCCAAAAACGTGGGCAATTGAAATGGAAGAAACAAATATAACACTACAAAGAAAAACCAAGGCTCAACGAACAACTTACACACAAATTTGGGAACAAAACCAAGTTTTTTTTTTAAAAAAATTGAAACATTGTCAGGGGAGGTTTCTGTCTGGACACTGTTCCAGAGAATAATGCTGTGATAGACAAGGTACATTTTTAGGTCCTGATGGATGACATTGTTTAACTGAAGGTACCTGATGTTCCTTCACTCTGCCTGATCTTATTAGGTGGGGAGAAACTATTAAGATAGGAAGTCACTTCAGTAACCAAACTTTATATCTCAAAGCAAATGTTTCAACTGAAGCATTTTAAATGTTTAAATTGAATCCATTCCCAATATTTCTCTTAGGTGTATCAAACTCAGTTTTAAATATCAGTTCCCTTTTTTTAAAGCTTGGTACTTATTTGCACTTTTAAAAGAATTAAATTCAGTGTAAATTCAGGGAAACTGACCTAAATAATTATTAATACTGATATAATTAATAAACATGCTAAAGAGGACAACAAAAATTAAAAATGCTTTTCAATCTTTTAAAAAATAAAAGGAAAATGTGAGATGACAGGAAAAGTGGGAGAAAGTGAACCAAAGCTACATAGAAAACCTACATTTATGATACTGTGAAGCATTTTGTAAATAAAAAAAGCTTTGGAACAAATGTAAAACAAGCAGATGTCTAATTAAATGCTGACAATAAAACAATATTGCATCCCACATTTCTCTCATCTATTCATCTCTACTGCTGACAGCTAAAGACTGTAGTTAGTGGCAGGGTTTTCACAAGCCCATTAAGGACGGAAAGGCCTTAGTGAATGTTTATTGCAAGTCAACATGACAGTATGTCACCAAATACAATTGGGGGTGGTGGTAATAATTTAAGAGTTACTATTTCTTTAAGGACTTGATTATTAACAGATTACAAGTCTCAATTTAATTGTTCAAGCAATTATTCTTTTTATGAATGAAACTTATGACATCAAGTCCACAATAATCCATAGTCAAGTTGCTCCATTTTCTATAATAATAATAATAATAATAATAATAATAATAATAATAATAATAATAATAATAATAATAATAATAATAATTTTATTTGTATACCGCCCTTCTCCTGAAGGACTCAGGGCGGAGAACAGGGCAATACATGTTAAAAGACAAGAATACAAAAATTAAAACAGATTAAACAAGATGCCCAAGAACTATAATAATAAGTTAAAATACATAAAAATCAATAAAACCCAAACCCATCACCCATCAGGCCAGGCCGGCTTGTTCGAACAGGTAGGTCTTTAGGTCGCGCCGGAAGGAGCGAAGGCGCCATTCGGAGCTCAACCGGAAGATGGTTCCATAAATCCAGCACGCCCACAGAGAACGCCCTCCCCCTGGGGGCCACCAGTCGACATTCTTTGACCGGTGGCACCCTCAGGAGGCCCTCTCTGTGGGAGCGCACTGGGCGGAGGGAAGTTGATGCCGGCCGCAGGTGCTCCCTGAGGTATTCCAGACCCAAGCCATGGAGGGCTTTGTAGGTCATTACCAGCACCTTGAATATCACACGGAAGACAACTGGGAGCCAATGCAGCTCGCAGAACAGGGGTGTAACATGGGAGTATCAGGAAACTCCCAACACAACTCTCACGGCTGCATTCTGTACCAGTTGGAGCCTCCAAGTGGTCCTCAAGGGCAGCCCCATGTAGAGAGCATTGCAGTAGTCCAGACGAGAGGTCACGAGCGCGTGAGTGACCGTATGCAAGGCATCCCGGTCTAGATAGGGCCGCAACTGGCACACCAGGCGAACCTGGGCGAAGGCCCCCTAGTCACATTTACTATATGATCTTCTAAAGAAAGCTGTGAATCTAGGAGGACTCCCAAGTTGCGAGCCCTATCTACGGGGGGTAATAACTCACCCCCCCATAGAAAGAGATGGAATATTCTGAATATCCCGAGATGCCGGTACGCACAGCCACTCAGTCTTGTCAGGGTTGAGTCAAAGCCTGTTCCTCCCCATCCAGACCCGAACCGCCTCCAGGCAACGGGACATCACGTCGAGGGCATCACTGGGGTGGTTTGGGGTCGAAATGAAAAGCTGGGTATCATCAGCATACTGATGATACCAAACTCCAAAACCACGAATGATCTCACCCAGCGGCTTCATATAGATGTTGAACAGGAGAGGCGAGAGGACCGACTCCTGAGGAACTCCACAAGCGAGAGGCCTCGAGGTCGACCTCTGCCCCCCTGCCAACACCGACTGCGAACGTCCCAGGAGATAGGAGGAGAACCACTGAAGAACCGTGCCTCCCACTCCCAATCCCCTGAGATGCCGCAGCAGGATACCATGGTCGATGGTATCGAACGCCGCTGAGAGGTCTAATAGGACTAGGACAGAGGAATATCCCCTGTCCCGAGCCCTCCAGAGATCATTCACCAGAGCGACCAATGCCGTCTCCGTGTTGTACCCGGGCCTGAAGCCTGATTGGTACAGGTCTAGATAATCCGCTTCATCCAGAACCAGAGGGAGCTGATGCGCCACCACGCTCTCAACAACCTTCGCAAGAAAGCGAAGGTTGGAGACCGGATGAAAGTTATTTAACACTGTTGGGTCCAAGGCAGGCTTCTTGAGGAGAGGTCTCACCACCACCTCCTTCAAGACAGCGGGGAAACTACCCTCACTCAAAGATGCAGATATAACCACCTGGAACCAGCCTCATGTCCCCTCCCGGGCTGCATAAACCAGCCAGGAAGGGCATGGCTCCAATAAACACGTGGTGGAGCTCAGCCTCCCCATAATCCTGTCTACTTCCTCCAGAGTCACAGGATCGAACTCCTCCCAGATAACATTGACAAGACCACCCGTGTCCTGATTGTCAGACTCTGCCCAGTCGGAATCCAAACTGGTCCGAATCTGAGCTATTTTGTCCGACAGATGTTGACTAAACTCCTCGGCACGTCCCTGCAAGGGTTCCTCCGTCACATCCTGATTAAGGAGGGAGCGGGTCACCCTAAACAGGGCGGCCGGGCAATTATCTGCGGACGCGATAAGGGTAGCGAAGTGATTAGACCTCGCCACCCTTATCGCCGCGAGATAAGACCTAATATAGATTCTTAGTCGCAATCGGTCGGATTCAGATCGGCAGGATCTCCAACAGCTCTCTAGGCCCCGTCTCTGATGCTTCATCTCCCAGAGCTCCGCGGAAAACCATGGAGCCCGCTGGGATCTGCACCGGGTCAGGTGCCGCAAGGGTACAACTTGGTCAAGTGCCTCTGTGGCCATCCTTTCCCAGGCTTCCACTAAGGCATCCGCCGAGCTGTGAGCAGAGGAGGCAGGTGGGGACCCCAGCGCTGCCTGGAACCTCTCAGGGTCCATTAAGCACCTGGGGCGGTACCATCTAGTTGGTTCAACACACCCACGGTGAGGAGCGGCCAAATGGAAGACCAGCTGCAGGAGATGATGATCGGTCCATGACAGGGGCATAACAATTGGAGAGCCCCCACCAAGATCATCTAACCACCATCCGGATAGAAAAACCAAATCAAGGGTGTGGCCTCCCACATGAGTCGGTCCATGAATTACTTGCGTCAGGTCCATGGCCGTCATGGAAGCCATAAACTCCCGAGCTAACTCAGAGGATCCTCCCAGGGATGGTAGATTGAAGTCACCCAAAACCATAAGTTTTGGGAACTCAATCACCGGCCCCGAGAGAGTATCGAGAAGCTCAGGCAGGGCTGCTGCTGCGTGACTAGGCGAAAGATACACCAGCAGCAAGCCCAACTGCGCCCTAGGACCACATCTCAGGAGGAGAGACTCACACCCAACTATCTGAAGAATGGTGGCCTCCTGCGGACACAAGGTCCATGAAATAAATCAAAGGCTACTATGATTATTACCTATAATATATTCAGAGAGTCTAGATACTGGTTTGAAATAAAAAAAAGAAAGATTGATTGTACTGTTCCATGAGGATGGAACAGAGAAACAGGCTTCATCTCAATCCTGCCAAGACTGAGTGGCTGTGCATACCGGCATCTTGGACTAACCAGTCTATTCCACCTTTAATGATGGGGGGTGAGGTGTTACCCCCCCATCGATAGGGCTCGCAACTTGGGCGTCCTCCTGGATTCACGGCTCAGTTTTGAAGACCTTATAGGAGCCGTGACCAGGGGGGCCTTTTCCCAGGTTCACCTGGTGCGCCAGTTGCGGCCCTACCTGGACCGAGATGCCCTGCGCACAGTCACTCATGCACTCGTGACCTCCCGATTGGACTACTGCAATGCTCTCTACATGGGGCTGCCCTTGGGGAACACCCGGAGGCTTCAGCTGGTGCAGAATGCAGCCGCGCGAGTTGTGATGGGGGTTTCCTGATAATCCAATGTAACACCTCTGTTCCACGAACTGCATTGGCTTCCGGTTGCCCTCCGGGTGAGATTCAAGGTGCTGGTGATGACCTATAAAGCCCTAAATGGCTTGGGTCTGGGATATCTGAGGGAACACCTGCTGCCGGCATCAAGCTCCCTTCGTCCTGTGCGCTCCCACAGGAGGGTCTTCTCAGGGTACCGCCGGTAAAAGATTGCCAGCGGACAATACCCAGGGGGAGGGCCTTCTCTGTGGGTGCGCCTGCCCTTTGGAATCAGCTGCCTGTAGAGCTTAGGACTGCCCCTGACCTTCGTGCATTCCGCCGGGACCTGAAGACCTGGCTCTTTGAGCTCTCTGGCCTGGTCTGAGCATATTAATTCAGATTTTAACTGTTTTTTAACTGGGGTTTTATTGCAAGGTTTATATAATCTTTTAAATTGATTTTAAGTTTTGTAATTGTTGTATTGTTTTTTTTAAAAAAACCTTGTGAACCGCCCTGAGTCCTACGGGAGAAGGGCGGTATATAAATTGAATAAATAAATAAAATAAATAAACTTCTGAATGTTTTTTCATAAGATCTGGCTAACATATTGATCCTGCTCAGAGGACTAAATTGTACCTTTAGTAGATCAGATATGAAGGTTCACCAAATAAATATTTTTAAAAATAAAATAAAATGGAGGTTTAAAGATGGCAATATGAAGAGTTGAACTATATTATAGTATCTGTCCAGAACAATTTTTGATGCAGTTATCATATTTGATCTTTCTACAGCACATACTATTTACTTTATGTGTAATAAAATCTAATAAAATAGTCAAAGTGGTAAAATGGATTTCACACTTTATGTAATTAAATTAAATTAAACTCCCAGTCATAAGACTGAGGGTGGCAAACAGAAAACCAGTGATTCTCAGGCTAGGCAAAATTGTTATGTAAACAGGAACAGAACGGAATGATTTTTTTAAAAAAAAAGACACTGTGATTTAAACTCTGGAGCAGATACAGAAATAGGGTTGGATTTATGCGGGTTTGCAGGAGACTGATCTTTGTGCACATAATTTCTATCTCACATCCAAGAAAGTAAGTATGTGGTTTTATCCCCTTTGTAAGTGAGTCCTTCAATATGGGATTAAATGTCTACAGACTTGAGATTTATTGCCTTTTGTTGGTAAGAAGCTTGTCAGCAGCCACCCATAATTTACAGGGGGGAAAATCGTCATATGAATGAAGCATCAAAAAGTATCAGCAGATGATGGCCCAAAGGCTCATTCTATTTCATAAAGGTTCTCCTCTGAGGCTAGTTTGATTCAATCTGATTCAATATCTGTCTTTAATTTTTACCGTACTCCTTTATTCTGGACATTCTGAAAAACAAAAAGTTGTATCAACTAATTCCCCTCACTGTTATCAAGGCTTAGCTATGATTCACTTTACTATGGCTTATTTAATAAGCCATAATAGTTCATACTTGTTAAACCACAATGTGGCTTTCTTCTCTGCAATGTAGTGCGATGCAAGAACACAAACATTATAGTCTGCAAACCATCATTTATGTCTTAATGCAATGTGTTATGACATGCAATTGTGACTTATTTCACAAGTTATTGTGGTTTTCTGCAATATGTGACAGCACTCTCATAAGAACCTTGGCTGATCATGTTGAGAAAATAAAAAGTTGAAGAGCCTATTATAGCAGCGATTGTATTGCTTGTGAAAATCTTGGGCCCAAATGCCTTGTTTAATGTGAAAGCAAATAATTGCCTCTTTCATGCATTTTTAAAAATGTATAATGCCTACTGGAACATTTTTTTTTATTCACATACATTTAATGGCTCTAATCACATATCAGATTCCTACTGCAGGCTTCCACAGCCAGAGACAGAGGATTGTAGGCTCCATAGCCAGTTTAGAACCCAGCAGAATCAATATAGCAAATATATTAATAGCAGATAAAGAACACTGGCAAGTTAATGGTTTCTCAACTTCTTCCTTCAAAGTCAATGGGGCACATGGTCTCATAATGGGGCAAATGTTGCAAATGGTGATCAGGTGACCATGGGATACTGCAACTGCATGGAATTCACCTAACTGGGCCTGCCACAATTGCTGTTGTTAGTGCAATCACATGATTTTGGGCTTTATGACTACATTACTTAGCAATCACCTTTATTAAGTGAGGATTAACTGTATTCACAATTGACAGAGACAAAGGTGGTAAGTCTGCCTTCATTTTCCTCTCCTGTACAATTATTACATGAAACATTACATTAATAATACATTATTATTACTAAATCTCCTAGGTATTGTTCAGTGCAATATATAATTCTTGTTTCATTGTCCTAACTGATCAGTACTAACTTTAAAGGCATCCTCAGCATCAAAATTATTTTCTGCTAATGCAGAAGACTGGTGTTTCCAGGGCAGTCATTATCTATAGAGGA
Organism: Vipera ursinii; assembly: GCF_947247035.1. Classification (NCBI taxonomy): domain Eukaryota; kingdom Metazoa; phylum Chordata; class Lepidosauria; order Squamata; family Viperidae; genus Vipera; species Vipera ursinii. The sequence continues at coordinate 263,833,013 of NC_139512.1, read as the reverse complement.
TTGATGTCCCAGATGTGTAGTTACTTAGCTGTTCTCCTCTATTAATTTTTAAGCTGGTTGTTCTGATGATATTTCAACAATCATTTACTAATTAATTTACTTCCAATGCCATTGGAAGCGAATGGCCCCATTAAAACAATGCTAGTATTGTGTTCATTTTTTTATTTTTTCTGTTGGTTTGGCTCTTGGTTTATCTTAAGTTGGGAGGAAATGGGGAATAAAAGCCCACCTCTCACCACATATAATAATAGCTGAAATAGCTTTTGATTGCAAATTGCGTTTTGAATGATTTTGTTGTTTGCATTTTTTTTTAAAGTGTAATCATAGCACCCTCAACTGATTTATTATATTGAAATAGTATAGGGTCACAATATGTTGAAACAAATGGAATTGCTTTGAACAATAGCAATAGAATTGTTCTATTTTAACCGTTCAATTTTTAAAAAAAGTATGCAGAGAAAGCTTCAACAACGTCAGCAACGTTTTAAGGGATACTTGATGGGCAAAATGATGCAAATGGAGACCAGGCCATTCAGAAAGCAGATTGCATTTATGAAGGAAATAAGAGCTCAACAGGCTAAATTGGACATTTGGAAAGACGAACAGAAAGATGAAGCAAAAGCTGAAAAGAAAACAAAATTAATAAGATAAAACGAGAAAGCAAAAGAAATGAGATATGGAGGTTTACTAACCGTTTATTCTGAATCATATTCCCTTGGTTTTTTCCCCCATTCTCAGCAAAGCACCAGGAAGGAAAATTCTGCATGGAAACTAACAAAAAAGATTAAAGAATTATCCTTTCAACTACTGTTGTGTGATCATTTTGCTTTTGGTGACTGTATCCCATAGTCTCCTTTCAGTGAATCAATAAACTAACGAAGACTTTGAAGACACCTTTTAAATATAGTTGATTCCTTACTTGTAACAAAAGTTTTAACAGATTGCAATAGGGTAGAAAGTCCTCTCCACTCTTTACAGGTAGTTCTCAACTTATAGCCATTTGTTTAATGACTGTTTGAAGTTACAATGACACTGGAAAAAGCAACTTAAAACCAGTCATGGCACTTAAAACCATCACAGCATTTCCACGGTCACTTGATTCAAATTCTGGCACTTGGCAACTAGCATGTAGTTACAACAGTTGCAGTATGCTGCGGTCATGTGATCACCCTTTGTGACTTTCCCAGGCAACTTCTGACAAGCAAAATCAATGGGGGAAGCTGGATTTGCTTGAAAACTGCATGATTCATTTAACAACTATGGCAAAAAAAAGCTTGCAAAATCAAGTGTGATTTACTTAACAACCGCCTTGCTTAGCAAAGGAAATTCTTGTCCCAGGTATGGTTGTAAGTCAAAGACTACCTGTATATCAATTAGGACTCTTTTAAGTCTTAGACACACCACTTGTCAGCCTGGAGGGCCTCACAAGATATTACCAACTGCTCTTCAATAAAGCCATCCAATATAAAAGAATGAACAGTATAAAAACGCATTGCACTGTTTATAACTGATTATGGACATAAGTGCTCAGCCATTTTTATATCTAGGCAATTTACCCCAATGATGCTGGATATCTTTAACAAGGAAATTTTAAAAAAGAGATATGGAAACAAGCATTCTCAGAAAAAAATCAGTACAATTATCTCTGTAGGACTACAGCCGTTTCATTTCCAAACATTGGGCACCCAAACCCATAGGTTGAAAATTTTAGAGAAAAAAACATCAGCAAAACTTACTTGATCTATCACATAGAAAAACAAACAGGCAGTAGCTGAGGATAAATCTGCTTTGAAGAATTAAATAAGAATAGAAAAGGCTGCAATATTCCATCACTGTTTTATCTACCTCAGTGCTACAGCAATTGCCTTAACCTAGCATTTCTATAGGTATATGGCACCACAGCCTTTATCATCCTAGGTTGGCTGGGGATGATCAGACTATGGATTTGGTCAGCACTGAAAGCTCTAGGATTTCAGACTGGAGATTTCTCAGGCTCTGCCTCAGCTTACCAATTATGATTTTCCCCTTTGCCAACAATATTTATTTATTTAATTTATTTAATCCCATTTATATCCCGCCCTTCTCCGAAGACTCAGGGCGGCTTACAATTTTAAGCACAAACCAATGTGCTTAGCAATAGCCTTCATTCTATGTATATGCCTGCTTATTAGGGCTTTCGTCCCCCCCCCCAAGCGGCATTTTACAAAGTCAGCTTATTGCCCCCAATAATCTGGGTCCTCATTTTACCTACCTCAGAAGGATGGAAGGCTGAGTCAACCTTGAGCCTGGTGGGATGCGAACCTGCACTAATTGCAGGCAGCTGGTGTTACTTAAGGAGGCATTAGCCCACTGCTCCACCAAGGCTCTTTAGATTCTTCCAAGCTTATCTTAGTGATTTGTTCTGTCTCTGTCTGGTTTATGAAATAAAAATACATTTAAACAAACAATATGGGACCTTACTGCTTATCTACTCTCTGTTTATATGGAAGAAACACACAAGGGAACCACTTTATGGGAAATCACAGTAATCAAGGAGTTTTTATAAGTTGCTTTTGTAGTCAAGGTTCAGCTGTGGTGTCCACGTCCATTTTCAAAAAACTAGACCAACAATGTTCAAAATTTAGCAGAAAATTAAGGGACTTTTTCCTGTACTCATAATGCAAAGTTCCAAGAACTGAGTCATCAATCCAGGGATCTATTCTGAGAAAGAGAAATGGGACCTCAACATGAACTGCTGCTACAGAACCAGCTAATAAAATGTAACAAGTTACAATCCAAATTATTTAGGATACTTAAATTTTCACTTCCAATGATCCCAAACATCATTCCTAAGATTTCTTTGAATACTCTGAGGGAAGGCAGACTTGGTCCTTGAAATGGAGAACAAATTATTAGGGGAAGAATTTCTGAAAAGATTACTCATTCCTAGAAACTCAAAATAACCAGGCCTGGTTTGGTTTGATATAAGCTGTGGTACAAAGAAGCTGATCAACTTTCAAGATTCTATTATTTTATAGCCTCAATAATAAACAGTCCATCATCTGAAATCCCTGCTCTTCCTGTTTCTTGGCTTTATCTACCTTGAAGGGACCTTTATCTGTAGCCTTCGGAGCTCAAGTGATACTAGAATACCAAGAAATCCAAAACTAACAGAAGAATTCTCATTTGAAACCATCTTGTGAAAGATCTCAGAAGGTGGGAGAAGCCAGGGAAAGATTAGAGAAGAATGAAAATCTCCAAAGGTTAAGACAGAGCCAGCATTCTTATTCTTGTCTTTACCGAATCAGAAGCAGCATAAATGTCCAACTCTCTGAAGGATAAAGTGTGTTTGTACTTTCAACATATGCTTTGTGTTTGCATGGGAAATGTCAGCAAGCATCTGGAGCAGGTATGTGACATTAATTTTGACATACTGAGCGCTGTCAGTGAAAGAAATAAAGGTTTATCTTGCTTTTCTAGAAAAGGTAGAAAATGTATTGTGTGATTATTAATTTTTTTTACAACCATAACAACAGAATGTGCACACATCAAAAAGTCACGAGCAGTACAAAGTAGGTCTCTGTGAAGAAAAGAAAATCTATCAGGAGCTTCCAATTGGACTGATGAATTGAGAAAGAAGTGAAATATTTTCTCTCTGGGAATAGGTATTTCTTCATGAATTTGAGAAGCGTGGAGATTATTCTTCTCTTCTCTTGGTTCTTTATACCTAAATCATGTCATCGTATGGTATTTGTTCCTATTAACTCTTTCTGAGTGCAGTGCAGCAAATTACCTACAAAATTTGCACGACTCGAAATAATTCATAGTGTTAAGGGTTTTTTTTAAAGTAAGAAATGCTGACTTCAGGCACTGATTTAGAACTGCGCTGTGACAGAAAAAGATGTTTTTGTTGTTGCTGTCATGAATATTATTTCCATAGCTAAACACTCCTCTTGAAATAAAACACTACAGTTTGCAGTTTTTTTAACGACAAGGTACTATTGCCATATGACGAAGCTCCCAATGCAAACATCTTTGAAGATGACTGCAAATACAGCCCATTCTGCCCAATTCATTTCATTTGGAGGTGTCATCCGACCATTACTAACAAGTCTCAGGATGATTCTAGATCCCACCAAGAAACAAGTTTTCCTGAAAAAAGTGAAGACCAGCTGATTTGAGCCCTACAAAACATACATTGAGAACTACACATTAGAGTGTGGTGCGAAAATTGGGAAAGCATTTTGAATTAGGCATTTTTTTGGAATAAGAGAACCAAACACAGCTCACAATCCCTTTACACAAAATCGATTTCTGATTACTGCACGCTTTCTTTATCTCAGTGGTTCAATGGGATCATTTGTTGCTACTATACTTACTAACAATCAAATTCCTTGCTGATTTCCTAAGAATCACCCAGATCTCTGTCAACAGAATAAATAGCAACCAATAGATTTACCGTTTACTGGCCTTGTTCTAGAGTAGTTTGGCAGTTTGAAACATAGAATGGATCCCACTTGACAAAAAGCGTCCATGAAAGAGACCTAAAACAAGATGGATCAAGAACATCAGCAAGAATTGCGGGCCCAATTGGCAAAAGAAGGCTCAGGACTATTTTGGTTGGAAACATGCAGAAGAGTGGATAGACAATGGCTAAAATGATGGTGATGATGATGACAACATAATTGTTCTCAAAAACAAGTGTAGCACAAGTAAAGAACTTTTATAAAGTAACGGGTAATTGTTAATGAGAAGGAAGGACTCACTGGAGAAGAGCCTAATGCTGGGAAAGTTTGAGGGCAAGAGAAGAACGGGACAACAGAGAATGAGGTGGCTGGATGGAGTCACTGAAGCAGTAGGCGTGAGCCTAAATGGACTCCAAAAGATGGTAGAGGACAGGAAGGCCTGGAGAATGTTGTCCATGGAGTCGCAATGGGTCGGACACGACTTCGCAACTAACAACAACAATTGTTAATTGATTAAGTATGCCTAATATTGCAGTTTGTTTATTATTATTATTAATTATTTATTAAATTTATATACCGCCCTTCTCCCGAAGGTCTCAGGGCGGTGAACAGGGCACATATAAATAGAAAATACAAAAATTAAAAGAGAATTAAATAATCGCCCAGATAAAACAATAACAATATAAAAACCCATTAAAAAACCCTAATATCCCCCATCAGGCCAGGCCAGCTTGTTCAAATAAATGGGTCTTCAGACCGCGCCGGAAGGAGCGAAGGTCCGGTGCCGTCCGGAGCTCAACTGGCAGTTGGTTCCATAAAGCCGGAGCGCCCACAGAGAAGGCCCTCCCCCTGGGGGCCTCCCTTTATTAATATTACAAACAATCCAAGGTGGTAAACAAATCCAGCCCATCTTCCTCCTCCTATTTTCCCTACAAAAACAACCTTGTGAAATGGGTTGAATTGAGAAAGTGACTAGCTCAAAGTCACCCAGCTGGCTTTCATAGCTAAGGGAGGACTTGAACTCACAGCTTCTCACTTTATAGCCTGATGCCTTAACCACTGGACCAAACTGGCTCTATTTGTTGCTTGGTTATCTTGGCTTGTTTGTATATTTTGTAGTTTTCGTAGCCACTTGGGGGTTAATTTTAGAAGTTTTAATAAAACAAACAAGAAAAAAAGCTCCTCCAAATTATAGTGTCCTTTGTTTGATCAGTAAACAAGACACAACATTTTCAGGCCTCCTGGCTCATTATAGAGATTAATCAAGAGGGAACAAGCCTGTTGTGATCACAGTCATCCCACTGTTGTTAATTTTTACATGAACAGGCTAAAAATCTGTGGTGCTGTTTTATTGGCCGACCTCCTGCTAGCACAATTCTGAAAATGCTTTTGATTACTTCATTTGTTTTGCTGCTGGCTAAATATTTTAGGTTTGGTAATCCAAATACATTTGGGGCAGGCAGGTAGAGATATATATGCTATTTGCCATAAGTTTAAGAGAGCAAAAATGTATAAAGTCAGCAGAGATAGATTATATATCTACTTCTAAAATCAATTACTATCGGAATAGCAAAACTATTTTAAATGTATTTCCCTCCAGTAAAGAGTCTAAAATGATTTTATTTTTTTTAAAAAAACTAATTAAACTGATTAAACAATATAATATAGAAGCAAAAGAACCATAGCCAGCACGGATCTGTTAAAAAGCTTTGCTCCAGCATCCAAACATACAATATTAATATGTTGAAAGGCTTCAGAGAGTAGATAGAAGATAACCAGTTGGTGTCAGGCTAGGGAAAAGCATTCAAAACCGAAGCACCAGCTGTTTGCCACACTCAGTCTGGGAGTGACAGAAAAGAGTGTTTTAGGATAGGGTTTCTCAAGTGCAGTTCAAAGTCCCCTGAAATCCCACAAGTCCCTCTCAAGGACCGACAAAATCAAAACTATTTCCTGGCCTATGTTGAAAAAAAATTAAATATTAATATCCCTTCAAACAGTTGTGATAGGGGGGTAGCAGGAGAAGATGTGTCATTTTTTAATTTTTAATATAGTAAATATTAATAAATATAACTAAAAAAAAAGCCCTTTGGGATCCTCCATAACTTTTAAAACTGGGATGAGAATCTGGGGGAAAAATATTTAAGAGAAGCTGTCTTAGGATATAGATAGGAGCATATGGGAGAAAGCATACACAGTGGTAGTTGGCTAAGAAGAGCTTTATGCCTTGAACTGGGGGGAAAAAAAAGGTAACTTCAAAAAGAGCCTTGGTGGAGCAGTGGGCTAATGCCTCCTTAAGTAACACCAGCTGCCTGCAATTAGTGCAGGTTCGCATCCCACCAGGCTCAAGGTTGACTCAGCCTTCCATCCTTCCGAGGTAGGTAAAATGAGGACCCAGATTGTTGGGGGCAATTAAGCTGACTTTGTAATAATGCCGCTGGGGGGGGGGCGAAAGCCCTAATAAGCAGGCATATACATAGAATGAAGGCTATTGCTAAGCACATTGGTTTGTGCTTAAATTGTAAGCTGCCCTGAGTCTTCGGAGAAGGGCGGGATATAAATGGGATTAAAATAAAATTAAAATTAAAAAAAAGATTATGTCATTCTGATGTCATGCAATTCTAATGCTCCATTCAAGTCAGTATGCATAAATGGGATGTACTTTTTTTTTCCAGAGTTCACGGCTGATGACCAGCAGTTTCTTGTTTCATGTATTATTTTTGAGCTACCTTAAGAGAATCAGAAACTCAGTACTGTAAATGTCAGGTAACTTACTGCTGAGGAATTTTAAAACCAAAACACCAGAACATAGGCTGTGCCTCTAATTCCATCTGCTACTCACCCTCCTCGTCCTTCCTTTCCTAGACTGGAGCTATAGCGCTTCATTAGATTTTTAATAGTGTTGATTTGTTGACAGCCCTAAATATAAGAAGTCGTAGCAATTTTCTTCCTTGTGGTGCCAAAGAAAATACTGAAACCCTGCCAGGACAGTCTTCAGTGATGCCACACTGAAGCGATGTGGGAGGTGAGGCGTCACAAATGTCTACTTGTGTGGAGTGATTTCAAGTTCTTTCTTATAAGGTCTCTCTAGAGGTCTCAAGCAAATATCACTCTGCATAGGAACTTGCATAATTAACTGAACCAAATTGGAAATGTTGAACTCTTATGAACAAACTTTTTGAAAAGTCAACCCTACTTAGAGATATATTAATGCTCTTTGTCTTCCTATCAGAAAAGGTCATTAAAGCGAGTGCCTAGAGCAGGGCTTTTCAACCAGTGGTATGGGTATCACCTGTGGTACATTGGCACCTGGCTGGTGGTACACGACCATCCTAGGAAAGTGGTAGCAGAGGAGGGGAATCAGCTGAACCAGTGGCAGCACCGCACAAGCCTGAGCGAGAGAAGGCTGGAGCTGCAGGGCTGTCAGGGCTCAGTGGAAGCGCCAGGATCAGCGCTAGGCCCCAGCTGGAACTTGGTGCTGATACTGGCACTTCTGAGCCCAGAAGAAACACCAATCAGGTGGAATGTTGTAGCATCTCCAGGGTCTTGCGATTTACATTCAGATGCTTGGCAACTGATTCACATTTATGACGGTCGCAGTGTCCCAGGGTCATGTGAAGTGACCAAAACCTGCTGCAACTATCCAGCAGACGGGGAGAATAAAAACCAAAACCCCACACCCCACCCCCGCTGCCAATCCTCAACAGAAATGCTTACAACAGTGAAAACCTCGGACAGGAGGAAGAGTGCCGCCGGGCGGGCAGGCAGGTGTCTTGCTCGGCTGTGGCTTGGGGGGCACTTTTTCCAGTGGCATTGTAACTTCAAACAGTCACTAGGCAAACTGTTGTAAGTCGAGGACTACCTGTACTTCATCACTTTTTTCCTTTTTTTTTTTTGATCATCAAGTTTTTGACACCTTGCTAGGCGACTGGTGGTACTCCGATGTTGCCATATCCTAAAAGTGGTACAATGGGTGAAAAGGTTGAAAAGCCCTGGCCTAGAGAGCCATCCAGGTGTTGTAACTGGTATTGGTGGCTAGTATTTGGGACAAGAAGTATTAAATTAATTTGATTCATATTCTCAAATGTAGTATTATAAGTATAGCTGAACCCAAAGTTATTGTTTGTTTTGATGATTATTCCAAGACTTAGGAGATTGCCCTCTCTATATATTATTACATGTAGCAATAAATAAATCAGCCATTGCTTCTAACCATTCACCGACAGCAGCATCATATAAAAATAAAATGTCTATGAAACTAAGTAAAGGGTGTGTTTACATACAGATTACCTCTCCTCACTTATTTGTCATTGAAACACACTAGAATTTATAGGCTGCTATTTGGTCACCTGCCATCTTTCCAAGCTGGTGTCCTCTCCCCAACACAAATGAAGGATGAGTGCTGTCAACGTGTGGTCTCAGAAAAAGATCCCAAGTACCCATGCAAATGAGTTTGTTTGATTGCCAAGGATAACCCCTTCTCTTTATTTAAGTTTAAATTAGTTAAAAATTCAAATGCACATCCCTGAAGAAAGTGTCTTTCAAATTCTCAGATTCCCAGCTTTAGTTTAGAGAATAAACTAAGACTTTGAATTGTATTGAAAGTCTATTTGCAATCAGTGTTATGTAAAATTGGCAGCTGTTATTTGTTTTGTACTTAATTGCAGCTTCTGAGTAATCTTCAGAGGCAGCTCCATGTAAAGCACATGACAGTAGTCAAGGATAAGACAATGGTGGTGGTGGGGGTTTGGTATTGAGAACTGTTGTCAGAGCATCATGGTCCAGGAAGGCTATAAATGATGCAATTGAAACAGGGAATTTTATCACTCTTCACGTTTCCTTTTCTTTCCCATCCTTAAGCAAAAACAAAAGACACTCCAAGATTTTAGTTACCTTATCATGTTTTATTCTTTCGGGGGGGGTGTCATTTGGGGAGTTTAAGGATAAAAAATAAAACTGAGACATAAAGTGCTCCCATTCTTAAGCCCCTTAAAGCTCTGGAAAATATCCAAATGTCAATTTTAAAAATTGTAATTTTCAAGTCACTTTTTAAGGTTTTAATAGTGGAATGGAAGTGGTCTTACTTTTTTTCTCTACTATTAGTTTCCCCGCTCTTGTTTTCACCAGAAACCAAACATGATAATTCCAGCCACAATTCTCACAGTTACATTCATCTGTCAACCAATGGAAGCTTAGAAGTTTGAGCTTTTCCTCTCAATATTTATGATCCTCTCAAAAGTGACCCACCCATCGTAGGGGAAAGTTATGAAGTTTTTACTGAGACCATATGTTGTAGAAGGGTAGGGCTTTACTTTTTGCTCCCTGAAACTTTCTTCAAAAAAAGTTTGCTCATTTACTCTTAATAGCCAGAACTGCAATTCCAGCTGACATTTATGCCAATTTATCACTCTTTTTTTTTCTTCAAGAAGTGGGAGAAGCATCAGCTCCAAAAAGCACTTATTTTCAACTTTTAACTGTCAGAGGAAAATTCCTCCTGCAAATTGATGGATTAGTGACCTCTGCCATCCTTCTAATCTTTACCATCTCATCTAGGCAAATACTGGTGTATTGACTTTGGATTGCTGCTTAAACTCTTTGGGTAATTAAGCATCACTCAGCAAGGTTTCATCAGTGATTTTAATTTGCTGGTGCTAACAGTTCAGCTCAGCATCTTATGTCATTGGAAGAAAAAAACATTTTTTTTAGTAGAGTGGCTCAGTGGGTTAGGACGCTGAGCTTGTCGATCAGAAGGTCGGCGGTTTGGTGGGCGAATCCCGAGTGCCGCATAACAGAGTGAGTGCCTGTTACTTGTCCCAGCTTCTGCCAACCTAACAGTTCGAAAGCACGTCAAAATGCAAGTAGAAAAATAGGGACCACTACGGTGGGAAGGTAACAGCATTCCGTGCACCTTTGGCATCTAGGCATGCCAGCCACATGACCACAGAGACGTCCTCGGACAAGCACTGGCTCTTTGGCTTTGAAACGGAGATGAGCACCAGCCCCTAGAGTCGGAAACGACTAGCACGCATGTGCGGGGGAACCTTTACCTTTACCTATAGATATATAGGTAAATTATTGATCTTTCATTGTGTTACAATTGGCCCTCTGTACAGCAATGTTATATTGTCATTGAGCCCTATTGGCCTGCTTCATGATAAATTGAAGACAGGCATATAGCAATAGCACTTAGACTTATATATATAGACTTATATACTGCTTCACAGTGCTTTTACAGCCCTCTCTAAGCGGTCTACAGAGTCAGCATATTGCCCCCAAGAATCTGGGTCTCATTTTACCAACTTTGGAAGGATGGAAGGCCGAGTCACCCTTGAGCCGGTGAGACTTGAACTGCCGGCAGCCGGCATTCAGCAAAAGTAGCCTGCATTCTAACCACTTCACCACCATGGCGCTATAACCTGTAAGATCTTACAATGGTATGTTAGAAAAATCTTGGGAGACAGGGGGAAGAAATGCTGCCCAGGGAACAGTCAGATAAGAGAGGACATAGCCTGCAGCTGCATAATGGGTAGAGAAAGAGGCTTAAAAGGGATCCTCCCTAACTTCTCAGGCTATAAAGGAGATTTCAGGAGATCTGTACTTTCAGACTTCCAGCAAACTTCTGTTGAAGTAGCCTTAATCAGGCATCGTGATAATTTTAATTTTAATTTTAGGTAAGTCCTTAACTTACGACCACAATTGAGTCCCAAATTTCTGTTGCTAAGTGAAATATATGTTAAGTGAATTTTGCCCCATTTTATGACCTTTATTGCCACAGTTGTTAAGTCAATCACTGCAGTTGTTAAGTTAATGACATGATTGTTAAGTGAATCTGGCTCCCCCCCATTGACTTTGCTGGTCAGAAGGTTGCAAAAGGTGCTCAGTGACCCTAGGACACTGCAAACCTCATAAATATGAGTCAGTTACCAAGTGTCTGAATTTTGATCACATGACCATGGGGATGCCACAACGGCTGCATGAAAAATAGTCATAAGGCACTATCTTCAGTGCCATTATAACTTCAAATGGCCACTGAAGGAACTATTGTAAGTAGAGGACTACATATATAAGTAGAGGACTACATATATTCTCCCCCCCCCACTTTAACCATGTATTTGTCTGAAATGTTCTAAAAGCTGAAACGTTTTGAAAACATGTTAAATAAACACCAGAATCTTCAAAACATCACACATAGTTTGCCTTCCTAGGCATAAAATAGAATTAAGAAGTTATATAAACAAGTAGAGAGCCTGGATCCCACTGCGGTTATGAACAAAGCTATTTACAAGGCACTGTTACAGACCTTTCGTTATCCAATTTTGCTTCCTAGCAGGATAAAGGAATATATCATCCCCAAATGAGCAATACCATAATTTAATCAGGAAATCTGGCTGAAATGATATAAAGTGCGAGGAGAGTTCAAATAATGTGCGACCAGCAGCAAATCCCTTTGATTAAATATCAGGACCAGATGTCATGTGGGAAATGAATTTAACCCTCAAAATGTTTCTTTAATAATGAAAAGGAGGTATGAGAGAGACAGCAAATGGGGACAGAATATTTAAAATCCATACAATGTGGTTTTTTTTAAAAAAGGTCAAGAAGCACATTTGTTTTTTATGGGAAAAGAGGATGGATCTGTTACACGCCTAGAGGACTTCTTATGAAACCAAAGGGCTAACTAATAAGAAACATAACTATTAGCTGATTGCAGGTCTGGCAGAATAGGCAGCAAGAGCAAGCTGAGTTTACAGGCTGACTATTAAATCAGGTAATTACATTGCTGAGTTACTAGAGGGGAATGTTAATGCGGACAAGATGGAACTTAAAAACTATTATTAATAATTTAGGATTCAGAAAAATTACATGGCAAACATGGTCACACTGAACTTGGTTCTCCTAAGGACATATCTTTTGTGAGACCAAACTGCTTTAGAGTGTATTGTTGTTACTGTTGTTGTGTACTGGGTTTCTTGCAAGCAGGAGGCGAGGCGAGACGAGAGAGTTCAAACAGGAACATTGCTTTATTGAATAACAGGAACTGAATTGGTAACCAAGGCTTCTACGCAGCTACTTATACTGCTGGCCACTAGGCAGCGGCCAATAGGTTTGAAGGAACCTATTCCCACCCTAGAGCCAACCAATGGTCATCCTGGAGACTGCCTGTCTGGGCAGCCTGCGACCGTTACACAGACTCCCTGATTAAGCAATCTCAAGCAGCATTCAAAGACACGTGGAACAGTTCAAGTAAATGGGCCCAATACATTACAACTGTATTAGAATTATGTTTAATCCAAGTATGGACAAAATGTGCTTCTAAGAGAGGCAGAAACATTTTTTGGCCTCAAGATTGCATTCTTTTGGAGTTAACTTGAAATGGGGAATACCAGCTGTTGATGGAGCCAAACATAATGTGGGAGGGTTCAAGTGGAAAGGATCAACCAGTGGTGGGATTCAAATACCTGAACAACCGGTTCTCTGCATGGTTGCAGGCCTGGGCCTCCGAGGCCTAGAATGGACTTCCAGAAGTGACATCCACACACTTCCTGTGGGCCATTCTAGGCCTGGGAGGCCTCCTCCAGGCCTCTGAGGCCTAGAATGGACTTCCAGAAGCAACATGGGTTCAGCTGGTTCTCCAAACTCAACAACGTTTAGCTACCGGTTCTCCTGAACAGGTGCGAACCGGCTGAATCCCATCACTGGGATCAACCCACACTCTTTCCACAGGGCAATAAGGAGGACTCTTTCTATTTCCAGTTCCTGCCATTTCCCTGAATATTTCCTCCTACTACCTTATGTCTGACCTATCTTCTCTACATACTATCCAGGAGAGATTGCGTCAGAGAATTGTGGGGCATTGGGAGGGAAGGATGATCTCATTAGGTGATTTCTATTCCCCAGAACTATATATGCACACCACATAACCATCTGTTTCCACTTCCACTGTTGCTGATGAAGCTTTCAAAATATCCTCAATTGTTAAGGGAAACTGAAGGAAACTTCTTTTTTAATTAATAGGAGTGGTTGATGGAGAAGCTTCTAAACCAGAGGATGAGCTTCTCCTCCTCACCCCAAATCTACAGGAAAATGAGAGACTGAATGTATGTAGAGAAAACCCTTTCTCAAGTGATAAGACCAAACTTTGATCAGTATTGATGGCTAGGTTATTCACAGCCCAGATTTTGATTGATGAAAGTTGTCTTAGTGGAGACTTTTTTTTTTTACAAAGCTATCTTTCAGCTCTGGCAAAAACGGATTTTATTTTTGTATTTATAAGATTTGTATGGAGTAATTCTGGATGGCTAGCAACAATTGAGCAAATAAAACTCTCCCTTTTTGTGACCCCATAATCCCTTAATTCAGGGTAAAGTTGGGGCAACTGGATGGAGCTGAGCATTTACTAGCCAGATGCCCTTCCTGACACTGCATGGATTTTGCCTAATTTTTTCTTTGTGCCCTAGGAGAGAAATATCTGCCTCTGCTTAAGATTGAAGTCTCAATCTTCCTAGTGGGAGGCAAGCATCTTTACCACTGGGCCACCATGCTATTCAGTAACAATTAAATAATTAACAAATGATAAAACAATGTTTAAAAATTTTCAAACCATCAAGGGCTTAACAATCCCATCCTAGTACCAAAACCTCAGCTCCCCTCCTGACCCAGTCCTTGAAAGAAAAGCCTGATCTTAATGGAGCATGAGGGCTCTCCTTGCTTCAGCCGAGACTTGTTCCACAACGTAGCTGCAGTCATACTTTATGTATTTCTGTCTTTTTTCTCCTGCATTACCAATATTGTTTGTTTTAAACAAACAATATTTTGTGCGAGTTGTTATAGGAGTCTCCCGATACTCCCGTGTAACACCTCTTCTTCGTGAGCTGCATTGGCTTCCGGTTGCCCTCCGGGTGAGATTCAAGGTGCTGGTAATGACCTATAAAGCTCTAAATGGCTTGGGTCCGGATTATCTAAGGGAATACCTGCTGCCGGCATCAACTTCCCATCGTCCTGTGCGCTCCCACAGGGAGGGCCTTCTTAGGGTACCACCGGTCAAGGAATGCCGGCGGGTTATTCCCAGGGGAAGGGCATTCTCTGTGGGCGCGCCGGCCCTTTGGAACCAACTTCCCACGGAGCTTAGGACTGCCCCCGACCTTCGCTCATTTCGCAGGGACCTGAAAACCTGGTTTTTTGAGCTGTCTGGCCCAGACTGAGGGGTTTTAATTATTTATTAATGGGGTTTTAGTTTAAATTCAGGGACTTAATTTAATCTTAGTTTTAACTGATTTTAACTTTGTATGTTATGTATTTTTAATTTTTCCCTGTAAACTGCCCTGAGTCCTGCGGGAATAGGGCGGTATATAAATTTAAATAATAAATAAATAAATAAATAAATAAATAAATAAATAAATAAATAAATAAATAAATAAATAAATAAATAATGAGGCCAAAATACACCACGGTGGCATGTGGTGTGGGAACAAGCACTTAAGTATGTATGCTTGCAGCTTAGTGTCAAAATGTTGGTGCATCATGAGTATGTCCTTGTATGCGCTGAGTTGCATGGGAAAAATCTGCAGGTTAACTAGATGGCAGCCCTGATCTTACGGTTGTAAATCACCAGAAATCAAGCTTGACTTGAAGAAGATTTTGCTTTTAATGAGCCCTATGGCTTTAACATTCCATATTAATTGTATAGCACCTAATACAGTGGTTCTTAAACTGCTTGACCCTTTTCCCAGGTTTGAATAAGGTGATTATCCCACCAAAGGAAGTCTGCTGTTTTCTTGGAATGACAGTCCTAAACCAGATTTCAAATAAGCAATTGCCACTTGCTCTATTACGACCAGGAAATGCCCAAATAATCTTCTTTGAGAACCACTGACCTAGTTCCTTAAGTTCCTGATAAATATATCTTATGTCCTAAGAGCTAGAACAGAATTAAAGAGACATGTGAAGGATGTTCTGTGTGGACGGGATTTCACAATAATCGATATTAATACCCAGAATTATAACTATAACTACATGTGTTCTATGATACCACCAGTAATATAATAGTAGAATTGGCAGCTCCACCTGCTTAATCTTATCAGACTCAAGGTTTAATTTAATGAGTAAAATTCAAGAATTTCACTTCTGACATGGAGACTGATAGTGTAAATATAACCTTCAAAAATGAGAGGATAGGGAGGAGGAATCCAATCTTTTTTAAAAACCTTTTAAAACTCTTTTAGAAAGACCCTTAGCAAGGGTATCTTTAATTTTGTTGAGAAGACAACAAAAGTCTAATTAGATTGCCATCTAGTGGAACTTTTGCACTTGAAAGACAGAGTACTCCATGTGGCTGCTCTGTTGTTTTTTTCCTTATCAGGAGCAGGAACAGCTTAATTTTTCAATGCACTTAATATTTGTGCTAGCTATCAATATTTTGCAAAAAATTTCTTGAGGTCTCCAAATTTGCCCATTTTAATACTTGCGGACTTCAACTCCCAGAATTACCCAGCCAGTCATGATTGGCTTGGGAATTCTGGGAGTTAAAGTCCACAAGTCTTAAAGTGGCGAAGATTGGAGACCCCTGTTTTAATGCATTGGGAGGATTTTTCCAGTTCCATCTTAAGAGACACTCTCAGCAGTGTTTTAAATATTAAATCAGAGGGACCCCATCTACAGCTCCAGGATCAATGGGAGCTCTAAATGCCTGGGTGGAAGGTTCCAGAATCTCTCCAAACATTGTCCCCAAATGTTCAAAGAGGAAAGTTATAAATGTATGAGTAATTGAAAAAAATCTGTTAGTAGTTAATTAATATTGACTTTTTTCTTTTAGACCCTGGCCTATACTCTTTTGAGGTATAATCTCCAGTACCCAATTGAAAAGCCAAGGGACTCTTAGCTTGGGGGGGGAAATGTTTGTAGTTAATAATGCACGAATCCTTGTTAATTTGGATGGAACCAGTGAATCATTAAAAACAAAAACTGGACTAAACCATTTACCCAGAAATAGATCTATGTAGCAGTCTCTGCCAATTCTCAGAACTAAATTCTAAGCCCAACCTATAATGTGTGTAGGACTTGCTACTGTGGGAAGAATCCAGAGAAAGCAATATTTTGGGCAATATTAAAAAGGCAGAATATATTTCCCCGAAGGATTTTAAAAGCAGAAACCAACCCCCCCACGTCTTTCTGCCCCAAACAGAAATCATGTCTGCAGAAATGCAGATGTGATAATTTTGTCAGAAAGATTAGAGTCTGGAAGCTGGGATTAGAAAGAAAAATCCCTAGAAGCAACAATCCCTCAAACCAAAAAATCCAAAAGTCATCAGCCACAGCCCCAGGGAAGCAGGATATGACCTTTGGGACATAATAAGATTAACCCACCACCATCAGAATACCAGAAAGGCACATTCAGACTCAGGTCAAAGTTCATGCCATAGGAAAAACTCCGAACAAAAACTCAAGAAGGTATAAAAACCCACCACTCTGCTCCATGTGGTCAGTTTTTCCAGAACCATCTTTCTGTCTGGCTCTCCTCTTCAATAAACTACAACCTTCTTTCTAAAGCAGTCTCCATGTTGCTTATTCCCTGCTTGGACTGGACCCTGATGAAGATTTTTCATTCAACACTATCCATTGGGAAAGATATATATATATTTTTTAATACGAGGCTTGAAGATGGATTTTGTGTTTTGCACATGGCTCTTTCTACGGAGATTGCACTCAACAAGGCTTCCAGTCTCTCTAATCATAATAGTTGAATTGAATGTGGGACATTGCATTATCTGAAAAGCTCTCAGGGAAAATTAAATCAGCATTTAAGGCATTGGAAGCAGAATGGCTTCTGCTTTTGTAACGATATGCCCTCCTTTAGTTTTTATTCATACAAAAAGAGCTTCTTGTCATATAACAGCATCTGTAAGTAAATGTAAGACAAGAACTATGGTTGCTTCTCAGTGACTAGAAATGTAGATGTTGCTCTGACATTTTTCAGGAAGAATGATGAAAAGAAAATACATCACTGTATTATTTTATATTCATTTTTCATATATATTGCATTTTATTGTCATATCTAATTTACATTGCATTTATCTTTTGCATTTTTAACTAAAAACAAATACCAGTGGCTGATCTAATTTTCTTGGGGATGGAAAAAGAGAGAGGATGTTTCAATACCATACAATCAAAATGTTAATGTTGAAAAATCTCTCTTGTAAAGGCAACATTTTTTTTCTTCTTTTAGTAATGGTGAGGCGGGAAACAGGGCCTCGGTAGAAGTCAAATGCATACTGGAGAATGGTCTCCTTCAAATATTTTGTCTTTCAACTGTTGGGACCAAGGATACTATTTTGGGCAAAAGTCACATTTGGAGCTTTTAGAACATGTGGTGGATCACTCATAAGATGGATGCCTAGAAGTCTAAAGTATTCATGAAATACCTGCATGGGCATCAAAATACTTCATCAAAATGTGAGCTAACTTCCTTATGTGCCCTCTGGTGTACCAGTGGGATGTTTGAAGGCTCCAAAAGTCTTCTTATAGATCATTATGACATAATTTCTTTCTCATTTTGCATAATCTTGGTTATCCTGAACGGGATTAGCAACAGAACATGGATCTGTCTGTCTTTCTGTCTGTCTACCTGCCTGCCTGCCCACCTGCCTAAATGTCTAGCATAAATATTTGAGTTCTTTTTGCAATCAGAAAATATTATGAAAATATATACCCATAGGTTTTTACCTGAAATTGTATAAACATTTCCACCTTTTCAGTGCTTTTGGAAATAATGTCTCCATCATATTTATTTGTACACTTGACACTAAGTACTTGTGGCATGCATTTTTTCATGCTTCAGCAAGAATATGTTGAGAAAAGAAATCAAGTAAAAATTGATGCAATTATGACATTTATCTTCATTAGTTCCAACGTATCTACAAAATTTACTGCAAATTGCTTTAGCGCATAATCAATTGAGGCAAATCTATTGATGATGGAGGCTGATCATATTCCAAGGATATGTTGGCATAAATATTTGTAAGGCTTCTTTTCAGAAATAACAGTCTGACAGTCACTTGTAATTATTCTGCTTCCATATAAGAATGTTTTGAACAGACTGACCACAATCCCATAAGAACGGAACACCATTTAAACTTCAATTTATTTGGGAGACAATTTGCAGAAGCATCAAAATCATATGGGTATAAATATTCTTGGCTGAACTGTGTCCTTGTAAGATAGATTTATAGCACGGGATATGTAAATCACAAGCAGGTTTTGAGATTCCATTTTAGTATTATTTTTGTGGAAATGCATAGAATAAGTTTTGATATCTTTTGAATTCCCTATGGATCTTTATGAAAACGTTTGAGCTAAAATTACTAAATGGGTGGGTGGGGGGTTAGTTTAAATTTGGACTCTGTATTAACCATTCCATATCCCACGTCCCAATCCCAAATCAGAACACCCAGTTCTCCTACAACTATAGTTCATTTTGAAGTCACTTGCAGAAATGCTAACTGCTTACTCTTACTGCCATTTTCTGAATGGATGGCAAAACATTCTCTTAAAAAGAGTCATGAGTTCCACTAGATCAGAAGCACTTTTCCCGGCAGATAAAATAATACATAAGAAGTTGCTTTAATTTCATTCCCAATGAGGCATCTTGACAACAGGAAGTGCAGTTCTAAGTACAATATCTTAGCAGGTACATCCTTTACTGACTATGTCTCATGTCAGAAGTGAAGTAGGCACACACCAATGCCTGGATTTGTTTTTATTTTTATATTTTTATTCCACCTTTATTATTTTTATAAATAAGTGAAGGTGGTAAAATACCCAATAGTCTTTCCTCCTCCTATTTTCCCCATAATAACAACAAGCTTGTGAGTTGGGTTGGGTTGAGAGAGAGTGACTGGCACAAAGTCCCCCAGACAACTGAAGAACCCTGTCTCCTAGTTTCTAAGCCAGCATTCACTACACCAAACTGGTTCTCTGGATGCGGTTGACATAAGAATTCCAAGGCTGTTGGCCCAACCAGGAAAATGAAAAATCCCCAGAAGACAGTGACAAATCACTTCTATGTTCTTCTGAAGAAAGTTACATGGATGCAATCATGAAGAGTCAAATGCAAATAAAAACGATAAACTCCAGGATATAAGAAAAAAATCTTCTTTATTGCTGAGCTTTCATCAACAAGCTGTTGACATCATCAGATGTTATCATCATGCTCTGATGATGTCAACAGCTTGTTGACGAAAGCTCAGCAATAAAGAAGAATTTTTTCTTATATCCCGGAGTTCATCATTTTTACTGATTTCAAATGTCTACACCTGGGATTCAAGGAAGTTGAGGACTCAGTGTAAAACATATTTTACTCCATTTTCAGATTGTTCTGTTTTGACCAGGTATAATTCTTGAGAAGGAAATTGAGCCTGCGTTTGTGTCAGTGATGGCAGGGAGTAGAATTCCATCATGCTTATTTTTCCTCCCAGCTGTGAATATTAGGCTTCATGCCAAGGAATGTGCAAAGTTTGGGAAGAAGGGATAGAAGGGGAACTAGCCCCCAGCATTATGTAAAAAAGGTTATCCATGCAATTTATGTTTATTATCTGAATAAAAAGGAAGAGTTTTCTCAGTTCAGTTTGACTTCTGATTACTATGTTGTATTCTTGGTTGAATGAGGAAGGTTGATTGCAAATACCTTCTGTGATTTGCTTTCCAACTATCCTGCCTAGCCTAAATTCCTGTAATTTCTTAGAGGCCTCCCATCTAATTGCTAACCAGATCTTGTCTTTATTATTACTATTAGGGAACAGCCAAGATTAGTGAGTACTGCTACTTAGCTAGGCAGAATCAAGATGTAGAGAAGCAATAACCATGTAGGGGATCATTTATATAATAGCTTGCTAAATTAAAACAATAATCAGAAACATCAGAAAAACAGAACAAATTATAAATTCAAACCAACTAGCATTATTTGTCCAATGTATTAGTATCTGCAAAAATAATAAAGCACTATAGCCCATTATAACTAGAATGTATGATTTTTTTTAACAGAATAAGAAACAATATGTCACGAAGGGTAAATAATCACCAGATTTTCTTACAATTATCAGTTAGCCTAACCGTCAAAGTTATTATTTTCTTTACTTGTTAACGTCTCTCCCCTCCAGTTAAAGAATGGAAATCTTTTTTCTTCTTCTTCTGATTATCTTCTGTTATCTTGGCTGCAGATGGCAGCAAATACATATTGTCACCCCAGATGCCTTCACACAGGTGAAATAATGCAATACATTTCTCTGCCCACTTTTAAATGTGTACATACATCAAAATCAGTGGAATTTACTTGTAAATAATAAGCACATATAGGATGTCTCTGTATAGGCAGAATGTTGTGATGTATTGCTGATTGAGGACATTTTTGTGATGGCTTTTAAAGAGGATGCTTAATATTGTTTTTGTTTTTTTAAAGAGAACAGCTGTTCTAGATCTCAAGATGTAATTGTGATTTGATATTTCCAACCACATATTTATGATAAATGCAGGTTTCCCACTTTTATTTTCCCCAATTCCATTTTCAGTGAATAGTATATGGGCGTTGATTGCCCTAACTGGAACCTCTAAGTTTTAAAAAAGGATAATGGTTCTTCTGAAATTATCAGGTTTTCATCAGAGTAGAAAATTTTCTCAAATCCCAGTAACAGAAAAATGAAAAATAGAGACACTGAGACAACTGTTTCAGGAATTGTAGTAACACAGAACAGTTAATACTCAGAAAATAACCCTTGTTTCTTAACTGGTATCAAGAGTCTTCCTGGTAGATAGATGAGAGATGAGGGTGGGTGGGAAGGTCTTAACATGCTGATTTTCAAATTCTCTTATGAAGAATCCTCTTGAGCCATCACAGATGATGAGGGGGTTCCAGTGGTGGGATTCAGCCAGTTCACACCACTTTGGCAGAACCGGTAGCTAATTTTTTGTTTCCCAGGCACACAATGGATTTCCAGAAGCAGCATCCACTCAGAGAACTGGTCATTCACATGTTTGAATCCCACCACTGGGGGGGGGGGTTTCTTAATGGTAAATCAGCTAGAGTGATCTCACTTCTACAAGAGACAGCAATATGTCATTCCCCGCAGTAAAATTTGGCTGTGGAAGATTTTCTGAGTCTTTATTCTGAAGGAGCTGTAATTAGCTTGCATATCATTCTTTACAATGCATGTACATCGTAGAAAGACTACATCTCTATGTGGCTTATAATATCAGTGGATAGTATGGTATACATTATGGGTAGTTAAAGTGTATGCATGCACAGTTGCAGATTTGAGGTACCTTAGGGGTGATCCAGACAGATGTAAATCAACACAGATATGATAAACAGATAAGCAGAATGTAATTTTTATTGTAGAACTTGTTTTGGAAATAAAAACATGAAATATTTCTCTGTGCCCGTATCATCCTTTTGCATTGTAAAAACACAGTGAAAGAAGTCTATGTAAACTTAAGGATACTGACATGAAAAAGTGCAGCTTTTAAGTAAATTTGCATCATGAGCAGAAATTTCAGATTATAGGAGTGCTTTTCTTTGCATCCAGATATATGGCATTGCAAATTATTTTGTCAGTAATTACAAATAAAGGCACTGACAGATAAATACAGTTATTGTCCAGGAACTGTAAAATTTTAAATTTAAATAAAAGGAATTTGAAATATACTTCAAAGCAGTCAGCTGAGTTCCTTGTTAAAATAGTGCCCTAATATATTGGTTTATTATTTATCAAACCTAGCAATGGAATTAGACTCTCAAAGGCAACAGGCTAAGTTAAATAGTCATACAGATAATGTATCGCGTGCAGCCTAATCATCCAAGAAAGGAAAGTGCAGAAGAAAAATATATACTGAATTACCGCTGTGCCTCCTAGCATTTGTCACTTGAGGTGGTTGCCACAACTGATCAGGTGAAGACTGTACAGGAATGACAAAGCTGCTACAGGCATGAGTTAGAAACGCGCTGGGTGCAGTGTTACATTTCCAAAATGTGCTAGATGGCTAAGAGATTATATTTGCAACATGGGGATGGAGCAGACCTGTTAGGTGGCATTTGTCAATTGACAGAATAATAAATAATAAATACTGCACACTTATGACTTCAGCTTACCCTCTTTTGGGGATCTACTTTTAAGAATGAAGAATTAAAATATACAGTTACTGTATTGTCCCAGTAAAATGCTGCTTTTATATAAGGGTTTGGGTGTTGTTGTTGTTGTTGTTTTTAAAAAAAATCATTACCTATTCAAGGTAGCAAAGGGTATATAACAGTGAAGTGTGATTTTTTAATTTGCACTAACATTCCCAGCAAATAATGATTTCTCACACCTGTTACAGCTTGTTCCTT
This sequence comes from Vipera ursinii, assembly GCF_947247035.1. NCBI lineage: Eukaryota > Metazoa > Chordata > Lepidosauria > Squamata > Viperidae > Vipera > Vipera ursinii. The sequence continues at coordinate 263,810,198 of NC_139512.1, read as the reverse complement.
GCAGGGCAAGTGTTGGCTTCTGTTGTCCCAACTAGTCAAATAGGCTGCCACAATTTTTAAGAAAGATATTGCATTATTTTAGATTTATACAAGAAAGTATTAATGACAGAGCAGAAGTATACAGTGTCTTTATACCGTGGGCCAACTTCCCTTTGGAGTGGCATTCATTTCTAAAAGTCCCAGGGGCAGGATAAACCTACAGTTTGGTGGAATGTAGAGTCACAAGAGGGAGGACATATTTCCCAGGGAGCAAAGAGACAAAGAAGCTTAGAATCTTTGGTATGTGGAAAAAGGCCCAAGGCAGACCCTCCTTAGCAGTTTACAGAGTAGATCTAGTAGTTATGCAGATGAGTGCTTTAGTCCGGCAAGATTTCTCTCTATGTGCAAGCAACAATAAAGAAACTACTCTGAAATAACTCGTTGTGTCATTGTCTATGGATATTCTCAGTCACCCAGGTCATGGTTGTCCCAAAGGTGCTTCTGCAAAAGGCAACTGGATTATGTTTTTTTTCCACTGAGGAAGAAGGAAGATGTTTTGCTTGTCATCCAAGATGCTTCAACAGTTCTGGCTGGCTGGTGGTGGTGATGATGGGATGTGTGGGGAATGAAGGGATTAGTTTCTGACAGGGTTAGGGTCAGAACTAATCCTGCAGTCTCCTCCACCATCCAGCTAGCACTGATAAAACTTCTTGAGAAGCAAAACATCTTCAAGGGGGAAAAAAAAATAGTCCAACTGCCTTTTGAAAAAGCGCCTTTGAGACATCCTTGTGTTGTTCTTGATTCTTCAAGCCTGAAGTAAGCAAACTTAAATTGCCTGAATTCAGTTAGAATGATTGCTTCCCTTGTGCTTAGTAATTTCCCTTTTTCATCACAATAAAAAAAATTTAAAAATATTAGTTCCTACTGTAATTTTTCACTAATATATTACCAAACATTTTTTTTAAGATGAAGAACTCTAAACTTTTATGTTGTTTTGGTGGGCACCAAAAGCAAAATAAAAACATTGACTATCAAATTTATCAGTTCTTAAAAAAACTATAATTGGAATATATGGGGGGGAAGGGTTAATGCTGCTGCTCTTATTTTGAAAGAAGAGCATCCAATTCATTTACCCACGTTTCCCTGAAAATAAGACCGGGTCTTATATTAATTTTTGCTCCAAAAGACCCATTAGGGCATATTTTCTGGTTAGGGCTTATATTCAGGGAAATACAGTACTAAATGTGTCCATCTGGCTGGTGATCTAAACTGGGGCTTATTTTGGGGGTGCTGCTTATATTAGGAGCATCCTGAAAAATGCTAGGGCTTATTTTCCGGCTGGGTCTTATTTTCAGGGAAACACAGTATTTAAAACAGCGTTTCCCAACTTTAGGAACTTGAAGATGCGTGGACTTCAACTCCCAGAATTCCCCAGCCAGCATAGCTGGCTGGGGAATTCTGGGAGTTGAAGTCCACGCATCTTCAAGTTCCTAAGGTTGGGAAACACTGATTTAAAAGATTTGTATGGCTGCCCACCAGTAGCTCGCAACAACAGTAAGCCACAGAACCATAAAAACCTAAAAGAAAAACCTGTCATAACTACCAGACATACTCAGTCTAACCCTGGTTAAAAACCAGGTCTTGATAACCTTTCAGGAAGCTAAAGTAGGGGTGGGTGGATTGCTGACTCAACAGGGAGAGGATATTCCCCCAAACAGGGCAGCCAAGAGAAAGGTGCATTTCCGAGGTTCCACTTGACTGGACAGCAAGGGAAGGATTGGAGTGCACCCAATCTATCCAATCTGAATAAATGGGTAGATTCCCCAAGGAAGATGCAGTCCTGCAAATAACCTATTCCTGTGCCATTTAGGGTCTTCAAGCACCTTGAATTGCCTCTGGAAGGAAAATGAGAGCCAGTGCACTTCATGCAACAGAGGTGCAACATGGGCAGATCTAGATGCACCGAGCCACTGTGCATGCCACTGTATTCTGGAATGAATTGAAGTACGAGAGAATGATCTGCATTTACACAACAATTAACTGAAACACAATTTGCTGAATTAATATAACGTTCCGAGTGGGCCTGATGCTCTAACCCATAAAGTAATCCCCCAGGCTAGGTTTGCAGAAACCATCAGATAAACTACGATTAACTAGTCTATTGCCTGGGATCAGTGGTGGGATTCAAATATGTGAACAACCGGTTCTCTGTGTGGATGTCGCTTCTGGAAGTCCAATCTGGGCCTGGGCAACAAAAAAAAATTAGCTACTGGTTCTGATGAAGTGGTGCGAACCCGCTGAATCCAACCACTGTCTGGGATGCCATGCAACCCAGCCAAAGAAACATTAAATGAGAACTTCTCCTCCTCCTGAACCATCAGAAAAGTTTATTTTTTTGCCAAGAGGTCCTCCCTCCTTTTCTCCCTAAGGTAACAACTCCTCTGAGCTACAAACCAGATAAAAATCTACTGCTATTTTGTTTCACTCTCCTTTTCTATATTATCAGGCCAAAAAAAATTAGGCTGAGAAAACTTCCTGCATGCCAAAGACAAAAAACACCACTGTATATTTGTTGACAGTCTTTGGACAACTGGTCACAGGAGAGACAAGTACCTCTGAAATGGTATAGAATCTCCTGCTTGAGGCCCTGGGCCTCTGAGGTCCCTTCCAGCCCTCTTCTGAGGCCAGAATTGGGCCCCAACAGCTCAGTCCTTTAAGGAGCAAACAGGTTGCACACAAAGATCCTTGTTTTTTTGAAATAGATCGTGCAGAAGATTTCAGGAAAAGCGCATGTGACTCTTTGTGATTTCTCTTTAGACCAGGGGTCTTCAAACTTGGCCCTTTTATGACTTGTGGACTTCAGCTACTGATAACCTTAAATCACATATACATTTGGTCTTCCAGTTTTGCTAATGATTCCTTTGGCCAATGCATATTAATGACAGATGTACACTTTGTGATGTTTTGATGCATTCCAAATACTGGGGAAGTAATCAAGCAGAACATACACATCAGAACATACACTTCCAGAATTCCTCAGACAGGTACACTGGCTAAGGAATTCTGGGAGTTGAAGTCCACAAGTCATAAAAGGGCCAAGTTTGAAGAACCCTGCTTTAGACCATATAATTCACTCGACTAACTTCTTTATGGAGCAGACAGGGTTACTGTGCTAAGATTGTTATAAAGCACTACTGTACTTGAAAGACTCTTTGCGTGCCCCCCCTCCTTCTTTCTGTAAAATGTCAGTCATTTCCTAATGAGTATGGTGAATTTCACATGTTTCTCATTTCTGCGTAGAAGCCTGGGTGCTAATGATGTGGGCTTTAGGAGTGCTCTGTATTATGAAGTATTATGCTTCCTGTCTGGAACAGGCAAAAACAAGATTGGAATATTAAGAGCAAGTGAAAAAGGCATCGTGAAACCAGCTGCTTTCAGTAGGCATGATTGTACCATATAAAAATGAATGGCATGAATTATGTTAATGTTGTAGGATAGAAGCTTTGATTAGCCTTGCAAAAAAGAGTTCTTATGCAGATCCTTTGGAGAAAGGGAGAACTGAGATACTCAGAATAATATATATTATTCTTCAAGCTACCACGAAACTATCTGAAGATGAAAGTTGATCACAGTTACCAAGTCTGCAGTGAGATGAATTTGGGATTCCTGGTTCCTAAATTTAACAGTAGATTGGTATATCCTATTTGTTTCTCTTTGTAAGCTTGTATTTATTCAAAAATAGGTAAAGAGCATATATGGATGTATCCATAAACCAAGGAGTTCAATAAAACAAGATTATTATATATATTTAATGATTCATTCTATATAATCCTGTTTGAAATTATTCATTTGGAAAGTAAATATTTGCCTCCTAGCTCTCCTGCTGAGAGAATTGGTTTCTGAATGTAGGAAAGACATTTGTGCTTCCAAACCTGAATGGCGAATTAAGCGGAGAAATTATCCCAAAGCCTTATTTTCTTTGCCAAGACGCAGCCATAAAATATTAAAGGTAAAGGTAAAGGTTCCCCCACACATGAGTGTTAGTCGTTTCCAACTCTAGGGGCCAGTGCTCATCTCTGTTTCAAAGCCGAAGAGCCAGTGGTTGTCCGAGGACATCTCCGTGGTCATGTGGCCAGCATGACTAGACGCCAAAGGCGTATGGAATGCTGTTACCTTCCCACCATATTGGCCCCTATTTTTCTACTTGCATTTTTTTACGTGCTTTCGAAATGCTAGGTTGGCAGAAGCTGGGACGAGTAACAGGTGCTCACTCTGTTACGCGGCACTCGGGATTCGACCCGCCAAACTGCCGACCTTCTGATCGACAAGCTCAGCATCCCAACCCACTGAGCCACCGCATAAACATAATATTCGCCTTCATATACTTTCACTTTCTTTAGATAAGTGGACTCTAGTGGTTATGATTGGGAGGAAAGAGTTCTGCAAATACAAAACAGGACCTTTGCCAGATTTCTGCCTCCTGACTCAAATTGGCAATTATGCTCATATGTCTAAAAGCTAATAAGTTTAAGAACATTGATCAATCCTCTGATGTCATGAATGGGTGCAGTATGTGGTCCAAAACCAATAGATTATTGCAAAGTTTACAGAGCCCTGTTTCTGAATGGCTGCAAAAAGACTCTTAATGCCTTTTGGTCTGAAACATCTGCCTACTAGAAGCAAAAGAGAATAGAAGAGTAATTATTACTTGATTCTTTCCTCAAGGGAAGGTAGGAGCAGAGGTCTTCTCTTTTGGCATTCAGGGATAGGGTGGTCCAGCAGCTGGTCAAGAAAATTGGGCATCAGGCAGTGCCAATGGGTATGATTAAAACAACATGCAAAGAACAGATGAAGGGAGGCTGTTGGCTCTGAGCAGCTTTGTCCTGAGTCACCAGGAGCACCCAGTGGGGAAGTTTCTTATAAACAGTAGCTGAAATAATGGCACTGCAGGCAAATCACTTCTGGACTGTAGTGCTTATTCATTTGCCCTCATGGAATCCTCCCAAAGCCATATGTTTGAAAGCTTAGTGAAACATGTAATGAATATTCTTTGCTTGATGTACTTGAACACAGAAAAAAAAAGTTTTAAAAAGCTCCTTTGGTTTATAAGCTACTTTAGTAATGCTTTGTCACTGTTGTGGGAAAATTACTGTAGATGAACTCCAGTTTAATTGACACCCAGCATATTCCTGACCAATTCCTATATCTCAGGCATGTCAAACTGCCAGCCCGCAGGCCAGATGCATCACACCAAAACCATACCCACCCCATTGCCAGCAATGGGGAAAAAGTCACAATATGTCACGCAACATCACGTGACATTGCAAGTTTGACATGCCTGCTGTATCTAGATCAGAGCAAGCACATGCCACTCAATAAAGCTTACAATCATCTATATATCTATACCTACAACTACTTTATGTTTATTTATTAAATGACAGCAAAATTAAATGTTTTTCCTTCTCTGCTGGAGGAGTCCTAACTTTGTAAAGTCTACATACCTTTATAATATGCCTTTTCCTATTGCAGTTCTCTTCATTTGCATCGCTCAAAACATGTTGATAAGCCTCCGGGTTGGCAATTATATTCTTAAGAGAAATTTTATGATAAAATTTGATTAACTTCAAAGTACATTGGTAGTTTTCTGATAAATAATTTAATAACAGTTCCTTGATAAATTTACCAGAAAGGTTCACACTTTTTTTTTACTATCTTTCAAATAGAAAAATACTCTGACATATAACAGAATAATAGAATAATGGAATGGTGTTAAATTAAGCTTCCAGTTGCTGATAATTTCAGATTCACAAGTTTTCTGAACTTTGAAATTTTTCTCTACAAGGAATATAAAGTTGGTTTATTTAATCAGGGTTAGAATAGATATGTTGTTCTCTCTGGTAACATGTAATGGAACTTTTGTGGATATCAATACAGAAATAACCAGGTTTTATGGATTATGTTTATTGATAAAAGATGGGATTTGGGAAGAAGAGATTATTTGTTGCACTTTAAGAGAAGATAAGTTACTAAAATTGTTTGTACTTGTGATGAAATTAGTATATAAAAAGGTATATAGACATCACCATAAAAAATTAATATAATTACATCCCTGTGCTTAACTAGAAGTTATAAACAATTAGTATTTTATTTTCTTATAGGACCCTTGGCATTCAGTCAGCTGTAGAGCAAATAAACACATCCCTTATTAATGAAAACCACAAAACACCAAAGAAAAACAAAAGTGAATTAATGAGAAAAGTCTACATATGTTAGATAAAAGCATCTGAATATTTGTAATATTGTCAAGAGGATTAACTTATAAGACCTTATGTTTAAATTATTTTAACTTTAAATATCTGATGTTGCTGCTGATCATTGAATAGTGACTGTTGACTCTAAGACAGTATGTTCCCAGCAGAATGAAATATTTATATGCATATACGATACTTTGGGAGATAAGAAAGGTGGGAAAAAGACTCATTATAGCATTGTGCCTTGAATCAAGAGATATATAGTTTGGAAGGAACAGTCCTGAAAGAGCATTCATTTAATATAGCACAAATGTTGGAAATTAAGGCCATCTCTGCACTTGACTTTAACTCTGGATTAATGCCTTTATTCGATTAGATTATATTGACCTCTGTGTGGTTCTTCTGCTGAATACCATGAAGAATCCATAATATGAACACCACAGTGCTTAAATAACTTCATGTCCAAACTCTACATGACAGGAAAGCATGATTTCTTATGAAGAACATTAAATTGAAAAAGAAACCCATTGTGCATTCAGATGACTGGGTAGAATCTGTGGAATAACATTAGATGCAGCTTACCTTTCTGCAGAAAAAATTATGGTAACATAAAGACCTGGTTTTATAATCAAGGTTGGTTTGTCCTTGATTATAAAGAAGCAATTGATAGGACTAGTTTTTAAAAATCCTCAGGTTGTTAATATTGAAAGAGCTATTAAGATTTGTGTCCTCTTCCCTTAATAGAAAAAAAACACCATGTTTTAGCAAGATAGCAAATATTACACTGAACCCATTCACATATTCTTCCCATGTTTCCTTATGATGTCAAATGTATTAGCAGAGGGGAACTACCCTGACCATAATATGGGAATTTGAATAATTGAATTCTTGCCAGCTGACATGATGAAGTACTGTGATGGATCACTGTAAGTATGGCTGTTTTTAACATTCTGCCTTGTGGGAGAAGTCTGGCGTGAGGTGAATTTCTATAAGGATGATAATAAATTGACCTCTGCCAGCTGTGAACTTTGTCTTGAAAGATGCTTGGTGGTAAGATGTAATTAATGCATTAGGAGATGCCAAGAAATGAATCAAATGGGGAAGCCTGGAGGAAAGCCAGGGTCTATTCTGTTTGTTACTTTTATTCTTTTGCAAAGCCACTTGATAAATTCTGGGAGTGGCGGCCTACAAATTTTGGCTTACCGTCCTAGTCATCAATGTATGTTGGGGAGGAGAAACAGGATTATACATCCTGGGCAGAAAGAAGGTAAAAAGAAAATGTTTTTCTTCACCTGTAAAATGGACAAGATATAGGTGCTATTCATAAGAAGGTTGAAGGCTTTTTGCCCCTAACAATGTGAATACATTTGGTTTGTCTGTGGCACAGAGCAGCAAGATGGAATAAATGGACATAGATTAAGCTAAGAGATCCTGATCAATTTGGTCAGCTTAATACTAGCAGGTAGAATATATTCTCTTTCTTTGGAAATGGGAAAAGAGAAGATGAACGACTGAATCTTATTCACCATTGTGTTATCATACTGTATGCAATAATGCTTCATTGAAACTAAATTTTATTTTATTTCCTGTTTATAAGTATAATGTGATTTCTGCAGCCATGGTAGAGCAAGCATTTATAACCTTATCACCAATTTTTACAGCAGTAGGGTTGTGGGGGGGGGGGAGTATGAACCAAGGATGTGAAGAAAGTTCTCAACTGCTTTGCAGGATGAGCAAACAGCAGTGATTCTCTTTTGGAAGTGCTGAGCCTCGAAACACAAGGGTTTTGTTTGTACCCCAGAATAGGGAGCTGGCTGCTAATTCCCCAGTAACTACATGAGATGACTGTATTTAGATTTTGTTTCATTTGTTCATTTATGCTATATGCTTTGAGTAATATAGCATACCAAGGATAATATAGGAACATAAGGAACATAAGCTTACCAGTTCTAAACACGTACTATAAACTCAAATTCTAACCAGGATCCTTCCTTTAGAGTAAAGATATCAAGCTAACAGCCAGGAAGACTGGAAGACTGACCTAACCATTATCTATCACAGATGTTGTGATAATTGGCATCCTGCATGACATTCTGTAAATGTTCCAATTTGCCCTATTTTTAAATTTAGTAATGTCTTCAAGAAGAAAGCTGAAGGGTAGTATCTAAAATATTTCTGAAGAAACATCTGGAAATGTATAAATAATGATTCCAGAAATCAGTGAAAGATATATAGCCTGATAGGCAATATCATACAGTAAGTTCAGTGATAACAAATTTTATTCACAAGTGTTTCATTTGATACCAAGTGAACCATAGGTAGTAGGCCCTTAGCCCAATGTTTCTCACCTACTTTTAATATATGTGGACTTGAACTCCCAGAATTCCCCAGCCAACATCTTAAATCAGTATTCCAAATTTCATTTTGTAGGAGCAATGCAGGAGAAGGGGGAGGGCCTCAAAGAGAAGAGGACATTCTGCACCATAAACTTGACTTGTAACATTTTCAACATTATTAACTCTGCATGGACAGTAATTGAAGATATGTCTACCTCAGTTGTTCTGAAGAGTTGCATTTGTCTCTGGTGAATACTCCTATTGGACACAGCCATGCAGTTTTCTTGGTCACAGTGATTTGCCATTCATCTTTCCTAGCATGTTTTTCAACTTCCCAGCATATCCTATATTCTGGCATTTTCTGGAGGATTCCCACTCAGACACCAACAAAGCCAGACTCTGCTAAAGTTTCAAGCTCAGATGAGATCTAGCAGGTGTTGCCACATTCTGTGACTCTTAAATGTTTCCCAGTAGATAGTCATTTATTTATCAATGGCCTGCCTGTGACCTCATTTTATTTATAAAGGTGCAAATAAGTAAAGTGTCTGATGAATACATTATCTCTGAGCTGAGGGATGGGGTGTCAATGCAACCAGTTTGAATGCTTAGAAATGATGTCACTTTCATAGAAAGATATTCTATGGAATATGGTCTGGGGGATAACGAATAGAAGAGAACCTAGACTTGCTCTACCTACTGATTTCCAGGTATGTTGAAGCCATAACACAATGCTTCCCAAACATTTTCCTTTATTACCCAAGGCTGCTTATTAGAAAGTCCTTTGTACCTAGTGTGGGTAAAACACTTTAAGAATTTAAATATCCCTGTTATGGTTGGGTAATGGGTTTGTATCCAATTTTGGGTAATTTACTCAAGTTTGGGAAGCATTGCCATAATGGTTAAAATAACAGGGAATTCTGGAAATTACAATCTCCATCTGGAAGATACCCAGATTCTGCTTAAATATTCCTAATATATCCTCAAATATTGCAATTTGATTTATACAAAGAAAGTATAATGAAATCATGTTAATCATGTTGGTTTTGAATGAAATGTTGCTTTTAATACATTTGATCAGTTGCAGTGTACGTAGTCTAAGAATCTATCTAAAGTCTTAGTTTATCTTTTGTTTTAAAGTTTCCTCTAGTTTGAAGGAACTTAATCCTGTTTTTTTCATGTATGCTAATTCACCTTTAAAGCTACTGTTGATAATTATTAGTTGTATTATCCTGTAGTTACTGCTGAGATTAGACTTAGTTAGTAACACTATAATAATCTTTTTTAGTAGATTTATCAACTGCTCAAACCAATGTTTAAATTACTTAATTGTGGTGATTATAAGGAGGGATTCTTTCTCCAGATAATTAAATACATAATAGGCACTAAATTGGCATCAAATAAGGCATTTTTGGTCCAGGAGATAAGTTTTAAATTCTTTAGAATGTATTAAGGGTTCCAGTTTTCCATACTATGGATAGAAAAAATGCTTACAAAGGGATGCCTTTGTCTGCTAAGGAACTACATTTGGCAGGACCCAAGAGATGGGCCTTTTCTGCTGTGGTGATGGTGCCAGCCGTTTGGAACATCACACTGCCTCCCTAGTGACACTGGCACCCTCCTTGATGTCAACAGATTTGGAGGTTTCACCAAAATGGGGATTTAATGAGGTGGCCACATTGAATGTAACATCTTTGCTATCCCTAACTTTTAGGGGTTTTTTTAATTACAATGTTTACTCTTAATATTTTTCCAATTATTTTTATTTTATTGTACATTGCCCAGCGTCATGTTTCTGTGAAATGGGCGGTGTGTAAATAGGATAAATACATAAATAGTGGATTAGAAGGGCGTTTTGCAGGAGCATGATCCAACTTTAGCACCTGTCCCTCTCCATTGCTTAGAGCAGCTGTTACACTTCATTTCGTAGTAAAGCTGCCTTTGATTTAGGGTTACACTGCTATTTTCTCACTTGTGACCACTTTCAAAAAATGCACTTTGGTAAAATTAAGCAATGCACAGACCAATAAATTAACCATGTTCCCAGTGAAGAAGCACTGGAATAAATGAAGCCTTGGGATGAAATCCATGGGATGAAAGAGAGAAGTACAGAAGTGGATAATAGAATGGCCAAAACTAGGAATAAAATGATACATCCTCAAACTATTCCAAGTCTGCAAGGTCCCCTTCTTAATTATTACTGTACATTGTTCATGCTTTAGCATGTTTATAAAAAAAAGCACCATTTGTACTTATTAGAATAATGTAGACTCTAACTGGTATTTTCCTAGCAGAAAACTCCTATTTGTTGCCCTGACATTTTACCGTAGGCAACATAAATGGTTTGGGTCAGTGACCATTGCTTCACACTTCCCATTGATTAATGTCATGCAAAAATAACTACACAGATAACACAATTAACAATGAACTGGATAAAGAATGTTCAAATTGATGTTGTATGAAAAAAAACAAGTCTGATATAATACATTTGGAAATGTATGAAAACATTTGGAAATGCTATCAGCAGTTCGGAAGTTAAAACTTTAAATGAACTCATTATTTTAGAAAATCTAAAATTAACTTCATCTCCAAAAGGCTATTGAGAAATAGCTTTCCATCCCAGATTCATTGTATTGGCTTCTAAGTAGAATCTAAACTTGGTAACTTTTAAGATGTGTGGACTTAAAACTCTCAGAATGCTGGCTATGGCATTCTGGGAGCTGAAAGGCACACATCTTAAAAGTTGCCAAATCTGAAAAACCTGGATTCTTTAGAATTTTGAAAAGAAGTTTAATTTTTCATTCTAAAGATATTGTCATGTTAACAATGCATGGAAACAAACTCCCATCTTTTTATTATATCAAGCACTAAGGCGAAATTCCAAATTTATCCTGCTTTGGTCACACTCTTGAAAACTTTTGACTACTGGTATAATCCTGGAATCATCTCTTCCCTTCCTCCTGCAAAAATCGTTGCCAGGAATGTGGATGACAGGGATGCCTTCACTTCTGTCTAATGTATTGCAGATTTGCTTTTGATAGGTGGTAATAAAAAGGACGTATGTAAATAGCTGATTACTTGGTGGATAGCCTACAGCGGTGGTCCCCAACCAGTCCCCTGGCATCGGGGACGTTTTGTAGAAGACAAATTTTCCACAGACCAGGGAGGGGGTAGGAGCTTGCAACCTAGATTTCTTGCATGTTTGTGCAGTTTACAGTAGGGTTTGCACTCCTGTGAGAATCTAATGCTTGATGATCTGAGATGGAGCTGAGGCAGTAATGCTAACACTGTGGAGCAGCTGCAAATTCAAATGAAGCTTTGCTCACCTCTAGTTGTGTGTGGTTCTGGTCCATGGACTGGGGGGGGGGGTTGGAGACCTTTGACCTAGAGAACAATACACTATTTTTTTTCCTTAGATAACATCTTTGGGGAAAGATGACGGTGCTCTTTGACAATTACATTTCTGAAATTCTAAGCAGTACGGTAATTAATTGCTTAGTATTAAGTACAAGGGCCAGCAATTCAGTCTCCTGTTTGGAAATGTTCTTATTACTTACCCTGCTTTTTCAATTTGAATTCTTGAGCTGTCATTGCTGGGTTAAATGATAAGCACCAAGGAAAGAGCTGCTTTCTCTTGACATAAAAACTGCTTTGGCGTTGACGTTTCAGAACATAATTGTTCTCTCAGGGATAGCAATAGTTCATTAAATACAAAGCGCCAAATACAGTGCATTCCGAAAGTATTCAGACCCCCTCCACTTTTGTCAATTTTGTTATGCTGCAGCCTGATTCTACAGTTGTTGAAATTCATTTCCCCCCTCTCATTAATCTATTTTTTTTTTTCATTCTTCTAACAGTTCTTAAGGCACAATGCTAGAAATTGGGAGACAGTGAGTTCTAGTCCTGCTTTAGGCATACAGATAGCTGGGTGATCTTGGGCCAGTCACTCACTCTCAACCCTAGGAAGCAGGCAAGGAGAAACCACACCTGAGAAACTTCAAGCAAACTGCAAGGGCCATCACTGACTCACACACCCAAAAAAAGAAAGATTGTACAGTTTAGTGTAGCAGTTAATAGCATCAGTCTAGAAACTGGGTATGAGTTCTGATCCTGCCTTAAGCATGGGGCAAATATTCTCTTAGCCCTAAGAAGGTGGCAAAGACAAACGCTTTCATTTTACCATGAAAAATGCAGGTGGTTGCCAGGAGTTAAAAGTGACTTCAAGGCATGCATGCAATCGATAAATGAGTTGGGGGCCAAAGGCTGGATCCTGAATCGGCTGCCTATTTTTGTAGGCTGAAAATTGGTAAAATGGCAGAAACAGCAATCTTCATGCTATGCCCCTTGCCCTGAATTGTCTCACGCCAGTAGTTTTCCAGACAGCACAGCAGGAGAAAACTGTGACCAATTCACATATCTTTGCAGACACACAAAGTAAATAACATGGGCTAAAGGTTTTGTTGTTAGCTGCGAAGTTGTGTCTGACCCATCGCGACCCTATGGACAATGTTCCTCCAGGCCTTCCTGTCCTCTACCATCTTCTGGAGTCCATTTAGGCTCACGCCTACTGCTTCTGTGACTCCATCCAGCCACCTCATGCTCTGTCGTCCCCTTCTTCTCTTGCCCTCAATCTTTCCCAGCATTAGGCTCTTCTCCAGTGAGTCTAAAGGAGTCTAAAGGCTAAAGAAGGGGCAGGCAAATATCTTTCTAAGTTTTGAGAGACTGATGATGTTCATAATTTTTCATCTATGCAAGTCATGCTAGAATTTGTGTAAGCAGATGTTTACGGATACTTTTCTAAACCAGGTGAAAGTGTGAAAACTCCGCGCTAGAAATAAAATGCCCATTTAATATAAATGCATGTAGTTCTTTGGAAGAAGGGAGAAGCTCTGCCACAGCTCTTGCTGGTCTTCTTGCTTCCAATTGGTCTTTGGGACTCCATTTCCCCAAAAACTGTGCAACACACAGTTTTGGCCTCTTTCATCTTTGGAGGAGATTGTTCACCACAACCTCCAGTGAAAACTAAGACAAGTGGAAAAAACATGACTGTACTAATATTGATACAAATCAACTGCATGAAAAATGAGTCATACAAAAATCTTCCACATTTTGGCAGTTATGAAGCATAACAATTTTAAATGCAATTTTAAGTGTAAAAAGTCCAAACAAAATATAAAAGATGCAACATTTATAAAAAAGACTGAACAGAACAATGCAATATAACCCTTGGTGATCTTGTTTCACACTGTTTTCTATTGCACGTGTCGAAGTCAAGGGACCTAACTTTTACAAATTCCTTTTAAATTGGATAGAACTGTTTTAACTTTTCCCTTACTGCTATTTTTAGATTATTGAGTTAATATTTCTGCTCAACTAATTTAATTCCTTATGAAAAGGTGGGGTTTTTTTTTACACTGCAGGATTATTTTGTATTCTGCATATGCACATTTAATTGGTATCTATTTTAACAGAATGAACTAAAGTAATATAATGCAACATGAAATATAATTACATTAACTTTTTGTAGTTCTTATCAACTTCATACCAAATATGCTAATGGAAGTATTTCTTTTTCTTTTAACCATGCAAAAATAATTTTTAAAAATCAGCACTGATCTTCAGCAATGTTTTCTTAGAATAAACCAACCAGGGTCAATAGCAGTTTTCAATGTAGTGCAAAATTAAAGAGTTAACCATTTCCATTAACTAATTGCACCCAAACTATTTTTAAGTTGTGAAAAATTTCTTATGAAAATGGTCAAATAGGACAAAGAGATTAAATAAGCCCAATGGGTAAATTCACAAAGTACATATTTTGTGACTCCTTAAAAAGTCTAATATAACCATGATTCCAATATGTTCTCTTCTTTATTTGTTCCCCAATTAAATTAAGGTGGCTAATTGTAGGAAAATTAAAACCACCAGGTTGGCAAAATTTATGTACCTGCTCTACTAAATTTTTATCTCGCTAAAAATCTTAAGCACTTCTCAGAAGTGTCCAGTTGCCCTAATTTTTGGAAAGCATCTCTATTTCATGCACTTAAAACTTTTTTTCTTTGAAATGTTCATCCTAGGCTCCTCTTTCTGGATCTTTGTGCTTTGGGTAAAACATTGGCTGCAGTGCAGAGGTTGTCCTGGAGACCTTTTATCAGAGTTCATTATGAGAGTTTTTATCAGCAGCTTTGAACATCAGGATGGAATTGAAGATTTTTAGAGCTGGTCCCAGTTTAATACTCATTATTTTGACAATGTCTGCTTGGGTCATTAGAAGAAAAGCTTCCCCATCGATTTGCTGAAAGGAAAAAAAATCTACATGTGAATGACTTCACCCAGTTATGAATGTACTGTCAACTCTATAACAATAATTTAAAATGGGACCTAACTATTCACTTCAGATATATAGAAATGGAATTTGTTAATCTTAAAAGTGAATTGAATTCTCCTTTGCTCGTTGCACGAGAAATATTCCTCAGTGATGCTTATCAACTTTCACCCCCAAGACTGCCTGCCACGTCTTCAGTCTCTCTAGTTTGCATAAGTTATTCAGCTATAAGAACAGAGGTCAGGATGGCTTTTGTAAAAAAAAAACACACCACAAAACACTATCCAGAATTTTTTGAGCACCTATTCAGCTCATGCCAATAAATATCTAGTTAAAAGTTTCTTTTAACTTGTATCAAAGGACTAAAGGGAATAGGAATAATTTATCTCCTAAAATACAGAAGCAAACAAGAAGCATGTTGTTTGCTGTATGAAGAAGGAGGTCTGTGTAAAGGCTTCAGAAGAAGTGCTCTGGAATATGCTGGAATATGTACAAAGCTCTTTTCACGTTCTTTAAAAAAGCTGCATCATTGATGCTGAAACTGCCTGTAATTTCTTCTGCATGTCTATGTGGGCATAATCACTTCAAGCAAATTCAAGATGAGATATTTGTGTTGGTTCCAAAGCCTCTTTTCAAAGGATTATCACAGCCTTCACATTTAGCTTTTGAAATCTGTCACAATGATTATATGCAAATACCTGCATACCAATTCTAAGCCACTGGTTGAGTTAAAAAAATAGGATACGCAGTAAAGTTATTATATTATATCCCATTCTTCAGAGAAATCCTGGTATTTTAAATTACAGTGGTATAGAAATATTTTTGTTTTCCTAAACGTTCTCTTTATATTAATCAAGACAACAATGGCATCATAGTCACTGATTTAGTTTAGTCTTCCTCTTTTTTTATTTCTTTACAAGCAATAAATAGGGATGGAGGGATGAAGTCTTCCTGATAGCACTGAATTACAATTCTAAACACTGCTTACCATGCTGGTTGGACTAGATTAGCAACATTTAAAAATTCGTAAGTGTGTTGTGCATGCAGTAAATAACACCCCAATATATTAAATAGGCATAATTGATTTTTAAAAAGTTGGTTAGTATCATTGCCCAATTTCTTTTTACTGAATCCCTTGCTTCCAAGAATAATTATACTGTCACATAATTTAAAGTAATACTTTAAATATTCTAACAAACAACGTCTTTAAAAAATGCAGCCTTGATTCGAGAAAGAAAAATTCCAATTCCACCTGGATTTCTAGGGCAAAATTAATTACACATTTTATTTCACTGAAGTCAGTTTTAAGACAATTTGGTGAAAACCATGCTGAGAGACTGTCTTCAGAAATGAAATTAAAAACAGGGCTGATTTAATGTACACATGTTATCTTTTGCCAGTTAAACATTACATGAAACCCCGTAAGAATACTGAACCTTGATTACCAAAGGACTGATCTGTTATACTCACCTCATCTTTGAATACTTTGCCATGCTCCTCACAACCTGGCAAACTCCGAATAAACTCTGAGACCTGCCAATCAACAAAATAAGAGAGTAAGAATAATAGAATAAATGTCCATTTAGCACATTATCTTGCTTCTAAGTGATAGGAATTGGGGGGGGGGGGGAAATCAGCAAATGCTCATTTCAAAATTGGCAAGGGAACTATGCCTTCTTCCAATTTTATAAATAGCAATGATCAAGTTCTCTAAATCCTATATTCCACTTAACCTTTATTAGTCCTGTATAAAGCCCTTGATTTTTAACTATTTTTTTAGTGACCATTTGAAGTCACAACGGCAGTGAAAAACGTGACCTGTGACTGGTTTTTCTCACTTTTAACCACTGCAGCTTCATGGTCATGTGATTGGTTCGGTTGGCAATTGGCATGTATTTATGACAGCTACGCTGTCCCAGGGTCATGTGATCACCATCTATAACCTTCCCAGCCGGCTTCTGACTAGCCAAGTCTATGGGGGAAGCCAGATTTGCTTAATGACCGCATGTTTCACTTACTTGTGGCAAAAGAGTCATAAAATGGGACACAACTCACTTAAAAATTACCACGCTTAGTAACAGAAATTTTGGGCTCAGTTATGGTCATAAATTGTTACTTACGACCAAGGCTTTTTTTTTTTGTCATAGAACACACCGGAATGGAGTTCTGGCACCTTTTTTTGATGGATTTTCTAGAGTTGCGTTCTTTTCCTATTGTTTCCTTCCTATTGTTTCTTTTTGAAAATGCCCTGCTGGTGGTATGGTGCGAGTGGGGTCCACTCCGGCACTGTCTGCCTCCTCTAGGAGGAGCCATGAGGCACCGGAGCACCACAGCCAGAGTGTGGCTTGATTGGCTGGGTCAGACCATGTGGTGTGAAGCCAATGGTGGCGCTGGGAGACACATAAACATGGAGGCCATCTTTCATGAGAGGCTGAGTGAGCCTTTTGCCTTCCCTTACAGAAGATGGAGGAAAGGAAGGCGGCTGGCGTGGAAGTTTGTCCAACAGCGAAACTTTGCTTTTTCAGTTCCCTGGGTAGTTCAAAGCCTGGGATGTCTACGAAAATCTCTTTTTAGTCTTTTATACTATATATTCGAACTGCACAGGGGAAGAATAAGAATAAAGCCTATGTCTGGTGACTTGGAGGTATTATTATTATTATTAATAATATATATTAATTATGTATTGGTCAGATGTACAGGTAGACCTACAGTATGATGTTTAATCAGATACATTTGGGTTTAACTTAAAGATAAATTAAAAGTACTATGTTCACTGACAAAGTTTCCACTTTAATTTGTTCCAAGTCAATATCCATATTAAACTCCAAATGTAAATTTTTCCACCTTGTTTGACAACTTCTTAAAAATAATTCAATCTTTTACAAGCAACTGAATTTTGTTTTATTCGGCCAATTTCATTCCACATAGAAAGCTGACATTTCCACTCATTAAACTAAATGGGTATACCAATGGTAAAAGTCCGAAAAGATTAATAAAATGCCTTCTTGTAATTTAAAGCCACACAATGCATGGTAACATTAATAGTATTAGCTTACCTTGAACAAATCCTAGTCTTTTAGATACACTAAAAATTGAAGGGTGGTTTTACAACAGTAAATCTTGTAGGGTGGACAAGGCAGGTTGTATGACGTGTGTGAGTTCCAGCACTTTTTTTTACACAAAAAAAGGACTGCTTACGACCATAATTGGCGAGCTGTAGATGTGCTACCTGTAACAGCATTTCATCTACAAATCATGCATTCTGCCTCTTCAATTTTACTGGCTGATGTAAATGATGTCAGTGAAGCAAAGATTGCTTAGCATTTAGATTCTAAGCTCCTCCCTGCTCCATCTATGCTGCTTCACTGCAGCGTGGTGGTATTCTTGGGACGAATGAGCAAAGAACAGTGGGAGTATATATTAAAAGTAAATTCTTAGCTAAAAGATATAAGGAACGGTTGCTGGAATTGGGTATGTCTAGTTTAATGAAGGACGAGGGTGACATGATAACAGTGTTCCAATATCTCAGGGGTTGCCACAAAGAAGAGGGAGTCAAGCTATTCTCCAAAGCACCTGAAAGCAGGACAAGAAGCAATGGATGGAAACTAACCAAAGAGAGAAGCAACCTAGAACTAAGAAGAAATTCCCTGACAGAACAATTAATCAGTGGAACAGTCTGCCTCCAGAAGCTGTGAATGCTCCAACACTGGAAGTTTTTAAGAAGAGACTGGACAGCCATTTGTCTGAAATGGTACAGGTTCTCCTGTCTGAGCAGAGGTTTTGACTAGAAGACCTACAAGGTCCCTTCCAACTCTGTTATTCTATTCTTCTAGTGGGATCAGTCAAGCCATGAAGGTCATCCCTGCTGTCCAACTAAGACAAACAGGCACCTATATCAAATAACAGCAATATAGGAAGATGTTGGATATGGAGGCTCACTTTAGTGACAATAGCAAAGTCATAGTGAATAGGAGAAAGCAATAATAGACCAACCTGTATTTTACCAAGAATATTAAATTGATACACAAAGTAAAGTGATTGAGATAATGCAGGATGGTGGCCTCCCAGGTTGGATGGCCCTCTCAACACACTATTGAGGAAGTGCTGAGGATCTTTTCAAGAATTAATGTTGATTGGTACATAGCTAGAATAAAGCCTTCAGGACTCTAGTTGCTGATGTTGACATCCAGGAAAAGAAAATTCAAAGTTGCAAAAAACTGTGGTGGGAATATGGAATTTAAGACGCAAGAACATAAGAAACCTGAATGCAATGAAAGGTGAAATGAATGGACTATATATATTGACATCTATGGCATCAGCAAATTGAAATGAACTTTCAGTCAGAAGATCATACGGTTTACTACTCGGAACATGAAAAAAAGACGGAAATGTGTTGCTTTCATAGACAGGAAGGGAAACCTGAGTAAGTCTGGGAACAGAACACTGCAGAGAAACCAGCATCAAAACAGGCCTGTTTTGTCCAGAACACCATGTAGAGAATAGTCTGCATTGCTTCCAATTTGCAGGATTAACACATTCAGAGTAAAATAGTCTGGAGGAGAAATAGATCATTCCCATGTTCCCTAAAATATCTCTTAGAATTGTAAATGTTAGACAAACCTATAAAGAAGTTTGAATCTCCTGAAGAAGATACTTAATCTTTGTGATGTGTATTAAAATTATCCCAAGGAAAGGTACAAGATGAGAAGCGAAACATCTTCAAAGAAAAACAAGAAAGTCCAGTTGCCTCTTGAAAAAGCACCTTTGGGACAATCATGACCTGGATGACTGAGAATCTTCATAGACACTTCTATGGCAGCAACAGATGGGGAAAAAAATAGGAATAAGCTATCTTGAAAGCATATTTAGAAAGCTGGTGTGGTTGCAGAGGTTCTAGGAGGAGAGGGACACCATAGAAGATCAGTAGTGGAGTTGAGTGTGCTTGCTCACTCTCAGCCTGATCTATTTCACTGGGCTGTATCTGAATGGGGGGGATGGGAAATGCTATCTATGCCATCTTGAGTGCTAAATGACTGTCGAGAAGTAAATCTAGCAAATAAATAAAGAATAATACAAAATACCTTTCTCCTGACAAAGATAGAAAAAATACCCTATCAACAGATCAGTTTTCATTTTCACTAGCCTACATTATTAGATAGTTCTAAACAGCCAGACCTCAAAATCACTATTAAAATATAAAAAGGCAAAATTGAAATGGAAATATGAAATGAAATATATCATCACAATAATTACAATATATTTTGTTCTAATAGAACTCTATCAAACAATATTAGCTGATGGTGAATGATAATTCTATTTTTATTAAAGATTTAAAAACATTTAAGAAGGAAGGAAGGAAGGAAGGAAGGAAGGAAGGAAGGAAGGAAGGAAGGAAGGGAAGGAAGGAAGGAAGGAAGGAAGGAAGGAAGGAAGGAAGGAAGGAAGGGAAGGAAGGAAGGAAGGAAGGGAAGGAAGGAAGGAAGGAAGGAAGGAACTGAAACATCTAAAGAAACTAAAATAGATGACTTCTAACTGTCTCTTCAAATGTTATTAAGAAACCCACTGTCTCCCCTGCCTCTTAAATCTTCCAGAAACCCCTTCAGTCCCATTATTTAATTCTTACCTTTCTCAGTAATTAAATCCATAAATTATTGTTTTGGGGTGGGGGTGGGGGGTTCTTTAGCAAAAAGTCTATAAACGTTTTCCAGTTTTTTAATGTGACAAATTCTATTTTAAGTCATACCTCATCTGTGCTCCATTTAGAAACTTTACTAGCAGGAATCCCAGCCACTGTAGGAAGGAGCTTACTGTGCTGTTCCCACCGCAATGGAAATGCAGGAATTGTGAGCTTGGAAGATAAAATGACTGGCTGCAGATGGGAAATTCTGCTGTTGGTTTCCTTGCTATCTGCAAGCAATAATGAAACAAGCTTTATTATTGTACACACAACGTGACCACATGTGTAAAGAAAAGAAATGTTCAATATAACTTATTTGGCCCATTTGACATTATTACTAAATAGCATTAAATAATAAATACTTTAATGTGTACTAGTTATTTCTGGGCTAGATACATAACTATATTTTCTTGGGCACAAGTTTAAGCTACTTTATGTGGTTACCTGCCATGAAAAACAATGGGAAACATTCAGCCATTATTTTCCCTGGCATTTTTTAAAAACTATGCCATTGCTTCAGCTCCCAATGGCGGATGAGATGCTCCTAGTCCCTTCCCTTAAACATTGCCATCTTATGTCTTTTCGTTTCCTGCACTATGGAACACTCTGCCCCCTGAAGTCCTATCCTCCCAGTCTTTTGGAAAGCACTAAAAAGCTGGGTTGGTTCCCAAACTCTGGAATAAGATGACGAACTGTATATCGGAAGCTGGACTTGGTTCCACAATTTTATTGTTGTTTTTTGGTGGGGTTTTTTTTAGACAGATAACTTTATTGTCATTTTTTACTGTGAACACATTGGCACACATTAAAAATGAAATTTAGTTGCTTGCTCTCAAAAGTGTACACATACATAACACACATTTAAACATGCTATATACAACATATATAAACTTTCACTTTGCATATAAATAACATACGGTATAACTATTAATCACTGTCCATCTTGAATACATAACGGAAAGAGGAAGCTTTAGAGTTCACAAGGTTAATACTGTATGGAACAAAACTGTGACTGAATCTGGATGTTCTGCTTCGGATACCACGGAGCCTCCTCCCAGAAGGTAACAAGGAAAACAGGTCGTGAAGAGGATGTGCCGTGTCCCAGACAATCTTATGGACTCTGCTCAGGCCACACTTATGTGCTGTATCCTGGATGGAAGGGAGGGAACTGCCAATGATCTTCAGCCATCCTCACCACTCTCTGCACCGCCTTCTTTTCTGAAGCAGTGATGCTACCAATGGTTTTAATAGTTTTAATATGGCTTTTGTGTTATTTTAATTTTGGGGGGGGGGGGAAGCCACCCAGAGTTTATTATAAGATGGGCGGCTATATAAATGCTGTGATTGTCACTGTTGTTTTTAAAAAAACCCAAACCTGAAATCTCTCACTGGGTAATCCAGTGTAATGTTTTCTTCGATTTATCTCTTTTTATGGTTGCCTATAAACGCCAGTTTCACAAACCCATCACAAAACCTTAGTCCTGGCTGAAAAATTCACTGCAACTTGTAGCTGGTCACTCACAACCCACCTAACACAAATGAAAGCTTTACTTCTACATTCTCCTATGTGAGACTGCTTTTCCTTCCATTTTTACAGATTGAACCTGCATTCTTTCTTTGTCTACAACTACTAGTTTGATGATGATAGCAATGATGATGACAATCAAACACTATTTTGTTAGCATGTCTTCTAATCTGTAAATTGCATAGAGTCCCTAGGGATTTTTTTTTTAAAAAAAACCCCTCTTAAAATAATAATAAGTAAATGCCACCTTTAGTCTCTTAGTTTTAATCATTATTTGTATGTTTACTTATATCTTGGGGTTTGTTTGTTTTTTGCCATTGGGAACTGCATAGTAGAATTCAGGGGGATATGGCCTATCCCCTGAAGGCAATTTAAAACAAAAAAGTTCTATGAAAGCAATCTAGTGTGGCTCTAGATTTTTCATAGAATGAAATTATTCCATAAAGCCAATTTAAAGTATTAATTTGTAGCCTTAGAAACTTTTGTACATCACATATAGCATGAAATAACAGCTACCTTTGGTTTCGTTTATAGACAATACTTCATTTTCCGTTTTTCTTTCTTCACAGTCATCTTTCCCAGTGAGCTCCTTGGCCTGCTCTCCCCTAAGTAATACAAAACCTTCACATTTAATTATCTGGTAATGATAATAATACAGGATTTTTTTTACCTCTAGCTCAACATTTTATAAGATGTATAATACAAATTGTACCGTATCATATATAAAATAAATTATAGAAATTGAAATCAAATTATTTCTCAAAACAAAATGATAAGAAGTCTGGTTTCATAAACTAATACTAGCTTGTATAATCAACTTTCCTGTCTACTATATAAAATGGTAAAAAAACCAAAAACCATCATAATATTTCCATCACCATTGTCTTCCATAAATAAAAAACCTGAAAACAATGATATTTTTAGATCTCTAGAAGGTGAGATGTTTTCTTTAGAGTGGAGCATCATATAAAGTTATTTTGAACTCCTACATTTTTTAAAATATATTTTTAAAATAACAATCTTTAGTGCTTAGTAAACAGCATGTTGTCTGGGTCCATATATTTAAAAACAATCAATAGTGATTAATTGCCATAATTCCATAATCAATGTATTAATAATATATTTCCTTGATCTTCTCTTCTTCCAATAGTATTCTCCTTTGTCAACATTAAAGAAATATAATTCTTAATATTTTTGATACATAAGGTTGGATATAAACATTTTTTGTGTTTGTACAAATAACAATAGCATCCACATATAAAACATATTTTCTGGTTGGCTTATGTTTCAATTGTATTTGTAAAAGTCATCTTATTAAGTCACTATGTGTCCTGTTTTTAAAATTCTTATTTAAGCTTAATTTCCTCTCACTCATAATTTTCTCAAAATTGATTACCTTTAAATATCCAAACTTTTCATTTACACCATCCTAATATTTTCACGTCATATATTACAAAAATACTATACTACTTATATATCTTATAACATCCACGTATAACACCCTTTCTGGTAATCATAATTTTCTCCAAATTAGCTACCTTTAAGTATCAAAGCTTTTCATTCACATACATCATCACAGTATTTTTACATTTCAGGTATTATAAAAATACTATACTACTTATATATCTTATCCCTCTTTATACACAAAATTTATCTATTCTTTTAACCATATTCAAACAAGTGTTTAATCATATAGTACTCCATCTGGTAGGTAGAATCAAATCTCTTGAATCTAGCTCTAGCCTTCTTCTTTTGCCAAGCAGCTTTCCAAATCAGTATGTTCCGCTTGCCAGAGGATTCCTGTAGTTTTGTAAATGTTGTTGGGAGTAAGAGAAACAAGTACGCTTTTTATCTCCCAGACTCTAATGATTTCCCTGGCAGATCTACAATCCATTTTGTTAGTTCTTCTTTCTTATCCTCGAATTTGTTTTGAAGTCCTGAAAGAAAATATCTTTTCCATTTTCATTGTTGTTGTGAAATATTGTAGATTTTCTTCTGTTTGTGTTAAGTTGTAATTCTTTTTATTGTAGCTTCCTTATTTAAGTCACTTTCTGCTGGTTTGCATTCTATTATCTGATTTGTTTGTACATTCTTTATCATCATTTCTGAGTGTTTTTTAATTGTAAGTTCAAGTTGAGAATATGCTCATTTATGTCATCAAAGTTGTTTTTAATCTCATCACGGTTTAAAATCATTGTCATTTGAATCTGTCGCAGCATTGCATAAATTTCGTCCTGGAAAGTATTTGCCTTGTCTTGGGAGTCTTGGAGTATTGCTCCTGCAGATCTCTGATGTTCCAGGTTAGGGAGTATTAGGTGTAGTTTCTTGTCACTTTTAGGTAGGTATGCAACATCAATTTGGTCTCCCCCCCTCCAGACAGTCTTTTACTGATACCATAGTCTCTGTGATTAGCCTTATCAACCAGCCAAATCCAAGCAACCGAATTTTATGTGGTTCTTATCTTTATATATGGCTTTTGTAGTCTAGTGCATTTCCAATTGTCAAGGCATCATTGAAAGCAGTGTTTTATAACAGTTCTTCCGTTCAGGAATCTTAGAATTATCAACAATCCAAAATTGCAGTCCAGAATGTTTATCCAACTAAAAGCTTTTCAGTAAATTCCCCCCTAGAAGATTAGCCAAGAGTCAAGATTTTTCTTTCTCTGTAAACAATTTTTGGGCTTAGAAATCACAGCTCAGTGAGTATTTATAATCCCAGAGGGTCAACAATTTTTAAAGCCAATGTTGTTCTCACTCTGTAGTAGATGGCCTTGTTTTTTCTTTCCTCTGTTCCCAGCTGTTATTTAGCTGTTCACTGGGATTCAAAGGAACAGTTTTTTTCTATTTCTGGGCGTCTTGCCAATTTCTGAGAATGCAGCTATAGTTATGTTCTGATCCTCTACTCGGTGTCAGTGTCTATTCATTTTTCAACTTTTAAGACAAAGAATTATTTTCTTTTAGTTTCATCAGTACTGTTTCAGATGTGAAATCTTAACAGTTTTCATAATCTTCAGATTTATCCAGACTGTAGTATTATTAACTTCCTTTCAGTATATTTCTGTCCCCCATAAACATTAATTTGCCGCTTCCGTCTATAGAAGAATGGAGGTGTAGTCCCCTCCCTTCTCACTTTTGGAGGATTTTTTGCTTCTTGGTGATCTTTTCCAGGAAATCAATTATAAAATAGGAGAGAGAAGATCGATATTCTCATCCAGTTCCAAGCACACAGTTCACCATTGTTCTGGTTAGTGCTTTTGGACTTTGGTTGCCTGTAACTTGGGCTAGTCAGCAAGGTATGGCTAGCCTTTCTCCTGTTGGGTTGGAGGGCTTCCCCTGGATTAAGCAGATCGAATGCAGTCATTCTGTGATCAGCGGGGGGCCCCTCCTTCGTCGCCTCTTAGACCCATTTAGGGTCCCCTGGCAGTGCAAAACCAGCTATGGGGTGCAAAGCCCTGCAATCCTTTGGCCACGTTGCTACGACACCAGACAGGACATCTGAACTCCTTCTACAATTTTATTAAGTGTTAAATGATGAGTCCAAAGACAATTGATTCCACAGAATGCACACCAGGCATAAAAAACCCCAAAATGTGACATCATGTTTCTATCAAGTAGAATTGACACCTTCTGATCTATAAACCATATTACTTGGTCACGCATATAAGACATTTTAAAAAGCCTGAAGCCACCAAGTGATATGACTATATTTGAAGCCAATGGAGAGACTGTCTGAAAAGATGCAGTTGTTCAATAAAAGTGGGAGCTGTAAATGTAACATAATCAGGATGTGAAAAAGCTGTTCTCTGTAGTAAAAAACTAAAAGCTTTGTATATTCCCAATCTAGAAATTATACAAAATTTATTCATCCATCCATCCAATATATATGGCCTCCCATCCACCTAAAAAAACCCAACAAATTCTGGGCAGTGAACAAAGTAAAATCTAACATTCTATTAAAACTAAAAAGAAACCAATTGAGGCCTCAATAAAAATCTTAATTCCACTTATCACATACATTCACACCAGAACTTCAGAATTAACATCCGATTCCAATGCTTGGACAGAGTCTTCAAGGCCTTCTGAAAGGCCAACAGTCAAGACCATCTATATATCAGGGGAAGTTGTTTCATACAGCTGGTGCCATGACAGAGTTTTTGGGATCCAGCAGTGACACTTCTTCACCAGGGACCCAGAACATATTCCCTGTGCCAGATATTGTGAGATGAGTAGAAACCAGTGGAATGGGGGATCCTGCAATCACTCTGGTCACATGCCATTAGATCTTTAAAGGCGACCATTAGCATCTTGAATGGCACCCAGAAGCCTACTGGAACCACTGGAATCCATATAGTAGCAGTGTCATATGGGCATACATGGTGTGCCCAAAATGACCTCAGTGGCTACGTTCTGGACCAGCTGAAGCTTCTAAATGGCCTTCAAAGGCAGCCCCATGTGGAATACATTGTAACAGTTCTTCCAAAAAAACATCTAAAACATGAGTGGCTGTGAGCAATGCTTCTCAATGTAGGAACAGATGCAACAAGTGAACGATATGTAATTATACCAATGCTCCTCAAGCTGGAGGCATGAATCTGGTAGAAACTTCTCACTGTGCATCAACTCTGCCTATAGCAGTGTAAACCCATTCAGAATTAATGATGGAAAATCACTGATTTGAGGGATTGTACAGCCAGGGTTGATCTGAAGCCAAGATTTCCACAACCAGACGAATACTTCCTCCAGGTACTAGGAAAATGCCTCATCTGTATATGGGATAGAGGTGTACAATTAAGTATCATCCTTGTACTGATGACATTTATCCCCATGCTGAGGAATGACCTTGATGGATGACAGTTTCAGGTGAAAGTAAAACAGGAGTGGAGAATGACTTGAGTCCTGTGGCACCCTACAAAGTAGAAAGTTAGAACTGGATGTCTCTTCACCCTATCACCACTAACTGGAATTGGTTTCAGAGGGAGGAACCACTGAAGAACTATGACTTAGTAGGATATTTTATCATTCTCTGAATGAGTAACTTCATAAGAACTAATGTCACACAGAATTCTTTGCTGTCTGACTACTAAAGATGCAGAAGTTGACAACCTTGAAAACAAGCCAGGAAAAACTAGAGTTTTTTAGGATAATTTGCACATAGTTTTTCTGCCACCTTTACATAATATATTTTACTACACAGATGTCAAATGTAGGACGTTTCAGATCCTCCTGTTTACAGTATTCCATTATACTCCATAAAAATTACTGAACTATTTTCAGGGCTAGGAAATTATGCATACCGAAGCATCATTCCTTTTTAATTAGCATGCAGATGAAATAAGAATGTGGGCAAAAGGCAGTTTCTTGCCAGCATTTGCTGGCAGGTGATAAATTTAGATGTTTATCTGGGAAAAAATATATTGTATCAAGCAAAAAGGCAAGCTATATTGGAATTCTATATCTGCTATCAATACTGTAGTTTTGGTGACACATCACACTAAGTCATAAAGCAATGTTTATCTTTATAGGTGAGCCTAGGGTATTATATTACATCAGAACCAGACCATTATTTTTTCTTTAACAATTTTGGCTTAGCATTGCTATGTGAGCAGGGAGGCTCAGCTAATATCAATGTACACATAGTTGTACTTTGACAATAAAGGTTCATTTCATTTCAACTATCATATTTATTTGCAAGCTCCACATATGAGACTATAGAAGGTGTCATTAGATAAAGAAACCATTTGCTGCTCAAACTGAAAGGAGAGTGCCCTAAAGATTCTGTGTCCTTCATTTAATATGGAAATGCATTAAATTAAAATATGCTGAAAAAGAAGACATTTTTATCTCAATAGCAGGCTATCCAGCTGTACAACAGCAGGACTCTTCACCAACTCACTTATGTCATGCATGATATCAACATAAATGTGTCTTAGATTTTTAAATGTTAATTGTGATAAAAGCAAGTAAGGAGTATGAAATGCATTGGGACATGAATTGCTTGTATAAAAAATGTTGTTCATCAGATTCATTTACTTCATTTTCCTGTGTTTGTAAGTAAAAATAAAACTGGTTAGCTATATCTCTTTTTTGCAACTGCAATTACCGGTATGTGAAAAATGTGATTAAATGGCAGATTAACCAACAATTCTATAATTTAACAAATAAATTTTAATTATTAAATGCTACATGTTAAAATGTAGAAGATAATTAATAATTATCTAATGTCAGTAATAAACTAATCAGATGAGTGTTTATTGGAAAAAACATGCATGTGACTGTCAATAAATCCACTGTCAATAAATCCGCTATTTAAATTTAGAATCATCAGTATGATGCAGTTTTGAAATCTGCAACATTGAAAAATATGAAACAGACAGTCCTTAACTAACGGCTGATCTTTTTATGAAAGTCTGCAATTACGAGAACCTCAGAATGGGTGCTTTATGGCTATATGTCACACACACCTCCCAGTGGATACATAACTGCAGGTTATAGTGTCCCACAGTTACAAGACTACAATTTGTGATGTTTTTCTGGCAAAAAACCCCTGCCTGTTCAAAAGAATGGATTTGTCTAACTTTTTAAAATCACTGCGAAAAATGTCAGAAAAATGGGTCCAGCCAGATGGGTGTTTTAATTTATGGCTTTCCTTTAAGTTGAGCAACATCTATATTCTGGAGCAATGAAAACAGTAGAGAAACTGGACAAAACAAAATGCAGATTCACATACATAAAGACCGTTAGCTATGACACCTTATCATTTGTGGCAATGCAAAATCAAATTCATTCTTAATATTTAATTCAATAATGTTCAGAATACAGTGAAGGAAACTTTAATATTAATTCACTGACTTTGATTTTTGCTTAATGTGCTGCATGAAGTTGGCTACTGTGAGCTATAAATCACTGTTTATGGCTTAATGTGTTGTGAACCTACCTAATTGTTAAGTGTGGTTTAGTACAATAGCTCCCAATCTTTTCTATACCCCACACCCCTAATTGCTTCTGATATATTCTCGCATCCCTTACAAAAGTTCAAAATAACGGGACTTCCGGTGGCGTCGCGGCGCCGAAGACAGCCTTCCCGGGCTGCCCGCGGCTCAGCTGTTTGTTTTTTCGCCCGTAACAGCGCCGAACAGCTGTTCGGGCGAAATTGAAGCCCCCTCCTCGGGAGAAGAGGAGGGGGTGAGGCCCCAGGTAGGGGTAGAGCTCTCCGAGGCCGCCTGAGCTTGGAGCTTGGGCGGCTGAAGGATTGAACTCCCCCGTAGCCTGGGTTGCTCCCAGCTGGCCGGCGTGTCTGCTCTGAACTTTCTGGAGCGGAGCCAGGCGTCTGCGAACCATCCCTGCCTGAAGAAAGGACTATGATTTAAAGGAGCAGGCAGAGCGGTACAAGAGATAAAGGTGAAGAGGCTTATTTTAATATACTCTCTAACTACTTGAACTTTTTAAACTCTAAGTGAAAGTGCGTCATATTTGAGGATTAAAAGATGGCGGCGAAACCTCCCCCTAAAACTCTTCGGAGTGGTGGATCCTCGCCAGTGCAACAATCATCTTTACAGGCGTTGCACCCTTCTGAAGCGCTGACAGCGAAGGAGTTTCGAGATGCTGTGGATAAACTTTTGGACTCAATTAATCAATCAATGGCTGATAAATTTGCGCAGATGGAGGAGAAATTGGAGAAACTGGAGGAGAGAATGGAAGAGAGGATGGAACAGAAGCTCAGCGTGATGAAGGTAGACATTTTGTCTTCAGTGCATAAAGTGGCGGAATGTGTGGAAGAATTAGATGAAAAGATGGATGATTTGGATCAAAGGAATGCTATATTAGAAGTCAAAGTAAGAGAGAATGAAAATGTAAGAGATAAACTGGAGAAGGACTTAAGTTTAGCCCAATTTTACCAGATGCAGTTTGCTGTCAGAATCAGAGGTTTAAAAGAGGATACTAAAGAAGACTTGAAGCAGCTGATCTCTGAGGCTTTTGAAGAAGTATTAAACCTGCCAGCATCTGAAATAAGAGCAGCTATGGATAAAGTGTTTCGGGTGAATTCATGGATTGCCAGACAGAGGAAGTTGCCTAGAGATGTGGTGGTTTATTTTGCAAAAAGAGAGATCAGAGATCAAATTATACAAGCTGCCTATGATGTTAAAGTGGTGATTGCTGAACAAGAAGTTTTGGTTTTAAAAGAAATTCCTCCAAGGATTTTAAGGGGAAGGAAGGATTATACATTCCTCGTGCATGAGCTCAAGCAAAGAGATATAAGGTTCAGATGGGAGATTCCTCAGGGGCTGATGGTGATGCATGAAGGTAAAAGGTACCGGTTGATTACTGTGAAGCAAGCGCGTGATTTTTACAACAATGTCTTAAAAGCAACTCCATTAACGCTCCTGGAAGCTGGAAAAGGATCTGGAGAAGAAGAACAACAAGAGGAGGAAACGGAGGAAAGTGGAGCGGGAGGAGATCAAGTTACAACTTCTTTGGATGATCCTAGAGAGCAAAGAGTGACGCGTGCTGCTTTAAAACGAGCAAAGAAAATAATAGAACAAGATCAACAAAAGTCTTCAGTTTCTTCGCAACGTACATATAGTCAAGCTGTGGGAGGAGCACGGCCTAAAGAAGTTAGTCCTATCAAGGCTGTGGTCCATGGGCTTCTGGAGAATATTCATGGCAACTAAATTCTTAACTTGGAATGTTAATGGACTGAATTCACCGCAGAAGAGGAAGAAAGTTTTTCAATATTTAAAGCAATTTAAGATAGACGTTATATGTTTGCAAGAAACGCATATTAGAGTTTTGGATCAAAAGTATTTATTGAACGCGAGACTGGGTACGCATTTTGTTGCCTCTGCAGAGAATAAGAAAAATGGAGTAGTTGTTTATGTTAAAAGTGCTCTAACAGCAGATTTAATTGAAGCAGATAAGCATGGAAGATATGTTATGATTGAGCTGCTGTTAGAAGGTAAAAAGATGCTTCTAGTTGGACTATATGCACCTAACCAACAACAAGCTGATTTTTTTAGCTTACTTCATACAAAGCTTACCCAGTTGGATTATAAATCTTTTATTTTTATGGGAGATTGGAATGGTGTTCTGGATGTACACTTGGATAAAGCTGGAGCTTTTAAGCGTGTTCCAAGCCACGCCAGATTGCCTAAAACTTTTTTTGAATTGAAGGATGATTTGGAATTGCGAGATATCTGGCGTGAGAGGCACCTGCAGGAGAAGGATTATACTTTTTACTCTGACAGACACCAATCTTTCTCAAGGATTGATTTTATTTTGTTGACTAATGACTTCTTTTTGAGAACTAAAAAAGTGAAGATATGTGCAAGAACTATTTCAGACCACAGTCCAGTTTGGTTGGAGATTGATAAGGAGAAAAGAGATAGGCGCTCGTGGCGCCTAAATGAGAACTTGTTTAGAGATCAGAGAAATGTGGAAGAATGTAAACAGCGGATGAAGGATTTTTTCGAGATTAATATGAATAAGGGTACCTCGATGGATATGGTTTGGGATGCTAGTAAGGCCTATATGAGAGGGGTGTTGATATATATGAATAATAGACGTAGACGTGTAATGGAAACTAGAAGGAAAGAACTGGAGAATGAAATAAAGGAAAAAGAAAGGGTTTTGATTTTGAATCCAGGGGACGTGAAGATTAAAGAGGCTATTAGGCTGTTAAGAGGACAATTTGATAAATTAATGGCAGACCAAGTGGCAACCAATCTGCGGTTTGCTAGGCATAATACTTTTTGCAACGCTAACAAACCAGGCAGATGGTTAGCCTATAGACTGAGGAAGAAACAAAGGGCCTCTAACATAGACAAGATTGAATATAAAGGAAGGGTTGTGTTTCAACAGAATCTAATTAAGGATGCTTTTGTGGATTTTTATTCGAAATTATATACCAAAGAGGAAATTGAGGTAAAAGACATTGATAAATATTTGGAGAATGCTAATATTCCGGTCCTTACGCAAGCACAAAGAGAGGGGATTAACCAACTGATCACAGAAGAAGAAATCCTTACAGCAATTAAGGATTTGAAGGTTGATAAGGCGCCCGGTACGGATGGCTTGTCTGCGGCCTTTTATAAAAATTTACAATTTGAGATGATAAAACCGTTAAAGGAACTGTTCCAGACAATCCAGAGGGGGGGAAAGGTGCCACCGTCTTGGAGAACAGCTTTTATCTCATTGATTCCGAAGGAAGATCAGGATGCTACTCAAGTTAAAAATTACAGACCGATTTCGCTTTTAAATACAGATTATAAGATATTTGCTAAGGTTTTGGCTAATAGACTGATGAGGGTTCTGCAACAGGTGATTCATGGGGATCAAACGGGGTTTATTAGTGGTAGGCAAATGAAAAATAATGTTAGACATATAGTTGATGTGTTAGAGTTTTTGGAAAGACACAACCAGATCTCTGCAGCGCTAATCTTTTTAGATGCTGAAAAGGCTTTTGATCAATTGAATTGGCAATTTCTGTTGAGAATGTTAGATAAAATGGATTTTGGGGAAAATTTCTTGCAGCCGATTAGGGCATTATATCAAAAGCAAACTGCCCGAATCATAGTTAACAATAGCTTGACGGCAGTATGTAATATTGAGAAGGGTACAAGGCAAGGATGTCCGTTATCGCCCTTGCTATTTGTATTAACTTTAGAGATATTATTGAACAAGATTCGGAATTCGGAAAAAATTAAGGGGATACAAGTTGGAGATCAAGACTATAGATTGAGAGCATTTGCAGATGATCTGGTTGTTACAGTGACCCAGCCAGAGAATTCTGTTGTGGACCTGATAGAGATAATAACACAATATGGGAAGGTTTCTGGATTTAAAGTAAATATACAGAAAACTAAAATTTTGGCTAGAAACATGACAGTTTCACAGAAGGCCTTCTTGGAAGGATTAACTGGATTTGAGATTGTTAAAAGGGTTAAATATTTGGGGGTAATTTTGTCGCCCTCGAATACAAAGCTATATAAAAATAATTACGAAAAATTGTGGGGGAAAATTCAAAAAGAATTGGAGAGTTGGCAAAAATTGCAATTGACTTTGTTGGGACGGATTGCAGCAGTGAAAATGAATGTCCTGCCCAAATTCTTATTTTTATTTCAAATGATACCGATTCTTAAGAAAGATTCTAACTTGGAGGAATGGCAGCGTGGTATCAATAAATTTGTGTGGGCAGGGAGAAAGCCACGAGTTAAACTTAAGATTATGCAGGATATTCGTGAGAGAGGTGGCCTTAAATTGCCTAATTTTAAATTATATTATGAAGCTGCTGCATTAGTAGGAATAAGTGATTGGATTAATTTGACGCAATCGAGGTTATTAAATCTTGAGGGCCATGATTTGTTGTTTGGCTGGCATGCATATTTGTTGTATGATAAGAAGGTAGGTACCGTGTTTAGGACGCATATTCTAAGACAGGCATTGCTGAGAGTTTGGAAGAAGTATAGACATAAGCTAAGTTGTAAGATACCATTGTGGGCAATTCCAAAACACGCAATAGAAAATATACATGCTGGTTTCAAACACGATGAGACTACCTACAAGGAAATTTTAAGTTTAGAAAGGAATGTTTGGTGTTTGAAATCATATAGCTTCTTGCGAGAAGAGAAGGTTGTACAAACATGGTTTCAATATACTCAGCTACGGGCCAGGTGGAAAGAAGACCAGAAAATTGGATTTGCAACGATTGATGAAAATTTGATAAAGCAAATTAGAAATCAGGGACCTGCACACATTAAACGGATATATCTTGCACTGATTGAGATTGATTCAGAAACTGAGCTTGTTAAGGACTGTATGATAAAATGGGCCCAAAATATCCAGGAAGTTATTACTATGGACATGTGGGAGAAGATTTGGGTGAGGAATGTGAAATTTACTCAAGCTCAAAATTTAAGAGAGAATTTTTATAAGATGTTTTATAGATGGCATTTAGATCCTAAAAAACTTGCAAGTATGTACCCGAATTATCAGCCTAAGTGTTGGAGGTGCGGGGCTGAAGATGCAACATATTTTCACATATGGTGGACATGTAAAAAGGTTAAGGCCTTTTGGATTAAAATCTGGTGGAATATACAGAAGATTTTTAAAAGAAGGATAAAGTTTTGTCCGCAATTTTTTTTGTTGGGAATAATTGTTGATGCTACAGTGGTGGACTCTAAGTTGATGCTGAATTTAATTACGGCAGCAAGACTTTTGATAGGACAATATTGGAAGAAAGAGGAGCTGCCGACCATAGAAGAATGGACTTTAAAGGTTTCCGACCTGGCAGAGATGGCGAAGATATCGGCTTATTTGAAAGATCACTCGCAAGAACGTTATATTATGGAATGGAGAAAGTGGATTGAGTTTATCCAGAATAAGTATAGGGTTAAGAAGTTTTATCTAGCATTTGAATAAGTCTTCTTTCGTGTTTTTTCTTTTCTTTTCCAATTTTCTTTTTTATATATATTTAATAATGTTAAGTTTTGTTTGTTCTTATACAAGTTAGAGGGTGATGGATTTTAGAATTTATGGTTGTTAGTATATGGTTGCTTATGATTGTTTTTATATATATATACCTTGTATTTAGCTCTGGGAAGTCCGGGGGGGGAGGAGGGTGGGGGGGAGGTACGGGGAGGGAAGAGGGAGGGGGGAAGGGGGGAGGCAAGGGAGGGAAGAGGGAGGGGGGAGCTGGGGAGGGGAGGGGAGGGGGGGATGGGGGTTTTTAATGGAAAATTGTATTGTAAAACTTTTCAATAAAAAAAAAAAAAGTTCAAAATAACTGCAACTAATTATGCATATACACTATAATTTTGAAAACTCAAGTTTTTGCACCCTCTGGAATATCGTTTCGCACCCCTGGTTGGGAATCCCTGATTTAGACTGATCTATGAATGAAGTCACACATGAACCGCCACTCACATTTACATATTCCAGTTTCAGGGAAGCAGTTTCTGGTTATGCATGTATGAAACAGATTAAGTGCATCCTTGTGTCTTGGGAAGGGCAAGGAAATCTGGAATCATCTGTAAAAACTCTAGTACTCAGGCATGAAATAGGGCTGGGCACTTGCTTTATCTGTAGCTCAAAGAACTGCAATTAAAGCATCTCTCTTCATCCCTCCAAAGTAGTTAATACTTTTGTAAGACTCATGTGGCTGCTTCTGTTTCTGATGCTTCACTTTCTCAGCAGCACATGAACCTGTCAAAAGTTTTGGCTGCTTCAAATAATAAAAAGAAGTGTTTGGGTTCTGGAGACCAAGACACTCATTCCAGGAAAATGTAGTTGTTGTTGAATCATTGGATTAATCAAGATTCTATTGATTAAAACAAAGTGCTACTACTTTAGGTGCTAATTAATCCCTAAAACTTTTCTTCTTTCTAGGTATGTTGTATCTTTCAAAGATATTTGATGTTCATTTATAAACAGTCTGGATTCAAGAAACAAATGCAGTAGGAAGAATGAGATACTGTACATTCTGAATATGGAAAATGCAAAAATGGGAAATATAAATAGAATATAAACATTAAAATGGTAAAGACAATTTTAATGAAGCTTTAAAATGGATATAGAATTTCTGTGACAGTACTTGCCATTGGTCTTCAGAATTTCCTAATAATTAGGAAAAGACTGAATATTTGTCTTCCGTTATTCTGTTCTCCTTTCTAGGAAGACACTAATATTGAAAAATAAGCTTCTAGACATTATAATTAATGAAAATAATTTGATCCAGGTTTCAAGGGTTTGAACTGTTTTTAATTAAATAGGATGCTATAGTAATCCAGACACTGCTGTGAAATATGAACTGCATTCAATTAACTTTCCCAACGCAATGTTTTCTCCCTAGTCAGTCATAGGTTGTTATAACTAGTTAACACTATGGATGTTATGAATATGGTATGTTTTAATATTAACTTTGGGATATTTCATTATGCTATGTGTAGCATAATAATATCAAATTCTCAAACATGATTTTCCTCTGTCTTTCTTACTACTAGTGCTGGGATACTATTTTCTTTTTTCTTTTGTACACAAGTATTCTTTTTTAAAAAATAAACATCTATACCTGCAGAAAAAAGGCAGAAGAATTTCTATAGTTAAGTGAAGGACTACCATTAATTTCTTTTAAGAATATACACGGTGATAATATTGCTCAAACCTAGGGGAGCCCATGGTCAACAAAGTGAAGGTGGCACTCACAATCTAGAAAGTGAAGCCCCACTTTTTTTTAACATTACATTACATGTGCAATGAACATAAAATAGGATGAGGCTTAAATTATGAAGTCATAAATACCAAATTGATTATTTTGCCAATATGACTGACTGAAAGGTCAGAGCTGCACTCTTGACTTTTATGAGCCTCTCTGTGATTGCTCCTGCTTGCTAAACTGATGATAATGACACTACAGTGGTACTTTGGGACTCATCGTTACTTGGTTCCAAGGGACTCAATGAGTACCAAAAATGATGAGTATCAAACAAACTTTTCCCATAAGAAATAATGTGTTGAGTTACAAAGCAACCAACACTGACATATTATAGCTTGTGCATTGAGTACCAAACAAACAATGAGTACCAGGACAAAATTTTAAAATTTTCACGTCAAAAGGTATTGAGTAGCAAATTCAATGATTTTCAAAGTACGGTAGTTAAGTACCTAAGTGACCCTAGGCAGTTTACAATAAAAATATATCACGATATAAAAGCATAAATAAGAACAAAGTTTAAAACAGTACTAAAGGTTAAAATATTAAAAGTTAGAATTAAACAGGTGGAGAAAACATCCTCATGACACCAACATCCCCAAGGTTACACACCAGTCTTTGACTTCTATGCCAATTGGCAGAATCAGAATACTCTCTTCTGAAGACCAACACTGTGGGGGCCCGCTTCACCTCTGGGGGCCAAGGTGTTCCAAAAGGCAATGGCAGAGAAGGCTCTCTCTTCCTAGATCCCTCTAATCAAAATTCTTTTAACCTTGTGTACTAACCAGAAATACTACAATTATCTGGAAGCGAATGATACCATCCTTATTTATAAGCCTATAGCAAAATGTCTAGGAACAACTTTCAAGAATTTAGCAAATGGATTTGTTGGCTGCATCATTGATATGATACAATTAAGGGCCTGAATAAAAGATTTTGCAATAAATAATGGTATTCAGATTACACAAATTAGAGCCACAGTAGCCAATATTTGAAACAAATCTGAAAGATACCTGTAGTTTTCTTCTTTGACATCACACATTAAAGGCTTTTTGCAAGGAAGTTTCACATCTGTATACGAAGACTGTATATGAGGTGCAGGCTTAACTCCAGTGTGACTGGGACTGGGACATTTTCTGTTACTGTTAATTTTTTTAAAAAGAGCAATTATTTCAAATCCTGCATTGATGGAAATTTAAAATTGAATATTACTGAGTATCTTTTATTTATTAATTACAGATAATTAGCATAAACCTGGTGATTTAGTTAAAGCATTTATATATCTAAGATCTCAGATCTTACGGCTATTTTTTTGAGTAAGGACAACTGTAGTAGTAGTTATTTATAACATTCATTCATTGAGTTGTATAGCCACCCATATCTAACTAGTGACTCTGGGTGACAATCATACAAACAATTAAAAAAGTTAAAAACACAATACAAAAACAGAAATTAAACACAGATAGCAGCCAGGAGATATTATAACACATTCATGGCAATATAAGCAGAAAATGGAGCCCCAGACCTGGCCACGCAGTTAGATTTTCAAGACCTTATGTATCATTTTTCACTTTTTCATTTGCATCTCAAAATTATTTTATTTAAAAACAAATGCAAGTAATAAAATTCAGTCCAGGTTAAGAAATGCCTGTCAACTAAATGTTAAAGAAAACAATAAAAGCAAACTGAAATACAGACAACAAAAACAAATTCAGTGAAAAAAAGATAAAAGAGAACAAAGTAAAACAAGGCAAAGTAGAACCAATATCGACAAAGAGAAAAGGCTAAGCGAAGAAATTTATCTCCAAAACCACTTAAATGCAAATACAAATGAGGAACATCGCACAGATGGAGAGCATTTCAGAAAACAGGAGCCACCACTGAGAAGACCTACCCACCAGGAAGCACAATGGCCCACTGACAATCTTGGAATATGCAGTAAGACCCTCTCTGCTTAATAGCAAAGCCAACATGTCAGGTACAATCTTCAACTCACAGTGCTTAAATCGTAAGTAAAATGTTGTACATGATGCGATATCTGACTAACAATTGGTGCAGTTACTTCAACTAAGATTTAACACCGTATGTCTGATGTCCCCACTCGGAGATGTTGCAGCCACATTTGTACCTGTTGCAACTTTTAGATCAATGGCAAAGTTAGTCCCACAAAAAGGAGCATTACAGTAATCTAAAGGTACCTTTCCAGGGTGGGTGAACAATAGTATCTAGGCTGTCCCCGTTTCCCTAAGCAGATCATCCGTGGGAGGTTGAAAGGGGGAGCAGATGGTAAAATTATTGCTCAAATGAAATGCAAACTCTACCTCTTTTATTTCTGAAATGGATTAGATTATTATTGAATTCTATTTAAAACCAAACTATTAAAAACTGATAAAATGTTGAATTTTACGATCATTTCGGAAAGTTTAGTTTAAAAAGTTCTCCTCTATACAAACATCCAAAGGTATCTATTTTTTCTACTGCTTACTGAATATGTTAATAATATAAATAATGCGTGCAAATGTTATTTTCAGGTGCAATAGCACTTAAGACTTATATACTGCTTCACACTGCTTTACATCCCTCTCTTAAGAGGTTTACAGAGTCAGCATATTGCCCCCAACCAGTGCTTTTTTTGTAAAAGAAAAAGGTGCTAGAACTCACACACGTCCTACAACCCACCTTGCCTACCCTACAAGGTTCCATCCAAAAAAGGTGCCGGAACTCTGTTCTGAGCATTCTGTGACAAAAAAGCCCTGCCCCCAACAATCTGGCTCATTTTATCAACCTCAGAAGGATGGAAGGCTCAGTCAATCTTGAGCCGGTGAGAATTGAACTGCCAATCTGCTGGCAGTAGGAAGTCAGAAGAATTAGCCTGCAGTACTGCATTCTAATCCCTGCACCACCATGGCTCTTTCTACTGTTTCTCTATTTTAACATACTGGTTCTCAACCTGTGGTCTGTGGACTCCTGGGGGTCCACAATGTCTTCACAGGGGGGATCACGAAGACTTGAAGAAATGTTATGATTTATATCTTGAGTTAAGTCTTGGTGGTCCATGGCCACAAAAGGTATTTAAGGAGGGTCCATGGTAAAGAAAAGATTGTCTTAACACATACATTTACTCTCACAAAAAGATAATATGTGTAACCTAATTCCCCAGCTTTGTGTGCCTGAAGGATTTGTCTTCAATAAAATCATGCATTATAAATATAAGCATGTATTTAATTGATATATGGCATTAACAAAAGACATTTATACTTGTCAGGATTGAAATCACTGCAATTTGTTCCCAATGGAATTTGGGTTTGTTATTTTTTGAATAACAATTTCCCGTGTTTTTTTAAAAAACGTAGAAAGATTCAAACACATGTTTAGCTGTTGAAATGGAAGAAAAAAGCAGAAATCCTCTGGGAATAACTACAGCCATACTACAGAGACCTAAAGCACTTCTCTAAATTTCAGTCTCAGAAAATACATACTGATGAGTCAAAAGAACTTCCAAGTTCTTCTTACAAGTACCAAATGAACTCACTTAAAGAATTCACATTTTTTTTAAAAAAAAATCAATCAAAGCCTTTTCAGTTTGCCCCTGTATCCTGAAACAAACACTACACAGACAACATAAGTTCTTCAGGTTCAGTCACAGTAAAACACATAGTACTATAAAGTCTGACCATAATTTCATTGATATAATTACTTGATTATAGGAGAGGTTGATCTTTCATTTATTTCTGACTTTCGATTCCAATGCATAGGTGGATTATTTGGAGGGGTCTCTCCACTTAAACGGTCTGAAAGAATATGCTCTTTGTTCAGGTTTATTTCAGAATATGGGCAATTGACCACACTGAAAATAAGAGACAGAGAAGGAAAAACAGATTAGACACCAAAGCACTTCCTAGTTGAAACAAATATCATGCTGGTTGCAATTTCTCTGCAATTACTTGGAATTCATTAACAGACAGAAACATAAATGCCTTGTGTTCCTAATGGCAACATCGCTTTCTACCAAGTTATGTTAAAGCATACAATGTTTATTTTCAGGGAAGCTTGTTATGAAGCACATTAATTTGTGATGGATATTTATTTTATATATAGAAATAAGAAAGACATATTCTCAATAGGTTAAGGGAATGAGCAAAATAATGCAGTACTCTGAAAGGATAGCAAAAATTATGACTAAAAATGGGTCGTTTCTCCTTTTCCGCTTTTCTCTTTTTCCGCTTTCTTTTTCGATGGAGCATTAACACTATTGAGAGTATATAGTAGCTTGTTATTTTAGCCAAATGTTATTGCCCTGTTGTACCATCTGGCAAGAAAAACATATGAAGCAGAAGTCTTGCATTTTATAAGTTTTCCTAAGAGGAAAGAAAAGTAATTACAAATATCAGTGTGAGGATCATAATCTTATCGCAGGTTTTTCAAACTTTCAGGTTGTGGACCCGTACATTTTTTTAAAAAACGCACCACTTTAATCTCTGATCAAGAGGCAAAGCTCTATAATAGAAAACTGCCAGTGTTGAAGTGAATACTTTTTTTTAGTCTTTCATGGAAGGAACCTCATCAACGGCTCGAGAAATCTGAAGGTATCCCAAGACAATTTAAAAATCTCAACTCCATCCTATCGTTCCATGAGATACTAATCTTCAGTATCTGTGTTCTTCAATTTAGTTTCATCAGATAAAAGCCGCCAGCTTTATTTTCCCCGGACTTTTGAAAAGATAATGAATAGCATAATATTACCGAATCCAAAGATTTTACTCTTGCCTATTTGCCTTCCTTCAATATTGTTTTCTGAAGTCAGAACACTATAAAATGAGCACAAATTTGCTTATGGTCAGTGTCATAAAGGCTGGAAGCCAATTCTTTATTATTGTCCTTGCTGTTTTTTTTCTTTTCTCCTTTTTTCTTTTTCTTTTTTCCGGAGCTTTTCCCAGTTTAGTTTGCATTAGTTTTTACTGTGTTTATTAAAAATTTCAGTAAGAATTTTCTTGTCAATAAACTGAAGCACCTGACTTCATGACATATGCTAATTCTTTTCCACCCAAGGTCTTTCTTCATAGAAGTTAAAAAAACACCCCTCCTAACATTTTATCTGCTGTTTCTTTTTCTCCCAAAACCATTGACATTTTCCCACATACTATCTCACATTTCACTCATTGTGACAAAATTATCACAAACCTCTTGAGACCCCTAACCAAATGCCCATTCATTA
The DNA here is from genome assembly GCF_947247035.1 of Vipera ursinii. Classification (NCBI taxonomy): domain Eukaryota; kingdom Metazoa; phylum Chordata; class Lepidosauria; order Squamata; family Viperidae; genus Vipera; species Vipera ursinii. The sequence goes on along the minus strand of NC_139512.1, from coordinate 263,768,694 downwards.
TGAAATGTTAGCCACAGAAACAGTCGAGTTTGTGTAATGTTTAGCTCATTTTTAATAGTCCATAACACCAGGCTTTTTGAGGTTTAAATTAAAGAAACTGTGCATTCCAAAAAACCCCTCATTCTCATATTAATCTATTTTTGTTCATACCATTTCTCTGCAACTATTTGAAGATTTAAGCATTGTGTCTTCTTTTCAAATACGACACATTTATCATTTTACTGACTTTCATCAACCACAAAGAGTCAGTGTATTTTGTCACTTTCTTATTAGGCAGTGGATCCTTTTCATCATGATCTGTTCATGCTCATAAAGAGGTATGCCCATTTATTTAAGTTCAATACTATGAATGAGGGCATGGAAATCACTGGTAGAAAAGTAGTTGCATGCAGAAAGTCTGATGTTCAATTCCTAACTCCTAAGTCAGCAGGCCTGTGAGCCTTAGGACTCAGAAAGTGGTGTCCCCCTCCCTTTGGTGCATCATCCCTTCCGAAATGAGACTGGACCCCACTTTGACACTCTTTCATAAGGCCCTGAAGAGTTGGTTTTGCCAGCGGGCCTGGGGAACCCAAAGAAGGATGGAGCCCATCAAGTAGCTCATTTGACTCTGTGTTGTTGTGTGCGTGTGTGTGTGCTTATGTGTGTGCATTGTTTTTATTGTTTTTAAAATGTATTTTCTATACTGTGTTTTTATTGCTTGTAAACCACCTAGAGTCATTCGGAGCAAGTAGGGAGCCATATAAATTTCTTGAATGAATGAATGAAGTATATTTTTGAAAGATCCTGAGGCACTGGGGAACTACCAGAGGACTGGAAAAGAGCTGATGTAGTTCCCATCTTCAAAAAAGGAGAAAAATAGATCAAGGAAACCACAAACCTATCAGCCTGACCTCAATACCTGGGAAGATTCTGGAAAAGATAATCAAACAATGAATTAGCGAACACCTTGAGGCAAACAAGGCCAACATGGGTTTGTCAAAAACAGATCATGCCAGACAAATCTTATTGCATTCTTTGACCAAGTGACAAAATTAGTGAACCAGAGGAATGCTGTGGGTATAATTTACTTGGACTTCAGTAGGGCATTTCATAAAGTAGATCACAACCTACTAGTTGATAAGATAGAAAAAGTGGGTTAGACAGCATCACCATCAGATGGATTCGTAGCTGGCTGACCAGCCATAACTCAGCGTGTGGTCCCCAATGGAACTGCATCTACATGGAGGGAAGTGTGCAGTGGGGTGCCCCAGGGCTCTGTTCTAGGCCCAGTGCTCTTCAACATCTTCATCAACAATTTGGATGAGGGGATAGATGGGGAACTCATCAAATTTGCAGACGACACTAAGCTGGCCAACACTCCAGAAGATAGACTTAGATAGAGGAGGATCTGGACAGACTTGAACACTGGGCGCTATGTAACAAAATGAAATTCAATGGTGAAAAAAGTAAGGTGCTACATTTAGGCAAGAAAAAACAAATGTACAGGTATAGTATAGGTGATACCTTGCTCAACAATAGCAACTGTGAAAAGGATCTTGGAGTCCTAGTGGACAATCACTTAAATATTTATTTATTTATTTATTTTATTAGATTTATGAGCCAGCAGTGTGCTGCAGCTGCCAAAAAAGCCAACACAGTGTTAGGCTGCATTAACAGAGGGATAGAATCAAGATCACGTGAAGTATTAATACCACTTGGCCACACTTGGAATACTGCATCCAGTTTTGGTCACCACAATGTAAAAAAAGATGTTGAGTCTAGAACATCTAGAAAGAGTACAGAGAAGAACAACAAAGATGATTAGGTGACTTTAGGCTAAAACATATAATGAACGGTTGCTGGAATTGGGTATGTCTAGTTTAATGAAGAGAAGGACGAGGGGGGACATGATAGCAGTGTTCCAACATCTCAGAGGCTGCCACAAAGAAGAGGGAGTCAAGCTATTCTCCAAAGCGCCTGAAGGCAGGACAAGGAGCAACTGATAGAAACTAATCAAAGAGAGAAGCAACCTAGAACTATGGAGAAATTTCCTGACAGTTACAACAATTAACCAATGGTGTTCAAGTGGTGTTCCAGTTGTTTTGGGATTGCACCCAAGGCGCCTATTGCTATTGGTACTACCCCTGCTTGCCTTTGCCACAGTCTTTCTATTTCTATTTGTAAGTCTTTGTATTTTGTTATCTTCTCCAGTTCATTCTAGTCTATTCTGCTGTCTCCAGGCATTGCCACGTCCACTATCCAGACTTGTTTGTCTTTCTTATCGACAAAAAAGTCTGGATAGTGGATGTGGCAGTGCCCGGAGACAGCAGAATAAACAAGAAAGAACTGGAGAAGATAACAAAATGCATATTATTATTGTTGTTGTTATTATTATTAAGTTCATGGCAAAAAAATCAATATTGTACCACAGGTCTGGAAGGAATAAAGACTAGACTTGGGAACTTTCTTTGTACTGTTGAACTAGCTTTTGTCATGAGGTGTAAAACCAACATGATAAGCATGAATACAACAATTCAGCCCACTGTGTGTTGGGAAGTTCCGTGGGATTCACATGTCTATATGAACAAGCATGTACGCAGTCTTGAGTATATTTAATAAATTTAAAAACTGGAATCCCAGGTGTAGACATTTGAAGTTAGTAAAAATAAAAACGATGAACTCCGGGATATAAGAGAAAATTCTTCTTTATTGCTGAGCTTTCGTCAACAAACTGTTGACATCATCAGACTTGAGTATACATATCCTCAGACCAGGGTATTAGAGACCTGCTATAATATAATATAATGGTAAAGGTTCCCCCGCACATGTGTGGCTCAGTGGGTTAAGACGCTGAACTTGTCGATCAGAAGGTCAGCAGTTTGGCGGGTCGAATCCCAAGTGCTGCATAACAGAGTGAGCGCCTGTTACTCGTCCCAGCTTCTGCCAACCTAGCAGTTCGAAAGCATGTAAAAATGCAAGTAGAAAAATAGGGACCATTCCGGTGGGAAGGTAACAGCGTTCCGTGCGCCTTTGGCATCTAGTCACGCTGGCCACATGACCACAGAGACGTCCTCGGACAAACACTGGCTCTTCAGCTTTGAAACGGAGATGAGCACCAGCCCCTAGAGTCGGAAACGACTAGCACACATGTGCGGGGAAACCTTTACCTTTATAATATAATATGCATTATGTGATGGGGTTCAATTAGCAAACCAGTATAGAAGTTACCAAAATCATTAATTCTTTTTCCCATAGTTCCCTGCTGACCCATGCATCAGTAATAGGTTTTTTACCTCCACTAACTATAATGGTTAAGGTGGGATTTTCTTCACTCAATGAATATGCTTTTTTCAATCCTTTCTATTCTATTCAGATAAAAGCCTCATTGTGAAAAAGAGAATTACAGTATATTCATATTATGGTATATAAAAATTTGCAGCCCTGAAGGATAGAAGCAACATTTGAAATAAAGGCCTTCAGTTTTGACTGCATATACATAGGAAAGTTCTTAATGATTTTGTAATGATGCAGAATAGAAAGAAAAGTAGAATTAATTAGTTCCGTCTACTTCTGAGTGAGCGCCTGTTACTCGTCCCAGCTTCTGCCAACCTAGCAGTTCGAAAGCACATAAAAATGCAAGTAGAAAAATAGGGACCACTACGGTGGGAAAGTAACAGTGTTCCGTGCGCCTTTGTTGTCTAGTCATGCCGGCCACATGACCACGGAGATGTCCTCGGACAAGCGCTGGCTCTTCGGCTTTGAAACGGCTTTGAACCTTTACCTTTACTTCTGACTTTGCCTATCTTAATCCCTGACTAATCCCTTGCCTAGCTCAATCGCCTGTTAGCCATCAATTACCTTTTCCATTCTGTCTATCCTTTGAAGCCAACAGTTTTTTAAAACAGTGAGTAAAGACGGGTTCCAAACCCCTATATAACAAGCCTATTATTAATGAGTGAATATTGATTTACTCCATAAATTGTGGCAGAGCTTTTGAACGCAATGGGATTGGATATCCCCTTCAAGTAAAAGATGAACATTGGATGTTTGTGAAGAATAAGAAATTATACAATTCGCTTGACAGCAACTTTGCTAAAGAAGGGATTTTTTCAGGATTTAAATTTAAGTATTACACAGATCGTAAGCATGCTTAATAGAATAACAGAGCTCTCAATGTTATCTCCTAGTTTCAATGCAATACACAGCAAAAGAAACAGAGTATTTCTGTATTAACTCTTTGAGAACATTATTGCAGTGTACATGCACTGTACATTTCTAAGAGCACTAAGCAAAACTAAGAAACTCTAGAAAAATGGGGAATGAATGGATTAATCCTTCCAAATGAAAACAGAGCAATAGGAACAAATGTGAGGGAAAAACAAATCTCTTACAATTGTATCAGAATCTTGTGCATCAGCCTTTCTCCCGTACCTGTTCCTCACCCATCCAACCTCACTGAAATGCAGATTTAATTTCTCAAAACAAAGTGAAATTTTAACATCTACATGAAATTACTGGAAAGATGTTTTCTAGTGATTATGGTAAGGGGTCACCAACATGTTGATTACGCCCAGATGGATGGAGGACAAAAAGAAAGGAAATTAACCCACTATTTTATAAATACCGATTACAGTGCTTTGTCCATTGTCTGCCTGCTTTGGACTGAATGGCTTTCTTCTAAAGGGTCATATTTGCATTTTGAAAGATTCTTGTACTTGATGCACAGATAGTCTTTTGATTTACTCAGATTAACAGAATACCTAGAAGTCTACCAGATGAAGTCTTGCTATAGTCAGTCATGCTCTGCTAGTTTACTGTTGGGGAATTCCCTTAAAACATAATACAGGGATAGGACCAAAACAAGAAGTTGGAGGGAATAATGAGAAAAATAAAGATCAATATATAATTTGGCAGAAACATTAACAAGGGCTGTGGGCATTCAAGAACTGAAGAGCGCTATGTGAGTTGCACCTTTTTGTGCCTGAATTCTAACAAATTTCTGTGGTTGAACCCTTACCTTGGAATATACTTTTCCAAAACGTTATTTCCTGAAGGGAAACCTTCTTAGTCTAACTTTCTTCACTGTGTGTTCTCAGTAAATGACTTGACTGAACATTTGCCTGTGTGACTTGTCAGCTGACCACTTATCTGACTATCTTTTACATTAAAAGGCTAGGAGGAACATGCCAATTCATGACAGCGACTGGTCAGAAATGAATTATACTCAAATGAATAATATTCAAAGCACTAAGATCCTCTGACAATTATACTACTCCCCACAAGCACAAGAGATTGATGTATGTCATGCTTCAGGCAGAAGCTGAGATTTTTTCCTCTTGTCTGGGCTTATAATATGTAGAGTTGAGACAGTTCTTATCTTTGAAAATATCTTGCTCTCTCCCTTAATTATTGGCTGACTATTGGACGGAAAAGTGCTTTTTTATGGTTTTGGAGATCTGCAGAGAAGCAGTCCCCAACCGTTCCGGCTCTGCAGACCAATGGTGGCAGAGAGGAGATGGTTTTGTGCATGTCCCACTTGCACAAAGGCAGCTTTGCGTGCTCGCCTGCCGGTTGCATGGCCCTGGTTCCCAACAGGCCATGGCCTGGCACCGGGCCACAGACTGGGGATTGAGGACCCCTGCTACAGAGCAAAAGCCAAAAATCTGGAATAAAATCAATGCTTTTATAACAATAGCAAACCAAGCAAGTAAGTTCTACCAGTCAGACAAAAGTCCTATGTAATACTTTTTCTTAGAAATAGTTTTTTTTTTAGAAAACTGCAGAAGACTAGCAGAAAGTATCTATGAATAGTGACTGGCAATCAAAAGATAATGCGAGAAATCCTTCATCTCACAACACATGGACAAACTCAATCACAGTTTCAACTGGTAAACTGTTAGCTTGTAAGATCAAGCCAAATAAAAAAAAGAGCTAGGGAATTCCTAAAGCTTGGCATTCAGACAAATGACCATCAACAGGTACATAGAAATAAATCATATTTACACGCCATTCAAAAGACACCGTAAAAAAAGCTAAGAAGCAAACCAAAAAAACAGAATACTTCCTCTCCATCAGCCAACACCCAAATAAGCAGGGGCTAATACCAGACACACAATTAGGCAGAAAACAATTCCCTAATGAAGGAACCACACCCCCATCCAAACTGGCAGGGCAAGTGGCTGCATATAAGCACAGAGCAACATTCCATACCCACTAGCACTGATGATGTTACCAAGTTGGGTAATGAAACATCTGCAAGCAAACAAGCTTAGAAAACACCAAGAACACCACAATTCAACCCTGAGCTACATACTGTCAAGGTTGAATCGCTAAGATGCCTGCTAACTTCTATCGCTACTCAACTTGCCATAGAAATGGGGGAAGAGTAGAAAGCTTAGGAAGTAAATAGGATTCTAAGAAGTCGTCCATGGACCATGACAGCCTACAAGAATGCCAAGGTCAGTAACGCAGGTGTCTGGTCGACCATTCCCATAACAAACCAAAGATATGATTGGGGAACGTGAACATCCGGTGGGTGGGGGTTAAGGGAAACTATTAACTAGGCAAATTTTCGCACAGGAAGACCAGAGCTGGTTTTCCTTCTTCAGTTCTGAGATGTGTACTCTACACTTTAAAGCCTTGAAGATTCCTTGATTTTGAGTTTTCTAATCGGAACTCATTGAGGTAGTCTTTGCCTTACAACCATTAGTTTAGTGACCAAAATTACAATGGGACTAAAAAATTGACTTATGACCATTTTTCACATGATGGTCCCATGGTCCTGTGATCAATATTTGGGCACTTGGCAACTGGCATGTATTTATGGTTGTTGCAGTGTCTTGGAGTCATGTGATCATCTCTTGCAACCTGACAAGCAGAGTCAATGGGGAAGCCAGATTCACTTAACAACTGTGGCGAGAAAGATCATAAAATGGTGCAAAACCTACTTAACAACTATCTTGCTTAGCAATTGAAATGTTATGCTCAATTGTGGTTGTAAGTCGAGAACTATCGGTATACACTGACCTTTTATTTCCAAATACAAATATTTTTACCCAACAGGTAAAGCAATGAAAAAGCACAAAATTTATTATTAGTCTGTGCGATTTTCACTCATGATTGATCAAGGCACTTAAGGTGCACTGGCAATTATCTTGACAGAAGCTTATGGAAGGCCAGTGCTCCTGAGATTTTTCAGAGTCACCGTGTGGTCAGGTCTACCCTGTTAAGATTCTGGTTCGACCTTTTTTTGCTCAGTATGTGCAATATGGCAACTCTCCCTGGTGTTCATCAGTCAAGGTCATCATCTTTGCCTCTCGCCCACTGCCCCATTACTGTCTGATATGCAATTATTTTGGCTCCCAAACTAGCATTATTGAAGTGCCTTTCCAACTAAGCTAAATAATAAATTATATAATTAAGGCCTACCTACTGAACTTATCGATCAGAAGGTCCGCAGTTTGGCGGGTCGAATCCTGAGTGCTGCGTAACAGAGTGAGCGCCTGTTACTCGTCCCAGCTTCTGCCAACCTAGCAGTTCAAAAGCATGTAAAAAATGCAAGTAGAAAAATAGGGACCACTACGGTGGGAAGGTAACAGCGTTCCGTGCGCCTTTGGCGTCTAGTCATGCCGGCCACATGACCATGGAGACGTCCTTGGACAAGGGCTGGCTCTTCGGCTTTGAAACAGAGATGAGCACCGGCCCCTAGAGTTGGAAACGACTAGCACGCATGTGCGGGGGAACCTTTACCTTTACTGTTATGTCTTGCTGAAGTCTCGAGCAATGTTCAGTGAATGTCCTTTTCCTCATGCCTCCATCAAATAAGGTGAGGAAAGTAGCAATTAAATTATGTTTTATTAATGAACTTTTATAGGTGGTTTGTCCTCCCAAGAGAGACTTGCTTGGCATCTATAATATGGCCCATTCTTTCTCTAAAATATTTTAAACTAAGTCATTGTCTTACAGCTGGTTGCTTAATAACTGTTCAAAGTTACAACAAACTTGAAAAAATTTACTGGACTCAAGAGTAATGATTGATGTATCACTCTGAGGTCATGTGATCATATTTGAGGTACTTAGCAACTGGCTTACATATGCAACCAATTGCAGCATCCTGCAACTATGTTTTATGGGGCATTTTACAGTTTTTTGGCAAAAAACATTGGATAAGCTTGATTTGGAGTTACAACCACGTGACTCACTTAGCAACCATTGTAAAAATGATTGTAAAGCTTAATCTGGTCACATGCCAACTCGACTTACAACTGCAATGACTTATGACCAAAATTCCGAGCTCAATACGAGGGCAACCTGTATTCCACCTTGTAATATGGATTTGTATATGTTATTGTTTACTATTGGTGGCCTAGCCAACTGAAAGTATTTATTTCTTTTTGTCATTTTCTCTCTGTGAAAATTTACACACACATATGGTTTAGAGGATTAGCAGAGTATATTCCCAAGAGTGTATGCCATTTAATAACCTGGATATATGAGTTACAAAACAATTGGCAAGTCTACTCCATATAGCATACAATATGGAAACTCATAAAGAAACACAAGATACTCAGTAATTCATTTGTATGCAAATCTGAACTGTTTTTTTTATCACTATAGAAGCCCAAGGTCATTATTAACATTTTGCATTTAAAAAAGGGATTCATTTTAGCCCTGTCATACTTTGTCACTGAAAGTTTTCATCCAGCTTAAGCATTGTGCTATCAGAAAATGACTAATCAACCTGCTTTCAGACATTTACTTGACAACATAAATGCATCTTGTCATGAACATTTCCAAAAGTGTATTTAAGTAAAGTTTCAACGGAGAGTATAAAAACAGTGGACTGAAGCCAGATGTGAATAACTATACCCATTTTATACTGCCTCTGTTAATTCAAATGGAATTTCAATTTGAGAGTTTGGGGACAATACAGATTTGCTCAGGGAGAGATATCAATATTATGTTAGTTCCCTGAGTGTTACTTACACTCTTATATTTCAATGCTTTTCATATAGCAAATTTGTAACCATTTTAAATTACAAACCTCAGTAGCAGCAAATACAAGTTATTACAACTATTTTTGTTGTTTAAATAAAAGCATGCTTTTAATAGTTTAGTTCCTTATTCTTAGTCATAGTAGCCATCTAGATGCTGACAGGAAGCCCATAAGATAATAGCACCCTTCTGCTAATGTTTCCCAGAACCAGTAATCAAAAAATACAATAATAAAAGCAGTATATATATTTATTGACTCCTTCTACACGTACTATTTTCCACTCCATCTTAAGGAAAATATTTAAGGACACAATTTATTAAGAGGCAAAAATGAAACCAAGTAAGCCTAATTCCTAAAAACTACTAATTTAGCCAAGTGGGTATTAGAATCAATATAATGCCTGGTGATTTGGATGTACTTTTGTTAGTTATTGGTCGACTAGCATTCATTATACAAAGACAAATAAACAAGTGTTTGACGCAAAAGGTAAAATCTGTGTTCTAGTCAGGATCAGTCCAAAGACAAAGAAAAGCAAGTGTGATAGAATAAAAAAGGTATTCTTTCTGATATTCTATGTAGATAAGATTATTGCAGATGAGAGGATCTGAAAAACTGAAGGCTAAAGAAGAATATTAGCTTCCCCATTCATTGTAAAATATTAAAACTGGATAAATACTTGATTTAGTGACAAATACCTAACGTTTACTGATCAATTTCAATGCAACTGAAACATTTGGTTGAAGTTTGATTTATAGTAACGTATAGACTTCAAATATTTGGTTTATAACTTAGAGCAAAATTATGAAAAAATAGCAGGTTGTGGGGCTACAAGATTAAAGTTTTATGCCAATACAGACTGAGTTCTTGATTTTCATTAAGGAATCTCATTAATAGTTCCACAGAGAAGAAGGGCCATATTCAACAGGCAAATATACCTAAGGAGAAATCTCTTTCTAAAGAGCGTCATATTTGAAAAGTTAAAATATTACTCATCAATGGTGAGCGCTCTCTTAATTAAGTGCTATATTCAGGTTGCAATGAAGTCACCAAAACAATCTAAATAAATGAATACCTGTCTTTTTCTTTGTCTCATGGACAACAATTACATCAAATTCATAGCCTTATTCTAATGGGGCACCTCTGCTGAGCTACTGAAGCACCAGTTCTTCATAACACATACCTGTGATGGCCCATATGCCTGGCTCTTTTTATGTGTCCAACTCCCCTGCAGCCTGCTGTGGGGCACCCTCCTTGTTCTAAAGCTTCTACTAATTCCAGTGGACCTAGACAAACAATACAAAAACCAACTTCAGCATTAGCTTCATATTTACTCAAATCATGGGGGTGGGCAACTAGTTTTCCTAAGATGACACGGGAAATGGACTGATGTGGAGGGCCGTCACCACTCTGTTCCCCCCCCAGGTGAAGGGCCAGATGTCATAAAATGCCCAAATCTGCACTAGAATGTAAATGATGACCCACCCCCTATGATCTCTTTTTAAATGCTAAATAGTGTTCAAGTTAACATAAAATATTTGAATTACACTGCAACAGTGTTATTGGCTCTTCAATCAAATCATGTGAATATTGATAAAACAATGATTTCTATAGCTTTGAAGAAATCCACCTGCAACATGTACACATTTTCTCATCTTGAAAATCAGAATACCCACAATTATAAGAAGCTTCAATTGTCAGGCTTTCCCAAGGTATCCACTGGTTTCCATAGATCTTGCAAGCATTCATTCTATGACAGTGGTGGTAAACCTATGGCACGCATGTCAGAGATGGCACGCAGAGCCCTCTGTGGGCACGCACGCTATCACCCCAGCCCCGCCTCCCCCATGGCCACCTCCTCACCAGCAGCCGCTCCGGAGGAGAGTTGCCCCGGGGCGCAGCCTTCGCGGAGCAGCGCAGTCAAGGACATAGCAGCCAGGCAGCGGGGACAAGACACTGCCCTTGCGCCCCATCACGCGCAGATGATGCTGCTGGGCACAAACGGAGGGCGTGGCCACCATGGTGCTGCAGGGCCACCTGGGCAATCTGCTGCAGTGGGCCGTGGAGGCGGTGGGTGGCCGTGCGAGGGGGGCAGGGCATGGGGGGGCAGAGCAGGCGCAGAGGGGGGGCAGTTTTTGGGTACTTGGTGTTTAAAAGATTCACCATCACTGCTCTATGAATTATTACTAAACAATTTGGCTCTGCCACAGCACATTATTTTGTCAACACAGAAGAAAACAGACTGGTAAGTATTTATTGTATTTTTTGCATTTTTATATCTTACTAAGAGGGGGCTGAAGAGGATGTCCTGTTTTTCCACACCAGCCTGCAGGATGTATGTCCGGGCTATCTGCATCAATCCAATAGTCATAAATACTATCCCAGCCATCAAAGTGGATCTAAAACATAAAGATATAGAATGTTGAGACTAAAAAGATTTCCCTTGTAGTCTCAGATTACTTCCTTTTTCTTATAAAAAATAATTAGTGGATTATTTATGAAAAACCGTAAGTGTCAAATGATACAGAAGCACATCATGTTTGTACTAATTATGGTGGTTTTATATTTACCTTGCCAAGATAACAATTTCAGTTATATTTTAACAGGTCCTTTAAATTATTAATACATGTCTCAAGCTTCAAAACATTTCCAAATTCAATCTTCACATGATGTTTGGCTCCCAATGCTAAATGCAGCTCAGCTCATTTCTTTTCTGGAGCCTGCCAAATGCTTATCAAAAATGGTATAAGGTTCACTATGGGTTGTTTTGGCCAAACCCCAGAAGTAAATGCTTGTTTTTGGCAATAACATAATAAAACGTGGTCATGTGACTGCAGGATGCTACAAATGGCTGTAAATACAGGTACCCCCAAAACCCCCACCCAGAACTTCAAAACCGATCATAAATACCTCTTGGGTAGTTAGTTGTAATTTTGAACACTCACTAAGTTACCAGTGGTAAATTAAGGACTACTTGTAATTTCTCTTAACTAAGTTGTTCCAAATTGTTCTCAAATTATTCCAAAGTAAAGCATCAAATGTTTAGATCCTGAAATCCCTGTATCCTAATCACTGTGATCTGTCATTATGATTTATCCTAATCATAATACCGTAATTATGAGCTAAGTACTCAAGAAATTAAATTCTGGTTATCACCCCCAAAAAATCAAGATGATGTTGATTGAATTTGTAGGTCTGAAATCACAAACCATGGTTAATTTACCAAATTAACAAGCCAAGATGTCACTTCCTTCACTTTAATATAACAGCAGAAACGGCTGGTACAATCATCTGGATTAACACTGAAGAGAGTTGATTCTTTCTTCAACTACTGACAGCACAAATTAACAGTGCAATTAGGAGTAAAGTGTAATGTGTATCTCCACAGGATGCAAACCTCACAATCCATGCAAACTGACAAAGATGGAAAGTGATTTTGTTTTGATTATGTGTTTATAGGAGATTTTGGATGCAAATTTATAGGGTGCCTTGGGAATGTGTGAGAGCATCATGTCTAATCACAGCTTGTAGTCCCCTCACATGCTGCTTACTGTTATATGATACAACTCTTTGTTGCAAAAAGATTGCCCATAATACAGATACCCATAAAGTTAAACATCAATGTTGACTGAAAGCCTATCAAAATTAAACAGAACTGAAATAAGATCTTACGTTGGTGCTCTTTAGGGAATCTACCATACTATACTCCAGATAATTTTGTTAAAACTGGTGAGTATATATCATTAGCACACCACAAATTAAAAAAACCACTTTCATATCTAATCATGGAACTTAAAATTGTTAAGACTTTTAACTGAATAGGGATGAATTCAATAGGATAAAGATATGTTCCTCCTATTCAATGAAGTGAATAAAGAAACCAGAGAAATGTTATATGTAATAAGGTATTATCCATTTATAGTTGTTCAGCAGGTAATAGATGTTCCCATTTAAAAATCAAGAGATTAAAAAAAGAATATAAATTACTTTAATTCTGTGGTCTTCTGTTTCAACCACAGTAGCTACTCTAATAAGCGCAGGATTCCTCTTGTCAACAGCTTCAAGTTTCATATTCTTCTGAAATCCATGAGAAAGTTTCTACAACAGAAGAAAGTACTTTTAGTTTAAATTGTATCTATTATTTATACCACAATGTTCTATGCCCAGGATAGGATTCATTGGAAGAAGCTTGCTCTCACATGCACTTCACACAAAAGGAACCAATAATGCTGATATTCTAGAGGCGGTGGTGAGGCCTCTCCTCAAGAAGCCTGCCTTGGACCCAGCTATATTGAACAACTTTCGTCCTGTCTCCAACCTTCGCTTTCTTGCGAAGGTTGTTGAGAGTGTGGTGGCACATCAGCTCCCTCTGGTCCTGGATGAAGCGGATTATCTAGACCCGTGCCAATCGGGTTTCAGGCCCGGGTACAGCACGGAGATGGCATTGGTCGCGCTGGTGAATGATCTCTGGAGGGCTCGGGACAGGGGGCATTCCTCTGTTCTGGTCCTATTAGACCTCTCAGCGGCTTTCGATACCATCGACCATGGTATCTTGCTGCGGCGTCTCCGGGGGTTGGGAGTGGGAGGCACGGTTTTGCAGTGGTTCTCCTCCTATCTCCGGGGACGCTCGCAGTCGGTGTTGGCAGGAGGGCAGAGGTCGACCGCGAGGTCTCTCATTTGTGGAGTTCCTCAGGGGTCGGTCCTCTCGCCTCTCCTGTTCAACATCTATATGAAACCGCTGGGTGAGATCATTCGTGGTTTTGGAGTTGGGTATCATCAGTATGCTGATGATACCCAGCTTTTCTTTTCGACCCCAAACCACCCCAGTGATGCCCTCGCCGTGATGTCCCGTTGCCTGGAGGCGGTTCGGGTTTGGATGGGGAGGAACAGACTTCAACTCAACCCCGACAAGACCGAGTGGCTTTGCATACATTCATCCCGGGTTTATTCGGACATTCCACCTCTCGTTATGGGGGGCGAATTATTACCCCCCGTAGATAGGGCTCGCAACTTGGGAGTCCTCCTAGATTCACAGCTCACTCTGGAAGACCATATAGGAGCTGTGACTAGGGGGGCTTTCGCCCAGGTTCGCCTGGTGCGCCAGTTGCGGCCCTATCTAAGCCGGGATGATCTACGCTCGTGACCTCACGACTAGACTACTGCAACGCTCTCTACATCGGGCTGCCCTTGAGGACCACCCGGAAGCTCCAACTGGCACAGAATGCAGCCGCGAGAGTTGTGTTGGGAGTTTCCCGATACTCCCATGTCACACCTCTGCTCCGTGAGCTGCATTGGTTGCCAGTTGTCTTCCGGGTGAGATTCAAGGTACTAGTTATGGTATTTAAAGCCCTACATGGCAGGGGGCCTGAGTACCTGAGGGAACACCTGCTGCCGGCGTCAACTTCCCTTCGCCCTGTGCGTTCCCACAGAGAGGGACTCCTCAGGGTGCCACCGGTCAGAGAATGTAGACTGGTGGCCCCCAGGGGGAGATCTTTCTCTGTGGGCGCTCCGGAGCTATGGAACCAGCTACCGGTTGAGCTCCGGACGGCGCCGGATCTTCGCTCCTTTCGCCGCGATCTGAAAACATACCTGTTTGAACAAGCCGGCCTGGCCTGAGGGTGGGATTGCAGGGGTTTTTATTATCATTTTATTGGGGGTTTTATTAATGTATTTATTGTTTTTTATGGGCATGTATTTAATAAACTTTTTAATTTTTGTAACTTTATGTTTTATTCTTGCCCTGTACACCGCCCTGAGTCCTTCGGGAGAAGGGCGGTATAGAAATATTAATAAACTAAACTAAACTAAACTATAAAATGTTAACTAACTGTATACAATTATTAAGTTGGTTGACAATTTGGGATCCTTTGGACTCTTAAAAAACAGGTAGTAACTATGGCCAGGGGGGCCTTGGCAGTTTAACCTTGTGTCCCAATTGGGACCTTTTCTGAAATGGGAGTTATTACTCATTGTCACTCATGTATTAGTGAGTTCTAAATTGGACTACAATATTGGAATACACTCTACGTGCCCATGAAGCATTTCAAAACTACAATTGTTCCAAAATACATAGGTCAAGCAATTATAGAATAAATCAAGCAATGGCACCCATATAACACCTTTACTCCTGGTTAGTTTCCGGTTGTGGCTTGTCACCTTCTCCTAGTTACAACTGTCTGCCTGATAAGATGTAGTAGATTATGTCCCTCTATCAAAGGCTACCATATTCAGGGACCATCAATTATGCCTTCTCAGTTGTTGTTCTCTTCCCATCAATAACTATCAGCTCCAACACCAAAGTAGTCACTCCCTCATGGCTTTCAGGAAATTAGTGAAAATTTTGATTGTCAAGCCATCAAGCCATGGAGCCTGGTTCACTGTAATTATCCCGCAGGAGTAAGAAACTGTTTTATTCTTTTGAATATTTCTCCCAGTTTTATGTTAATATTTATGCAATTATAATATATATTTTTTTTAAAAAATATTGCTTTTAATCCTATAAACCAAGTAAATAAATAAAAATAAAATAAACTATGTATCCAGTATTTAACAAATCTTTTTTCTTGTATTGGTTCAGGAAGCAAAATGGCACAAGTAATCTTCAACTTACAAACATTCATTTAGTGACCAAAGTTACGATGACACTGAAAAAAGTGACTTATGACTCTTTTTGGCACTTAAGACTGTTGCAGAATCCCCATGGTTACAATTGGCAATTAGCATGTATTTATGACCATTGCTGTGTCCCAGGGTCATGCGATCACCTTTTGCAACTTTCTATCAAGGAAAGTCAATGGGGAAGCCAGATTCACTTAATAACCGTGTTATTAACTTAATAATTGGAATGATTCACTTAACAACAGTAGCAGGAAAGGTCATATAGTGGGGCAAACCTCACTTAACAACTGTTTTGCTTAGCAACAGAAATTTGGGGCTCAATTGTGGTCATAATCAAGAACTACCTGTACACTGAAAATGAGCCATGTTTAGGTAGTGAATTTCCTCAATTCTCCTTTCATGAAATATCATTAAAGGATAAAAAGGGAAGAAATAATAGTTAAGATATTGTCTTATATCTTAAATATGTATTGTCAAGGTGTTGGATCTGGCTTGAAGATCAATTAAGGCTCAATTCTAAAAATGAAAAAATATATCTAAAGTCAAAGCAACAAGATCATAAGCTTAGATATTAACATCAATAACAGCAGCAATAGTGGCGGTAAATAAGCAGAATAAGTATGAAATGCTTCTTACCACTTTAAAAGCCCTAGCAGGTGCAGGTAAGGAACTGGTTTCTTCCAAATACTTTTCCCAAGAAAAATGTTTGCCATGAGGATAGTCTAATTGATAAATAATGATACAAAATTTAAATATATCATGCATCAGATTTATTAAAAGCACTGTGCATCAGACTTCATTCAGTTAAAAGGAATAAAAGGTCCCCAACCTTTTGAGTAACAAGGACCGACTCCATGGAGACAGGGTTCTTCGCGGACCGGAAGGGGTGTGGTTTTTTGCGTGCTGCCTGCCATTATAGCATTTATTACAAACTTATATTAACTTTTATATACAGTCTTCACAGAAATTTTGTTCAGTTGAGCTTTGCCAGGAAATTGCTTTACCTATGGATACCTGTATTTAAAAGACATGTATCTGTGCGGTTGGCCTCCACCTACAGACTGCGGTTGGGACCTGCAGATGGGGCTTCACTTGTTTGCACGGACCAGTTTCTGGCATGCTGCGGACTGGTGTCGGTCCACGAACCGGGGGTTGGAGATCCCTGGCCTAGACAATGCCACCCTGCCTTGTAGTGGGTGTTCCACAACTCCTTGCACAGTCAGTCAATGCAGAGGAGCACTAGGAATTGCCATCTACTAACCTCTGGAGGGATAAATATTCTCACTGCAAAGTACTCTACAAAGTTTTTTTTTAACTGGAATCTCAATTAAGATTTTCAAATCTGGACTGCAAAATTCTGTACAACCATTAGATAGTTTTACAATTTTTTGACCTGCTGGCTTCTCATAAGCAAAGTCAATGGGCAAACTAGCAGGAAGTCACAAGCCATGATCACTTAATGATCAATGACAATTTGCTTCATGACCTGAGTGGGACTGACACCGTAAGTTGGTATGATCACATGACATGTCACTTTGCAACTGAGACTCTTAGCAACAAGTTGCAGGTCCCAACCGCAGTCTGTAGGTGGAGGCCATCCACACAGATACATGTCTTTTAAATACAGGTATCCATAGATAAAGCAATTTCCTAGCAAAGCTCAACTGAACAAAATTTCTGTGAAGACTGTATATAAATGTTAATATAAGGTTGTAATAAATGCTATAATGGGAGAAAAGTTGTTAATGCTAGAAGGCAGATTTTAATTTTCCTCTGTTGATAAAATGTCTCTTGTTAATAGATAACACTTTTCAATGTATTACCTTTCCAAGTGACTCATAGTATGGCAATGAATTCCACCACTGTGTGGGCTAAATTATAGAGTTGGGTCCTGAGAAACTACAATTATTTCACTTACAGGTTAAATATTTATGGCTTATGTAAAGGTTGTTCAACAAGTAGATTTGCATTCTAATTTTATAGCTACAGAATGTTATTCAAAATCTATATTGTTTGTTTGTAATTACTAGTATTTGCCTGGTAACTTTTTCCCTTTTTTCATATATCATTTGTTCATATGAACTTCTCATTCATGTAAGTTCTCCATGGAATTAAAAATCATTTCTTTTTTACTGAACCTTTATCCAAAATGCATGTGAAACTACCTTGTCCAATCGTAAAATCCAATCATAAATTCGTATTTGTTTTTACCTAACTCAGTCTTAAATTGAGAGATTTTAAATTTTGGCACACTAATAATTTCTCATTATAAATATTAAACAAGTGAAATAAATAAGTAAAGTTATACTATCTTATACAGACCTGGAGGAATTACAAGTGTTTTTCTATGTTCTTTACACCATCCAACGGGATGAATATGTGGACTAGCTGCTTCACACCTGCAGGAAAGATACTGTATTAATTGTGTACCTCTCCTATAAATATCTTAACTGCAATTAAGTTTTTTTTCTATTACAATTCAAGGCCAGTGGGGGCACACATGAACATCTGGACTGCTTGTTAAATGAGGACACTGAATACCAGTAAATTCATTATGCTATTCAAATGCTTTTTTCAGAGAGAGAGAGTGTGTGAACATATTTAGGAAAAGCTGAAATATATATTTTCTAATAAAAACATTTGGCCTAAGACAATTTAACAAACAAAATTATACTTTTAAAGTTTCTAATCCAGAAAGAATGCCCTGTATGGATGCTTAATACATTACTGGATGCATCTGAATATTTTTATTATTTAAAACTAATTTATAGTTATTTTATTGTTACTGAATTTTGTTACTATATTTATTGTATTACATAAACATCTTTTAGACACTAGTAATTACCTTAAGTATACAGAGAGGTGAAAAATGAATATTAAAATTGCATTATGTTACCTGTCTTTGTTCTATAAAAAGCTATGTCCTAGGGTAGATACAAGTTAATAAAATAATGAGACATAGAAATAAATACAATAAAATAGTAAACTATATGCAAAATACTAATTCTAATAGTTTGCTTTTTTAAAAAAATATTATTACTGTATTAGTAAACAAAAAAAATCTGCTTGTGTTTTTCTATTACCCATGCTACTGTTCATTTTTTAAAATTGGGATAGTTCAACTAAACATTTTTGTTGGTTTCTATTTAATAGGATCAGATATCCATCTTATAATATAGTAAAGGTAAAGGTTCCCCCGCACATGCGTGCTAGTCGTTTCCGACTCTAGGGGCCGGTGCTCATCTCCATTTCAAAGCTGAAGAATAATATACCGATCATCTTATAGCCCCATCTAGCGTTCAGATGAGGAACTTTGTAAGTCATACATGTTTTGTGTTAATGGAAGCAGTCTGATTAGCAATCCACTTTTTATCTCCCAAAGGTTAAAAGAAAAATCCTTGACAAAGGTTTTCTTTTTTGTTTTTGCCTCTCTCTGACTTATGGGAGATATTGCCTTAAAAATAAAATGCATATTTGTTGAATATTCTGTAGGCTGCGCCCAAGAGAGAAAGCTGTCTTCTCTTGCAGCCTGCAAAGAAGCAGAGTAAGTTGGAACAGGACAAATGACCCTTGACTTTGGAGATCTATGTATTCACAATCAGGAATATAGTTATATGCAAGATTGAATTAAACTCATACATTAATTACAAATTATGAACAGGCAGTTATTTTCTGGCAGCTATTTTTTTATTTGTGTCCAAGTCACCAAAATCTAAAGGTTCTTTTCATTAGTTTGAGGGAGAGAATTGTGGCAGAATAAAAGGAATTTGAATGGATACACTACAGAAAAAGTACTCGTAGATAGGGAGAAGAATGTGAAGAAGAGAATAGGAAGGCTATTCGCAAATATAAATTTAAGCATTAATGGCACAATATGAATATTTTCTGTTGAGTTCATTCATGGTGCCATTGCAGTTTTTAAAGAGCCAGCTTATCAGGTTTACTGCCATAATAGGGTTCTCCTAAAGCAGGGGTGTCAAACTGCCGGCCCGCAGGCCGGATACGTCACGGCAAAGCCGCACCCACCCCATTGCTGGCAATGGCAAAACTGTCCCGATACGTGTCGTGAGTTTGACATGTCTGTCCTAGAGAAATAAGCATGGTCCTATTTATCCTAGATTTTAATTGGCTCTTGAAAATAATTCTATTTCTCTCCTCATTCATTAAGGGTGCAGGGCTTAGTCTTTAAATTATAGGCTAGTTGTTTGTATTTTTGGAGTTACAATATAGTTACAATATAGTTTTCCATGAAGTCTTTGTCCTTTCAAAGCTTTACCTTGGAAGCCTCTCAAGAGTTCTCCAGCTATCACAATGTTATATTAAGGACTTGTGAGACTGTGTCAACCCATGAGTTACCAGGTGGATCTGAACTTGTGCAGAAACGACTCTAAGTTGTTGTCTACCCATCATATTCAAGAAGGCTCTGTGTGTCTCACCACTTTTCACATAACAATGCAGGAGGCTTCATTGGCAGACTGCAGAA
The DNA here is from genome assembly GCF_947247035.1 of Vipera ursinii. NCBI lineage: Eukaryota > Metazoa > Chordata > Lepidosauria > Squamata > Viperidae > Vipera > Vipera ursinii. Next base: position 263,748,622 of record NC_139512.1, on the reverse strand, counting down.
GTCAGCGGCTTCATTATTTTTATGTTTCTGCCTTTCCACACCTTAATTCCTAACCCAAGGAGGACCACATAAAAGTTTTCAAAAACTTTCCTCTGACCTCAAGTATATTTTCTTGTATTCTAGCCTGTAACTTTTTTTCTCACTTTCAGATTATTTTTCTTTCTGACTTTCACTTTATTATCACTTTTATTCTTTACACTGCTACCAACAGCTACATCTCTTTAAGGGGGTCTGTAACATATAAAATTATTCTAGAGGAGAAATGATTTTTTTTAAAAAAATCTGATCATCCTAATTAAATAGAAAAATGACAATGTAAGCCAGAGGGGGGGAAAAAGAGTAGTATCTCTAAAATTCTATCATCAAAACACTCCTACCAGTAGTCATAGCTTTCATCCCAGTTGTCAAAATGAACCAGGAAACGGTTGTCCACAATGTCAGTTACTGTAGCAACACATATGAAAGCAGGGTTCTTTTTGTCTACTGCTTCAAGCTTCATCCCTACTCGAAATCCTGATGGGATCACAGTCTAATCAAAGAGAAGTTCAAAAATAATGTTGAGTAGAAAGTTGGTTATTGAACCGCATAAGGCGAGACAGCGTAAAACAAAAGAAAACAGGAAACTGCAGATCAATAGAAAACCAAACACAAAACATAACACTGCAGATTAATTTTTTAAAAAAACTCTATCTACATCAGGGATCCCCAATCCCTGGGCTGTGAGCCATTTTGAATTGGACCACAGAAGCACGCACATCTCCATTTGCACAAGTAGCGGGTGAGCATATGTGTGCAAGCTCCATTTGTGCAGACTTGCAGGCCGTTTGTCCGTAACCAGCTCCTCTCCATACCCAGCAGGTCCACAAAGCTGGAAAAGTTGGAGAACTCTGCTTCTACATCCTCAAATTCTTCTGACATTGCATAATTTTGAACTTTTTTAAAAAAAAAGTTCAAAATTATCTATTTTATTTCATTATTTTATTTTACTGACTGCCCATCTTACCACACGGTATACTGTTAAAACTGAGTAACTTTTCACAGACTTTTCAAAATAAATTGGTCTTTCCTAGCTTATTATGACATAAAACATACAATCATTACATTCCCATAAGGGAGCTCAATCCAGCCTTCTGTGAATTCTGCCGGTCTTTATCTAGTGCCAAATTGGTAGATTTGTATATAGGTGGAATAAAATAAAATTTTAGTGTTTTGAACTCTACTCCTGTTCCTGGCTTCTTGTGCCTGACAGTGAATATGTAATCACTCAGTCACATTAGGACTTCTGAGAAGTCAGTGATGTGTGACCATGTATTAAAGGTGTATCTTATATCTTGTATCACATTGTCTTGGGAATAAGATAAACTCTTATTTCCTAAATCAAATGGTTGGATTATTTCAAAACAAATTTGAATTCAGACTTCTTTTATTTCTGTCTCATCCATTTTGTAATCCCCTGCACCAACTTTTTTTAACATTTAATTTACTTCAATACTGAAAGAAACACAGCGGGTGTCATCCAGTCAAAAAAGGATGTTGGAAAAACCTTTGATAATGTTTCCTTCACGTAAACCTTACAAGATCACATTAATTCTTACTCAGACTTGATATTATTAAAATTATTCACCTAGCCATTTTCATATCTAAGGCAGGATTAGAACTCGCAGTCTCTGTTTTCTAGCTTGATACCTTAGATCAAGCTGGCAAATTCTGCACTTTCCTCTTTTTTTCTTTACTTTATAATAGTTTTTCTTAGATTTCATATTCTTTTAAAAATTTTAATAAAAAGGCATGCAAATCAGAATTTAGTGGCTACCCTCTTCTACCCATATAGGGAAATACTATTCTAATGCGTTTTTTTAAAAAAATAACCAAAATTTAAAGCTTTTAACAAACACTTTCAAATTAAATTAACATTAAGAGGCAAAGAAAAAAGATATAGAAAATAGAAAAAAATATCTCCTGAAAATAAGTAAAGAGATAGGTACTGAACATGTACAAATTTATTATATAAATTTACTATAAGGAGTTGATTTATTACACTGATAAAATCCATTACATTTTTTAACTAGATTGGGTATATCAATATATTACACAAATGCTAATGTGAACACAAGAGATAAATATAAGGAAAAAACTTACTGCGTTTTGGTTTTCAAACAAGGATTTAGGAGCAGCCTGAGCTTTACATTTTTTCAGATATGCAGGCCAATTAAATTCATCTTCTTTATAACCTGGAAACCATAAAGAAGAATAAAGCATTTTTTAAAATTTGAAGTGCACTTAACTTTAATTGCACCTGTTTCTGTCAGTATCACCATTCAGTGTCTGCCAAACTGTCCATTTCAAGAACAAACAGAAGACATTTAACTTTTGAAAGCCCCTTGAGAATATAATTACAGGCACCATAGTAATTTAAAAACAAGATCAGTCAGTAAAAACTGAAAATTCCAAAAGCACTAGCCCGCCTTCAGAAGTTACGAATATCTCTTTTCTAACTCAAGTGAGGTACAAAAGCAGTATTTGCCAATAATACACACTGAAAGTTGGCTAGTTCTTGTAACTAGCAAGTCTAATATTTTATCATTTATGAAGTGAAAATAGCAAAAGTCTGCAATCCTAAATTATAAAGGTACAATATGAACTATATTTGATAATTTCATTGGAACTATGTCCACAAAAGCAAAAAAAGAAAAGGGGGGATAAACAGCTTGCCAACAAAAGAATTCTGAATTAGTGCAAGGTTGAATATAGTGACATAACATAGCTTAAGCATTACATGTAAAAAAAAAATCTATGATATCCAAACAATTTTTAAAGATCAATAACAAACTATTGCATGCTGTTACCAAACACCCCTCTATTTTTCTGGTTTTGATTTTGTGATCTGTCCTAAAGAAACCTGTTTGCATTAAGAGAAATAAAGAAGTATCTCTAACCAGTACGGAAGTATGGACCAAATGTATTCAAAGTTGAAGTTGCCCTCTTGCTAAAGATGACATTGCACCTAATATGCTTATTTTCCTCAATTAAACCCAAGCTTTTTTGGGATATTACTTGCAAAAACATTTCCAATGGAAGTAATGTACAAAGAACCAGATGCTTACCCGACTGTGGTGTTTTTTTAAAAATGAATTCTATGAGTGTTATGCCTATGCTGCAGCCTTCTCTAGAACATTCTACAGTTATAAAAATGTTGGTGGCAATCTGCACAGACATCTGCATTCCCATCTAGTATTGGACTTACAGTAGGAATGTAAACACCTGCAGAAAGGATGGTTCAAGGATGCTGTGAATGCAGAGGTGACTATTTTTAGGGATGGCAATTACAGGTAAGCAACTGCAGATGAACAGCAAATCTTACTTGGAGCTGGTGCCAATGTCTCACTCTCCAACCAGAATGGATAATACAGTGACTCCATAAACATTAACAAGCAAGAGGGTTGCCAGTTAATAATTGATGTCCTTAATCCAGTGATAAAATTGCTAAGAGGAAATAGAAATCTTTCTTTTTCCCAAAGAGTAAACAAATAACTACAATGTTGTGTGAGAAGTTATTATGAGTGCACAAAAAGCCAAGATGTGACAAGACAAAAGTGAAAAGAACAATCCAATTCCAAATTCAGTATAGAATAGGAGAGAAAGAATAGTTTCACTGAGGCAAAAGTCAGATGCCACTTTAGGGAGCAAGGTGAGAGATCACAATGCAGGCTTACCTTCTTGAGATAAAACATAGGATCTATACCAGGGGTCTTCAAACTTGGCCCTTTTATGACTGGTGGACTTCAACTCCCAGAATTCCTCAGCCAGGCACGCTGGCTGAGGAATTCTGGGAATTGAAGGCCACCAGTCATAAAAGGGCCAAGTTTGGAGACCCCCGATCTATACGAATAGAGGAGATGAGTGCAACCAAAAATTCCTCTGTGTGTGTTTTACACACACACACACACACACACACACACACAAATATTTGTCAGTTATCATGAAAGCAATACCAAGCAAGAACAGGGAATTATATCAATATTAGAAATACACCTCAGAAAATGTCTTTTGCAGTGGCAAAAGAAAATGGAATTGCTATCAATGCTAGAATTAGATGCTAAAAATTGAAGAGCGTCATAGAAGGAGAAAGCATTCATTTATGAGTCTTGTGTGATCTATCACATATCTATGGAGTTTCTCAATCATCCAGGTCATAGTTATCCCAAAGGTGCTTTTTCACAAGGCAACTAGACTTTCTTGTTTTTCTTTGAAGACATTTCGCTTCTCATCCAAGAAGCTTCTTCAGCTCTGACTGGATGGTGGGGAATGGAAGGATTTCTGCAAGGAGTATAAATCCTTCCATTCTTCACCATCCAGTCAGAGCTGAAGAATTAAACTGATGTAGTTATTAAAAGTTCTTCATGAGGTTTCCTTTCGAGAATACAGTGTAATTCAACCATTAAACTATTGGTCAAAGCATAAAAAACATTTTAAAAAATACAGCAGATTTTTTTCAGATCCTGGAATTTAAATGTTTCGGAATTCACTTATAATCTATAATGTAAGAAAACATGAAATGAAAATATATACTACTTTTTTACTATAGCCACTATAAATTTTTACTTGTAGATTCCTAAGTCTCTCACTAAAAAAATGTAACTATTCTGCCTTAACACAATAAAAAAGGACATAAAATGTTTATGGATAATGTAGTACCTTTTGGTGGATGAAGTTTATGCCCGGTTTTCTCACACCACCCAACAGGGTGAATATCTGAAGAATCAGCATTCAGCCAAAAATCGTAACAGTCTGGATATTCATCAAAATGAAGTCGAATTCTGTAGCCACAAATCTAAAATCATAGTATATAAAAATAGAAGTATATCTAATCATGGGCCTTAGAGATTCAATTATTGAATAGGGGGACAATTCTCAAACAAACTTTAGACTGCATAATCATTCAATAAAGTAGTGCAAACCTATCACATCTTTATCAAGTTTCATTCAACATATACATAGTTTATAAGTAAAAATCCAATATTTCTTTCCAGCTATAATCCAAGGGAACATTGTAAGTATTTCTTGTAATAATATTAGAACCTAGGTCTAATCAATGAAGTTGAATCATGCAACATTTAATAAAAGATGCAATGGTTACAAATTTAGAAAAATTTAGAAAAATTAAAAAGCTTTACAGAAGTACCAGAAAGTATGACTTTGAAGGTACCTAAGCAAAACAATAGCCATTATCATTATTACAGGGACATGAATCTCAAACAGTTCCCCATTGTGGGAAACAAGATGTTGGACTACACTCAATGTTTGATTTGGCGCAACGAAGCTCTTCTTATATTTATAGTTTATAATTCTATGTTACCTGGCTCTAAATGATGGGGTGCAGTTATTTTCTTATTGCTTACTATAATTTGTTTTCAATACAGACAAATGGATCACCTGTCACTCACCTCTCCTACTGTAAGCACACAGTACATTGACTGATGCTCAGGATCCACTCCTTCTAGTTTCATTCCAACTTTGAATCCATTTTTGTTGTATGGGAAGGACTGGTACTAGAAGTAAAACATCACGTTTTATTTAACATAAGCATTTCTAAACTACACCAAGATAGATACCTTATTTTTTTCATTTAAGAAGAAAATCCAGATCTTCCATATTGATGCCAGCTAATGAAACTTTTTTCCCCACCTCCATTTTTCAAGAAAAGCTATATGGGTATAAACTAGATCAAAATCTTCAATATAAAGTACATTATGCATTTCCTAAGTAATAAATATGTTAATATATTTCCAGATTAATGGCTCTGTGTAATTCCTCTCTCATCTTTTACATTCCTGCAGTGCGAGTTGTATTTTGAACTTAGGTTAAGTAATTATGTCATCATATGCTTCATTATACAATACAATATTGCATATATGTCTTTGCATGACCTTTAAGAATGGGGTTTTCTTTACTGTGTCAGTTACGCCTTTTAGTTTCTAATTGATTTTAGAGTTTGTGCCTTAAGCAGAGACTGTAAATACAAGGATGAGTAGAGCTGTGCTTCCTTATCTCTCTCTGCAGCAAAGCTTAGGAATTGCTTGTTGGAATAACAATTAAGAGACTTCGTGTAAGTCATATATAAGTAAGCTTTCTTTCAAAAAAATGCATCTCTATGTTTTCATACAATGAAGGATACTAATTGTCTTCCTTTCTGTTATCATTTTCTTTAATCGTTGTAAAGTAATTCTATTGACATCTCCTATTAACAAATACACCTTGTCAAACTGTTGGTAATCAACATTCTCTTTTAAGACCTATGTAACCTAGTAGTTCTTATTCTTAGTTCATCAGGATACCAAAAAACCCCCCTAATGACTGATAGTAACCTGCTAGCTTTGAAAAATAATTGACTTTTTGGATCCTCTTCAGTGGCTGGTATTTATTGCGAAAGTTTTTCTACCACTGTGCTAATTTTAATACCAAGAGTTTGACAAATTTCTTATATGAAGTTCAAAAATTCTGGTTTGTGAAAAGTATCTGCTTCTTCCACAATGATTTTTCTAGTTATGCCATGAAGATATAACCATGCAAAAATCAATTATCTATACATTTACTTTAAAGAATAATTTTACGAGCAGGATTTTGCATTACTGCTTGTACTAAAACAAGTGTAAGAATGAAAGGATTTGCGAGTTTTCAACAGGCGTATTGTTTTACTCTTTGAAACTGCTTGACATACAGCAAAACAAGTCAATGCTCCAGGCAAAAGAAACCACAATTAAGAAGCAATGTGTGTCTATGAATGTCAGGGAGGGGAGGGGGCAGAGGAAGTACTGTTAAGATTATACACAACTTTTACGTTAATCCTTTCCTAGGAACCCAAGTCTCACCACTCCTTTTTGTCTACTTTAATGACTATTATTAACAACAATAACTGTGGTTAATTAGGATTACTCCAATAAAATTATTGATGTACAGTTACATCAACTGAAGCTTCTCACCAGAGGTTGCTAGTAATCAAGACTATAACCACTGATCCTGTCAAAGTACACAGGATCCATATGCATTCAACTTAAGTGGTATACAGTATTGTAGATTGTTGTGCAGTCCTTCTTGTAATTCTTATTAAATTTGCTCCATAATAACTTACTATTTTCACAGCATCCACACTGTAGGTATAACAGCACCTACTGTATATATACATTAGAAGAATACCAGGAATGGATACAGTGTGAAAAAAGAGGCAAAGAAATGTTCCATATAAAGAGCACTGTTTTTGTATGCCAGAATGACATCATCTAGAATGATTTAACTCCCTGTAAAATTATGAGATTTATGTTTGTTTCACTGACACAATCCTTAATTTTAGTCTATGCAAAAATATTTTACATAATGTCAATTTGAAAAGCCATTAACTATTATCTATTACAACTATTGAAAGGTTTCTTTTCTATTCAGGATTGTTCATATTATGTGCTCCAAGTTTTTGTATATATTTTAGATATATAAGTCCCTCCTCTAACTCATTACTGACTCTAAGCTGCATGCAATTTTTTTAAAAAAACCCCAATTGCTAAAATAAAGCAAAAAAGAATAAACAATGTGTGAACCAAAAAACCTATAACCAAAAGAGACAATTTATTCCAAATGGACATACCTAACCCTATCCCAGAATTTGGAGTGCGGAAAACATGTTAAAAACGTATCTTCACCAGTGTACAAACCGAAACCAAGCACAAATGCATACAGCTAGCGCTCACATTTCAGGCTGCCAGCAGTAATACCAACGAATTCTTATTGCAATGTTTTGGAATTATTGGGCACTTAGTAGCGTACAAAAATCATCTTAAAATATATCAATCAGTATAAAAAAATACAAGGAAATATGAAATAACAATTCAAACAATTCAGTTTTAAACTGAGGCAGAAGCATGCTTAGCTAAATTAACATCAACATTCCTGCTGGGACAAACAAGTTTTCCGCTGCTTTTTAAAAAAAATGTTTAGAAGGGTTAAAATATAATACAACTAGAACTCCAGAACTACATTGTCACTATGAAAACCTGCCCACTTATATGCAGGTATCTATAACAGAACAACATCTGGGGTGATATCTACATCAGTTATTATATATAAACATAGTAACATCTGTAAACTGCCTTTCAGAAGTAAGGGAACCAACATAAATAACCTTTATCAGCCATGTCAAAATTTTAAGTTCACATTTATTTAAAAGACGCTTAACTAGCTAAGTATATAGTCCTCAAACCAATCAGTTAGGAATTTACAGGGGAGCTTACCTCTTTAAAAATCTTAGGAGGTGCTGCTGTAGCCTTTTCTTCTTCCAAATATGAAGACCAACTCCACGCTTTCTTTCCCTTTGACATTAAAGCTGAAATTAGAAATCGAAGCAGTTAAAGAAATTAGAAAATAAAATCTAGTCACAGCTTGTGTAAGCTGTTATCTGCACTCAGGTAACTGTCCATTTTTTGGCTTTCAAACTACTGAAAAACATCTTATCAGCAAGTATAGGATGATTCTCTTCCCTGCCCCATTCATAGGTAATAAGTTTCTTGTATTACTACTGGGTAAATATGGTAATATCATCCCACACAGTTCAAATCTAGTAACAATGTTACTATACAGCTGTTGTGACTCAGGGCCAGCCTGTGGGTCCGACAGCCGTCTCCGATGTATCGGATGACTCAGATGAGGGGGAGGAGGGAAACGAACCGGCTGATGATGGTTTGGAGGCTTTGCAGAGCCCTCAGCCGGGGACCTCTTCTCAGCTGCGTGAGCCCAAGAGTGCGGAGGAAGATGACCCACAGCTGGCCCTGTTCAAGGACGCCCGACGCAGGAGGCAGTCGAGCAGGAACAAACAAAGGCTGTGGGACTCCTCGGGAGGAGGCACAGGGAGACCACGCCCTGAGCTCTCTATAAAAGGAGTGTTTGGGGAGGGGCTGGTTGCTGAAAGCAACTTTTCCGCTTGAGAAGACAAGCTCTAGTGTTTTTGTTAAACTGCGTAATAAATCTTGGCAGATGCCTTTTAGCCTTGGACGCTCTCCAGTCTCTTCTTTCTGAATAGGGGTTTGCCTTACTACAAGGCCAGAAGAGGGCTGGTTCAGAACAGTTTGCTTTCAGCCACCCACCCCTTATTACTACGATGGAGCAGCTTCTTGCCGAGAATGCCCAGCTCACCCAGCAACTCACTTTGCTGGCAGCTCAGGTGGCTCAACTGCAAGCTCAGGTACATGCTGCACCCCCACCCAGGAGGAAATGTCAGATAGCTATGCCGGATAAATTTGCTGGTAATCCAGAACTGTTTCCTGCCTTCCTGGGACAATGCCAGCTTTTTATCAGCGTGAGAGCAGCTGATTTCCCCACTGACCGAGATAAGGTGGGATTCGTGTTGAGCCTTCTGTCGGGAGATGCAGCTCGTTGGGGCACGCCTCTGTTGGCACAGCCTAGCCCTTTGTTGGATAACTTTGGGGGGTTTTGTGACCATATGCGCCTCATGTACGAGGACCCGATTAAGGCGCAGACTGCCACCCGACGCCTGAAAGCTTTGAGGCAGGGTCAGCGCCCTCTACAGGCCTATATCAGCGATTTCCGGCTGCTTAGCCAGGATTCCGCCTGGAATGAGGCTGCGCTCGTGGATGCCTTTCAGGATGGCTTGTCAGAGGAGATGTTGGATGAGCTGGCCCGCGTGGACATTCCCTCAGATCTGAATGGGCTGATCCATCTTTGTCTGCGGATCGATGCCCGGCTGCAGCAGCGAAAGAGTCGCCGTGCCACCCCACAGACCCCTGCCGCCCCTGTTGTGCGTGAGCCCCCAGTCCAGAGGGAGGAGCCAATGGAGCTGGGTGCCGCCAGGTCCCGTCTATCGGTGACGGAAATGGACAGACGATGATCGGAGGGGTTGTGTTTTTACTGTGGGGACCCTGGACATTTGGCTGCTTCTTGTCCAAAGAAGCGTCAGCGGGCATCAGTGACCAAGCCGGCCCTGAGAAAGTCCCCTGCTTTGCTGTCGGGAAACGGCCCGAGCCCGATCTAGTCGGTGTGATAGATCGGACGACCCACCACGACCACGCCGAGCGACGCCATTCCGATGGTGCCTGTGAACCTCCACGGCATTTGATTTTGGAGGCACGACTGATCCTTCCTGGCAAGCCAGAGGGGATTCCGGTCCATGCCTTAATTGACTCTTGGGCTACCACTAACTTTATGGACTCGGCCTTCGTGGCCAAATGGGCTGTTCCTCAGTGTCCGGTGGATCCGCCCATGCTAGTGGAGACTATTGATGGTCGAGTGCTCCTGTCCGGGCCTATTACGGCCGCCACGCAACCAGTGAGTATGGCTATCAGTTCCCATGTGGAGGCCATTCAGTTCTACATCACTTCGGATCTGCACTTCCCCGTGGTCCTGGGACTGGCGTGGCTCCGGGCGCATGATCCACAGATCTATTGGTCTCAGAACTTGGTCACCTTCCCAAGTTTGCAGTGCGTGGACCACACCCGCCATATCTGTGCCGGCCAGGTGGAGGGCTCCCCAGGAGTTTCTTTGCCTCCCGAACTGTCCGACTTTGCTGATGTGTTCAGCGAGTCAGAGGCGGACCAATTACCCCTGCCAGGCCCTATGACTGTTCCATTGATCTAGTTCCTGATGCGCCTCTCCCAGTGGGGCGTTTGTATTCCATGTCGGAGCCCGAGTTGGCTGCATTGCGGGACTTCTTGACAAAGAATTTGGCTCGTGGTTTCATCCGGCCCTCGTCCTCGCCAGTGTCTGCGCCCGTGCTCTTCGTCAAAAAGAAGTCGGGCGAGTTACGGCTCTGCTGTGACTACCGGAAACTCAACGCCATCACGGTGCGTAACCGCTACCCACTGCCCCTCATCCCCGAGCTCTTGGACCGACTCCGGGAGGCTAAGATCTTCACGAAACTGGACCTGCGTGGAGCTTACAACCTCGTCAGGGTTCGGCCGGGTGATGAGTGGAAGACGGCGTTTGGTACTCGCTATGGACATTTCGAGTACACGGTGATGCCATTTGGCCTGACCAACGCCCCCGCTGTGTTTCAGCATTTTATGAACGACATCTTTCGAGATCTGTTGGACCAGTTTGTCGTGATTTACCTGGACGACATCCTGATTTACTCCCCGTCGCGTGAAGCGCATCATCAGCATCTCCGTCAGGTCCTGCAGCGCCTCCGGAAACATCGGCTGTTTGCCAAGTTGGAGAAGTGCCAGTTTTACCAGGTGACCATCGATTTCTTGGGTCACCGCATTTCTCCTGAGGGCATTGCCATGGAACCGAGTAAAGTTGAGTCGTTGCAGAGTTGGCAACCCCCACGTCGCGTGAAGGATGTTCAGCGACTTCTTGGATTTGCCAACTACTATCGAACATTCATTCCTGGCTTTGCTGCCTTGACAGCCCCCCTTACCCGGCTCCTGCAGAAGAAGACTCGGTTCCAGTGGAACGCCCCCGAACAACAGGCGTTCCAAGCTTTGAAGGACGCCTTCATGAAGGAGCCCATCTTGAAGCATCCTGACCCGCAACGGCCGTTTGTCGTGGAGGCGGACGCCTCCGACATTGCCATTGGGGCCGTGTTACTCCAGGCAGCGACGCCCAACGGTACCCTTTTCCCTTGCGCGTATCACTCTCGGAAATTGAACCCCTCGGAGCGCAACTATACCATCTGGGAGAAGGAGCTGCTGGCCATCAAGGCGGCGTTCGAGGCTTGGAGGCATCATCTGGAGGGGGCGCGGCATCAAATCGAGGTCTGGACAGACCACAAGAATCTGGAAAGCCTGCAGACCGCTCAGAATTTGAACCAACGCCAGATCCGGTGGTCCCTCTTCTTTGCGAGGTTTGACTTCCGGGTGCGGTACATACCAAGCGGGCACAACCAGAGAGCGGATGCTCTGTCCAGGAAGCCCGAGTACACCCGAGTGGAAGACAAGCTTCCGCCCAGGACAGTGATCCCCGTCGAGTCTTTTGCTGCGGTGCGGGAGCCGGTGGATATACGGGCTCGGATTCGGGAGGCGCAGCAGCAGGAGGCGTGGGTGGCTCAGCGGAAGGAAGAGGTGGGGCCAGATTCGCCTTGGTCGGTCACGGATGGACTCCTGTATTATCGTGACCGGCTCTATGTTCCAGGAGGGCCACTCAGGGGACTCGTCCTCAGCCAATGTCATGATAACCCGGCTGCGGGGCATTTTGGCCTGTTCAAGACTCTGAACCTGGTCTCCCGTACCTTCTGGTGGCCCCGAGTCCGACACGATGTCCAGTCTTATGTCACCTCCTGCGTCCCATGCAGGCAGGCCAAGTCAGCGACAGGGGCCCCGCCTGGTTTACTGCAGCCTTTGCCAACGCCCAAGAGACCCTGGGGGGCTGTGTCCATGGACTTTCTGACGGATCTACCCCCATCCTCCGGCTTCACGACAGTGTTTGTGGTGGTGGACATGTTGACCAAGATGGCGCACTTCATCCCCTGTCGCGGCTTACCGTCAGCTCGCACCACTAGTCGCATGTTCATCCAACAGGTGTTCCGGCTGCACGGCCTTCCCGATAGGGTCGTCTCCGATAGGGGGGCCCAGTTTACAGCCCGCTTCTGGCAGGAGTTGATGCGGGCATTGGACATTAAGGTTTGCCTCTCGTCCGCGCATCATCCTCAGACCGACGGGGGTACCGAGAAGGTCATCGGCATCTTAGAGCAGTATCTGCGCTACTATGTTAACCTGCAGCAGGACAATTGGGTGGACTATTTGGCCATAGCCGAATTTGCCTTTAACAACTCGCAGCACACCTCCACGCAGATGACACCGTTCTTGGCCAACGTGGGTTATCACCCCAGGTTTTTCCCCCTTTCTCCCGTGGACTCACCGGAGCCGGCAGCGAACGAATTCATGGCGGAACTACAGGCGATCCATCGGTTGGTGCGACGGCAGCTGGAGAAGGCCAAGGCCGACTACAAGAGGTTCGCCGATCGGTCGAGATGGGATACGCCTCCATTATCGGTGGGGGATCGGGTCTGGCTGTCCACCAGGAACCTACCATCCACTCGGCCGGCGAGGAAGCTGGACCACCGTTACCTTGGACCGTTCCCAGTCGAGGCCGTCATCAACCCGGTCGCCTATCGTTTAACTCTGCCACGTTCCCTGCGCGTGCACCCCGTCTTCCATCGGTCCTTGTTGGTCCCCGAACAACCGGCTTGTCCACTTCGCCAAGCGGAACCTCCCCCATCAGGACCTCGTGATGGCGACAGCACCCCCGAGTACGAGGTCGCCAGCATCAGGGATTCCCGCTGGCTGAAAGGTCGCTTCCAGTACCTGATCGAGTGGAAAGGGTACGGGCCGGAGGACTTCACATGGGAAGACGCGACCGCCGTTCATGCCCCTGCGTTGGTGACTGCTTTTCACGAACAGTTCCCATCCCGACCGCATCCGGATCGGCAGACCCGGGGGAAGGGCCCTGCGGTGCGGGATAGTGTTGTGACTCAGGGCCAGCCTGTGGGTCCGACAGCCGGCTCCGATGTATCGGATGACTCAGATGAGGGGGAGGAGGGAAACGAACCGGCTGATGATGGTTTGGAGGCTTTGCAGAGCCCTCAGCCGGGGACCTCTTCTCAGCTGCGTGAGCCCAAGTGTGCGGAGGAAGATGACCCACAGCTGGCCCTGTTCAAGGACGCCCGACGCAGGAGGCAGTCGAGCAGGAACAAACAAAGAAAGGCTGTGGGACTCCTCGGGAGGAGGCACAGGGAGACCACGCCCTGAGCTCTCTATAAAAGGAGTGTTTGGGGAGGGGCTGGTTGCTGAAAGCAACTTTTCCGCTTGAGAAGACAAGCTCTAGTGTTTTTGTTAAACTGCGTAATAAATCTTGGCAGATGCCTTTTAGCCTTGGACGCTCTCCAGTCTCTTCTTTCTGAATAGGGGTTTGCCTTACTACAAGGCCAGAAGAGGGCTGGTTCAGAACAACAGCAGACATGTCAAACACAAGGCCCGGGGGCCAGATCCGGCCCACGAAGTGGTTTCATGCGGCCCGTGAAGCCATCCTGGAAACAGGGAGGGAACGGCCCCCACTGCCTTGGCCCTGGCCCAGAGACCCTCCTCCTGCCAGAGACCCTCAGATCTGTCCCACTCCTGCCCAGGCCCCCATAGGCACCCTTGATGTGAACGATGTAGAGCTGGCCACGCCCACCCAGTAGGCCACACCCACCCAGTAGGCCACACCCACCCAGCCCCGAGGGCAACCGCAATGCTGATGCGGCCCTCAATGAAATTGAGTTTGACACCCCTGCTATACAGGTAGTCCACGACTTACAGCAGTTCATTTAGTGACTGTTCAAAGTTACAACACCACTGACAAATGTGACTTATGATTGTTTTTCACATGACCGCTGCAGCATCCCCATGGTCTTGTGATCAAAATTCAGATGCCTGGCAACTGACTCACACTTATGACCAAAGCCAGATTTACTTATCAACCGTGTTACTAACTTATCAACCGTGATGATTCACTTAACAACTGTGGCAAAAGAAGTTGTAAAATGGAACAAAATATACTTAATAAATGTCTCAACAACAGAAATTTTGGGTTCAATTGTGGTTGTAAATTGAGGACTACCTCTATTTGTGTGAACAGCATGGCAACAGCTTGCTGTTAATTAAGACAGCAGAGATAGTAGATGGTTACCATCAAAGTGAAAATTAGAGATTAGCTTACAGGTAACTAATACTGCCTAATCTTATTATTTTCCTTAAAGAAGCATATTCACTCTTTTAGGAAACTAGCTCCACAGTGATATGGTAGCATTTTACTACTTGGTTAACACTCTGGATTTGTCACTTTTTAAAATATGCAATACTTAATTTTCTACATGTTCCCAAAAATTAGTTGAACAATTTCATCTATGCGGAACAAAAAACCCCATCAGTGTTCAGGGAAGAGTACTGTCTTAATTTTGTTTATACATCTACTTTAAACTCTCCTATGGAATGGGGAACATTAAAGACAGAATATTTGAAGCTTTTAATAAAACAATAAAATGTAAGCACTCGAAGGATGATGCTCTTCCATTTTTTCTTTTACAAAATACTGAATGTTTTGCCATGTACAGCATAGCTATTATAATAAGGTGATATTAACTTAATATAAAATAATAGTACATTCATTTAATTACTTATTTAATTTAGTATTTGCATAACTGTCCATTCCAGTGGTGGAATTTAGCCAGTTTGTACCACTTCGGCAGAACTGTTAGCTAATTTTTTGTTGCCCAGGCCCAGAATGGACTTCCAGAAGCGGCATCCACACAGAGAACCGGTTGTTCACATATTTGAATCCCACCACTGGTCCAACCCATTTAGTGACGCTGAGCAGCATACGTAATAATCACAAATGTATAAAAACTGATTGAAAACAATCAATTTAAATTAAAATAAAAACAAGATAAATTAAATTTTAAAAAGCAATGGCATAAAACCAGAGTGCATCCATTAATTGTCATATAGCTATACAACAGGTTCCCCTCTATCATAGTATCACTAAACTAGTTGTTAAAGCTATGTCTGAAGGCAGGGGTGGGCAAATAAGGCAACTTTCTACAAATTGTGGACTTCAATTCCCAGAATTCCTATGCCAGCAAGGGAGTTGAAGTTCACAGGTCATAAAGTTGTCACAGTTGCCGTCCCCTATTTTAAGGGCTTTCTGGAAAACAGAGTTGGGACCAACCTCACCTCAGGATGGGGAGGGAATGATGTTCCAGAGGATGGGGGCTATATCAATTTTATTGACCAAACATACAATGGAAATATTCACATGTGGCATTATGAAAAATCAATGACCAGAAGATATTTGCAAACTGTATAAATTATATACTGTATAAAATTCACACATTCATATAATATGGTTGTTCACTTCTGATTGTACATTTAATCAATCCATTTACCTCAAGACAAATTTTAAGTTTTTTGAGGAACTGAAGGAAAACTTTATTCTGCTACGGAGATGAGCACCGGCCCCTAGAGTCGGAAACGACTAGCACGCATGTGCGGGGGAACCTTTACCTTTACCTTTTTATATATCAACTTACTTTGTTTTAAAATTGCTACCTCTCGTTTCCTTTTCCTTGTGGCTCTTTGAGATACTCTCAGTATTCTTCCTTCAGAGTTCTCTTCCTAAATTGCAAAATTAAATATTGTGGCAGACATAATTATCATTTATAATGATCAAACACAGAAGTTTCTGTTCTGATTCTATTTTGAATACTTAAATATGAATTCAGTTCATGTAAAAATCAATGGAGAATGAAGTTCCAGCTTGCAGAGTGGTGTTAAACTAGGAAGATGGTATGATGAACAATTTAAGTACACCGGAAACTAAATGTATGAATAAACTTCAATTTTGATTTGCAATATTAACAGTGAACTACAATACGAGACTTTCCTAATTATTCTCTCAGTACAAGAGAGAATATTAATATACTCTCTATAAGACTCTGTAAGAAAATGACTACACTGTAAAACAGATATACAGTGTACTATTCTTTCATTCTGTCTACATGAAAATAAATGCAATAGTCAGAAGAGTATATATATATTTAACACCAGCCCAGCTCCAACATCCAATTCAGCAAGAATTCACAATATTTGTCAATGGCAAAATTAAATGAATGTTGCTCTATCAATCAAATGATTGGAATGCCATGATATTGTTGAAATTTACAAGATTTCAATATACTTACATCTTATACGATTTCAAATAAAAAACAAGTTCATAAAATTGGGAGAAGAATGATTTGAGACTGCTGAAATATCACGTATTCTGGAAATCTCATGAGACAAGGCAAATCATTTAAATTTAGATTAAAACATAGTATTCCATTTATGATTTGTTCAATCTACCTCTGAACAAATTATGATTGGCAACAGGCTTAAAGTACACAGGTTTTACAAGCAAGGATTACTGAACAGTTATTAAAACTACAAGAAATTGTCTAATCTAGAACTATTAACTGAAAAATACTAACTGTTTCCTTGTCTTTATCCTTTTCTTCAATAACCTCTCCTTTGGATGGCAATTTGCTTTTTCTCTTTTGAATGCCCTTAGAATAGTCTTCATCACTGCATTCGGACACATCTTTTTCCTCCTTTGATTCCCTAGAATGAGAATTAAATTGCATTAATTACTACAAGGAAAAAGTTATGATTCACAAAACAGACCACAAAACAGACCACATCTTTCAAACGTTTCCTTTCCTATTTCTCCTCAAAGCACATACTTTAAAAGGGCATTTTAAAAGAAAGAAGTAGCAAATTTGAATGCTGTCAAGTGGAATAATAGAAAGACTGCAATCAAATCTCATTAGACTTATGAAAAAAAAACTTCCTCTGCACCCTGTTGGAAAATCTAGCCCAGGGGGTAGGCAACCTTGGCTCTTTTATGACTCGTGGACTTCAACTCCCAGACTTCAACTCCTGAGCCAAAAAATGGAAATACTAATACAAGAAAATGAAAAATTAGAACAAGCAAATCAAAATCTAGAAGGAGTGGTGGAAATATGGAAATAACAGATGCCATAAGAAGAGAAAAACACAAGAAAATGACGGGGCCAGATGGACTACCAGCAGAGCTATATAAATCTTTACAAGATATATTAAGTGAACCGTTGAAACATGCTTGTAATGAATTTTGTTGGAGGCTAAGCTCCCAAATACATGGATAGAAGCAAATATTACCTAAATATCAAAAGAAGGTTCAGACTTGACACAGATAAAAAATTGCAGACCTATATAGTTATTAAATGTGGATTATAAAATTTTTACTTCAATAATGGCAGAGACTGAAAAGATTCTTAACTGAATTTATACATTCAGATCAAAATGGTGTTGTTTTTTTTACCAAAGAGACAAATTAAAAATAATTTAAGAATAACAATGGATGTATTGGAATATTATGAATAACATTCAGGGAAACGATTGGCACTAATATTTTAGATGCCCAAAAGGCATTTGATAAGGTTTCGTGGCAATTTATGATTCAGGAACTAAAATTAATGGACTTTGCACAAAACTTTATAAATATGATTAAAACAATATACAATAAACAAACAGCGAAAGTGATTGTGAATGGAGATTATACAGAGAATTTTGAGATAAGAAAAGGTACAAGGCAAGGATGTCCATTATCTCCACTGTTATTTATTCTGACCTTGGAAGTTTTAAATAGAAATATTAGACAAGATACAGAAATTAAAGGACTAGAAATAAAAGGTGAACTATACAAGTTACAAGCATTTGCTGATGATTTGATATTTATTTTAGAAGAACCTCTGGAGATGATTCTTAAACTACTGGGAAAGATAGAACAGTATGGAGAAATAGCAGGACTGAAAATAAACAGAAAAAACTAAAGTAATAGTCAAAAATCTTTCAGATAAACAAAAAAAATGTCAGAAAAAATAGAATTACAAATAGTTTAAAAGGTCAAATATCTGTGAATATACTTAACAGCAAGATGTTCAACAATGAATGAATGAACCTTTATTGTGCCCCCACCCCAACTTACAGTGACACAAACCCTCCATCTTATTACACCATGTGAGCTAATTGCACAATGCACCGGCCTTGCAAGTCAATTATGCATAAAGTTTATAAAATTATTTCCCATTCAAAAGCCTAATAGCCCATGGAGAAAAGCTGTTCTTCAACCTGTTGGTACGGCCGGCTATACTCCTATATCTCCTACCCGATGGTAGGAGAGTAAAGAGATACTGTCCAGGGTGTGATAACTATGCAAAGCTATTGAATCAAATAAGAGTGGAATTGGAAAAATGGAAAAACTTGCAATTGTTATTATTAGGAAGAATTGCTACAGTGAAAATGAATATATTACTGAAAATCTTATTTTTATTCAAACAATGCATATAAAACTTGAGAAAAAATTCTT
This sequence comes from Vipera ursinii, assembly GCF_947247035.1. Classification (NCBI taxonomy): domain Eukaryota; kingdom Metazoa; phylum Chordata; class Lepidosauria; order Squamata; family Viperidae; genus Vipera; species Vipera ursinii. The sequence goes on along the minus strand of NC_139512.1, from coordinate 263,729,704 downwards.
TGAAGATTTAAATTCATTAATTTTGAAATTTGGCAAGGAAAGAAAGCTAGAACTAAGATGAAAATGTTACAAGATGCCAAGGAAAATGGAGGTTTGGGTTTACCAGAGTGCGTTTCATATTACCAAGCATCTGTTTTAACATGGGTAAAAGAATGGATAATTCTTAGAAACAAAAGGTTGTTATATCTGGAGGGGCATGATTTACAATTCACAATTCTTATGGTACGGGGAAAATAAAATTCATAAATACTTCCAAAATTACTATATAAGAAATGCATTATTAACAACATGGGGAAAAATTAAATGTAAAATATATCTGAAAATTCCAGGGTGGGTGTCAACAATGGAAGCATTTGTACACCCAAATTTAGTTGACTTTGAAAAAATCTGGACATACAGAGATATTCTAAATTCTGAAGGGAATTTAAAATCTAAACAAGAAATAGAAAATCAGGGAATCAATTTATCATGATGGGCACATTTACAAATGCAAACTAGATATGATAAAGATGTTAAATTGTATAATTTCTTAAGGAGCAAACTTTGTTTGATAAGATATTGTTAACTTCTGATGAGAAACTACCGTAATTAAGAAATTTTTTAATTTTTTATTAACTTTGAAAATGGAAAGCGAACAAGTTAAAGAAACAATTATAAGATGGGCAAAAAAATTGGATATAGAATTTGAAAAATGGCAAAATTTATGGGAAAGAAATTATAAACTGACAGTGTCAACTTCCTACAAAGAAAATTTATATAAAACGTTTTATAGATGGCATTTGCCACCAGCAAGACTAGCAAAAATGTTTAAAAATATGTGAGACAGATGTTGGAAATGCAAACAGAAGTCAGGCACTTATTACCATGTTTGGTGGACATGTGCCAAAGCAAAGAGTTATTGGAAAAAGATACATGCCTTGCTAGAAAAGATGTTGGGAGAACACGTAGATTTTAAACCTGAACTTTTTTTAATTAGGTATAATGCCAGAAAAGACTGGTAAACAAAGCATATATTTGACTTTGCATAATACAACAGCGGCAAGAATTATATTTGCGCAATATTGGAAAAATGAAGGAATACCATCAGATGAAGAAATAATTTTAAAATATCAGAATGCGCGGAGATGGATAGATACTCTGAGACTGGAAAAAAAAAAGAAGAAACGGAATATTATCAAACTTGGGACTTAGTTTATCGATGGCTAGAGGAAAAAATAAAGGGTTAGGAACTAAATATGTATTGGCAAATGTAAACTCAGACAGCACATTTGTTGAATAAATACTACTGAATGTATGGAAAAATAATAAAAAAAACCTTTTTTAAAAAAGAAGAAAGACTGGAGATTATTATGTAAGAATGAGTCCAATCCCAGCAAAACAAATTTCTCAAATGAACAAACACAGTAAAAGCAACTATGCAATAACTATTTGCATTAGGAATAAACTGAACTATACTATTATTGACAGAGAGTGAAACAGTTAATGCATGGTCCTGAATAAAAACACATGACTTTGCTTCTGTAAATTCCAATATATTTGATTGCATTTAAATAGAACCTTTATAAAATCAAAGTGAATAATGCAAACTTTTTTTATCACAAGCTGATATAATAAGCAAAATTCTATAAATATATACTGATGTTGCAATCTTTAACTAGAAGTCAAACCTACTGGGATTTATTTCTTAATAGATATGTATCAGAACTGTTCCAATTCTTGCAGCATGCAGGAATGTGAATGAAGCACCTATCTTTGACAGCCATGTGTTTTTTGCAGGTTTATTTCTTTTAAGACTGCTTCTGAATATCTTATGCTCCTGTTCTCTTTCAAAGAATATGGCTGTCCTAATGTGCACAAGACTCCACCCAAGGCTGCTTCCTACTGACACTTAGCTATGAATTATACTGAACGGTAATCAAATATATGACTATTTTGGCAGATTTATATTATGCTCACAAACAAACAGTGGTAATTACTGAGAAAATATGGCTTCCCCGAGATGTGTAAGGTCAATTCTGTTTCAAGCTCTTGGGAATTCTTTTATTTATAAACTTACTTAAACAACTGTAGAAAATATCTGCCTTCTTTTATCTAACTGAACAGGGGTCAATAATGCAGCATTAAAAGCACTACACTATCTACAGTATCCCCAAACTCACATAGAAGCATTCTTAACAAATAAATGTTTGAATTTTTGTAAGGTCGTTTGTGTTCTAGTCCTGGAATTTCTTAAGGGTGGATGAATTGCACCTGCAACCGGTATAAGGCTTGCATAATAGCACCTAGTGCTTCTAATATCCCTGTACTTTTTCTCCTTTGCTTCAGAAAAAAACCCCAGCAGTAATTAGCACAGTAATACAACACAGATTTCATTTTTTAAAAATCAACTGACAGCTCAGCAAGTATTTTTAATCAGTTTTCTCTTAGGTGACAGCAGAATTTGCAATGTACTTGCAACGATATTGTGTTGTATGTATTACATTAACTCTTACTTGTTTTTAAACAGATGGGCACATTTTTGGCTGCACATTCTTTCTCCAGCTACAAACTCCACTGATGTTCCAGACTGAAAACAATTTTCACAAAAATGAAGCCCATCTGCCTTGGCAGTTTCCTTCAATTTTGGTGGTACGTCTGTTTTTTCAGAGAATGCTACACCGAAGAAAGAAAGCAGTGTATACTCAATATGACATATACAGGTGAGAAAAAAAAGATATCAATAAATCATGTCAAACAAAATGACCAAGACTTTCAGCTGGGAAACACACCTAGAACATGTCTACCATTCCTTAAAGTAGCTGTATCTTTACCCAGGATTTTGTGGCTGCTTTTGCAGCTGTAGAACAATCTATACTACAACATGCATGCTACAAAGCATCTTTTTGCTTTTGAGTTCAACCTCCTGCACCTCTTTAATTACCAATACACATTTTGGAAAGGGATTTCAGGCTTCCCACAAGCTATCAGTGCTGACACTTTAGAAAAATCTTATTGGCTTCATCTATACCAGGGGTAGGCAACCTTGGCTCTTTTATGACTTGTGGACTTCAACTCCCAGAATTCCTGAGCCAGGCATGCTGAGGGGAAAGGGAGAGTTTCCAAGCTGAGCCATGCTGGCTCAGGAATTCTGGGAGTTGAAGTCCACGAGTCATAAAAGAGCCAAGGTTGCCTACCCCTGATCTGAACTATTTACTCAACAACAACCTTATTTTTCAGAGCGATGGTGAGCAATTCGATGAAGATATCAGTACAGCATCCATCTGCTGTAAAAGTCAACAGCGTGTCAAGGATAATAAGAAATTCGTACTGAAAATAGAGAAGCCAATATCATAAAACCATGGTTTTGTTTTTTTGTGTAGTTTTAAATTTTTAAATATGTCTTGTTTTAATAGTTTAATCATTTTAATTATTTTTCTATTTGTTTTATAATCTGTAAACTACCTAGAGTCGCCTTGTAGTGGAGATGGGAGGAATAAAATTTTAACAAACAAACAAACAATTAAATAAATAATAACTGTATATAAATCAATGTTGCAGCCACATCTAGAATATAGTGGGTAGTTTTGGTTACCACATCTTCAAGAGGGTATAGTGGAACTAGAGAAAGTCCAGAGGAAAGAAAGTAAGATGATAAAAGGACTGCATCTTGCAAAGAAATGTTGCAACTTTGGGGGCATTTATTTTAGAAAGGAACAAGAGAGAACATGACTAAGGTGTATAAAACTATAGGAAGTAACAAAAGGAAGTATTTTTACACCATAAATAATTAAACTCTGATATTTGGAGCCATGAGATATAATACTGGCTACCAACTTAGCTGGGTTCAAAAAAAAGGGTTGGCCAAATTCATGGAAGAATTCTTGCTTGTATAACTGGTTGGCCACTGTGAGATCAGATGGATTAGATTGACCAACAGTTGAATCCAGCAAGACACTTCTTAAGTCCTTACTAATCAACATTTAAATTACTATTTATATCAGGTGGTCTGCAAGCTTAAGAACTTTGGAAAAATATTCCATCAAACAGATTTCAATATATAAAAGCTATTGGACTGGATCCCAGATGAGCAAACTTCTGCTCACTGGAACTCACAAGAGAAATAAGGACAAGTGATTTTTGATGAATTTGCCATCTTCCTGCAGGGATGTTCCAGAGGACTGCAGATCAGCATGTTAGCTGCAAGGCAATGAAAGAATTCACAAATGAAATCTCCTTTACTCTCCCTATTGCTAAGTTTGTTGAACCTGGTCTCTTTCATAAATGAAAGATAAGCTCCTTTTCCTGGAAGCACAAGTCTGTATATCTCCAGCCTCTAGAGCAGGAATGGGCAATCTTCTAGTTATTGGGGAATCAAATATAAAATCTGGGGGAGGGTGAAACCATAGTGAGCAGGGAAATGAGTGGGCAGAGCTTAAGCAGATGAAGTAATTTGTCTTTTTTTCCTAAACTGGGTTATGGCCACTTTGGGGCTTACAAAACAATTTCCAGGTCTTCCCACACAGCCTTATACATCCCTGAGGCCAGAAACTGCCTACTTCAGCCCAGAACACAATTTAATTCAGTAGCTCTTTTCTGAAATATTCAGAATACTATCACCTAGTTCTTAATTGCTTATTATTAGTTTTCCATGGGCACAAGAAGATTGTGTTTTAGTTTTACCACAGACAAATATATAGGAACCACAAAAACCTTAAACAATCTACGGAACTGCCTTCTCTGATCCTTTTATCTGATGCTGCTTTTGTTTTATTTTTGTTCCGTCTTCGAATCATGGCTTAATTACCGTATTTTCCGGCATATAAGACGACTTTTTAACCCCTGAAAATCACCTCAAAAGTTGGGGGGTCGTCTTATACAGGGAGTGCAGAATTATTAGGCAAGTTGTATTTCTGAGGATTAATTTTATTATTGAACAACAACCATGTTCTCAATGAACCCAAAAAACTCATTAATATCAAAGCTGAATATTTTTGGAAGTAGTTTTTAGTTTGTTTTTAGTTATAGCTATTTTAGGGGGATATCTGTGTGTGCAGGTGACTATTACTGTGCATAATTATTAGGCAACTTAACAAAAAACAAATATATACCCATTTCAATTATTTATTTTTACCAGTGAAACCAATATAACATCTCAACATTCACAAATATACATTTCTGACATTCAAAAACATAACAAAAACAAATCAGTGACCAATATAGCCACCTTTCTTTGCAAGGACACTCAAAAGCCTGCCATCCATGGATTCTGTCAGTGTTTTGATCTGTTCACCATCAACATTGCGTGCAGCAGCAACCACAGCCTCCCAGACACTGTTCAGAGAGGTGTACTGTTTTCCCTCCTTGTAAATCTTACATTTGATGATGGACCACAGGTTCTCAATGGGGTTCAGATCAGGTGAACAAGGAGGCCATGTCATTAGATTTCCTTCTTTTATACCCTTTCTTGCCAGCCACGCTGTGGAGTACTTGGACGCGTGTGATGGAACATTGTCCTGCATGAAAATCATGTTTTTCTTGAAGGATGCAGACTTCTTCCTGTACCACTGCTTGAAGAAGGTGTCTTCCAGAAACTGGCAGTAGGACTGGGAGTTGAGCTTGACTCCATCCTCAACCCGAAAAGGCCCCACAAGCTCATCTTTGATGATACCAGCCCAAACCAGTACTCCACCTCCACCTTGCTGGCGTCTGAGTCGGACTGGAGCTCTCTGCCCTTTACCAATCCAGCCACGGGCCCATCCATCTGGCCCATCAAGACTCACTCTCATTTCATCAGTCCATAAAACCTTAGAAAAATCAGTCTTGAGATATTTCTTGGCCCAGTCTTGACGTTTCAGCTTGTGAGTCTTGTTCAGTGGTGGTCGTCTTTCAGCCTTTCTTACCTTGGCCATGTCTCTGAGTATTGCACACCTTGTGCTTTTGGGCACTCCAGTGATGTTGCAGCTCTGAAATATGGCCAAACTGGTGGCAAGTGGCATCTTGGCAGCTGCACGCTTGACTTTTCTCAGTTCATGGGCAGTTATTTTGCGCCTTGGTTTCTCCACACGCTTCTTGCGACCCTGTTGACTATTTTGAATGAAACGCGTCTCGGGCGAGGCGGTAAGAGATTGTTTTAATTTCATTTGGGGAGGGTGAAGCAGGGCAAGAAGCAGTTGCGAGGAGCGCTTGCGTGGATTCGGACGATTTCCATCCCCTTGGTCAGTGGTTGCCTCGCCTTTCCTGCTCTAACTCTTGGGGAACTTTTCCCGTCTTCTCCGTTCTGCATTAACCGGCAATTTAGCTCGATCCTGGGGCGCCTTGCACTGAACTCCCCTTTCTTGGTTCAGAAACTGGCTTCGGCCTCAAATTGGAAAAAGAAGGGCGGCGGGACGGGGATCAATCCGGAGCGGGAGGAAGGATGAGACGCCCCCGCTGTTCCCACATCTGCTGCGCAGAAGTTTTGCTAAGGTCATTTGCAAAGATCAAAACTTTTTAAACAGGAGGGGCACGGGGTTTTCGGCTCTGCTTAATGGTATGTGAAACGGGGGAAGGGAAGAGGAGAGAGCCATTATATTTTTATTTGACGGGTAGAAAATGTTTTTTTCCTCCTGGGATTTTTTTTTTGGGGGGGGAGAGCAGACTTCTGAACTCGAGGGGCCTTAGTTTTTTGTAAAGACTATCGATAACTCTTGGGATACGTTTTTTATTTAAACAAAAAGCTGTCCGAAAATTGCAGATGGAAAGAGATGGGATAAGAACATCGAAAGACAGGACCATGAAAACAATCCTTTGAAAGGGGGGGCGCGTGAGTGTTAGAGTGGTGATTTAACACTCCAGTTAAAACTGTCTAGCATATTTTTCATTCAAACCTCTCCTTAATTACTTCAGTCTGTTGAATTCAATGGAGGACTCTAGGAGAACATGATACCATGGTGATTCTGAATGTGACAGTTTTGGATCTGTTTGCAAATCCAGTCTGGCATCACTGAGTTGTGTTTGATTGATCCAAACGGAATTTTGGATTATGACGGACAGGGAGGGCAGGGCATGTAAGTATTTTCCGGCGTATAAGACAAAAAACCTTGAAAAACTTCTTAAAAGTAGGGGGTCGTCTTATACGCCGGGTCGTCTTATACGCCGGAAAATACGGTATTTGAAAAGACAAAATGTGATTCTGTGAGCTGAGAGATAGTGTTGTATATTACAAGAAAGCAGAAGCTGCAACTTTCTTCTAAGCAAAATTCATTAACAGTAACTTTTTTTACTTTTAACATAAATCCTGCTGATTTGGAGCCAAGATTTATGTGAATGTTTTAACTGCATTTAACATGACTATTGTTTCCAGGCCGAGAGAGCAAGCACTTGATTGGGGCCCCATCCAGCAGACAAACAGGTCTAATCCTTTCTTTCCCTTATGGCAGTAGCAGGGAAGGTAGAACAGCAAGGTTTTTTTAGGTGGAATGCTTAGATCAGACATGTCAAACACAAGGCCCGGGGGCCAGATCCGGCCTACGAAGTGGTTTCATGCGGCCCGCGAAGCCATCCTGGAAACAGTGAGGGAACAGCCCCCACTGCCTTGGCCCTGGCCCAGAGACCCTCCTTCTGTCAGAGACCCTCAGATCTGTCCCACTCCTGCCCAGGCCCCCATATGCACCCTTGATGCGAATGATGTAGAGCTGGCCATGCCCACCCAGTAGGCCATACACACTCTAGCCACGCCCACCCAGTAGGCCACACCCACCCAGGCCACACCCACCTGGCCCCCTGAGGGCAACCGCAATGCTGATGCGGCCCTCAATGAAATTGAGTTTGACACCCCTGGCTTAGATTATGCCAAATGCCTATTTCTAATGTCAGTCTTCACTTTCTCCCTCCTCCTCCCCCCGCTCCATTACTTGCTGCCCCAAACTGTTTAAAAATGGGAATTTACGATAGCACAAATTGAAACAAATTTTAGCGTATTCGAAGAACAATTCTGCTTAGATTCCATCTCTTCATATTTAAATATATGCACATCAGAAATTATAACCTTGCCTAGGAAGCTAGACACACTGATATCCATGTGAATTGGGATGCCAAGAAACACAATTAAAATCAATACACTGACCTTCTTGGACTGTTGGTACCATCCAGGTTGTGGTAGCTGTAGCCTTCTTAACACTTTCCATCTCTGTTACATCGGTGATCACTTCTAGAGCACCAAATTCATTCACACAAAACTGATTTTAAAATGTAAAAAAACAATATGAACAGGTTACGTTTTAGTATCAACTGTAGTTTGTATATTACATATACACACACACATACATACACACACACGTACATGGTGATATTTATTATTCTTCACCATACTGGCTCCTTAATTAACTCATTACTTATTTAAAATACCAATGGACTTGGTTTTAGCCAGTAAAATCAAAAGTAGCTTTTATATTGCTATATGTACAGCCAGCCTTTGACTTATAACCCTTGTTTACGGACAAGTTGCAATGGCACTGAAAAAAGTGACTTACAACAATTCCTCCCCAACATCTACTGCAGCATCCTCATGGTCACATGTTCAAAATTCAGACACTTGGCAATTAGTACATTATTTATACCATGGTTGCAGCATCCTAGTGTCACATGATTGCCATCTGCAACCTTCCCAGCCATTTTCCAGCAAGCAAAGTCAATGGGGGAAGCGACTGATTCAGTTATGGTGCTATATCCCACTCAGTATCTAATTTATATATTATCTTCTGATTTTTTTTTTAAATATCAGTCTCTCCCACATGAACTGAAATGACAGGCAAAGGCTGCTTATCCCTGAGTGCATTTGTCTCGGTGAACATATTCCTGAGTTCAGAGTTTTCTATATATTCTTTTAAACATCTGTTCCAGTTTTAGACTGAACAAGGATCAGAATTCTCAGGATAGCATGCATATCAAAGATGAAAACGTTGGGGAAAATTACAGAAAGTGTGAACATAAAATAAACAAGGGTATATAATTAAATGATAGTAAAATTAAGGGAGGCTATTGAAAGAAAAAAATAGTAGAATGCCAGTACCATCTAGTGGTCACGTATAATTCCACTGAAAATACATTTGAGAATGAACTTTCTGAATGGGATCAAATGGCTTTATGCAGTTTCATTTTTCAACAACAAAAAAGACAACATCAATTTTTCTAGATACCAGCACTTTCACAAAGACAAGTGCATACAGTAAACTCCTGTCTCTGCTAGCCTCTCCTTTCTCTCGTTTCCCCTGCAGTGAATTTTGACTGTAAACACGGAGGTAAGGGCTACTTTTTTTTCTGCTCTGCACATACATATTAGCACTTTTATCTAGTTCAAAAATGAACTGTATACATAGTTTAGTCTAAAATCTTTTATGTGCTATTCGCTCATGTGACACGTAACACCCCAGAATAAAAATTAATATGTCATTTCAGCCCGTGCTAGATTACATAAACATTCTTGATATTATGTTTCTTCACTATTGTGCCAAATTTTATTGCTTCCCTGATAAAATTTCTACTTGCATTGTACTTATGCTCTTAAGAGAGGGTCAAATGAAATTAAATGTGTGTTTCTAGGGCAGGGGTGTCAAACTGCCGGCCCACGGGCCGGATGCGTCATGCCGAAACCCCACCCATGCCATTGCTGACAATGGGAAAAAAACTCACGATACGTTACGACACATCACATGGCGTTGCGAGTTTGACACCCCTGTTCCAGGGATATGGAAAGCAGATCTACTCCATTAGTCTTTCATAAAGAAAAGTCTTGCTTTGTAAGTTGCAAAGCATGGATATGGGGCTAATCAAACTGGTGCCTTTGCCTTGAAGAAAGTGGCTTCTGTGCATGTGCAAAAATCACTTTAATCAGTCAAGAAAAAAATAACACAGCCACTTTGCTCCACTACACCTTGGCCTCAACATATGACAACTTGTTTAACAACCAGTTGAAGATGCAACAGCACTGAAAAAAGTGACTTATGACCAGTCCTCGCACTTACAATCACCACAGGTTCCCTGCAGTCACTTGATTAATAAATACCAGGGTGCTTGGCAACCGGCATGCATTTACAAAAGTTGTAGCATCCCAGGATCATGTGATCACCATCTGCAACTTTCCCAGGGCGCTTCTGACAAGCAAAGTCAACGGGTGAAGGCAACCTTGCTTAATGACCATGGTGACTTACTTAATAACCATGGCAAAAAAAAGTCAGAAAATCGCTTTGTGATAGAGGAGGCTGTGATTCTGTGTTTGTAAGCTGAGGACTACCTGTATTCAACCACATAAAGGTCAATTTGTGGTTTTGCTTCAAAGCACTGCACTCTCAAAGCAAGGCATATCTGTGACAACTGCACACTTAACATGCAGGTGGTTAAAAATGGAAATAGCAGCAGCTGGGAGAATGGATTAGGACAGCAGCAGAAATAGATGGAGAATTTAATTATTTTCTCTCCTGCTGTGGTCCTGAAGAGAATCCATCCTCTGATATTTGCTCTGAGGGACAGAATCCTCTGGGGCTCAGCCTTCTAAGAGCTTGTTTTTTGCAGTTGGCTCCTGTTCACTACCTTAGGTTCCACATATAATCAAAATAGCACCCCCCAGCTTTAAATCTCTTCACCCCTGCATCACACAATGACAATGGGAACTGCTTGTAAATGGAATGTATTGATACAGTTTCCAAGTAAGGACATGGAATAATTTAAGGCACTTTCAGATGCTTGCAAACCAGATTTGATAATAGATTTATTCCTGGCTAGCTCTTTTTTGGCCATTAGGTTTTGGCACATGCCTGTTCTGAATATATTCCCAGGCTCAGCTATATCTATTTTCAGAATGCTTTTTTTAAAATAGATACATTCACTTGTTTAGTTAGCAATAACAATGTACTAGGCATACTTGCAACGTCACTTTGAAAGCAGGGCACTTGAAAAAGCACACAAGTACAAAAAAATAAAAAAAAATGTTCCACATACTGCTACTTTACCAGGAAGCAATTTTAAATTATTGCAGCTTGTCCAATTTGATTGGAGCACTTGAATCCAAAGGTGACGGTGACTGTATGTACTCATCAGAATGGTTCAGAAAAGCAGGGTCCTTCACTTTTATATATGCTCTTCAGTTTGGAAAATATCAACTTTTAAGTCCTCTACCCAGTTCACAGCAATTGTAATATACTGAAGTGTTTCTGATTTGAACATACTGCTTTGCCTGACAAATGGAAAACTCCTAAACCTTGAAACTCTACAGCAGACGAAAGTTACTTATTGCATTAAATGCCAGACTGCTGCAGCATTTTTATTTCATTTTGTCTGAACATTTTACTAACAGATTTGGGATATTGAAATAATTTGCAACATACAATGTTTGAAGCAAATCTGAATAATGAATGAAAGACCTATTTTCTTGCAGGCAGTCTTCACTTGGAAAAAATGGCTCATATATGAAATTGCTTTCTATAAATAATCCACCATTTTATACTAAAAACAAGAAAAATAACCGTGCAGTGTGATTTTTTTTAGATAACTCAAAGGATCTGTATTTTAATGCACTATAATAAATATTTTTTTCTGGAACGATCCTTTGTTTGATCTTTCTTCTTTTGAGGCTAGGAAGAAGTTTCCCATGCCGACTAGGATTGTTGTTGGTGTAATTCTAAGCCTTCTCACTTAATAAAAATTTTAATTCACTATTTGAATTATCAAAAACAATCTGTTCTGGATCAAGTTGAAGAATTAAAGTTCATAGAATTGCCTTAAGATCCACCCCCAACTATTCATTTTCAAAGTCCTACCCTGAAAACTGCCCCGGCATTTTGCAATGTGAGGCTATCCACATAAAACTGATCCACTTCCTTGAGTATATAAGTAATGATACCTTTACCACTTAAAAATGGGCAACCTCTTTCATCTAATATCATTACAAATAAGATTGCTCTAAACTACTGTTATTCCAAAGCAGGAGAGTTCTTCCCACATTTTCCTAGTTAAAGAACCATTATCAACTATAACAGAGGGATTATGCATTATTAGTACAGTATGAGTAAAGTATGAAGTGTATTTAGGTGGGAAGAATAAGTTGAATACAAATGCTGGAGACAGAGAAGAATGAGTAATGAACGACCGTAGGTGCTGTAGAAAAATAAAAAAATTCTAACGCTTAAGTAAGACACTTTCCATGCACTGAAGGTGGGGGAGGGGTGTTGGAAAAAAAATGTATATTTGGCTTAAACAACTTAAAGAAATAATAAATTAATAATAAAAATCTTCTGGCATTATTGCTGCATTAATCTTTTTTCCAATAGAAACCCCAAGTCATTTTAGTTAGAAAGCCACTTTCCAAAATGTAAGCAAGCAGGAGGAAAAGTCATCTCCTCAGCACAAGGAATGCAATGAAGAACAAAATGCCTGTGTTTAAAAGCCTGTATTTAAAGTGTGCCCTTTCTGCACAGAAGGAAGCTGATGAGCCCAAGCTTTCTCCTCACACACCTATACCTTATTTAAAAATTATGCTTCAAGAATAAAACATAGATGTTAAACATCCTCTATTTATTTATTCAGAAATTCAAAAGGACTTACTCTAAACTTAAGTTTCAATCTAGAAAGAAGAGAAAAAAGATAGGAGAGAAGATGAAAAGCACCAGAGGCAAAACAGCATGGTCCTTGAAAACTTAATAGGACACATTTCATTTCCCTCAATTAAACGTTCTGAACGCTGAGGAGATAATTTGGAATCAAATCTCCATTCAGCTCCACAGAACTACACACTGGAATTGCTTTAAGGTATTTGTGTATACCCCCAAATAAATATGAAAAAAATGTATTTCTTTGTCACTATTTGTGATCAAATGATACATTTGACAAGTTTTTCTCTTTGAAGTATTTATTGGAGATGATTCTTTATATAAGCATAATCATACAGAGATGTGACTTTTAGGGTTTAGCCCTCAGAATTACGGGTAACCCTCAATTAATGATCATTTGTTCAGCAACCATTAGAAATTATGATGGCACTGAGGTTTATGGACAATCCTCAATGTTGCAGCCACATGACTCAATGTTGCAGTCATGTGATTGTGATTCAAGTACTTAGCAGATGGCTTTCAATTACAAGGTCGCAGTGTCCCATGGTCACGTGATCACAATTTGCAGCCTTCACTGCCAGCTTCCAACAAAGAAAATCACTTAGAAAGCTGGTAGGAGACTGCAAATGGCAATCACATGACATCACATCTGATGATCATGCAGGATTCACCTAACGACTGCAACTGGAACTGCCAGAATTGCTGTCATAAGTCAGTATTCATATGACTTTGCGTTTTACAACCATGCCATCTTACAATCAAGTTCCCTGTCCCATTTATCATCATTTTCCCAATGACTTCTTGCTCAGTGTTTTCATTCATAGAACAGTTCCTTAATCCATGAAATAACAATGAATGCCTTTATGGTGGGTTGAAGCTTGCATATAACTACAATTCAATCTTCCAAAACCATGTTCATATTACTGGCTCAGCAAACTTTCTATTGAGGTGGTGGTCACATGAGTCCAGGATGCTGCAACCACTGTAAATAAATGCCAGTTGCCAAGTGCCAGATCATATGATGTGGAGATGCTGTGACAGTTGCAGTTGTGTGGGGATATCCCAACTATCAGAGGAGTTTCTTTCCAAAGCTCCTTACTTTTAAGACTTTGTAGTTAAGATGTTAACGTTAAAATCTAAGATTAATATGCTGCTCTTGTTTTTACTAGGTCATTTAATACTTTTCTATTATGCAGATACCTTTGTTACTTTACTGCTATGTAATATTTTACAATTAAAAATAACATATGTTTTGTTCTTTAACTAAAATAATCACACCTTTTTATAAAACATTACACATCGCTCTGTGTACATCTCTGCAATTACAGTACCTTCAAATCACTTCCAGGCAAGGTACCAATTCCATCTTTCCAGTCCATTACACTAAATACATCAAAGTCTTGCCCATTTCCACTACAAGCTGGTTCATTCATGGTGGATACCCTGTAAAATAAATCAGGAAACTTATATATCTAATTCAATTTCATGTTTATCTAAAACACTGTATTATCAGATAATTTTTTAAAAATGCATTTGTTTGGTATTATTTTAATAACAAGTTTTACATGATTCCAAAATGCACAAAACCCTTTTAGAATCAAGGAAAATGTCACAGATCAGTGTGACACTTCTCAGTTGACTGGGATTCTTCACCATCTTGGATATTATTAATTTAATTTAATTTTAATTTAATAATATTTCTATACCGCCCTTCTCCCTGAGGACTCAGGGCGGTTCACAGGGCAAAAGTGAAATACAAAATACAAACATTAAAAAGAAATTAAATGATTGCCCAAGTTAAAACAATTGATATACAATTATAAAACCCCAAAGATAAAATTAAGAATACAAAAAATAAAAAACCCCACCAATCCCCATCAGGCTAGGCCGGCTTGTACAAACAAAAACGTCTTGAGATCGCGACGAAAGGAGCGAAGATCGGGCGCCATCCGGAGCTCTACCGGTAACTGATTCCACAGCTCCGGAGCACCCACAGAGAAGGATCTCCCCCTGGGGGCCACCAATCAACATTCTCTGATCGGTGGCACCCTGAGGAGGCCCTCTCTGTGGGAACGCACAGGGCGCAGGGAGCTTGATGCCGGCAGCAGATGTTCCCTGAGGTACTCCGGCCCCATGCCATGGAGGGCTTTGAACACCATTACCAGTACCTTGAATCTCACCCGGAAGGCAACTGGTAACCAATGCAGCTCACGGAGCAAAGGTGTGACGTGGGAGTATCGGGAGACTCCCAACACAACTGTCGCAGCTGCATTCTGTACCAGTTGGAGCTTCCGGGTGGTCCTCAAGGGCAGCCCCATGTAGAGAGCGTTGCAGTAGTCCAGACGAGAGGACACGAGCGCATGAGTGACCGTGCATAAATCATCCCGGCTAAGATAGGGCCGCAACTGGCGCACCAGGCGAACCTGGGCGAAAGCCCCCCTAGTCACAGCTCCTATATGGTCTTCCAAGGTGAGCCGTGAATCTAGGAGGACTCCCAAGTTGCGAGCCCTATCTACGGGGGGTAATAGTTCACCCCCCATAGCAAGAGGTGGAATGTCCGAATAAACCCGGGATGAAGATATGCAAAGCCATTAAATTGAGTGCCTGGGAAAGAAATAGAGGACTCAGAAAATTCTGTTCACAAACACGATTAAAATATAATGCAAAGGATATAGAACATGCATACTTACTCAGAGGTAAGCCCCACTGAATTTAATGGAAATTATCCAAGTTAAGTTTACCTATCGCTGCCAGAATAAAGGAGCTAACATTATCCACCATGTGTATATTTTCAAGATATAAAAATCTTCCTTGATCAATAAGCAAAATGATTCCCATACAATGAAAATTAATTTCCAGCTTTGGTAATATAAAAATTGCTAATTTAACAAGGAATCTAAATTTTTTTAAAGCTGGAAAACAAGTAGTAAGAATAGCAATGGCAATAGCACTTAGACTTATATACTGCTTCATAGTGTTTTACAGCCCTCTCTGAGCGGTTTCCAGAGTCAGCATATTGCCCCCAACAATCTGGGTCCTCACTTTACTGACTTCGTAAGGATGGAAGGCTGAGTCAACCTTGAGTCAGACAAGATCGAACTTCTGAAGTGAGCAGTGAGTTAGCCTGTTGTACTGCATTCTAACCACAGCACCACCATGGTTCATTATAAGAAACAACTTATTTTTTTTTAATTTAAATTTTATTAAACATTGCAATTAAAAAGCAAAAAATTCAGAAAAAAAGAGTAAAACGAAACTTTTATTTTCACTTCCAAATTAGTTTCAGTCTTGCCCAGTAAAACTTCTTGTTCTTCCATAACTTTTTTTTAAAACTCAGTCTATTTGTAATGGCAGATACTCTTGAAATCAACTTCTGGGTCCATTATTTACAAATATCTCACAATGCATCCAAAGTATTTTGTTCCATGTTGTTTTAGTAAGTCAAATTTAAGTATTCTCGTCCTTTAATTGTACTATTTAGTTATGTTTAGTTCCCTCAAATGTATCCAACTTTGAAAGTTCCGTCTTTTTTTAAGAATTCAAAACAATATTTTTTTTCTCATGGGAAGAATTCTTATAATTAATTCCAAAATTTTATTTCAAATCCATATCAACTTAGTCCATTTGTAATTTTCCAAAAATCAATGTTGTAATTGCCCTTTTGCAGTATATTCCAAAAAGAGAATTTTTTAAAAAGTCCTTAAACTTATATTTAAAGGTTCTTTCTCTAAGAATTAAAGGAAGCTCCTCCAATGCTGTAACTCAGGGGTCTTTCAAACATGGCCCTTTTATGACTTGTGGACTTCAACTCCCAGAATTCCTCAGCCAGGCATAAAAGGGCTAAGTTTGAAGACCCCTGCTGTAACTTGTCATTTCAAAGGTTCCTAAAAGCTGAAAAGCAGTCAACAATCAATTTCAAAAAGTTATTGGGATAGGAAGTATGAAAATCCTAGGTCTGTAAAGGCATAGACCAGACATGTCAAACACAAGGCCCGGGGGCCGGATGCGGCCCGTGAAGTGGTTTCATGTGGCCTGCGAAGCCATCCTGGAAACAGTGAAGGAACAGCCCCCACTGCCTTGGCCCTGGCCCAGAGACCCTCCCTCTGCCAGAGACCCCCAGATCTGTCCCACTCCTGCCCAGGCCCCCATAGGCACCCTTGATGCGAACGATGTAGAGCTGGCCACGCCCACCCAGTAGGCCATATGCACTCTAGCCACACCCACCCAGTAGGCCATGCCCACCCAGGCCATACCCACCCGGCCCCCTGAGGGCAACCGCAATGCTGATGCGGCCCTCAATGAAATTGAGTTTGACACCCCTGGCATAGACCATGGTTTGGGCAAAGGTGGCATTCTCTCATCTCCCAGAGGTCTAAACCTGCTGGAGACCACTGCCCTATGGGCTGCTCGTGAGGAGCCCTTGTGTGCTATCCCAAGTCATCTCCCTGACTGTAGAAGAATTCTGAAGAGCCACTCCACTCACCGGCTCTTCATTCTACTGCAGTCACTGGCTCTGTTCTGTCTTCGGTTTGCTGTTTCCTCCCCAGAAATCCTGGAGCTACGTAATATTATTTGGGAATTTTTTAAACAGTAAAAACATTTACCCTGGCATTTGATGCCTTCTAATAGCGCTGCTACAATAATAGCCTTTTTATATACTTTACAAAGTTTACGCTTTTAAATTGCTTTATGCGTTTTATTGGAAACACAGCATTTTAATGCACACAGAGCTGGCAGACGCTTGGAACGGGAAGTACTATAAAAATATTTAAAAGAATTTTTTTTTAAAAAAACATGATAAATCCTAGTGATATTCTTAATTCCAAACTCTCCATTTTAATTTTTGCCTCGTAACTAGAGGATGCTAATTATGCAACTGCTTAATTTATAAATTCAGATGCTGTAAGAACAAGAGAGAGAAATATAGATTTAATCTACTTTATTTTTATTTATTTCAGTCAGATATAATTGAAATAATGGAACTGAGATAGAATAAACCTTACTCGTAAGAATAGATTTCACTAAAAATTTTATTAGGACATATCCTTTAGCTATGAATCCATCATTATGATGAATTCACTGGTTTCAACAAGAACAAAAATATAATTTTTTAATCTAGGATATAGTTCAAAATTGAAGACATTTATGATAATTACATAAATCAAATTAAATGTTGGTGTTTATTGATGTTTACAATTCAAATCATAATCAAATATTTATTCTGTTCTATGGTCACAAAAGCAGTGATTTTAACAACTTCAGTTTGCCATGATTTCAAAGATTTAAAATGAAAACTGACTCTGAATTGTAGAACTTGTCATAATTAATTCCATGATCAACCAAATTTACCTCTGTGAAGCAATTTGCCAAAAAAACAAAAGAGCTAACACCCTTCAAAACAATATCAACTGGCTCTTACACTAGGGAAACTAACAACACTTGCAGGGAAATAAACTTTAACGTTCAGAGGAAAACAAAGCTGCATCAGATAAAAACACTGTCAGTCCAGGATTCTGCTTTCAAAGTATTTTACTATTTCATGTACAATTTATTTATTTTATTTATTATATTTTTATACCGCCCTTCTCCCGAAGGACTCAGGGCGGTGTACAGGGCAATAAATATAAAAAACAGAATATAAAAGTTAAAATACAATTAAATATAATGCCCAAATTTAAAATTTAACACAATAATTAAGAACATGTTTAAAACCCCAACCCTAACCCATCAGACCAGGTCAGATTGCTCAAATAAATACGTTTTTAGATCGCGCCGGAAGGAGCGAAGGTCGGGGGACATCCGGAGCTCAGCCGGCAAGCGGTTCCACAGGTCTGGCGCGCCCACAGAGAACACCCTCCCCCTGGGGGCCACCAATCGGCATTCTTTGATCGGAGGCACCCTGAGGAGGCCCTCTCTGTGGGAGCGCACTGGACGGAGGGAAGTTGACGCCGGCCGCAGGTGTTGCCGTAGGTAATCCGGATGTATACACTGCATGTATAACACTAGTTTTAGACTAACAACCCAGAAGAAACCGACAAGAGTATTCCACATAACATTAATATCTGTAATATTAAAATATTATTACATTTTTATCCCACCAGCCAGCAATCTACAATCTCTCTGCCCCTCTCCCTCTCTCTCTCACACACACACACACAGGTAAATTTATCTAATAAAGTATTCCTCCCTATTTTCCCATAATTATAAACTTATATATACATTAAATATTGTTCCAAAAAGATATCGATAATTCACAAGAACAAATCATGCAATTTAATGACCTCTCACATTTCTTTCATTGCCAACAAACAAAATATGACACCCACCCAAACTATTAACACACAAAAGCTCTCCCAATCACTTTTATGTGTGATTAGTGTTTTAGGTCATAATAGCTAATAGAGTGTATAGAAACAGTTTGACCTAATAGTCTAGATCAATACGTGGATGTGAATAATACTTAGTTCCTGCCTTAGAAATCTGTGGTACCCTAGTTCCCTTTTATGTTCTCAAATTTTGGGCCCAGGATTCTAAGATGAGGAATGCACTCTGTATAGTTACAGGTATAAACAGCATTAGGTGAATCCGTATATGTGGGCATCCAACCCAAATGTGTTCTAATAAATGCCACTGTAAAATATTTTTTAAAAACCATTCATCCTTCAGTTTAGTATCATTTCTGCATATAGTGCATATAATAGCAATAGAAGTATCAACAGCACTTAGCGTTATATACTGCCCCATAGTTCTCTTGGGGCAATTTAAAATGTCGGCGCATTGCCCCAACAATCTGGGACATCATTTTACTGACCTTGGAATGATGGAAAGCTGAGTCAACCTTGAGCCCATCAGGTTCAAACTCCTGGCTGTGGGCAAAATCAGCCTGCAATACTGCATTCTAACCACTGTACCA
This sequence comes from Vipera ursinii, assembly GCF_947247035.1. Taxonomy (NCBI): domain Eukaryota; kingdom Metazoa; phylum Chordata; class Lepidosauria; order Squamata; family Viperidae; genus Vipera; species Vipera ursinii. The sequence goes on along the minus strand of NC_139512.1, from coordinate 263,710,231 downwards.
CCAAGGCTCATAATAACTTCCTGCAACACTGAAAATCCAGTAGTTCAAAATCAACATCCTTTAAAAGCACTGAAACTTGCTTTCATTATGAATGAGGAAATAGTGTCACAGACAGCCATCACAGATGGGCTCTACCACCTATGTTTTCCCCTTTTCTTTAACGGCACACAGGCATACCTTAAATTAAATATGCTCAAATATAATACTCAAAAACATTTACCGTATTTATGTTCTGACAGTGCTTTTTGATGCTCTTCAAAATTTCAGTTTAAAGTAGTAAGTGGAAATGAGACATGATGGTGCCCCAATGAACCATATGGCTTACCAAAACTATCCACGTTGGTTCCATTTTGATTTTTAATTATACTTTTGTTTTATTCTTACGCTGTAGGAGTCATTTCAATTTCGAGAAGTGCTAAATAGTTGCCAACCTTCATTCCAAAAACATATGGATAAAACACTGAGTAAATGAAAGAAATCTGTAAGGAATATATATTCTAAAATATTGCAAGTACAGAAATGTTAAAGATAATAAATTACATAATTTGGCTGGTGTCATATGCTCAGATGAGTGTCCAGATATAGTAAATAATACGTATTGTACAAATATAAAATAATGAAATAGATTTGTCAACCAAAGAATTTGCTCTTTAAAGTTCATGCACCAAATCGGCATTTCTTGCTAAGCTATACAGTTGCATTAATTATGAATGCAAATGATTACGGTAAACAAGGTACAGTACCTGTGTCCTGAACAGGTGAGCTAAGCTTGATTGCAAATGCAGAATTCTGGTGCCATTTGTTTGGAAGTAGCCAGAGAACAAAGAAAAAATCTTTATCAATTAAAAATGAAGTGAGAATTCTGGGACTCATAGCCCAATGCATCTTCCCCAGTGAGGAAGGTTGTTTTAATATGCCAACTTCAAAAACTCAATATGAAAGCAATGAAATTCCTAAGTGAGATACTGAAATATAGTGTTATTACCAAGGAACAGGATTCCAAGGAATGAAGTCATTCTCATTAGCCAAGGCCCTCATCAATTTCAGCCACTGCTATTATGTTTTAGAGAAAAACATTATCAGTAAGTATTTAAGCTTAAAGAAAAAAACCATCTGAAACTCAGTTGTGTGAATCAGAAGGCTCTAACTATGGCACACTGGACTTAGCCATATCTTCAAGTGCAAGGCAGGAAAGTGGAGAGACAGGGCCAGCCTTATGTATGAAAGAAAATCTCGCTTACTAGGTAACATGTCTACGATGTGATCAAGCATATTATTTAATACTTGCTATTAACCAAGATCATGGCATCCGGCCCTCTCAATTCTTCCTGGGCTCCAAGATCACTGCAGATGGGGACTGTAGCCAAGAAATTAAAAGACGCTTGCTCCTCGGGAGGAAAGCCATAACAAATCTAGACAGCACACTAAAAAGCAGAGACATCACCCTGCCAACAAAAGTGTGTATAGTCAAGGCTATGGTCTTCCCAGTTGCAATGTATGGCTGTGAAAGCTGGACCATAAAAAAGGCTGAGCGCTAAAGAATTGAGGCCTTTGAACTATGGTGCTGGAGAAGACTCCTGCGAGTCCCTTGGACTGCAAGGCGATCAAACCGGTCAGTCCTGGAGGAGATCAACCCTGACTGCTCTTTAGAAGGCCAGATCCTGAAGTTGAAACTCAAATACTTTGGCCACCTAATGAGAAGGAAGGACTCACTGGAGAAGAGCCTAATGCTGGGAAAGGTTGAGGGCAAGAGAAGAAGGGGATGACAGAGAATGAGATGGCTGGATGGAATCACTGAAGCAGTAGGCGTGAGCTTAAATGGACTCCAGAAGATGGTAGAGGACAGGAAGGCCTGGAGGAACGTTGTCTATAGGGTCGCGATGGCACAACTTCGCAGCTAACTACAACATAGAATAGGTGAGGAATTTTGTTAGCATCACCACCTAAAGGATTCGTTGACTAAACTGTATTTCATCTGCTCTTTAACCACCTTAGAGGTTCCCAGGCCTGTCAGAGAATAAAAGCAATGTTTAAGTAAAACATGCAAGTCGATCAAAAAATGTATTAAAACATCCCCCCTAAAATCAAAATAGGTAAGCAGCTGAATTAAAAGGTCAAGCCACAGTACATCCTCCAATGGGCCAATATAGTGTGGAGTCTGGATCCGAGACGTGAGCTCATTCCAAGGCCTTGAACTGACTGAGATGGAAGCCATTTGCTCAGCGCTATTTTATTTTGCCTAGAGATTAGGTTGGAAGGTAAACTTAAGCTTAAGCTTGGAAGGTAAAACAAGACTGATAGCTATTCTTGAAAATATTTGAGAATCAGATTATGAAAGGCATTACTAGTAGTCCTCAGTTTACAACCATTTGTTTAGTGACAATTCAAAGTTACGATGACACTGAAAAGAGTAACTTAGCACCGGTTTTCACACTTACGACCACTGTGGCATCCCCTGTGGTCACATGATCAAAATTTGGATGCTTGGCAACAGGCATGTACATCCTGGGATCATGCGATCACCATTTGTAACCTTCCCAGCTGGCTTCCGACAACCAAAGTCAATGGGGGAAGCGAGATTCACTTAACAACTGCATGATTTACTTGCGGCAAAAGGGTCATAAAACGGGACACACCTCGCTTGACAACTGTCTTGCTTAGCAGTGGAAATTTTGAGCATTGTGGTTGTACATGAAGGACCACCTATATAAGGTTACACCAATAACCCAATTTAAGCCTGTATTACAAAAATCATTCAAATGTATTTGTGAAATTTTACTTTCATAAGGGATTCATAGCAATATTTGCATTAGTTACAATTCCACACGGTTTTCCAGTGCAATTCCACATACGTATTTATGTGTACCGTATGTACACACACCGAAAAATATGTCGCCATGGCACAATTTTATCTTTAAGAAATGACTGGGCTTGAACTGAATTAACTAATTGCTCTAGCCCAGGGATCTTCAAACTTGACCTTTTATGACTTATTGACCAACTCCCAGAATTCCTCAGCCAGGCACTCCCCAGTGTGGCTGGCTGAGGAATTCTGGGAGTTGAAGTCCACAAGTCATAAAAGGGCCAAGTCTGAAGATCCCTGCTCTAGCCACTTGTTCATCAAAAGAACCAATGAGTTAAAAACAACTTCCATACAGATCATTATATGCTATCCAGTGTTGACTGTGAGCAACAACTGAAATATAGGTAATCTTCAACTTACAACAGTTCATTTAGTGACCATTTGAAGTTACAACGGCAGTGAAAAAAGTGACTTACGGCCATTTTCCCACATTTATGACAGTTGCAATATTCCCATGGTCACGTAATCAAAATTCAGACACTTGGCTACTGACTCATATTTATGATGATTGCAGTGTTCTGGAGTCATGTGATTGGCTTTTGTGACTTTCTGACAAGCGAAGTCAATAGGGCAGCCAGATTCACTTAACAACACTGTTACTAACTTAACTACAGCGACTCGCTTAATAACTGTGGCAAGGAAGCTTGTAAAATGAGGCAAAAACTCCTTTAACAACAAATCTTGGGCTCAACCTGCACATAGTTTTTCTCCATGACAATCCACTAATCTGATCTGTCAGATTTTCAAACTTTGTATCAATCACTATTGTAACTGAGTTCATTTATTTTACTGTTGATTGTCTTCTCTTTCTTTCCACTTTTCCAACCATTAGAGCAGGGGTGTCCAACTGCTGGCCCGCGGGCCAGACGCATCACGAAGAAATCATGCCCACCCCATTACCGGCAATGGGGAAAAAGTTCCAACACGTCGCACAACGTCGCGAGTTTGACATGTTTAGTTTTAGTTTTTTAGTTTTTATTAAATTTTTATACCGCCCTTCTCCCTAGGGACTCAGGGCGGTGAACAGGGCAGATAATAAAAGTACAAAACTACAAAAGTTAAAATAGAATTAAATTAATGCCCAAGATAAAACAGTAAAATATACAAATATTTAAAAACCCAAATTAACTCCCCATCAGGCCAGGCCAGCTTGTTCAAACAGGTGGGTCTTTAACCCGCGCCGGAAGGAGCGGAGATCCGGTGCCATCCGGAGCTCCACCGGCAGTTCATTCCATAAGGCCGGGGCGCCCACAGAGAAGGCCCTCCCCCTGGGGGCCACCAGCCGGCATTCTCTGACTGGAGGCACCCTGAGGAGGCCCTCTCTGTGGGAACGCATTAGAGCCTTCTCCAGAAACCTAGGTCTTACCATAATGCGTCTGAAGTAGAATATTTTGAGCCTGGTCATTTTTGCCTCAAGTGACAACTGGCAGATGACTAGTTCGTGATCTGTTCCACTATCAGCAGATACATATATTACAATACAATTGACTGATTTTTAAAAAAAATCTTTACAACAAAAAGCTGATTGGACAGTTAAAACTATATAGACATATTCTCATTGTTAATAGAAATTCAGCTAAGAACTGTAAGCATCAAGGCTGTAAAAATAATACCTTGGCTGCATGCACTCTGATTCTAATGGTGCAGGAGCTCAAATCCCCTGTTGTGTTTCTCAGGGCTAAAATGGCAATTTACAGGAGGAGCTAAGTTTAATCCTCCATGGCCCAATTATCTTCCTTGGGCTTAACTGCAAGCCCAATTACTCACTTCATGGTCACACTGGCCAGGCTCAAGTCCAGTCTGTTAAGGAGATATAGCTTTTCTGAGCAGTTTCCTGGCATACAGAAAAGTTTGCCAGAAGGATGAAAGATCAGAGCTGGACAGTTTCCCTAGAATAATGGAGAGAGAAAAATCACAATGTCTTTTTATTTTTCCTTCCCTTACAGGCTGGTTCAAAAGTCAAGTTTTTATACTGTCTGTCTAGTCCACAGACAATTACCGTATACAAAAGCCTCCCAGTATTGATTGTCTTGTAGGCTTCTTGTAGAATTATTCCTTTCTTCTTAATTCAAGATAATCAGCACTAAATAGAGTTTTAATTCAATCAATCATTTAACCATAGGCCTTTGTCCTTCCTTTTATCACTACAGGGGTGGAGAGGGGACCAAAACTGTGGAATGAAATCAAAGAAATTGATAACGATGGACGTGAAAGAGAGACTGCCAAAGAAAAGAACAGAAAACCAGATTTCAGAATAAAGGGTGGAAATTGCTAAGAAGATAAAAGAAGTCAAAGCCAAGAAAGACAAAGATCTCAGGAATTTCAGAGAATTATTCAAAGAGACAACATGCAGTATTACAATGACATCTATAAAAACATCAAGGATGGAAATAGAGGTTGGGGGGGAGGGAAGTCTTCCAGAAGGAATTCCAACCTCAAACTGTATGCTTTAGGATAGGACAGGTAGTAGCTGATTCAAAGAAGACTAAGCAAAGGTGGAACAAATATACTAAAATTCTGCACAATAGAAATATCCAACCCAGATACCTTAGCAGATAATTCCTGCAGTATTTACAAAAACTTCGAGTACTAGAAGATACAGTTTGAACGTTTAGATAGTTATTACTCTCATAAGACTACAGGAATTGATGGAATATATGGCAGGTCACAAAAGAAGAATATGTAAAACTTCTAATCAAACTATGGAAGCAAATCTGTAGAACAATGTAACAGCTAAAAACATCTGAAGACATGGGAAGGCACCAATATAAAAAATAAGATTTTAAAGCGTGTGCAGACTGTCATACAATATTCCTTAGTGTCCCGTGTTAGTAAAATAATGCTCAGGATCATTCAATGCAGATTAAAGTCCTAAATGGGAAGGGAAGCGCCAGATGTTCAAGCTGGCTTTAGAAAAGGTAAGGAATAAAAGATATGATTGCTGATTCAGACCGGAGGACTCAGAAAGCTAAAGAATTCAATAAAAGAAAAAGAAAAAAGAAGAAGTCAATATATGCTTCATTGATTATAGAAATCATGGTTGATGTGTCAACCATGTCAAGCTCTATAGAATGTGCTTAGGAAAATGGGAATCCCAGAACATCTCATTATCATTGTGTAAAACCTATATGTAGGACAGGAAACCTGACTCCAGATGGAAAATGGCAATACAGCCTGGCTCCAGATCAGAAAAGGAGTGAGACGAGGCCATGAGTTCTCCCCTTATTTATTCAACCTGATGGAGGCTGGACTCGAAAAAGATTAGCGTGATTTAAAATTGGAGGAAGAAACAGTAAACTGTACTGTGCTGATAACTGTAAAGGATCTGCCAGATCTACTACTGAAAAGTCAAGGAGCAAAGTGAAAACATGGGACTAAAATCACATTTGATGTAGATACTGAAGCTCCTGCTTTTTCAGGCTAACTACAGTCAAAGTTCCAGCAGTCGAGAAATAAACCTCAGACTAGCACGTTCAATGAAGGCCTTGAAAAGATATTCAGATACAGGATGATGTAGAAAGTAAGGAAGATGACCTTGATCTGCTCCTAGTGTACTCAGGCAAAAAGCTCAAGTTCATAACAATCTTCATAGAGGAGGAAACAACTCTAACAAAACCTCCTCAGCTTCACGTGGCCAATTCATTCATTGCGAGACAACGCAATGAGTTACACTAATATCAAAGAAATAGTGGATTAGAATCATCAGAATCATCAAGGGTGCAAAAGTAGGGACAGAATGAAATGTGAACTGCACAAATTAGAATATTTTTTATTTATTTTAAATAATTAAAATAGAATTGCTAAATTGTCCCAGGGTGAGTTGGCCGCAGAGAGTTGGTTGTGGCAAGCTGTCCCATTCCGAGTTTCACAGCACTGCAGGGGGAGGGGCAGAAATAAAGCACACTTAGACTTGCAAGATTTTGTTACTATTGGCCAAATAATTAAGTACTTTTAACTAGTCTTTGGATTTACTTTTTTGATGTGATGTACTGTACCTAGTGGTGCTGACCTAGGTCTAGACTAGGGGTAGGCAACCTTGGCTCTTTTATGACTCATGGACCTCAACTCTCAGAATTCCTGAGCTCAGGAATTCTGGAAGTCCACGAGTCATAAAAGAGCCGAGGTTGCCTACCCCTGGTCTAGACCTATAAAGATCAGAATTGTGCAGGCAGTGGTTTTCCCTGGGGCACTCTATGAAAGTTGGTCTTTGAAGAAACAGGGTAAAAATAGTATTGATATTTTGGAGCTGCAGGGAAGTCAAGAAAACAAACAGATGAATCATTAAACAAATCAGCCCAGAGTTCTGACTTGAGGCACAAATGAACAGGCTCATATTATCATATTTGGACAAACTAGGCAGAGACCTAACTTTCTTGTCTGTCTAAAGTTGGGAAAGGCAGAATGAAAGGCAGAACAAGAGGGTAATCAAGACGACAGCAGCAGTGGGTACCTTGTTAGAAGATTAGAAAGATCAGATTGGGAACAATCATCCTGGAGAAAAGCGATCTACAGTACGTCATCGCACAAGTTGATGGCACATAATTGTCATGAGTTTCATTATTTTTGGCAGTTTAGTTTAGGCAAACTCCTACAACTATCTGTTTAGCAATAAGATCAGTGGCATTCAATAGTATTTAATTTCAAAGCAGCCTGCACAGAATCATGCTGTACGCATAATCCAAAACTTTTGGTCCTAGTCAACTGAGAAGCTATAACTCTGGCCCTCAGAGCCTACAGTACGTTTGGCTTTGGTGTATTTTATTTCAACCATAAATGCCATTAATTTTCTTTTCACTGTATCCTGCATGAGTCGTAGAGAAGAGTATTGGATGGATATATATTTATATATAAGGTAAAGGTTCCCCCGCACATGCGTGCTAGTCGTTTCCGACTCTAGGGGCCGGTGCTCATCTCCATTTCAAAGCCGAAGAGCCAGCGCTTGTCTGAGGACATCTCCGTGGTCATGTGGCCAGCATGACTAGACGCCAAAGGCACATGGAACGCTGTTACCTTCCCACCGTAGTGGTCCCTATTTTTCTACTTGCATTTTTACGTGCTTTCGAACTGCTAGGTTGGCAGAAGATGGGATGAGTAACAGGCGCTCACTCTGTTATGCGGCACTCGGGATTCGACCCACCAAACTGCCATCTGATCGACAAGCTCAGCGTCCTAACCCACCGCGTCCCATAGATATAGATAGATAGATAGATAGATAGATAGATAGATAGATAGATAGATAGATAGGCCGAGGAGGTGCTCAAAACACTCAAGACATATCTCCTCCCCTCGTCTCTTCCTTCCCTAATGCAGCTGACTAAGTGAGAAAGAGCCTGTGGCCTAGAAGTTAAAACAACTGCCTAACATGCAAAGCAGCCCAGGTTCGAATCTCAGAAGGGTTTGGCTGACTGATGAGAACAAAGAAGCTTGAAATAGCTATATCAGTCTCCCTTTATACACACACACACACATACATTTTCATAGCACTTATAGAGTAGCAGAAAATTGTCTCATTCTGAAGCTGAACCAAGGTCTCTACTGCAATAACAATTTCAGTTCAGCAAGCCAGCTAATACACAATCCAATTCATCCTAGCGCAAAAATACAATAACTAGATAGTCCCTCAAGCTATGGACAGGAGTTCAGGACAGTATGTTACTGCAATCACAAGTAGTTTTGTCAAGACTGAAAATTCACATTTGGAAAAAGAAAAGAAAAAAGATTCTCAATGAACATTCAAGACTTTTTTGATAGATCATGTATTATGCTATGGAATGTTCTCTACTTATCCTATGCTGTTACATAGGTCTGGCTTTCAGCATAAATCTTATAAACTCAGTTTATTTGGAAATATATTGATAAAACAATTCTAGCATTAAAGTCATTTTGTTCTTAAACATCTAATTTACTGAATTACTATGGCACTTACATATTTGTTCTACAGTTTATTAGCTTGTTCTTCAAGTTTTAAATGAGATAGCATTGCTTAACCTTTCAACAGTAATCAATACAGTATGTTTTGCAATAGCTCTACTCAGACTACCTATTCTGACAGTGTAAAATAAGCAATGTGTAGAAATGCATTCTTACTATCAATCAGAAAACTGTTTTTGTCAACATGCATCAGAAGAAGCCTATTAATTTCAACTCAAGAACAGCTTAAAGCCAAGCTCTTAAATAAAACATAATAAACGCTATCTTGCATTCAAGTAATCTGTTTCCAAAACTGATCACGACTTAGTGTATTGAAATGTACTGTTTGAATCAGAGTGATTCAATGAGACAAATTTTAAAATAACGACATAAAACTTCCTAACACATACATCAGATTATGTGAAAAAGCTATCCTAATGTAATTTATTTAATTGATTTAGTAATGAGCTAAGTGGAGAGTAAATGAAGTCATACTACTTGTCAGGGACTAGCAATATTCCCAGCACTGTCAAGTGTTACAATAAACTAAAAGGCATCTCATGCAAAATGGAGGAAGAAAATATCCCTATATTCTATCACCCCCATGAGAATATACCATCCTTACAAATGAAAGGCTACCTCTCCCAATTAAGAGTGAATACGTAAAAAATGAGATTACTAACTCCAAATCATTAGCTGCTTAACAGCATTGTTTGGTTTAGAGAAGCATATAAATTTAAATAAATGCATCTGAAGAAATTGTGCTTAAAAAAGTCCTTCTAATAACCAAATTTGAAATGTTTCAAGCTTTTTATATTAATTTATAAGATTATTTATGATTTGTCTTTTTTACCAAAAAGTTCCCAAGACATTATTCAGTTTAAAAGTGTATAAAATGTCCTCTCAAAAAGCAATAGCAAAAAGAAATAAAATACTCATTATCAAGGAGTAAAACTAATCATATTTCAAATCACTGAATAGCCAAAAGGAAAAAACATAAAATCCTTTAGCCAGTGCTTTTTTTTGTAAAAGAAAAAGGTGCCGGAACTCACACATGTCATACAACCCACCTTGCCTACTACAATGTTCCATCCAAAAAAGGTGCCGGAACTCTGTTCTGAGCATTCTATGAGAAAAAAAGCCCTGCCTTTAGCATACACACAAAACTAAACAAAATTGAGGCTATCTGTACTTTTTACAGACATAATTCCACAAACTGATTGCAGCCATTGAAAAGGCCTTCTTTTATATCCCCATTGGACTAGATTTCTGCATAGCGAAACATACCAAATTTTAAACTAGTATCATGTTCATATAATTGGTTGCAATAGGAATATTTTGCTAGTAACTGCACTTTATGTACACTCATCAACCTCAGTCTCACAAAAGATTATTGTGCCATGGACGCCTATATTGGACCATGGATCCCTATATTGCTAAAACCAACCCTTTTCAGCCTTAATTTTCTTCAACTTCTGCACCAACCAAGGCACTGCTAGGCACAACAACCTTCACAAAGCGTGAACTAGATCCCTTCCAACTAGAACAAAATGTTCCTCCAATCTCTATTTGCTCTATCAATGGAAAGAATAGTTTCACCTGAACTCACCCTCAATAGCCAGCCCATTTAGCAGGTTCAAGATTTCAAAACTTAGCATTAGTTGGAAGAAGGTTAGACCTAGGTATAATCAACTATAGCAGTCTCCAACCTCCGGTCCGTGGACCAGTACTGGTCCGTGGCATGTCAGCAACTGGTCACACAAACAAGCAAAGACCCATCCGGGGGATGCAGGCAGCACACAAAACCACATCCCCTCCAGTCCACGGAAAAGGTCCCTGGTGCCCAAAAGGTTGGGGACCTCTGAACTATAGTGACATGAACCAGGTGACCTCCTCAATCATCTTTAAGAATATGTTAAATCACAAAGACCAGAATCCCATAAGCAGCTGAGCAGCAGGTCTGCAGTGCCATCTCATGGGAGTATTCATTCAGTCGCCCTGTTTTCCACTATCCCATCAGATTTTTTGCATGTACAATTACTGAAAATGCCCAAGTAGAATGAAACAAACTCTGCTGAGTAAAATGAACAACTGGAAGGATGGTGAGTAACATTATAAGAAGATCAGAGACTAAATGTTTTTATTATTCTGGCTTTTTACAACAATCTCATAAAATTTCTTTATAAGGGATGGGGGGAGGAGTCTTTCAACACCAACGAAATAGCTAGCTTTAATCAACCAGTTGAGTAAATCTGTATCTTCAGTATAGAACTCATCAAGGACAGGCTTTATATTATGTCAAAGATAGCTGATTGGTGCTTGAAGGTACTAAGTAGTTACTGAGGAAATGGCCTGAGAACAGCTTTTTCGAAGCCATTATATCAGGGGTGTCAAACTGCAGGCCCACAGGCCGGATGTGTCATGTGGAAGCTGTGCTAATGGTAAAACCGTCCTGATACCTTGCACGTGCCAATGGCAAAACCGTCCTGATACCTTGTGCAACGTCATATGATGTCGCGAGTTTGACATATCTGCATTATATCCATAGAACAGGACTTGAAAAGAATTACATTCCACACATGATTAGCTTTGTCACAAATATTCCTACTAATTTTCTAGTTTTCAATCGTACAGAATTTCATTGCTCTAAGCTTTTCACCAAACCAGCTTTTAGTTTCAGCATTTCTACCAATGCCACTTTCAAAATATACACAAGACATAACTTCAGCTTACTTCCAAGTTTTATAAGGAAATCTAAGTTTCAGTTCATAAATACCTTTGCGCATTTGCAGTGAGCATCGCAGAATATTGCCTAAATTTATATCAATAAACAGAACAAAGTTGTTTTAGGGTTTTTTCCCCATCACTATTCACAATGGAAACAAAGGTGAAATTGACCAACTCTAACAAGGAACTTAAAATAGGGAATATAAACTCAGTTACAATTGTATCCAACTGCCAGATATATTTACCCGTTAAGCCTTTAGCGGTGTAAGTTCTTAAATAACAATCACCCTTCCTTACTTTTAATCCTTGAAATATGAAACAGATATATGGAAACAACCGTTAGCAAGATATAGATATAGATATGCCTTTCAAACTCTTTGCCTAGTTCTCTGCCGGTTCATACCCAGCGAAAAAACAGTCTTCTGTAAAACTTGAGGATTAAATTTGAACTTTGCTCCCCAGGGTGAATGCCTACGTCTGACCAGTAGGGGTCCCTCCTTGGCCAGTTTTGAACTAAATTTTTGCTGCACTTGAAACTTTCCCGAAGAAATACTGTGATCAGCCCGTCAGACACCTCCCCCCCCGACTTTTTCCAAAATTAAGAGCGGCGGGGGAGGGAGGGGGAGTCGAAAAAGTGTGGTCTTTTGCGTACATCTTCTCCTGGCGTCCCTCCCCCACCCCCAAACCTGCCTTCAGGCTGCAGCGAGATTTGTTTTCCTTCCCCACGCCGAATCTGCCTCTTTCCTTCTCGTTAGAAATTAAAAGTAGCTTGGATTCAGGCTCGCCCTTGGGACGCCCGAAATAAAACTTTTACCATCGCCTCCCCTCCATCGTTCAGGGAAATGTCCGAAAAGGGCGGTACGATTGTTTTGCACGGCGGTCCCCCCCCCCAAAAAAAGGTGTACGCGGGGCAGGAGCGAGAGGAAAGGAACCGGGCGCTCGACTGAGGAAGTTGCATAATGAAAGGCTCTTGTTTGTCAATCGAGTCCCGTTTTTCTTAGGGCGGCTGCTGCGACGGAAACCGGGAAGGGGAGGCTGCCTTTAAAGCAAGCTCCGGAGCCTTTTGTCCCCTCCTCATTTTGGAAACCCTCTTCCACGTTCCCCATCCTCGGGAGGGGAGGGGGGAGGGAAACCCAGGGCCCTTTTCGACTCCCAAGGAGAAAAAGGGGTCAAGGGTTTCTTTCCACTTGATCCAGGCTTCTCCTTGGCGGGCTCCAGATCTCCTCCTGGAGGGGAAACGGCTCGCTCTCTCCTTGGTCTCCTTAGCCCGGCCCCAAACCTGAGGCCGAAGAGGGGGGGGGGTCTCCCTCTGGGGACCGCTGGCTCCTCTCAAACTTTTCCCGTCGTTACTCCCTTCTCTCGCCATAGGCGACTGCGAAGAAAACAAGAGGGGACCCGCAGGAGCGCCCACGCACAAGACACCCATTTCTGTTATTTTATTTTTTTTCTCTACCCCTACGCACCACAGCTCAGGCCTCTCGGTTCTCACACTCTCGCAGCCAGCCTCAGACGTGCCCCCCCCCGCCCACCCACCCCAAACGAGCGCCGAACAAGTGGGCAGGCAGCTCCCGTTTCATTCATAGGCTTCCCGGGAAGCGCAGCCTCCCAAGGAGAGACGGGCAAGCAAAGTTGAAGAGCGCGCGGGGGGGGGGGGCACCCAGGTGTGGAAGTGGCGAGCCGAATTCAGCCAAGGCATCCTTCTCGTTGCCCTGAAAATACGCAGCGGTCGCCTGAGCTTTCGCCGGCCGGGGGGTTGTGTGTGCCTTTTGCTGACAACCTTCGAATTGCACGCTTCTCCCTCGGGAAGAGCCCCGCTCCCCACCGCACATACGCACGCACACACATGTTTACACTTAGTGAAAGACAAGCACAGAAACCCAAGAGGCTTTTCTCTCTTCGCCTCTCTCTCTCTCTCTCTCTCCCCCCCAACACCACCGCCGCCGCTCCGCGCGCCCGCGCGCTCCCTCCCACTACAAACTGCTAGGCGCGTCTCTCTGCGCGTGTGGTGTGTGCGTGCGTGTGCAAAGTTTGCCCAAAATGGCGGAATTGGGGAGCTCGGTATTATATTTCTATAGCTCGAGACACGCGCGCACGGGTGCACCGCCACGCGCGCACTCACGCCACAAAGTCCATAAGCTGCACAACAAGGGAGACGAGGAGGCGAAATGACCACAATTCGCGAACAAATACTCCCTTTCCGAAGCTGGCGGCGGCTGCTAACGCGCTGATCGGAACAGGCCTTTTTTTTTTTTCTTCCTTTCCCTCCCTTCTGCAAAGGAGACAACACAACACATGCTACACATTCAACCGGTATATCCCGCTGCAGCCAAACCTGGGTGCTTCCTTCGCAAGCCATTATCCTCTCTCCCGAGGGATCCCCTTAAACAAAACAAGAGTGAGCGCTGGGATGGATTGTCCCCGTCCGCCCCTCTCGCCCGGCACCCCGAATCTTTGCTGCGGTACCCCTTGTCCTCCCTTCCCCGGCATTCCTGGGGAAGTGTCAAGAATTCCCTGGCTCCGGCTCACCAGCGGTGGGGCAGGACGCCGCAAATCGCTCACCCCCCACCCCGGCTCATCAATATGTGGGCGACTGTGAATTGCCCTCCTTATTTCCCGGCCACTTCGGTCTCGTTCTTGCCCCCTTCCGCTCCCGATGCCGGTCAAGAATTCGGGGGGAAAAGCAGAGCCCGAGCGGAGGGGGGGGCGCAGAAGGCGAAGGCACCCTCTCCTTCGCTCGCTCTTTTGTTCCTCTTTCACTCTCACGCACTTAAAGGATTTTAGGAAAGATTCCCCCACGACCCACCCACTCCTCGGCCACTTCAGAGTCATCCGGCCACTTTCCCCGGATTACTTCCATTTCCTTCGCTTGATGTTTTAAGGGGGAAGCCTTCCCTCCCAATTCCTTACCCCAAAAAAATAAAAATCCCCCCCCCTTTGCCCGTTTCTTGAGGGAGGCAGAGGAGGTGCGCTTGCCTTCCTTTATCTCCTTCTCTCTCTCTCTCTCTCTCTCTCTCAACTTTCATCCCTAGCGAAGGAACGGAAGCAATTTTAAAGCCATCCTGAGCATTGTGCATTGCAGTTAATGGGTTAGCAATCATATCCGAACCAAGCGCTTCCTTACCCCCCCAAATCCTCTCTCTCTCTCTTTATTTTTTTTCTCCGTCTCTCGAGTAGTCCTGACAAATATGGTCCAGGGCTGCGGGCACAAGTGAGCATGCGCCCGTAGAGTCAGGGCTGGGGAAAGGGAAACTGCTGCTGCCGCCGCTGCTGTAGCTGCCGCCGCCGCCGCCGAAGTGGCTTTTCTTCCCTTCGCTTTTATGTCTCAGACTCTGGGAAAAGCAGGCGGGCGATAGCCGTAATCGTGGGTATTTTTCTTCCCCACGCCGCGTCGATCCGCCAAGATCACATCTTCAAGATGCCTCGGGAGCTCTAGGAATAGAATGGAAACCGGGGAAGAGAAACACAAGGAAACGTCTGAGTCGCAGCAGCCTTGAACTCTCTCCTCATTTTGAGCGGTGGATTGTATTATTTATTTATTTTGCTCGTACTGATGGGATCCCAAAAATAAATGAATAAATAAATAAGAGGAAGAAAAAGAAACAGTCCCCAAAGTTAGAAAGAAAACGCAAGAAAACAAAAACAAGAGAAATAAAAACAGCACATATTCGTGGAGTCATGCATAAAAGTTCTAACCAGGCATTCCCATAAATGGTAGCCATATTTTGTTACACTATTTATTTATTTATTAGATTTTTTTACCCTCTTTTTATTACTTTATAACTAAGTCAAGGCCTCAAATGTACATAATACTCCATCCTCCTATTTTCCGCCAAACAACAACCCTAACAGTAGTGATGATATTGACTACAGTCTATTGTGTAGTTGGGGTTATATATTTATCTTTCCTGTGCTGAAGTTCTTTTAGCTATAAATTCAGCATGGAGAATCCACTTTTTTTTTGTCCAGATGTCAAAAGTTTCATGCGTAAGATCCGAACATATGGACATATGAAAATGCTAAATCTTGTTTTAAAGGTTATACATGTAATAACTTCCTCCCAAAATGAAACACTAATAGGACACTGTACAAAGATTTTTTAGTTTAGTTTAGTTTTTTAGTTTTTATTAAATTTTTATACCGCCCTTCTCCCTAGGGACTCAGGGCGGTGAACAGGGCAAATAATAAAAGTACAAAACTACAAAAGTTAAAATAGAATTAAATTAATGCCCAAGATAAAACAGTAAAATATACAAATATTTAAAAACCCAAATTAACTCCCCATCAGGCCAGGCCAGCTTGTTCAAACAGGTGAGTCTTTAACCCGCGCCGGAAGGAGCGGAGATCCGGTGCCATCCGGAGCTCCACCGGCAGTTCATTCCATAAGGCCGGGGCGCCCACAGAGAAGGCCCTCCCCCTGGGGGCCACCAGCCGGCATTCTCTGACTGGAGGCACCCTGAGGAGGCCCTCTCTGTGGGAACGCACAGGGCGGAGGGGGGTTGACGCCGGCAGCAGGTGGTCCCCGAGGTATTCCGGACCCATGCCATGTAGGGACTTAAAAACCATCACTAAGACGGTTAAATGAAACATCAGTTTCACTACATCTTCAAAGAACAAATTTCATATGTCTTTTCTACATAAACAGTGCCCAATAAATCCAAAACACTATTTTGTTGATTGAGACACATTCTAAGATCTACTTCAGTTCTTACTATTAAAATTAACCTTTCTCATTGTCTAGGCAAAATAGAATCTTTAACTCTATTCCATTTTGCCATTAAACTTTTCATATGAAATTGATTAGACTCCCAACAGAATTTTATAAAGAGAAATTTGTATGAAATATTGCGCCTTTGGATGTAAACATTAATTGTAGTAGTTTAGATGTTTCTGAGGTTGAAAATGACATATGTTCAAACTGAGATAGCAATGCAGGTAGCCCTCAACTTACAACCACAATGGAGCCCAGAATTTATGTTGCTAAGTGAGAAATTTTTTAAGTGAGTTTTGCCCCTTTTTATGACTTTTCTTGCCACATTTGTTAAGTGAATCACTGCAGTTGATAAATGAGTAACACAGTTGTTAAGTGATTTTGCTTGTCAGAACATTGCAAAAGGGGATCTCATGATCCCTAGGACACTGCAACTGTCATAAATATGAATCAGTTGTCAATGTAAATCACATGACCAAGAGGATGCTGCAATGGTCATAAGTGTGAAAAATGGTCATAAATCACTTTTTCCAGTACCGGTCATGCTTCGCATGATCACTAAATGAACTGGTGTGAGTCGAGGACTAGGTGTAGTACCATATACTACTACTATACTATAGTATACTATACTATACAGTATACTATACTATACTGTGCCATACCAGACAAATAATACTTGTCCTTTAGAGTGGAAAAGTATAAAAAGCCCATCTTCACCTACTATTTCATCCAAAGTATAAAACCTAGCTTCCATCTAAACTTTCCATGTGATAAGTTATTTATTAGATCTGAAATCTGAATTACTTCGTAGCATCAAAGAAAAAAAGGATCAAAACACTGTTTCCTAGAAATAATGGGTGGAGTTTTAATAGCATGATTTACTTCTAGACACAGTAGAATCAGAGTTATTAATCTTCTCATCAAAGATTATATCAGTGCAGTCTGTCAGTACTGTATCTGATTTAAAAAGCATAAACAGAAATGCCAGAATGTGTGTATATTTTTAAAGGCGAAAAGGTATCTATATATAATAAACTGTATTTTTAAATGTATGTTATTAAGATATATATTTAATACATTGCCAAATTATGTGAACATGTGTGCACAAATAAACTCATATTTAAATTATTGAAAAGATTTAAAAATCTATTCATTTTAGTGCATGATACCACATATTAATAATGTTCACAAAAAAGTATACAGGTAGTCCTTGACTTATGACCACAACTGAGCCCAAAATTTCCGTTGTTAACAAGACAACTTTTAAATCAATTTTGCCCCATTTTATGAGCTTTCTTACCACAGTTGTTAAGTGAACCACTGCAGTTAAGTTAGTAGTACAGTTGTTAAGTGAATCTGGCTTTCGCATTGACTTCGCTTGTCAGAAGGTCGCAAAAGGTGATCCCGTGACCCTGGGACACTGCAACCGTCATAAACACTGCAACTGTTGCCGAATTTTGATCCGAATTTTGATCACGTGACCATAAGGATGCTGCAATGGTTATAAGTGAAAAACAGTCATAAGTCACTTTTTCAGTGCCATTGTAACTTCAGTCACTAAACAAATAGTTGTAAGTCGAGGACTACCTGTACTTAGTATTATATGTAAAAATGCCCTAAAACAGGGGTCCCCAACCTGTGGTCCGTGGCCCACTACCGGGCCGTGGCCTACTGGCCACTGGGCCGCGGAACAGGCTGTGAGTTCATGCACTCACCCCCACTCGTGCTATCACCGTTGCTGTGGTAAAAACAGGGCACTTTGCACTAAAAACGGGGCGCCGTGTGGCAAAAATGAGGCAATGCGTGGCAACAACAAGGTGATGCTAGTGAGTGTCACACAGGCACTAGCACTGCTCCATTTGCATCACGCGTGCTTGCGGTCCTGTTTGCTTTCTGTGCACGTCTGAGGGTGTAAAATGCTTCCCCCTCCCTTTTTCTCCGGTCCACCAACTGAGAAAGGTTGGAGACCTCAGCCCTAAAACAGATTGTCTCAAATTCATTCCCAAGAGTCCTTTAGCTGGGTTCACACAAGATATGATACTATATGTTAGAAAAGAGTAGCCTAACATTTCTGGCTTTATGAACCATCTGGGGGTTGGGAGAGGGGATGGTTCTGCGTGAATGGTGGGCATGGTGGGCAAGCAGCACAAATGTGCAACTCCATTTGTGCAAGTGATGGGCATGTGCACCCACCGCTTATGCAAATGGGGTGCGCATGCACTTGTCTGCCACTCGCGCAAGTGGGGAATGCGCACGCATGGGCACCTACCCACCACTTCCGCGGCCTGGTTCCAAACAGCTCAAGGCCCAGTAGTGGGCCAGGTTTGGGGACGCCTGTGTTAGAAGGTGATTTAAAACCTCATGCAAATCCAGTCATTTGGACTATGAAGAAAGTTGGCCATTCATGGTCTACTAATTCTGGGCATGTATCCCATTACTTCACAGTTCTTCTTGGAAGGAAAGAAATAGGCCTAAACAAGAATTTTGTGTGTTATATACGAGTTTCTTATGTTCACAAACATGGGCTTTACAAATTACTGTTGAGGAAGTTAGCTGAATATTGAGAACAAACATATTAAACAGAACTCCTAGGAAAGATTGCTTTTTTATATAAAACTATAATGCAAACAAAAAGAGGTCATAAATGAGCAATTAGTCATGAGAGGGATATTAGAATAATGAAATTTTGATTACAACATCTGGAATATTTTTCTGAATCTTACTGGATACTCGGTCACCATTCTCACCTTTCTAACTTTGAACCTCATAACAAGATTTAGCCCTCTGTCTTTAAAGCCACCAAACTCAACCTATATATTTATAATATTTTGGCTACCATATGGGATGACTCTTTTGTTGGATACCCTGTTGGATAACATGCATGCATGAAACACAGAATAATACTTCTGTAAGAATGATGCCATCATAATTCTTGTTCTTTAAAATCGGTTAGTTCTTGTGTACTAACACCTGTAATAACACAACAATCATTCTTGCAAAGATACAGTACAGTCTTAGGTAAAAGGCCAAGCTGAAATATGTCGTATCTTTTTAAATTCAAATCTTGAAAAGCATGTATGTACTCCGCTGCATCTCAAACTCTGGTCACTTTGATGAATTAAGCTCTGATCACGTTGTTTCTTCATAAAGTTAGTTCTCCAATTAGGAAAACAAGCAAGGCTAGATAGAATCTTTGCTTCAGGCCTTCTCTGTCAGTGTTGAAAACAGATCCAAAACACAATTCTGAAGCTGTGAACTGAAGTAAATATGCTGGTCAAAATGGATGTTATTTAAGCAAGATAAATAAAAAAGTAGCTTTTAACAACCAGGGGAATATTTTGTTACAGGATTGCAAATCCAACTTCAGCATTTATCTCACACGTGTACTTGGATATAAATGAAAGTCCCAAAATGCTGACAGTATTGAATCTTAGCCATGTATTGTCTACCTCTTTATAAATGTTTTAAAGTGGCATGGGAACATGCATACATTTTTTAGAAATATACATTCATCATTTATTTTACCTCTTCGCTATAGAAAAAAATTGACAAAACGTGAAAAATTTGCAAGGGAAAAGAAGAAGAGCAAGGCTGGGAGTGTCAGTGATGTTGGCCACTCAGCAGCCTAACTTTACTGCAGAATGCTAATGCTTTTTGGAGGTCTTTGTCTTTTCAGGCTAGTAAAAGAGATTTTATATGCTGAATGCTGCAGGTGGATTGGGGTCATACCCAGTGGTGGGATTCAGCCGTTTCGCTCCACTTTAGCAGAACCGGTAGCTAATTTTTTGTTGCCCAGGCCCAGAATGGACTTCCAGAAGCGACATCCACACAGAGAACTGGTTGTTCACTGCTCACACCTCATGCTACCTCCTTAGCCCTGCTTTATTGAACACATTACAATTAATTTTTGTAAGCCACTAAGATTGTTTTTCAAAAGGGGGTAAACAAAAATCTCAAGATGGCAGCCACAACCATCCCACAATTGTTCATGCATGTAAACATGCAGGGCTTTAGTCACATGGTTGTAACCACCATTTTGAAGGTTGTTTTATTTCCTCCATGGACACTGCTATAAGCATCTTAACAGTTTATATAAATAAAAAGGCAGGATATACATTTAATATGAATAAATATTTTAAATAAATGAATGGCTTCAGACAAAATACTAAATCATAAATCACATTTTAATAGCTGTTATGTAATGGCAAACTTCACTCTGCAAGACAGGACAACCAAATTGCATTATAGCATGGTATGAATACACATACTAGGCCTTAAAGTTAACTATATCACATTATTATATGGAATGTTTCTTTTTCTCAAGAAACTGATGTAAATCTGATGTAAACTGGATAAAATGACTTTCAGAGTATTTTGTTTCTATGCTACCAGATTTAACAAAAATGACTTCTATCAATTTACAACCCAAAACATCAAAGCACAGTTAAAATTATAAAAGCCAATAAAAACTTAAACAGAAAGAATAAACCAGGAGAATCCAAAGATGTCTCTCCAATCTGTCTGTCAAATAAATAAGACATATAATACTGTTTTATACTGACAGGTTTGCTTACCCAGTTTAAAGAGTAAGTCATACAGTAATTGATTGAGTTTATGCATCAAACCAAGCCATAATGAGATAGTGCCTAGTTTGACTTGGGATATTGTATGAGCCCCACTAACAATGGCTTTTTCATAAACCAATGATCAAATAAATCTTGACTTTAAAATATTGTGTGACCATAGTTGAAGTTATAAGCCATGGTTTTCTAATCACAAAGGCTGGGATCATACAACATACTAGATCAAAACCAACAAGCTCATACTAGGACTTACCGTATGGGTGAGGGGGCAGTGTAAGTAACATCATGCACGCTAAAATGTCAAGAAAATGATGCTAATTACTAAATTCACATTATTTATACAATGGCATGATGATGTGCAGGACATTCCCATGGCTGGCAAGAGATGCTTATGTTTAGCATAGAATGTGAATCCAGTTTCTATTTCAGAAAATGCAGTTTTATGAATACACCTCCCTCAAGGAAGCAGAATGAAATCCTCACAATGAATAGCAAGGGGGATTTGAAATAAATGTAATGGAAAAGACCAGGAATGGTAGACAAACCTTTCAAAAAAAGCATGACAATCATTTCTTTTTCATCAGGAAACTGCTCAATTGGTTGTGAGGAATTCCATGCTCTCTTGCTACAAAATTTTAAAACCAATAAGCAAATGTTCTTCCTGCAATCCACAACCAGTTGCAAAAACTGGCACTTTAGTTTGTGATAACGAGGTAGCCACAAAAACTTGATGGGGTTAATAGTGAGATGAATGTATGTTTTCTCCTTTTTTTCTACCACTTAGCAAACTTGGTTGTGGTTGAATTTAAGAGCCCCTTTTCCAATTTCACCAATCTACATGAACTGCTGAAATAAAGCCCATACTTTATTTAAAGAGTTTCAAAACCACACGGTTCCAATAAAGGTGAAAAACATGGTTATGCCAATGAAGCACATTCTTCTTTCAGTAACAAGTGACTAATATTTGACAGAGTGGGAGTCATGATGCTGACAAAAAACAAACTAGAAGCTGAACAGAAATGGATAGAAATATTAATAGGAATTGTTTTTATGCTTTTATAGAAACTGTGCTTGCATGACACAACCGATGAAGACATTCCCTTTTTCCATTTTTTTTATCTCACTTCCATGCACTGGTACTTCACTATCAAAGATGTCCCAATTGTGTTCAGCTTTATTTAAGGTCATCCCAACTGCCATAGAGAAGGCTCGGGGATTGGTTCCTTTCTCACATTCTTCTACTAGGAAAAAAAACAGGTATGGGGATCAACAACATTAAGAAAGGATTGGCAGATGTTTGCCCATTTCTACAAGTTTCTGCCTCTTCCCCCCTTCCCCCAGACATGCACAACAAAAACAGCCACAGAAATGAGATGCCTAGAGAGGCTGCATTTTTTGTAGGTCCTATCTAGGTCATTTTCTCTCCTCCTGGCAGGCAGAGAAGGCACCACCCATCTTCCCCAGCAATATGGGCAATTTAGCTGACCACATGGAATTACTGTATCTCTCTCTGGTTACTTTCCTGAAACCTTTGGCTGGATTGGAATAAATTCATGATACTATCTCTCCACATCCTCACCTCAATTAAAGATGTCAAATAACTAAACAGAGCATCCCTTTGAAGACAGGAACAAATATCTTACAGTTTTTCTTTGTTATATACAATTTAGAGGTTGCCTGACTCCATACATTACACTTATTATTTTAAAAAATCAAGAAATCATAAAAATAAAAAACAGATCATGTATAATATCTTAAAAAGACCATATATATTAAACAAAGGGACGCGGTGGCTCAGTGGGTTAGGACGCTGACCTTGTCGATCAGAAGGTCGGCAGTTTGGGTCGAATCCCGAGTGCCGCGTAACAGAGTGAGCGCCTGTTACTCGTCCCAGCTTCTGCCAACCTAGCAGTTCGAAAGCACGTAAAAATGCAAGCAGAAAAATAGGGACCACTACGGTGGGAAGGTAACAGCGTTCCATGCGCCTTTGGCGTCTAGTCATGCCGGCCACATGACCATGGAGACGTCCTTGGACAAGCGCTGGCTCTTCGGCTTTGAAACGGAGATGAGCACCGGCCCCTAGAGTCGAAAACGACTAGCACGCATGTGCGGGGGAACCTTTACCTTTACCTTTATATTAAACAAAAACATTTTATACCTTGTCAGTAAACATTACATTAAATAGAGGGAAGGGAGATAAATTATAGAGAAAAAGGAACTCAGAAATAATTGACTACTGTCTGATTCTTATAAAACTATATGTCTGAAAGTGCAAAACGGACCTTCCAGATGTTAGTGAATTGGTCCTGGAGGGCCTACAGTTCCTTATTCCTGTTGCATACAAAAACACAATAGCAACTATATATATATATATATATATATATATATATATATATATATATATATATATATATATATATATATATATATATATATATATATATATATATATAAAATCTTTATTTCCTGTGTCAGCCTATCCTGAAGGCCATCGACAGGCAGTAGTCACACCGGTGACAGTTCATATTTGTGTAAATTTTAAATTGCTAACAAAGAATTAAGGGAGACTGATATGCATTTCAAACTTATTAGTTTTCATCAGTCAGCCATACCCTTCTGAGATTCAAACCTGGGCTGATTACACATTAGGCAGTTGTTTTCACCTCTAAGCCACAGGATCTCTCTCGCTTTGTTAGCTGAGAAGCAAGGGGACATATATATGTCAAACGCTTGTTAACTATTTTTTAGATTACCTTGCTAGGCCCCAAACATGGGACAAATCTTTATTTCCTGTGTCAGCCTATCCTGAAGGCCATCGACAGGCAGTAGTCACACCGGTGACAGTGTGTGACACACATATACATACATATACAAGAGAACAGAATATCTGTAGCTTAAGGTTGAACTATGGAATCATTGGTGGTCTGTGAGCTTAATTGTTTGTTTGGCAATGTCTCATTATCCAACTAGATAACATCATCAGTGCAAGCAGGTGTGGGCTTAGACACAATGAAATAGACATAGAGAAATAAACCTTTCAAAAGAAATAATAAAAAGCTAAGAAAGAAATTAAAAAGACCAGGGTTATTTATTTATTAGTGTCAGAAGCACGTTATTAAATTTTATGTGTCAAATATAAGTACAAACATACAAACTTAAAATTTAGAATGTATAAAAGCCTAATTTAGGTAGTGCTTACCCAGCAGCGTGCAACGTTGATTTCATTCTGTTGTGCGATCATAAGGTCCTCAAGAGTACATTGGGTAGGGCACAGGGAGCAGGTGTACATAAGTGTGGTAGTCTGCAGGTCTCCACATTCACTGTAGGCAGAAGTCACCAAGTATCTCCATTTATTCAAGGTACCCCTTGATCTTGCTGTACCTATGCACAATCTATTTAGCGATTGCCAAACTGCCCAGATTTCTTTGTGGTCAGGTGCCAACTCCTCTGCAGGTTTCAGCCAGTATTGATCTTTTGTAGCTTTCCATAAGTCCACTCTACTACTAAATTTATTAAATTCTTCCTGTGATCTAAGGAAGCTTCTCCTAGATTTTAATCTCTGAGCAGCTGGTTGGAGTTGTAGAGGGGATATCTTCAGCAATCAACATCTAGATAAGCAGGGGTTAATCCCAGTCAAACAATGAAGAAAAAACATCAATATTCTGATCAAGGAATTACCAAGAAGAAAACCACACACCCCCTAACCCTGACTGGGAAAACTACTGTGTATGTATGTGTATATGTATATAGATATACATTTCTATATTTATTCTATAAATATATAGTGTAGTGGAATCTGGCACTGGGTTATGGTAGAGAGGAACAAAGAGACACATTAGCCCTTGAATCATTGCTATGCGGAAAGAGACATAGAAAGGATCCTCCCTAATTCTTCACAGCACTTATCAGATATTTATGCAGAGTTTGATTTAGATTGGCAAGATTCTGTTCATTAAGAAACTACTTTGCACAATTACTCATCTCTCTTTTATTTTTCCTGTGACTAGCATATATGGGACTAGCATAAACAGGGAGTAAATCCCACACTCACCACTACTGATGATATTACCTAGTTGGGTAATGAATCATCTGCAAGCAAACAAGTTCAGAGAGCACCAAGGACTTCACAGTCTAATGTATATGTTTACTATTCCCAATGTAGATATTTAATTTAAAATGTGGATTTAAAAGTGACCTAATATTTGCTGCTGTGCTGGAAACAGAAGGAAATAGAAAGTGTTTTCAGATTCAGTCTGTGACAAAAAAAATAAAAAAAATAAAATCCAGGAGGCAGGAAAACTTTCTGAGCTCAATATCTTCTAAAAGTACAATGCTGTAAAAGAGAATATTCACACTGTACATACATACCTTCTCTATACAATTCTGGGCCAGCTATGAGGTCACCTCAAACCATTTGATACTTGCAATGAATAAAATTAACCTCAGACCTCCAGGCTATGCACTTTAAGATGGGGAATCATAATATTCTAAATGATTAGCTTTTATTTTTATCATTATTGGGCTATCAAAGCATTTCATTCATTAGAGCAGTGTTTTTCAACCTTGGCATCTTTTAAGTTATGAGAATTTCAACTCCCAGAATTGCCCAGCCAGCACTGTCCACATATCTTAAAAGTAACCAAGTTTGAGAAACACGGCATTAGAGGCAGATGGCTGATGTCTGAACAAGGTGTGACAGGCAGATTGCCCCATGCTCAACTCCTGCAACTCAACAACATCTGCTATCTTCAAATATGATACAGTAAAGCACAGGTGTCAAACTCGATCATGTTACCTGATGTATCGTGATGTTTTTCCCCCGCTGTGGAGCTGGGGCGGGCATGGCCTGCACGTGACGCATCCAGCCCACAGGCCGCCAGTTTGACACCCCTGCATAAAGGATATTTTCCTATCCTCAGGATTGAACTATGATTCAACTACTACAGCAGTTGCTTTTGTAAAGTGAGAGAGAAAGCGATATTTCGTCCTTTGTCTCAGTCAGAGATGTTTTGAAACAGCCTTGAAAATGCATTTTTTTAAAAGCTTAGCTTTTTGTATAGATTTTTGCTGCTTTAAAGAAGCAAGCTCTTTAGACTTGTTAAGTGGACATTTCACGTTTGTTTCAAGAGTTTCCATTCAAAGTTTACGCAGTCAGAATTGGGGGGGAAATTCAGATTTGAAATTGTGCTGTATGGCAAACACCCTTAAAAACACTGCCATTGTGCTAGAAAAAAAATAGGAAGAACTGTAGCAAGTACTTACACCGTTAACTGTGTAACATCACAACTTCTGATACTGTTCAAGCATTTTGCACTGTGGCTTTCTACCTTTAGTTTTACAGTCTCTGAATTTTTTTCCACTTAGGTCCAAGTAGAATCTAAGTGGATGGGCTTATATAGCTCTTAATCTCTTCAATTTTATCCACCCATGCTTCCCTCTAACCACGTAAGATTCTTAATGTCTTCTCAGTAAATGCCCTTCTATTCAGTAAACATCCTTTCAAATGCTAAATGAAAGCTTCTTGTTTGTGCTTCAGTCCTTTTTTATTTCTTCCCTTGATCAGGTGAGAATTAGAGAATGAATGAGCAATAGCCTCTCATTTGCCACCTGCAAATTGTCTCATCCAGATTTTCTTCCTAGCAGGGAGGCAAAATTAATCATTTCCTCTGTTTTCCTTTAAGATGGTTATTTACTGTTTTTATTACACTGTTTTGCCATTAAAAAGGGGGAAAAGATAAATAAGTCAGTAATTAAAGCAGCTGCCACCACCGTAACTGCCACTGACATTGTGACAATAAAAAGACTTTTCAGGGGCAAATCACCACTAATTCACATTTACTAGGATCAACAGCAAATAACGCATGGGCTGTGAGCTTGAAAATAAGAAGTGCTTGATTTGACATGAGCCTTGAAAATCTCAGCACAGGTTGCAGCTGCAGCTGTATCTTATCACAAAAAGATTGCTACAAATAAAGACTGAAACGACAAAGGCAAAATATTTAGAAGAATGGAACTGCAAGAGAGTAACAATAAGATCCTGTGGATTCTGCATAAAGGAAGAAAAAAAATGAAAAAAGAGAATTTCCAGAGGAGAAAAAAAATATATAGGAACACTCCAGCCTGGAACTGTATGTTAATACAATGGAAGCATCTCAGTATGTGGTATATGGGGTCCTTTTTAAACATGGTCTGGAAACTATACTTGCCCCAGAACAGGACCACCAGATCAATAGATTACCAGATCTGATCTGCAAAAAATCCAGCTGATCATTAGATGGTGTGAAAGACATGAGTGAGGAAGGAGTTACCTATCTCTAGTAGTCGTCTGGAATTCTGCAACTCCAACTGATAGTTGTAATATTACTCCTGAGCTTTTTCAGATGCACTAGTTCAGAAATCTGATCAGCTTGAGACCAGGTTTCAAGAAACATGCCTTCTGCCTTATCTTAACTTCCTGAGTGGTAAGAATTCTTTCAGAGTTTCTACTCTAGCTGTGGTTGTTGAAGGAACTAAGGTGAGAAACAACTTCAGAGAGAGCTTTTCAGTAGTAGACTAGATACGAGTAAGACTTGTCTAGATGTTTTTAATTTTTTTCTTCTACAGCTAGGCACAAATGACCTTTTGAAGATCTCCACCAAATTTTTGGGCAGAATGATTTCATGGATAAATTCTTCCTGTTTCCAAAGGGGAAAAAGCATTCAACAATTTACCAGTGATTGAACTATGTCTTAATGATCCAGACAATAACATTACTATACTATATATAATAGTTACCTTGGAAGGAGGTGCCCCATGAATGATCTCTTGGGATTAATTGATATGTTGTGGCGGGTGGGGGGAGGAATCAGGGAGGCTGCAAACTACTGTGGAAATGATTATATAACCAGTTCATATGCATTTCTTACCAAGTTATAGCTAAAAGTGAAAGAATACCATATTCTGGTCATGTGATTTCTCCAAAACACTCTTTTCCTTAGAAACATAATCGCTGAAACATGCTGTCTAATAAAATTTAATGAGAATTGGAGATGGGGAGGAGGAGGAAGAGCAGGATGCAGGAAAATTTCTCTGCCTGGTCTAAGCTTTTGTAGGAGATGACCAGGCTGAGCCCGAGGGAAGGATCAAACACGTCATAAGTTATGAATGCCTGTGTGCCTGCAAGAGATTTAAGTCCAGCCCACCTTGAATGCCCTTCTTATCTCCCGCTCATTTCCTTTGACTGATAGTTGGTCAGATTCTTGTAGAGAGCTTAAGCTTGCAATAAATCTTTATACTCATTTGAGCTGCCTGGATCTCCTAATTTCCCAGGCACTTGGCATCTTTTTTGAAAACTAGGTGAAGAGTTGACTGTCACTGAAACTTTTTGAATAACTCATACAGTATATTCTGGGCCTCTCAGGTTTTGTTTTGTTTTTAAATGTAGGTGGTGCTTTATGGGTTTGTTTGGGGATGGGATTTGGTACTTTTTGTTGGTTTTTATAGTCTACTGTAGATTGAATTCAAATTGTCTTTACTCATAAAGTAAATTATTCAGGAAACCTTTTAATGTAGTGATATATAAAAATAATGTAGCGACATACAAACAATAAAATGCAAGTGGAGGACAATGTGCCACACTGATGAAAACCCAATCTCATTTCTAAATGTATCACAATATCTCACGCCTATCCAAAAGTGGTGTATTTTTCAGCATTACACTGTAATGCTGCTTTTATCATCCTGAAGATTTTATATGTAAGTACCGGTAGCTAATAAATAAAATATATCATTCACATTAGAACTATTGAAGCTCAAGGCTATAGCATTGACTCAAATATAGACAACAATAGTTGTATGGGGTCATAATAGAGGGAACAATGCTTGCCGGGACTGAATTCTTAGTGACTATTGCATTGTTTAAAGGACTTATCATCTATTATAAAAAATAACAATCAAAACTGATTGTAATTAGTATCACAGGCTGGATCCATATATTACTGCAATACAAGTTATTCCTGAGTTGCAGTGTTTACATAAATCTATAGGTTTGGTACCAGAATTTCCTAAAGATGCAAATGGTATTCTAAGAGTCTTTTCACAAAGCGTACGATCATCGCTTGTTCTCTCAGCTGGGATATTAGTTATTTCCATTCACTTCTTTCAGAAGTGAAGGATTTTTTTCTTTACCAAAGATTTCTTTGTCCCTATCAGCTAGAAAGGGAAAGAACTCCACTATGCTTTCAGGATAATTAGTTTACATACAGTAGCCCAACCCTGGAATGGAAAACCAATCATTTCTTCAGGTAGATCGTCACAAGTGACTTTTACAATATATGAATGTGAAGTTTTGCTTTCGCTATTCTGTTCAGCCTCAATTACATTCATTTTGAAGCATTCAAAATAGCATTAAACTGCTTCTTTGTCATATTCACACACATTGTGTAAAAACGTTCACCGGCATCTTAATTAGTAAGCATGAGAAAGTTCAGAGTCCTGGCAAACATTTTTCTACAAAACTGCTGATTATGTAGTTTTCTCTGGTTCAGATATTAGTATGTACATCATGTTTTAATGTGCATACAGTCAAGCCTGTTTTATTCAGTATTAATAATTTATTATGAACACGAGTTTCCTTCAATAGCTAGTGATAATGTAAGTGTTTTTATACTCTGTATCCTAATTAGTTCAAAGACAACAGCCACAATTTATCATCAAATTAACATGTATATCTGCCTGATATAATTTTTCTCACTCTTTTTCAAAACAGTATAATATTTCCTCCAGTTTAATTTTGTAACAAAAACATTAGGATACTCTAAAAAACAACAAACATTAGAAACTGGAGTAAACTCTGTGTTTACTGTCATACTATAGTACAGAGCTTCTCAAAGTTTGTGGGATAATATCTCCCTAAAAAGGATAAAAGAATATGTGCCAACTCCCCTCACCCTCCTCCAAATTTAACTAATGATTTTATTGAGCTTAGGGCTAAGCAAAATAAAATACACAATTTACTTTTAATAGTTACATTTATTCTGTTTCAAATAACAATAATAGAATCTTATTATTTTGGCATGAACCTGTTTCTATGTATTGTTTTGGTCTGTTTGGCTTCATATTGCCATATTTTTTGTTGTTGTTTCGACAAATAATACACTAAGGTTGTTCTTCTGCTGTGGCAAAAACACTTGTGGAATAAAAAGATAAATGATTTTATTCTTATTGTTCTGACTTAGCCTTAGTTTTATTGTCACTATTGATGATACTTGTCCTATTTTTTTTCTTTTACTACCCTACAGAACCTTTTTCATTTAAAACTAGAAATACAAAAAACAATGGATGGAAATGCTGATCTTCAGTTATATAGATATTTCTACACTTTTCAAAAGATTATGGATATATTCCTGTATGCCACAACAGAAGAGATACTTAAAGCACACAAATAACATTGTGATAATGTGGCTGGTTATAGTCATTTTAGTAAGAAAGGCTGGTAGGTGGAAAACCAATACTTTAACTTAGCAATACTTAAAAGTCCAGTTTCAATTACCATGCCTGAGGCAAAACTAGCCTTCCAATCTTACTACCCCCCCTGTGGGGTCATAACCTAAAGTTTTAAAACCCCTACTTATTAACAAATAAATGGGGAAGTGAAACACTGCTTTCTTTCTTCTAACCCAAATGCCACAGGGAAACCATATCCCTGAATTAAAAACTCCATACATTTTTGCAGGGCTTTTTTTGTCATAGAACTCCCAGAACGGAGTTCTGGCACCTTATTTGGATGGAACCTTGTAGGGTAGACAAGACGGGTTGTATGACATGTGTGAGTTCCGGCACCTTTTTATTTTACAAAAAAACCACTGCATTATTGTATGACGTTAGCTTCAATGTACAGTACATAGTGTTGAAAACCGCATTCATGCATTTTGCTTTCTTCCAATGAAACTTTATTTGAGACATTCTAACCCACTTTTCCATAAACCGGTCTCAAAGAAGGAAACCATTTACAATAAATTAAATACAATTAAAATATAAATAATTCAATAAAGAGTCCTTAAAATACCATGCTTGAGGCCCTGAGCTGCTTAAAAGCTATGATGCAGGAGAATACCAAACTTCTTCCGAAGTACAGTAGGGCAGTATAACTGAACACTTGGGAGACTGGATAGGTTTTAAAGAGGAACCAAAAGATATCTCAACAGGGAGGAAATGTCTCAGATAGGTGGATTGAAGGCTTGCACTGAAAATGTCCACAGTCAAGTTGTTACATATGGTAGAAGTTCATTGGCAGATGCAGCATTCGTAATAGAAGTATCACCAGTAAATCTCTGTCAATGGGCAAGAACATGCAGGAAAAGGACTCTTTTTGTTGTCCAAGTGGTTATTTTTTAAAAAATTTTGTATGTTATTATGGTGAAAAAAGTAAGGTTCTACATTTAGGCAAGAAAAAACAAATGCACAGGTATAGTATAGGTGGTACCTTGCTCAATAGTAGTAACTGTGAGAGGGATCTTCGAGTCCTAGTGGACAATCACTTAAATATGAGCCAGCAGTGTGCTGCAGCTGCCAAAAAAGCCAACACAGTACTAGGCTGCATTAACAGAGGGATAAAATCAAGATCATGTGAAGTGTTAATACCACTTTACAATCCCTTGGTAAGGCCACACTTGCAATATTGCATCCAGTTTTGGTCACCACAATATAAAAAAGAGACTCTAGAAAGAGTACAGAGAAGAGCAACAAAGATGATCAGCAGACTGGAGGCTAAAACATATAAGGAATGGTTGCTGGAGTTGGGTATGTCTAGTTTAATGAAGAGAAGGACGAGGGGTGACATGATAGTTAAGCTATTCTCCAAAGCACCTGAAGGCAGGACAAGAAGAAACAGATGGAAACTATAACCAAAGAGAGAAGCAACCTAGAACTAAGAAGAAATTTTCTGACAATTAATCAGTGGAACAACCTGCCTGCAGAAGCTGTGAATGTTTCAACGCTGGAAGTTTTTAAGAACAGACTGGACAGCCATTTGTTTGAAATGGTATAGGGTATAGGGCCCTTCCAACTACTACTACTTCTACTATTACTATTACTACTACTACTATTACTACTACTACTAATTATTATTAACAACAACAACAACAACAACATAACTAGGGAGCAAATCACCAACCAGGACAATATCTTTAGAATAGGTACTGTATTTACTTGCAACAGAGTGCCTTCTTTAAAACTTTGCATTGCATTTTACATTGCATACAATTCTCAGGCTAAGCCATATATAGAAGAAAGCAATAAACCAGGAGGAAGACTTCCAGTGTATAGACCACTGAGAGCAAGTTATATAGCTGATGAACAGTCTTACCTGGAAAAAGGCCATTTAAACCCACATCAATAGAGTTCCTCCAGATAAAACTCCTGGTCTTTCAAGGAGAGTGCAATCCTATATAGGTGACCTTCCCAAATATTGGAAAAAAGAAGATGAAAAAAGTCTAGTTGATCAAATCTCAGATTCAATTTATTGTCCCTATCACAGTGTCCAAGAATGCATAACATTTCCTTATTCAGATGATATAGAAAAATACATGGGGAATCTTCAACATACTGCTGAAACCTCCCTCAGCAATGTCATGTGGATATGACAACTTTGGGAACAAATTGGAATCCAATTGCCATGGGGATCAGGTACAATCACCTTGCATTATCCTCTGAATACTGTCATATGGGTAGGAGCAGAAGCATTGTGAAAATCATGCTTTTCGCAGAGCTGGTCTAGGAAGCTATTGTAGTCATCAAGTTATCAAGAGATTAAGGAAAATCAATATGGTCATATTCTTTCTGCCTTCCTCCCTAAAAAGGTTATAAGAGTGACTGGTTTTATTCCAAAGCCAAGCCTTAACTCTGATTAAGTCCAAAGAACTTCTTTTTATCAAATGTGTTTCAGCTGTGCCTTCCTCTTTATCAGCAACCTTCAAAATAAGAGAGAACAGAATTAAGTATTAAAAAATATGGAACCGAATATCGATATAATTCATTCAAGTAAAGAAATGTAATTTTAAAATCAGGAATCGTGATCTTACACCTACACAAATTTAATTGACAATTCAATTTATTGACTACTCTTCCAGAAATTAATTGACTGTGGCTGCAATTTTAAATTCAGTGGGGATTCATTCCTGAACAGACACATATGCAAGTATACTCTATGCCTTTTTAAAAATCGAGCAATACACAATTTTACAAATTCTGTGACCAGAATACATTTGCAGCAAATTCTAAGAATCAATAATCAGTTTTCTCATAGCCACCACAATAGGGCTTGCAGAAAACACAGCCCTAATAACACTCACTAATGAATGTTAGAAGATGTATTCCCCCCCACACACACACACTCTGTCGGAACAAAGTAACAGCAACCTTATTTATTGCATCAACATTGATTTAAATGGTTTGCATATGCATGTAAAGACTGAACATATTTTCTATTAACTGAAGCTATCGCAAAGGGCCATCTTAATGCTTGTGCTATCCAATGAGAATGATTAATATATTGTAAACTGGCCAGGATTCCTAAGTAGCTGATGTTCTGGAACTACTCTGGAGGTAGGTGTCCATCAGTTAGTAGTATCATCTCCTCCAGATTCCTTTTCTTCAGCCCTTTTCAGTGAGTCATTCCTGTAATCGTACCATTTACTGATGCGTTGACTTCTTTCAGGGCTATAGCTATTTTGCTCTTGATTGCTTTTAAAACATCCATTCATGGATGGAAAGCTCTAGACTACCCCTGATAAGAATACTAAGGATTTTTCTCACATTGCCAAACACTGAGCACTTTAAAAGACATTGATTCAGGCATCCTAACTTACTACATATACATAAAAGCAATAACCATATCCCTTGATTCCTGCATTAGATTCTCAATATAGGTAGTTCCTCAACAGGGCCAGAATTCCCATTGCTATCCAAGATGGCTCTTAAATCAGTTACACCGACTTTACAACCGTTTTTGCCACAGTCATTAAGTGCATTGTTGCAGTTGTTACATGAATCATTAAGTGTCATTAAGTGAATGCAGCTCCCCCCATTAACTTTGCTTATCAGAAGCCATCTGGGAAGGTCACGAATGGTGATCACATGACCCCAGGATGCTGCAAGTATCAGAAATATATGCCAGTTGCCCAGTGTCCAAATTTTGATCACATGACTTTGGTGATGCTGCGACAGTCACGAGGACAGTCGTAAGTAATTTTTTTCAATGCCGTTGTAACTTGAACAGTTGTAAATGAACGGTTGTAAGCTGAGGACTATCTGTAGTTTATAAAAAAAAATACAACTGTTGGATAGTACTTTCATTAGGATCCAAAATCAGACAAAGTATGGGCAGTCTTTCAAGTTCTCAAGAACTCCTCTTCATGTAAATTGCAATAAAAAGAATACAAGACTCGTGTTCTGAAAACAGGCTGGATGATGGGTCAAAGGGTCTGAGATTGTTATTATAAACAATCTCAATAAAAGTGATTTTGGCTTTCATATGAAGCTGATTTCTCGATCTAGTCTATCTAGTGGGGCTGACACAATTGAAAGGGGGGGGGTGATGTGCAAGGTAAAGATGAAGAGTTGATAATCATCTTTTTCTTTGCTGCTTCCTAGTGCAAGTCTTCTTGCATGTGTCAAATGTTGTTCAGGCCGTAATTAAACATGGGTTTAGCCCTCTAAAGAGGCATAGCACTAAGCCTCTTTTAAAAAGCTAGAGACACTCATCTTGGCCTTCTGCATAGATTTCCTAGATAGGTCCTTTTTTTGCTCTCTGAGTATTTATTTTCAGCTTTATAGAGTAAGTGAAAGGGATAAGGGAAAGTCAGCCTTTAGGGGGAGACTTTGTACAGTTAAGTCTAATGTTTCATCTGTGATGTTCTGGATCAAACCAGCGAAGAGGAAGTTACCTAAGAGCTATGGTGAAGAGACCCTGGTGAAGATAGAAAAACAAAATCAGTTTTGCCTTTGTATAAATGGCTTACAGAGGAGAAGCTCTTTTGAGAAGCAAAACCTGAGTTGCATCTATTCCCTTATCAGCAAAGTGTCTTTCAAAACCTTGTTGTGGCATCACATATGTCCACAATGAAGTCTAGTTTTTTGTAATAGTAATTTTATTAATACTAATCATTTCCTAACAGAGCTACGATACAAAACGAATCCATAAGTAAGATAGCTCTAAACTAAGCATATAGTATGAAATTAGACTGCTCCCTTTGGAAATTAATTTCAAGCTCAAGAGGGTAAGGAAAGAACCTTAGAAACAAGAAGGTGCTGGCAATGAGTGATTAGGGAACAAAAGTAGTCTATGGAGAAGATAAAATGTTGCAAGAATAGACAAAACGAGTACCTTGAAATAATAAAAAATAAGCATGGCCTGTAATGTATTGGGCCTGTTTTACTTGAACTGTTCCACGTGTCTTTGAATGCTGTTTGTTTGAGATTGCTTAATCAGGAAGTCTGCTGGCTCTCAGACAGGCAGTCTCCAAGACGACCATTGGTTGGCTCTAGGGCGGCAATAGGCTCCTTCTTGGCCGCCACCTAGTGGCCAGCAATATAAATAGCTACATAGAAGTCTTGGTTGCTAGTTCAGTTCCTGTATTCAATAAAGCATGTTCCTGCCTGAACTCTCTTGCCTCGTCTCCTGCTTGCAACAAAGAACCCAGTATACAACAGCCATTGTAAAACGTGGAATTAAATAATCAAAAATATGCTCCTGGGTAACAGAACCAGCCGGCATCACCTTCCTAGTTTAGGTTGACCTCTTCTCCCTCGCAGGATAATTCATCTCACAAAAAAAGCATAAGTCTAGTTTTATAAACACAAGCACAGAACTTTTTAAAACCACACTAGGCAGATATTTAAAAACAAATCTAGCACTTGTTCAGAAGGTTAGAGGGAACCCATAAAATGGGTGATCAGCATGTTTTAATGTTGTCTGAGTTTGACGTGGGCTAATGCCTCAGAAGTCCGGAGTCAGATGTGGCTCTCTGCTGCAGTTTATGGCTGCAGGGATAATGGCCAGTGAAGAAAGGGCATGCTCCAGCACAGTGGTGGGATTCAAATACCTTAACATCTGGTTCTCTGCGTGGATGCAGGTCTGGGCCTCCAAGGCCTAGAATGGACTTCCAGAAGTGACATCAACGCACTTCCTGTGGACTGTTCTAGGCCTGGGAGGCCTCCTCCAGGCCTCCGAGGCCTAGAACAGACTTCCAGAAGTGATATCAATGCACTTCTGGCAGGCCGTTCTAGGCCTGGGAGACCTCCTCCAGGCCTCTGAGGCCTAGAATTGACTTCCAGAAGCAGCAACAAAATTTAGCTACCAGTTCTACCGAACTGGTGCGAACTGGCTGTATCCCACCACTGCTCCAGCAGCATCAAGTGACCAATTGAGGCTGGGCAGATCCCAGTTCTGAGGTCATCTTCACCAGCATCAGCAGAGAAGCATGATGAGATTTGTCTTGTGAAAGAAAGGGAAGACAGTCCTTTAAAACTGGAACTACTTTAAAGTTACTTTAAGCTGCTCCTGCAATGGTCCGGGAATGAGACAAAGACAACATCATGAGACCATGTCCTTTAGAAATATTTACCAGGGCATCATCATGCTGCAAGCAGCATGGGGACTCGGTGGTTAAGACGCTGGGCTTGTTGGCTGGAAAGGTTTGAGACCTGAGTTCCACACGACAGGGTGAGCTCCCATCCTCGCTCCATACAAATGCAAGAAGATAAATAGGTACCACTTTGGTGTGAAGGTAACAGTGCTCCTGCTGGTGCTGTTGGCTATGCTGGCCACATGACTGTGGAAATGTCTTCAGACAGCCCTGGCTCAATGGCCTTGAAATGGAAATGAGTGCCTCCCCTACAGTTGGCAACGACTAGCAGAGTAAAATCTGCAGGGACTCCTTTCCTTTTTTTCTTTTTCTTTTTTAACTTTGTGCTGCAGTTAGTAGGACATGTTAATAGGTCTGTGCTCTAACAAGTCTTTTTCTTTCATAGCTGAACTGTTCTTTCATTTTGCTATCTTTCGTCTTTGTTCTCTTTCTTCTTCTTCTGACCTGGCTTCTTAATTCTTCCTTTCACAGTTGGATTTCTAAAGAATATTACGTATATTCCTCTTTTGATTCTGTTGGAAGTTGGACCACAGCAGATCCATTTCCCATTTCTATTCTTCCTATTTCCTGTTATGATTAAAACCAATACACACACAGACACACACAGACACACACACACACACACAGAGAGAGAGAGAGAGAGAGAGAGAGAGAGAGAGAGAGAGAGAGAGACTCCTTGTCACCTATGGGTTTGCATTTCCAATTCCAAAGTTATTTTGAAACCCTTGGTTCAGTTACCATTACCCACCTGAATTTTTTGTAAAATCTTAAAAATATGTCCCAGCAGTTCCAGATTTATTTTTTTTACGAGTAGAAGGATCTCTTTTTTCTAGCGTTTCCTTGTAAAGGATTACAGGAACCCACTGTTCCGTTAAAGGTAGGGAATTCTTAGCTATTTTATCCAGAGCTTTTCCCTTGAACCTAACTCTAATTAAAAGAAGGAAGCAATTTGGATTTTTCTGCCCAAATCTTGACAAACTTTGTACTGTACTGATCCTGACACATAAGTGGTAGTTATGTAATCGTGCACTTTTGAAAACAAGGAAGAAATTTCCTTCTGAAACCAATAAATCAGATCTATAGGTATAACAGGAGTTTATTGCAAAAAGAGGAATATAGGGAAACAAAGGGAGTCAAAAAATAATAATAGTCACAGAAACAGGATCCAAATTAAATTAATATAATCAGCCTAAATAAATAAGTTACTTTTTACCTCCTTGGATAACCAGATGCAAGGCACCAACAACAGGATAACACAGAGTACAACAACAACAATAAAATTAAGCTAGAACAAAAAGCAAGATGGATAGTTAATGGTTTTAATAATCATTGTACAATCAATTTTAATAGTGTTTAAATTATTTTGTAGTCTGTTTTTGTTTCTGCTTAGTGTAGAAAGGCAGCGTATAAATCAAATGAATGCATAAACCAAAAGAAGAAGTTAGTTATTGGGGCACAGTGAACACCAAATTCATGTAATATGGAAGGCACAGTACAGTCAAAGGTAACAATCATCTCCAAAAAACTGGAGGCAAAAAAGCATGTCATGTCTCACATTTGTTCAGATTTGTAGCCTGTTAGTAAACATCATACTTCTTCTCAGCTATTTGAAGGGGAAAAAAAGTAAATTGCCCCAAGACCCTAATGTTAGCTAAATATTTGAAGTAAAGAAAGCTACCCTCACACAAGCAGCAAGGGCAAAATGCTCTGATGCAAGCAGAGCAACAGTGCAAAAGGTCAGTAGATCCTAGATCCGTGATGGT
Source organism: Vipera ursinii (assembly GCF_947247035.1). Classification (NCBI taxonomy): domain Eukaryota; kingdom Metazoa; phylum Chordata; class Lepidosauria; order Squamata; family Viperidae; genus Vipera; species Vipera ursinii. The sequence goes on along the minus strand of NC_139512.1, from coordinate 263,672,054 downwards.
GAACCTATGGCACGTGTGCCACAGGTGGCACGCAGAGCCCTCTCTGTGGGCACGCGCACCATCATCCCAGTCCTAGGCCTTCAAGCTGGGTTTTATAAAACTTTTCGCTTTAGGCCTCCACCGCCGTGTGCAAAAAAAAAAAAGGAAAAAAAGGTTCAATCGATCAATTTCAACTTCTTGCAGGAAAAAAAAAAGATCTCGCAAAGTTGGAATTGATTGATTGAACTTTTTAGTTCCACCTAGTCTGCCGTTACCACCTCAGCCATGCACAGCCAATGGGCCACGCCCACCCGGCACCCAACAGTACATAAGTGGGTTTTGGGTTGCAGTTTGGACACTCGGTCTCTAAAAGGTTTGCCATCACTGTCCTAGATGGAGAGAAGAGTTGTATTGGCAAAAAAGGGGGCTTCCTGTGGCCTGATGGGGGATGGGGTTTTTTTTATTGTTATTTTAATATTTGTATTTACTGTTTTTAGTTGGGCATATATTTAATCCCTTTTAACTTTTGTATCTCTGTATTTTTTATGCTTGCCCTGTTCACCGCCCTGAGTCCTCCGGGAGAAGGGCGGTATATAAATATAATTATTATTATTATTATTATTATTATTATTATTATTATTATTATTATTATTATTATTATTATTATTATTATTATGTGTCTTGAGAACTGACACTGTACAACAAACATATGCTCAAAGAGAAAGAAACTTTTACCATTGTTTCTCATTGTCAAGAGTTCAGTTACAGACCAGGAAGACTGAGAAAGAGAAATGAATGTAATAAAACAGACTACAGGTAGTCCATGACTTAACAACAGTTTGTTTAATAACCATTCAAAGTTACAAGGGCACTGAAAAAAGTGACTTATGATAATTTTTCACATTTATGACCACTGCAGTATCCCCGTGGTCACGTGATCAAAATTCAGATTCTTGGCAACTGACTCATATTTATGACGGTTGCAGGGTCCCAGGGTCACTGGTCACCTTTTACAAACGTCTGACAAGCAAAACCGATGGGGAAGCCAGACTCACTTAACAACCATGCTACTAACTTAAGAACGGCAGTGATTCACTTAACAGCTGTGGTCGTAAAATGGGGCAAAACTCACTTTAACAAATATCTCATTTAGCAACAGAAATTTTGGGCTCCGTTGTGGTCATAGGTTGAGGACTACCTGTATTTAAAATTCTAAACAAATTAATTGATACAATACAAACAACAGACTATGACAAAACGATAATCCAGCAAAATTGTAGAAGATCAAGTTCTCACATAATATTGGATTTTGGGATTCAGAAAGGAAGACTGATCGTTGAATATGGACTGATCCTAGAAGGAGAAAAGGATCTTATGGTGGACATGTCCGGAAGCGGTTAGATATTGGATGAGGATTCAAAAATGGATAGAGGAAATTACAGGGTGTTTAGTTGATCTTAAACTGGAGACGTATCTGCTTGGCTTCAAACCTGGAAATATTAAGAGGGGAATATGGTATTTAGTTTTACATATCTTAACGGCGGCGAGGATGGGGTATGCTCAATTTTGGAAGGCAAATCATACCCCGCCGGATGAAGCTATAGTTAGGAGAATACTTGATTGTGCAGAAGCAGACACATTGACCAAAAAGTTGAAGGGTAAAGAAGAGACACCAGCATTTCTATCATGGAATAAATGGTATATTTGGATGGATAAAAGATTAAAGAAATGAGGGTGGCTAGGAATCCATGGTCCCGCATTCATATTGACTTTGCAGGGCCATTTCAGGGCCTAACCAGTAACTCATCGAGGTTGTGCCTGTTAAATCAATGTCTTCGGCTACAACAATTCAGGTTTTAAGGGGCCTCTTGCCACCCATGGGTTACCTGATGTGATTGTCTCTGACAATGGGCCCCAATTCACCTCTGCTGAATTTCAGGATTTCCTCAAGGCCAATTGGATTAGGCACACGACTTCGGCACCCTTTCACCCGTCCACCAATGGCTTGGCTGAACGCAACGTCCGAACAACAAAAGACGCTCTGAAAAGGATCATCCGCGGCAACTGGCAACAGAGATTGGCACAATTCCTTCTGTCACAGCATACTACACCGTGCACAGCCACAGGGAAGAGCCCGGCTGAAATGAGGTGGGGAAGAAGATTAACCACAAAGCTGGACAGACTTCACCCTGATAGACTACCCACAGAAGCTGAGGCGGTTTTACCAACCCGGTCTCTCAACATTGGGGACTTAGTATGGGCCAGGAACTATGGTCCGGGGGACAAATGGGTACCGGGAGCGGTCATTGATGTCACGGGGCCATTATCTTACACTATTGAGGGGGAAGGGAATAGAGTAATTAAGAGACATATTGACCAATTAAGGAAAAGGGCCCCAGAAATTGTGCAAGATGATGTGGCCCAATACTCTCAGACTCAGGATGTCACATTCAATCCTGATCACCCTAGCTCAGCAACTATTGGGTATGGAGAGGTAGGAGTGGAAACGCAAACCAGGCTACCAAACACAGTGCCACAGCTGGGCAATAATGATTGGGAGTTGTTTCCGGTGGGTAGCTCTAGTGTATCTCATAGACGTCCAGTCCAACAACATCAAACACAACAACAACAAAACAAAACACAACAACAACAAAACACTAACATTGTGTCATCAGAGGCCTTGGCCCAAACATCTGGGACAATAGCCAATGGCCAGACAGCAAATGAGACTGTTGCCAACAAGAGTAATAGATACCCTACCAGGGTTCACAAGCCACCATTATATTTGAAAGACTATGTTAATAAATAACATTAGTGGGGGAGAAGGGGTGTTGTGTCTGTAGATTAATTAAATGGGCCTTCCTAGAAGCGGGAAACTCTGGGTGCAATTATTGGCTGGTGCAATTTAGGCGGGAGTTTCTGGGCTGGGGATTGGCCACTGTTTGAATGTAGCAGACTATATAAGGGGAAGTTAAACGGTTAATTGCCAGTTGACTTATGTATGTGTTAATAAACGTTCTTGCATTAAACCTCACGGTGTCGATCGTCTATTCGAACCTAACAGTTTTTGTGAATGAATAAGCTCTGGAGTTGGATAGTTATAAGAGATTTAATGAGTGGAATACAATTGTCAGTTTAGAAATAGATATAATTTGAAATTTTTTTTATTAAAGAGTTTTACAAAAACAAGATTTTACAATATATCCCCAAATCCCCCCACCCCAAACCCGCCCACTTCCCCCCACCCACTTCCCAGAGCTAAATACAGGATTATAGTTATAATAATCATATTCTAAATAAGAATTATGCATAATATACAATTAACCAAATTCATAATGTGCTTTAACTCCCCTTTAACATAACTACATACAAAGTACCGATAACAATATCCCTCTAAAATCTACTTATAAGCTAAATGGAACTTTTTAGTCCCATATTTATTCTGAATATAATCTATCCATCTCCTCCAAACTGAAATATATCTTTCCTGTGAATGATCTTTCAAGTAAGCAGAAATCGTAGACATTTCTGCAAGATTCAAAACTTTAAACACCCATTCTTCTACAGTGGGCAAACTATCCTTCTTCCAATATTGTCCCACCAGTAACCGTGCTGCCGTTATCATATTCAACATCAAATTAGTTTCTTTAACATCACAATCTACAACAATACCCAATAAAAACAATTGCGGAGAAAACTTTATCTTTCTCTTAAAAATCTTTTGAATGTTCCGCCAAATTTTAATCCAAAAAGCTTTTATATTTCTACAAGTTCTACAATTTGAAATTTTTGAAATGGTTTTCAATTTTTTGATTTCTTCGTTTTCTGTATATTGTAAATATTTTTTTGCCTTTGTTGGTGTATGTTGTGTTTTTAACACGAAATGTAAATAAAGATTTATTTAAAAAAGAAAAGAAAAGAGAACAGGATAGCACTAAATATGAGAATACAAACCACGGAATTTCTTAAGCATTCCATAATCTGATGGGTACAAAACAATATCAACCCAGCTTCTCCTTTAAAACCTTATAGTAAGCAAAGCTGGAATATATCATTTTGAAGTAACAGAAAGTTAGAACAGCCAGATTTATATTATCAGCTTTCCTGGCTCATTATTTGAACAATGAACAACTGAGAAAACCTAATTAATTAGATGTAACATAATACGCATGATTATTAAATTAGCTTATTTGACTTAAGCGGAAACCATAGTAGGAGAAGAATCTCATACTAGAAAAATTAATATGCAAGCCTGTGATAATGAGGATTCACATGGCATTGTTTCTTCATCTTCACACAGAACAAACAAGAAACACCACAAGTCAATCAATGCTTTCCCACCAGTTGATCAATAAGAAGAGTGCAAAACCAAATAAAATTCAATCAGTGCCCTGCTCCAGGCCATTGCAAGGCTTGGAACAACAAAAATCCCTTCCCTTCTTTTCTCTTCCTCACCCCCATGCAAAAAGATAATAAAAGAAATTGCTATCCATCCTACATTTCTAAAAACATGTGCAAAATGTGTCCAGTGATTCTAAAGGATGAATGAATACTTCAAGCCAAGGTTTAGTTGAAGGAAAATAGCTACTGTTTTAAAAATGGGACACTTTTACGATCTAATTCCTTGTAAATCTTACATAAACTTTATGATGTACCTATTAAAAACATAAATAGAATGGCGTTTTCAGAAGAAAATTGTATTTTGGGGGAGCAAAGGGTAAAAATCCCTTTCTTTAATGATTCCTTGTGGGTTTGGCAAATGCAAAGAAATGATTTTGATTTAAATTGCCTAAGAGCAAGGAGATGAATTCCTTAAAGACTAACAAATGTAAGGTGATATAAGTTTTCAAGCACCACAACTCACTTGGCCCTGTAATTTCATCACTAGTCCTTAAAGCTATATTTATGCCGCAATATAGCTGCTAGTCTTTAAAATACTAGAGAACTATTTGTTGCTTTTCTGCATAGGATTAATAGGGCTTCTTCCACAATTATATTTCAGTAATTGATCAGATGCAGGAAGATAACAGCAACAATCCCAACATATAAATTTATTGTAAATAAATAATAATGAGAAATGTATATTTTTGGATTGAACAGACAAGTTGAATTCCTTCTCCCACATACAGCTTCTCAGGTGACACCCCACCCCCACCCCTGGGATTTGTTTCCATGAATATAAGAATCCTTTGGAATAGATTTGGGAAACCGACACACAGAAGTTGGAAAAGGAAGCTTCTGCTACAAAAAAGCAGCAGCTTGGTTGAATAATATTGAATTTATCCCTCTGGTGAAATATTTTTGATTGTTAAAAAAATAAAGCATCATATTTCCATAGCCACTATTTACTGGAATAGTTATCAATATCAGGTTGCCTATAATGCAATTCAGATTTATAAGGATGCAAAATTTGCTTAATAGATTTTAGGTGGTATCTAGTGCCTGATTAACTTTATGGTTTAGTTGACCCTTGTTTTTATCACAACATAAGAACAGATTCTGTAGTTCAGTGTGGTGGTGGCACTAAAAATAGTAGATACAGTCTACTGTCAAAATTGGTGGATTTGTTGTTGTTGTTGTTTGCTGACAAAATTGTTGTCGCAGGGACACTGGGGGTTCTTAACCTGGTGTTTTCCCTGCAACTGAGTGACATCATCTGTAGATATTTTTTCCCAAAGCATTATTCTGTTCAGAATAGTTGATGCTCTGGAATAGATTCCAAAACAAGGATGTTGACCATTTCAAGGTGAATTCCTTTTATATAATTCTTAGGGAGCACATCCCCTTAAAGGAATATGCAGTCATAAATCATTAGGTTCCGGATCTTTTACTGCCTTTCAGCTTCCACCATTATGGCCCTTCTGTTCCCACTACAGGAATTGATAAGATCTGCAATTAGCTTTCTTTCTTTTTACCTCTATCCTATGAAAATTGTCCCTTTATCCAGTCTCTGATGTCTACCAAAGACATTTCTAACAGTATCTCAATGTTTAACTTATCTCTATGACTTTTATTTTAAAGTGGGTCATTTCTGCTTTCAAACTGTACTGCTGCTGGCTTTTTTTTATGTATAGCTTTTGCTTTTGTCCTTATCAGGCTTATTGATATTGTATTTGCAAGCCCGTGAACATTTTTCATAAAAGTAGGGCACAAATGTTTGACTAATCCCATAAATACTTTTAGATGTTTCTCAAAATATTATTTTGTTAATGACTTGGGTTAAAGTGTACTTGGATCCTCAGAAAAGAATCTCTTTGTCTAGTCTGTCACCAACTAGAACACGGGTGTCAAACTCGCCGCGTCATGTGACGTGTCGCGGCGTATCGTGACTTTTTTTGCATTGCTGCAGCTGAAGTGGGTGCGGCCTCCATATGATGCAACTGGCCCAAATAGAAGCATATTTGACAAAACCTGAAGACAAGGTCTGTTCATTGCTTGCTCTTAGGCTCTGGATGGCCTTGACTAGGAAGGCCTAAGATAGCCCCATCTCTACTAAATTCATTTCCTTAACAAAAAAAGTTTTTTTTTCCCCAGAGACCATCTTTGCTTATAAGCAGACTTGTAACCATACTGAAGTTGGTTTTCACTGGCTCTCTGTGTTGTTTTGGCTGTAATGTAATCTACCACCATATAGAAAATACTGTTGACTAAACTTTCACCTTCCATAATTTTATGCTTTAATTGGATTGTTATAGTATTATTACTCTGTCTTAATTGCATCATTGTTGCTGGATGCTTTATGCAATTTTTACTGGAAAGCCGAGGTAGAAATGTATATTTCAATTTTACATTTGGGTGTATACACACATGCATGACTAAGTCTGCACTATTATTCTTACTGACAGTACAGTAATTCACACTCAGTGTAAAAGGAATAACTTCTAAGTAGGCATGAATAGAACTATTCTATAAAACGGCATTCCTTTACCTAGTCCCAAGTCACACCATTTACAAAATAATGTTTAATAAGGAGTGAATCACTCTAACAATATTGAGATTATTTCTCCATAAGCATTTTTTTCTCCACAGTGTGAACCTTATGGATATTGATAGTTTCATATTCCTATTTGGGTTTCATTCTTCAGTGGTCTGCGTTACTAAGTTTGCTCTGCAGAGCTTTAGATTATGGATTGTAGACACAAACATTAATAAGCACACCCTCCAGAGGCCATTTTTCACAGTAAAATATGCTGGGCCAGCTCACTCAATACCCATCAAGCTAATCACTTGAAGCCCGCAGATTGGGAAATTTGGAAGCCCAAGATAGCTGACACAGTCGGGTAATGGATTGATCCTGTCATTGCTGTGGAAACATATGTGCTATTGTTCTTTTGTAGAGGTATAAAAAAATGAAGTTGGATGCCATGATGTGGCTATAAAAAACAACCATCTTTATTTTTTTGCAACTTCCCTGGCAGATACCTTTGATTACCACTTACTCCAGAGCAGGGTTTTTCCTACCTTGGCAACTTTAAGATATGTGGACTTCAACTCCCAGAATTCCCCAGCCATCCTAGGTGTTGAAATCCACATATCTTAAAGTTGCCAAGGTTGGGGAACACTGCTCTAGAGAATACTTTGCGTATCAATTGTTTTTACAGCACACAGCTCTAATCTCCCTTCGTTTGAACTGCATCAAAGGTGTGGTGTATGCCATTATTTATTATCTGTTTCGGGGATACATTTTATCATATAGTTGACCAAACAACAGTCTACCTTACTTTACTCATTTCATCTGTAATAGATTTTATTCAGCTCTCGCCACCGGTCATTGTATGTGCATTAAGTCCATCCCTGAGCAAGTAAGAGGGAAATTTTTCAAAATCACATAGTGCAAGATAATTCACATGCCTGAAAGATGGCTTCCTTACAAATAGTTTTTGAATGTTAACAAATATTCAGTATTCCAGTCAGGATTTATTTATTTTTTTACTAAATGTGTTGAAAGAGGTGAACTGAAATATTAAGATTATCTACGGTATACATTTATGCTAAACTATGGAATTAATGCATTTAAGGCAAAACATGATCAAAATCTCCTCTTGATATATTGGAGGCTGGCATGGAAAGTTACTTACTAGACTGGCTGCGGAGTTTGGCAGTAATGTTTTGCAATGGTTTCCCTTTTCCCTCTGTGGATGGTTTAGTCCAGGGGTAGGCAACCTTGGCTCTTTTATGACTCATGGACTTCAACTCCCAGGATTCCTGAGCCAGCCATGCTGAGGAAAAATGGAGAGGTTTCCTTGCTGCGCCAAGCTGGCTCAGGAATTCTGGGAGTTGAAGTCCACGAGTCATAAAAGAGCCAAGGTTGCTTATCCCTGGTTTAGTGGATGAGAAGAAACGTATGGGTTACCACAGGAATCAGTACTCATCTCCATCTACATGAAATAGGGGAGGTCATCCAACAATTTGGGGTATGGTATCATTAGTGTGCTGATAATACCCAACTATAACATTTACCTTGAGTTATGAGGGAAGTTTTGTTGGTTTTTCTGCCCTTTTGCCTGAAGTATTTTCACTGCTCTTTTCATCTTATTAAGTTCTTGATTATCATGAAGTGAGCCCCACTAGGTAGACTAGGCCAGAAAATCAACTCTGCAGGAGGATTAGAACTGGTGGTAGTCCTTATTTAGTGACCATAATTAGGACCAGCAATTCAGTCGAGCAAAGAGGTCACTAAGTGCTTATGATCTCAATTCAGTTAACCTTTGCTTTACAGATCTGCAAAGGTCATAAATGCAAGTATTGGTCATAAAGTTACTTTTTCATCATCTTCGTAACTGCAAATGGATACTAAATGAGGCAGTTGCTAAAAGAGGAGCATATGTGTACTTTGAGATAGGCTATAATAACAGAATCTTGAAAGTTCGATTGGACTTTACTGCCAGTCCCTCTTAAAGGTAAAGGTAAAGGTTCCCCCGCACATGCGTGCTAGTCGTTTCCGACTCTAGGGGCCGGTGCTCATCTCCGTTTCAAAGCCGAAGAGCCAGCGCTTGTCCGAGGACGTCTCCGTGGTCATGTGGCCGGCATGAATAGCACGGAACGCTGTTACCTTCCCACCGTAGTGGTCCCTATTTGTCTATTTGCATTTTTATGTGCTTTCGAACTGCTAGGATGGCAGAAGCTGGGACGAGTAACAGGCGCTCACCACTGACGCGGTGGCTCAGTGGGTTAGGACGCTGAACTTGTCGATCGGAAGGTCGGCAGTTTGGCGGGTCGAATCCCAAGTGCCGCGTAGCAGAGTGAGCACCTGTTGCTCGTCCCAGCTTCTGCCAACCAGTCCCTCTTACTACCCACTGAATCAGACAATAAGTCACTTCTGAATGCTATCTTGCTTCCCAGGACTTAAGAAATATTTCAGTCCTCTTTTCTTATATAACAGTTCTTAACTTTTTCCTCCAAAGTCTCCTCCCTTACTCTCTCTGTCCGCAGTGTGGATAAAATTTGCATTGGTATGAATTGGTGCTTTTCTTCCAGAGCCAGCACTATACATCCTCCTGATCTAGGACTGAAACTAAGCAATGTTCTTCCTCAGTCAAGATCTCAACTGGTTCCGAGTTTATCAGACATTTGAAATTGTACCTGGTTTTAACAGCTTTATTTTAAAGATGTGAAAAAATAATCACTTGTTCTGTGGAGAAGGATGCTTAGCTTCCTTCTCTGGCAGATCTGATATATATACATATATATATATATATATATATATATATATATATATATATATATATATATATATATATATATATATATATATATATATATATATATATGATAATAGCCTAAGAAAGAGACTAAATGAATAATAAAGTAGTTTTTAAATTACATATAAAATTACATATAAATAGTGGTTATCAAAGCAATAAATTATAGCTTTAATTTCTAAATAAGAGAGGATGGGAAAAATTTATTACCATGGACCACAGTAGGGGTGGGGAAAGTGCAACTCTCTATATTTAGATCAACCACAGTTCCCAGAATCCTTCAGTATTGGCCAAGCTGGCTGAAACTACTGAGAGTTGTATCTTCATTATACCTAGAAGACCGCAGTTCTCACATCCACGGGACACTAGTACCCGTGCCGCCACAATTTTGAGAGGTTGATCGTGTTGATAAGGAAAATATGAGAAAAGGGAAAAAGATTAAACAGATCAGAGTATATGAAGCCGCTGGGTGAGATCATTTGTGGTTTTGGGGTGGGGTATCATCAGTACGCTGATGATACCCAACTTTTTCTTTCCACCCCGAACCAACCCAGCGATGCCCTCGCCGTGATGTCCCGTTGCCTGGAGGCGGTCCAGGTCTGGATGGGGAGAAACAGGCTTCATCTCAATCCCGCCAAGACTTAGTGGCTGTGCATATCGGCATCTCGGGCTAACCAGACTATTCCATCTCTAACGATGGGGGGTGAGGTGTTACCCCCCGTTGATAGGGCTCGCAACTTGGGCGTCCTCCTGGATTCATGACTCAATTTTGAAGACCATATAGGAGCCGTGACCAGGGGGGCTTTTCCCCAGGTTCGCCTGGTGCGCCAGTTGCGACCCTATCTGGACCGAGATGCCCTACGCACAGTCACTCACACGCTCGTGACCTCTCATTTAGACTACTGCAACGCTCTCTACATGGGGCTGCCCTTGAGGACCACTCGGAGGCTTCAGCTGGTGGAGAATGCGGCCGCGCGAGTTGTGATGGGGGTTTCCCGATACTCCCATGTAACACCTCTACTCCGCAAGCTGCATTGGCTCCCGGTTGCCCTCCGGGTGAGATTCAAGGTGCTGGTGATGACCTATAAAGCCCTAAATGGCTTGGGTCCGAGATATCTGAGGGAACACCTGCTGCCGGCATCAAGCTCCCTTCGTCCAGTGCGCTCCCACAGGGAGGGTCTTCTCAGGGTGCCACCAGTAAGAGATTGCCGGCGGACGACACCCAGGGATAGGGCCTTCTCAGTGGGTGTGCCTGCCCTTTGGAACCAGCTGCCAGTGGAGCTTAGGACTGCCCCCGACCTCCGTTCATTCCGCCAGGACCTGAAGACCTGGCTCTTCAAGCTCTCTGGCCCAGGCTGAGAATTTTAATTTTAATTTTAACTGGGGTTTTATTTGTTCAGGGACGGATATAATTTTTTTAATTGTTTTTAACTTTTGTATTTTTGTTTTTAATCACCCTGTAAACCACCCTGAGTCCTTCGGGAAAGGGTGGTATATAAATGTAATGAAATAAAAATAAATAAATAAATAAAATAAAACTGTACAATATGATATTATCCATCCCCTTCCCTTAGCTCTGTTTAAAATAAACGTAGGTTGATAATCCTGTTCACTAATCTTCGGTACAGATATGCTTCATGTCTACTTTCATTAAGATATCTAAGGATGTTTTTTAGATGCTTCTAAACATTACTACATTTCTTTCTTTCTTTTTTTGCTGTGAGTTATGTAGGGAATTGTCATTTATTTTCTACACTTTAAGGACTATGTTTTTGTTTCACGCATGCATTTACTATTTTGCACTGAATGCCCCAGATATAAATCATACCTGGGGAATATTTTGGATATGACTCTGCTGCAGGGGAATTGTGGCTATTGCAGAATAAGTTTATTTATTTCAAGAGGTGTTTGCTGAAATGGAGAGAAATATATCAACTTTCAGATACATGGAAGAAATGCCCTTTTTCCATGTTAATAGCTTTTCTGCTGTCAAGAAAACTCAATGTCTTGTGGAAAATGAGCATAATATAAAATGAGAAATAAGGAAGTGATTTCTTAGAAGGAATTCATTCCTTGGACAATGAATAGATGTTGCTAACTTTTCTCCCAATTTAAGCACTAAACATAAGAAGTAATTAATAGTAATTAAGAAGAGCAAAAGATCATGGGCTGTAAGAATCATACATGCCAAGAACATTTGGCAAGAAATTTTAATCTCCTTTCCATTTTGACTTATTTTAAAGTAGAATACCCAGGACAGGAAGATATATTTTAAATAAATGGAAGTGTAAAGGGCCTCCAGACCCCATCTGGGAATTGGAGTAGTAGTTGCTAAAAACAAACAAACAAAAAGACCATGAGCATGTCAGAAACATGGATTGCTTTCAGATGGCTAACTTTTAATATCATCATTAAACATAAGCTATTAGTGCAATTTCATTGAACTGTCACCCCTTTTACAGACAAGATAGACAGACGGATGGATGGACGGATGGATGGATGGATGGATGGAACAAAGAGCTCTGATATTGTTCCTGGGATCCCTTGGAGCCACTGTCCCAGCTTAGGAGTCACAGCCCTGAGTGCTCTATCATCACTGGGACCACTTTGGCCTTTACTTTCCATATCCTCTCTAGTACCTCCTTCAGCCACTGACGTATCGCCAGCTTCTCATTCTCCTTCCTGATAATGCTATCCTTTGACTTATATCTACCAGCACTGCTGTTCTGGGACCTTGTCTACTACCACAGTGTCTGGTTGTGTGGCCACTACCTGCCTATCCTTCTGTATCTGGAAGCCCCAGAGGATCTTAACCCTGTTATTCTCCACAGCCTTTTATGACACCTTTCATCTGAATTTTGGGAACTCTAGCTCACACACTGGGCAGACATTCCTAGACACAAATAGTGCCAGCTACTTGGTGGTGCCATTCAGTGTATGCTATTCCTGCCTGCATCTTACACCTTGCCAAAATCTCTTGGACTGTCTCTGAGGCCTCTCTGCACAGTTTGGGCCTCGGGCCTTTTCTAGTGTGGTTAGACCCTTGCTTCTATGGATCTGATGCTTAGTCCTTGTTCTTGAGCTACTCTGATCAGTGCCTCAATGCTGTCTTTTAATCCAACCCCTTCCAGCCACCGGTAGAATTTCCTAATGTCAGCCTCTTCAGCCAATCTGGGTGGGAGCCTGCTGCTAGCAGCTGATTCATCTGTGCTACTAGACATTCGTCCATAACTGTTAGTTTCTTTAGGCTCATGACCAGACCAAGTGCTGCCCAGCTACTCATGTTCTTGAGCCACTGTTTGATTTCTGATACTGCGTTGATGATTAGTTCCTGTTATGAGGGGTTGCAATGTGGTCTGCTTTCAGGTCCTACACCCACTTTGTGTTGGTATTATATGTCTTCTCTTTCTCCCAGATGTTCTTCCATGCAGATGTTTCCTGCTTAAATACACTTTTTTTGTTTTAGGTTTTGCTAATAAGTTTTTGTGATTGGAAGTCAACTACCTGTAAAGTGAGCATGACACATATATCTTCTTTGACATAGTCTCCTTGGCTATCTTTGATTAAATGTCAATGTTGCTGCGGTGTTACTGTTATTGATACATGTTTATTAGCCAGCTTTCCCTTATACTGTTAGAGGAATTGGACTTTTCCAACTCAAAGATTTTAATGTTTGAGAAGATACTCCAGGTGAATACCAGATATATCCCTTTTTTCCATTTGAGAAGGACAATTAAAGTAGTTAATGACACGGAAAAGATATAAAACTAACAGGAAATTATTTGTCATACTTAAATACTTAAATATTAAGCGCTCATAAACTCACTCAAAGAGACCGGCCAGATATGTAGTTCAAGTAATAAATACAGGGCTCATCATCTGGAATTCCATGGATTTAATATGGTTGATTTATTAAATGTGTAACAACCAAGTGACAGTTGGGCTGACTCTGTTACATTATCTACAAACACCATTCCTTTTACAGCTGCTTGATTCTATCTATCTTGACTGATGATGAATGAAGCATTTACTGTACAGTACACATGGATTTTCTTTTTCTTTTTTTCTTTCCCCCTTCCTATGCCTGTTGAACTAATTGCTGACTACAGATAGTCCTCGATGCACGACAGGTCATTAGGTGACCGTTGAAAGTTACAAAGGCACTGAAAAAAAGCAACGTGTGACGGTTTTGTATGCTTACGAATGTTGCAGCATCTCCATGGTCACGTGATCAGAATTAAAATGCCCAGCATCTGGCATGTATTTATGATTTATTCGAACAGGCCGGCCTGGCCTAATGGGGGATTGGTGGGGTTTTTATTGTTGTTTTATTGGGGTTTTAATATTGTATTTACTGTTTTTAGTGGGCAGATATTTAATTCTTTTTTAATTTTTGTAATTTTGTATTTTTATTCTTGCCCTGTTCACCGCCCTGAGTCCTTCGGGAGAAGGGCGGTATATAAATATTATTAAATAAATAAATAAATGATGGTTGCAGGGTCCCGGGGTCACGTCATCTCCTTTTGTGACCTTCAAGGCGGAAGCTGGATTCACTTAACAACTGCAGTGACTCACGTAGCAACTGTGGCCAGAAAGATTGTAAAAAGGGGCAAAACTCACTTAACAGACATCTCGTCTAGCAACAGAAATTTTGGGCTCAATTGTGGTCGTAAGCCGAGGACTACTTGCATTGCTATGTAAGCTAGCTTGCTCCAACCTGGGTTCTTCCTAGTTATTGCGGAGTTGAATGGCAGACCAGTAGTCAGTTAGGAGGGCAGGGCTTACCTAAAATATCCGAAGGCTTAAATTTTAGAAGCCTGAGCAGTCTTATGTAACAAATTCTCAGGATTTACATCCCGTAATTCTCGTGTTTTCACTTTTTAGAGTGTGGTCAAGCCAAAGGAAAACGTATTAAATCAACAGATTCAAGCGTGACCTAAATGACTTTATTTATAGATAAAAGGCACAAATGCAACAAATGACTTTGTATGGATCAGTTAGTCGTGAAGCTGGCTAGAAGATGCAGTGGAAATTATCCTCAGGACCTTTCCGGATCTTAAAGGAGATGTAATCACTGGATACTGTATTTACAGTAAAGGCAGAATGAAAATGAATCTGGTTTTATTGGCAAGAAAGTGCTGGTTTTTATGTAGGCACAGTAAAAATGCATTAATAAGGCTCTTGCGTCTTGTTTTTTTGCAGAGCAAATGGCTATAATTTTACCACAAGAATATTTTGCAAAAACTGTTAAAGATCTCTCACTCTCTTTGTGTCTGTACACACAAACACAAACACACACACACATATCCGCAGCATTGTATTAGTGAGGTTGTAACAAGGCATTTACACTGGGATAATTATAAATTATGAAACAATAAACATTATGTTTGTCTAAAATCTACTTTAAATGCTAGACTGTAACTCAGTGTAATAAAAAGCTTCATTTAAAGAGAAACATCATCTGGATGAATATGCTAGGTCTTGAAAAGCAAATCCATTTTACTGGGTCAAATTCTTTCTGAGATTGGCTTCATATTTGTAAAAATATTTTGAGGAAAATGGTGATGCAATGTTTCTTTTGCCCTTCCTACACAAACTATTCTTGCTTGTTGTATGAGCCTTATATTTGTTAGTGTGCCCTCTTGTGGCAAGCCTTTTAAATGCACATCAAGGACAAATTTTAATTTGATTGCAGCAGTAATAGTTTTCATTTTAATCTGATTCTTAACCCTTCATGTAACTGCATTGTAACATATTTAACTTGCTTTCTCATCTCAGCATTTAAATTTCTTCCAATGCTTTCGTTGGTTTCAAGCTCTTCTGTTTCTCCTAAAGCCTTCCTCTTTGATTTTTCTATAAACTTTCCTTACTACAAGGTTTATCCTGCTACACTGTAACTTCTGAAGACCTCGTCAAATAATCACAATTCAACATGCAAATTATATGTTTTGGGGGGAAATGCACAAGTGCACTACAGGAGGTCTTCCAGTTACAACCACAATTGAGCCCAAAATTTACGTTGCTAAGGGAAACATTTGCTAAGTGAGTTGCCCCATTTTACAGCTTTTCTTGCTACTGTTGTTAAGTGAATCATTGCGTTTGTTAAGTTAGTAACATGCTTGTTAAATACATCTGGCTTCCCCAGTGACTGTGCTTGCCAGAACGTCAAAAGCTGAGAGCATATCCCTACGACACTGCAGCCGTCATAAGTATGAGCCCGTTGCCAAGCACCTGAATTTTGATCATGTGACCATAGGGATGTTGCAACAGTTGTAAGTGTGAAAAACGGTCCTAAATCACTTTTTTCAGTGCCATTGTAACTTGTGAATGGTCACTAAATGAACTTTTGTTAAGTCGAGAACTACCTGTATTCAAATTCACTGGGAAATCAACAGCTACACTATCAAAGAAAGCAATGGGTTTGAAGTAATTCACTTCCAGATTGGGTGAATTAGAGATATATGTACTTACTTCTCCAGACTAATTCAAATTCCCAGATGGAGCCTTCCTCCATTTGTGGCCCTGTATATTCACTGCTACTACAACCCTCAGGATTTCAGCCAGCATGACCCGTAGCTGAAGTTGCATTAGGACATCCTAATACACCTGCAAGGTACAATATTGGAGAAGGCTGTCATTCTCTCCTTCGTTTCATTCCTCAACCTGATTTTGTCTTTTATCCTGAGAAGGCTCTGAGTTGGCTTTGATAACTTGTGTGATAGCTTCTAATAAAAACTGGGTACAGTCTTTAAAGTTACTAATTTCAAGGAATCAAATGTGACTTACTAATTTAGAAATGTCAACATAAAACAAGTGAATCAACTCTAAATCTAACTCCAATTTTCTCCAGTTTTTCTGAAAAGTAGCATTCTTGCTATTATAATCTATTTCAAGGTTGTCCCAATTGTCTTTCTTACACCCCAATAATAAATCATTTGGTTAGGGAAAACTTCCTCTTAGAAGAACATCTGGCCAAGGAATCTATCCGCAGACATCTTAAATTTCAAATATTATTCAAAATATGAAGAAAGTATAAGAATATTATATGTAAATGATAACACCAATGATTTTTTGGGTATATACCCTTTTTCTCATACTCACAGCCCACAAGCTACATAGGGAAGACAATCCATATAATTTTCTGAAGACTTTGTAGGCACTGAAGATACTGCCTAATAAGACCAGGTTGCTGTACATATCGCATCAGTGCCCCAGCTGGACCTTGGTAAGTATTCTAAGAAAAGAAGGTGGCTTGGTGACTGTTGTGTACTGGGTTCTTTACAGCAAGCAGGAAACGAGGCGAGAGAGTTCAGGCAGGAACATGCTCTATTGAATGCAGGAACTGAACTGTTAACCAAGGCTTCTATGCAGCTATTTATACTGCTGGCCTCTAGGCGGTGGCCAATAAGTTTGAAGGAGCCTGTTGCTGCCCTAGAGCCAACCAATGGTGGTTCTGGAGACTGCTTGTCTGAGGAGCCAGCGACCGTTACTCTACTCCCTGATTAAGCAATCTCAAACAGCAATCAAGACACGTGGTACAGTTCAAGTAAAACTGGATGAACAGAGGGCCATATCGTAATCTGGGATCACGTCCCCGCTATTTTCGAGCTGTGGCGCGCTCCGACCCTCTGGCTCTCACCTGCTCTCCCGGGGAAGGGGGAGGGCAGACACCTGAGCTCAGGCTGATCTATTTAAATGCCAGGTCTGTTGTGAATAAAGCTCCCCTCATCCATGATTTGATCGAGGACGAAGACGCAGACCTGGCATGCTTCACGGAAACTTGGTTGGGCCTGGAAGGAGGGGTCCCTCTGATTGATCTATGCCCTCCAGGTTTCCATGTGCTACATCAACCTTGGGCTCAGGGTAGGGGAGGTGGCATGGCGGTCGTTATTAGAGAGACCCTCCGTCCACGGGAGGCCACTGCCCCTGATAGACGGATGTGAGTCCCTCCTCTTAAGGTGGGGTCCTGGTGGTCAGTTGGGCCTGCTACTTGCATACCTCTCTCCAAGCTGCGTAGCAACGGCTCTGCCCAGGCTACTTGATGCCCTCTCGGGATTGGCGGTTGAATTTCCCAGACTTATGGTTCTGGGAGATTTTAATCTGCCTTCCCTGGGCGGTACATCGGAGGTGGCCCGAGAGTTCATGGCATCCATGACGGCCATGGACCTGACCCAAATTATTCAGGACCCGACTCATGAGGGGAGAAACACACCTGATCTTATTTTTATCTCTGGGCAGTGGCTTAATGGTCTGGGGGAGGGGTTACTCCAACATCTCAACACCTTTCATGGACAGACCATTATCTCCTGCGGTTGGGCCTCTGTCACGTCACCCCCCGCTGTCAGGAGTCGGAACTGACCAGATGGTTCCGCCCCAGGTGCCTGATGGACCCAGATAAGTTCCAGATGGCGTTTGGATTGATTCCTACCTCTCTCTCCCACAGCCTGGTCGAGTCCTTAGTTAATGCCTGGCAACAGGCTGCCTTGGAGGCTCTTGACCGCGTTGTGCCTTTGCGGCTTCTGACCCGCCGTAGGTCCCGGCTCGCTCCTTGCTTCTCCAAGGACCTGCGGGAGATGAAACGCCAGAGAAGGGGCCTAGAGAGCATTTGGAGAACCAGTCGGTCTGAGTCTGACCGAACACAGTTAGGATCCTTTTCTAGATCTTATCTTGTGGCAATGGAGGTGGCAAAGCGCGCTTACTTCACCACCCTCATTGCGTCCGCAGATAACCGCCCGGCTGCCCTGTTTAGGGTGGTCCGCTCCCTTTTAAATCAAGGGACGGGAGAGGACCCCTTACGAGGACAGGCCGAGGAATTTAGTAAATATCTGGTGGACAAAATTGCTCAGATTCGGGCTGGTCTGGACTCTGACTGGGCAGTATCTGACGAGAGGAAAACGATGAGTTTGGCCGAGAACATTTGGGAAGAGTTTGATCCTGTGACTCCGGATGAAGTGGACAGGATCATGGGGAAATTAAGTGCCGCCACGTGTTTGTTGGACCCGTGTCCCTCCTGGCTGGTCTATGCCTCTCGGGAGGTTACACGAGGCTGGATCCTAGCAGTTAACAATGCCTCACTAAGTGAAGGGTACTTCCCTGCCGCCTTGAAAGAGGCGGTGGTAAGGCCCCTCCTTAAGAAACCTGCATTGGATCCAGCTATTTTAAATAACTTCCGTCCTGTCTCCAACCTTCGCTTTCTTGCGAAGGTTGTTGAGAGTGTGGTGGCACGGCAGCTCCCTTTGGTTCTGGAGGAAACTGAGTATCTGGATCCGTACCAATTGGGTTTCAGGCCCGGGTATAGCATGGAGACAGCATTGGTCGCGCTGGTGAATGATCTCTGGCGAGCCCGAGATAGGGGTTATTCCTCTGTCCTGGTCCTATTAGATCTCTCAGTGGCTTTTGATACCATCGACCACAGTATCTTGCTGCGTCGTCTTGAGGGGTTGGGAGTGGGAGGCACCATTCTGTGGTGGTTCTCCTCCTACCTCTCGGGCTGTTTGCAGACGGTGTTGGCAGGGGGCAGAGGTCAACCCCTAGGCCCCTTAGTTGTGGGGTGCCTCAGGGGTCGGTACTCTCGCCTCTCCTGTTCAACATCTATATGAAGCCGCTAGGAGAGATCATCTGTGGCTTCGGGGTGAGGTATCATCAATATGCTGATGATACCCAGCTTTTCATCTCCACCCCAAACCAACCCAGTGATGCCCTCGATGTGATGTCCCGTTGCCTGGAAGTGGTACAGATTTGGATGGGAAAGAACAGGCTCCGGCTCAACCCGGCCAAGACTGAGTGGCTTTACGTACCAGCATCTCGTTTAGTCCAAGAGGTTCCATCTTTGGTTATAGGAGGAGAGATGTTACCTCCCGTTGATAGAGAACGCAATCTAGGCGTCCTCCTGGATTCACGACTCAGTTTTGAAGATAATATTGGAGTCGTGGCTAGGGGGGCATTTGCCCAGATTCGCCTGGTACGCCAGTTGCGCCCCTTTCTGGACCGAGATGCCCTACGCACAGTCACCCACGCACTTGTTACCTCCCGTATAGATTACTGCAATGCTCTCTACATGGGGCTGCCCTTAAAGACCACCCGGAGGCTTCAGCTGGTGCAGAGTGCGGCTGCACGGGTAGCGATGGGAGCACCCCGATACTCCCATATTACACCTCTCCTGCATGAGCTGCATTGGTTACCGGTTGCCCTCCGGGTGAGATTTAAGGTGCTGGTACTTATCTTTAAAGCCCTACATGGCTTAGGCCTGGGATACTTGCAGGACCATCTGCTGCCGGGAACAAATTCCCATCGCCCAGTACACTCACACAGAGAAGGCCTCCTCAGGGTACCGTCGGCTAGACAATGTCAGCTGGCGACCCCCAGGGGGGAGGGCCTTCTCTGTGGGAGCACCAGCCCTGTGGAACCAGCTCCCCCCTGAGCTTCGGATGGCCCAAGATCTGACCTGGACTGACAGGGATTTTAATTATGTTTTTAATTTTTTAACTCTAATTTTTAATTTATTTTAATTTTAATTTTAATTTATTGTACAGAGGCCTTTAATTTTAATTTTATCTTAACTTCTGTATTTATTGTATGTTATTGTTGTTAGCCGCCCTGAGTCCTTCGGGAGATAGGGCGGCATATAAGTCCCAATAATAAATAAATAAATAAATAAATAAATAAATAAATAAATAAATAAATAAATTAAATAAATAAATAAAACAGGCCCAATACATTACAGTGACAGTGGCCTCACAACAAAACTTGATCTGCCAGGTCTTCCAGGAACTGTGGGAGTTGCTGGTTTGGCTTGGCTGGGCTTGGCTGGGCTAGGCACTGAGTCGCTGTATCCCTTTCCACCAAGCATCACTTTCAGAGACAGTCATAGGCTTTTAAGCAGTGGCAGTGCGGAGGGGAGCCTGGGGAAGATGGGCTGAGAGGCTGGGGTTGACACTCCCCCCCACACACACATAAGATTCTCTCTATTAAGTAAGGAGTGGGAAAGTCAACAAACAAGCAAGCAAATATGCCCCATTTATCTTCAAGGTAAAGGAAAGAAGATAGGAGTTTGACAAGCAAGGAAAGGAAGAAAGAAGAAGATTGAACAAAAGACTAAATTCTCTGCTCAGCAAGGGGAGAGAGAGAGGAAGAAAGAGAGAGAGAATGAGAGAGGAGGGAGGGAGGGAGAGGAAAGAGGGAGAGGGGAAAAAAGGAAACCAGTTGAACTGGGATGGATTTCCTAGATTAGATCATCTTAGATATGATCAGGGGGGAAATGACATGGTTCTTGTTCACGGTTTGTTTCACAAGAAGCTCTAATTCACATTTTTAAAAAATGTAATAAGTGTATCTTGAAGAGTACACTGTGATACAGTATTTTTCGTTCCCTTCAGCTTTGACTCACTAGAGACTTTTTGTATCAATGTAGGAAAAGGCTTCAGGTTTTTACCCTCCTCTTAATCCTCCAAATCTTTGAATTTGAGGTCCCAGGATAGCAGATTCACCACAAATACCAAACCTAAAAAGCCACCAGAAAGCAACAAAAATGAGGGTTTAGGATTTTAAATCCAGTTTCAAGAACAGAAAGATTATACTCTTACTCTTGAAGATTTTGCACCAAAATCAATAGCATCTTTTCAAAACAGTCAAGTTTTGGATTTTATCCAAACACAGCTGAATTTGTTCTGCCTGTCTAAGCTTTCTTGGGAGTTTGTTGCATGATTATTAATACTAAAGACTTGAAAGGCAATTGATTTCACTCAATATGGAAAGTATTCCAAATAGCAGGCAGCAGCTAACAAAACTCAATCTCTGTTAAGAAAGTATGGTAAAGTAAAAGTAAAGTTTCCCCCGCACATGCATGCTAGTCATTTCCAACTCTAGGGGCCGGTGCTCATCTCTGTTTCAAAGCCGAAGAGCCAGCGCTTGCCCGAGGACGTCTCCATGGTCATGTGGCCGGCATGACTAGACGCCAAAGGTGCACGGAACGCTGTTACCTTCCCACCGTAGTGGTCCCTATTTTTCTACTTGCATTTTTACATGCCTTCAAACTGCTAGGTTGGCAGAAGCTGGGACAAGTAACAGGCGCTCACTCTGTTACGCAGCACTTGGGATTCGACCCGCCAAACTGCCGACCTGATCGATAAGCTCAAAGTCCTAACCCACTGAGCCACCGCGTCTCATTAAGAAAGTATGACAAAGATTAAAAAGACAAAAGAGGGGGAAAAATCATACACCTGAAGCATAATTGGGCTGGAGAAGAGGATGAGGAGGAGAAAGGTGAGAGTGGGGAATGAAGAAAAAGGAAGTGGGAGGAGGAGGAAGGTGAGGATGAGGGGAAGGTGGTGGAGATTTGTTGTCTTGATTGCAAATATCTATATGGCCAATTGCAAATTATCCCAATAGCTGAGAACAAGGGATTCATAATGTGTCCAAGCATATGTTGGGAATTGTCACCCCTCCAAGTATATTAGGAGCACTAAAAGTTTTGGGTTGCAAAAATCTGTTGGATATAAATTTTATTGAGATATAAAAAATTGTGATATAAAATACCAATGAAAATAAAGACGGTAGGGAAATGATAAAGTGAGAGAAATGGGAAAGAAAAGTGTGGAATAAAGAGGAAGGGGCGGGGAAAGCAAGGGGTTCTAACTTTTTTCAGTAAAGTAAAATACAAAATAAAATTACAACCTCAACTTTTTATTTTAAGCACTTAATAAATACTACCCATTTCTGTAAAAACAACGTAATCTACCCAATAAGCCCAAAGTAAATTTTTGTTTTCCGGCCTTGGATACAAAAACCTAGCAGTGGTTTTCAGGTAGAAACAAAACTAGATATATTATTTTCTGTCATTAAAACAGTTATTTCTGCCATCTCTGCTAGTTCCATCACTTTTTCCATCCATTCTTCCACTCTGTGTGTGTGTGTGTGTGTGTGTGTGTGTGTGTGTGGGGAGGGGGGGGTGTTTGCAAAAATCTGGACTTCTCAGCAAAGACACACAAAGAACTCTCTTTGCTGCCCTCTGGTGGCTGTTTAATTTTTGTAGCTCTCATATGTTGGCCTTGTTAAAAGTTGATGAGATTTGTCTTACAATATGCTACAGGAGGGAGAAAATGACAAATTTTCACCACCAACTCCCAAATGGTAAAGGAAAAGAAACTGTAGCCGCTGTTGTTTCATATTTTCTTGAGGCCTAACAATGTAAAGAAATCTTCACCATTTTTTTTTTGCGGCAGAACGGCAACAAATAGAATTGAAACTTAATTGCGAGTACTAATAAAGGAGAATATTTGTAGCTGAAGGTTGAAATGCGAGATCCTTGCTGCTAAGTTTGCTTGTTTTCTTCCAGACATTTCATTACCCAAAGTAGGTAACATCATCAGTTGTTAGTATTGTTTATCTGACTGTTGGTCTGATGTTAACCTTGGAGTTAATTTATGCTTCCACAAATACAACCAAAAATATGGATCAGATATGTAGACGATACCTTCACCATAATAAAAAAGGACCAATTAGAGAACACCCACAGAACCAGCAATAACATTTTTAAAGGAATCCAGTTTACTAGAGAAGAAGAAAACAACAACCCGCTACCCTTCCTGGACATCCTGATCAGCAAATACCACAAACTAGAAGTGCGTCTACAGAAAAACCACCCATAGTAACCAGGTGCTCCACTACCAAAGTAACAACCCAACCTCTCACAAGAGAAGTTGAGTAAGGACTTCATTTAGACAAGCCCAAACATACTGCAGCAACCCGGAACAGCAGAAAAAGGAAATGGAGCATCTACGCAACATATTCCAACAAAATAGATATCCACGCAACTTTATCAGAAAGTTCTTGACCACTCAACCCAATAGGCACAACCAACACAAACCTTAAATGGAATTACACTGCTATAAATCAAGAATATCTCAGAAACCACCAACAGGCAACTACAACTGTATGGAATCAGCCTAGCACACAAGCCAACTAAAACCTTTCAAAACATCCTAAGCAGGCCAAAAGACCCAACAACTCCAGAAGAAAAAAACAGGAGTCATCTATAACATACAATGTAAGGACTGCAACAACCACTAAGTAGGACAAACAGGCAGAAGATTGGCAGAACACATCCACAAACACCAGCTGGCGGTCAGAAGACATAATGAAAAGTCTTTAATTTCACAGCATATAGACGGGTTTAACCATAGTTTCAATTGGGAAAATGTGACCATCCTAGACCAAGCCAAGTCCAAAAATGCCAGGGAATTTCTAGAAGCCTGGCACTCTGACAAATCATCCAGCAATAGACACATAGATGTTAACAACATCTATAGATTATGTAAAAGAGACAATCAACCAGCCCAAAAAGGAACAAAAAGACCCAAGCCACCTCTCCTCCAGCAATCAGCACCCATATCAGCATAGATTAACTCCAAGGTTAACATCAGACCAACAATCAAGTAAACAATACTCCAATCAAGAAATTGCCAAAGAAGTGGAACAGCAAGTACTCCAGTCAAAGAATCTCTAAGACCACCTTCACTAACATTGAAATATAAACTGACAGCAAATAGTACTCCTTATCAGCACTGATGATGTTACCTAGTTTGGGTGATGAAACATCTGCAGGAAAACAAGCTCAGAGAGCACCAAGGACCCCTTAGTTGTGAGCAAACATGCTCATTTACTAGCAATTGCTAAGCACATTGGTTTGTGCTTAAATTGTAAGCCGCCCTGAGTCTTCGGAGAAGGGCGGGATATAAATGGGATTAAGAAAAATTGTTAGATTCTCTCTCCTCTTTTTTCTCTCCTTTGAAAGTAAAAAAAAAGGTAACAAATCACATCCTATGAGAAAGCACCAAAGCAAAACATTTACCATACAGACAAACACAATGCTACAATTAAGATGAGGAAAAAAAATATGCTACCACTATATTGGAGGAACTGTTGTCCTAACAAGGGTTCAATGCTGGCAAGGAGGAAGGAAAATCCACAACTAAAAAATGAAACACAGATTGCCTTAAAATGACACATTTGACACACGTTCACAGCCTGCCTGTCAGTTGCACTACTGCTCTCTGATGTTCCCCAACCTTTCCCCTTTGAGGACTGGTGGGGGGAGAGGGGATGGTTCCATGTGAAAGGCGGGTATACCCACGAGCAGCTCCATTTGTGAGAGCACATGCATTCACCCGCTGCCCGCCACTTCCGCGGCCCGGTTCTGAAGGGCTCAAGGCCCGGTAGTAGGCCATGGCCCTTGATTGTGAGACCCCTGCACTAATGGTTATCTTTAGGACAATTTGTCTCCACCAGTTGTCTACATCCCTTAAAGAAGAGGTCCCCAACCTTTTGGGCACCAGGGACCGGTTCCGTGAAGAAAAGTTTTTCCGCGGACTGGAAAGCGTGTGGATTTGTGTGCTGCCTGCATCCCACCGATGGGGCTTTGCTTATTTGTGTGGACTGGTTGCTGGCATGCCACAGCCTGGTACCGGTCCACGGACCGGGGGTTGAGGACCCCTGCCTTAAAGCTCATTGGTCAAGCAGTTCCTCATTCCTAACAAATCATTCTCTTTCTTTTTTCTCTCTTGTAGTTAACTGCCTGTTTGCTTGGCTGGCAAGTCTTGCTCAGTGCTGCAATGCTTTTTTTTAAGGCATTTAGCAGTACAATGGCCAGTGATTGCTTGCATGACATTATTAAATCTAATTCAGGAAATGGGCCAAGTTTCTCTGAATGAAAACACTGTCTTTTTAGATTAGGTCACATTTCCAGGTTGCTTCTCAGGATGGTTTCCTTTTTTTTTGCACCATGCTATTGGGGGGAAAGATAGTGAAAATAAGACAGAGGTCAGTTCGAGTCAGCTGTGCTGAATTAAAAGAAATAATTCTACATCTCTGCCCCACATCACCCCACACGTAGGGTCTCCAGTTCCATATCTGTTTAGGAAGGAAGCCAAGGGTTAGCCTGACTGCTGAAAAAAATAAAGAACTCTTTTAAATGCATGCTTAACCCAGGTTTCTGCTGCTTGTTCAGGAATAGAAAGTGAATTCAGTTTATTTAAAAGCAGAACCCTTTGATAATTATTAATTCAAAGATATGATGTTTAACCGTTTGGTAAAGATGCAATAAAATTGATGGGAGAATAAAAGCTGAAAATAGGAGGCGATTATTTTTTGGTGGGGTTACATCCACCATCTCTTGCAGCCCTCTGGTCTACATGACGTTAAGCAATAAAATCAGTGGTGGGATTCAAATATGTGAATAAGTTCCCTGTGTGGATGCCGCTTCCGGAAGTCCATTCTGGGCCTGAGCAACAAAAAATTAGCTACCAGTTCTGCCGAAGTGATGTGAACCGGCTGAATCCCACCACTGAATAAAATGCAAGTGCTTTTCCAGCACAATCCCTATAGGTTACATTTGCATACATCCCTAAAGTTAAATGCAACTATTAACAACTATTGCTTGAATGTTATGACATGTGCCGGATGCACAATAAAGTAATAATGTGGTTGTGGGGAAAATAAAAGGAGTATTAAATGTGTTTGCTACCTTGAGTTGTTTATAAAAATAACAAAGGCGGGATATAAATAAAATAAATATAAATAACATTAAAACCAATCAGATAAGATCCATATAGAAAATTTCCTGCCATTTCTTTCTGTAAGAAAACAATAAGCTTCTTGTGGCAATAGATAGATAGATAGATAGATAGATTGATAGATAGATAGATAGATAGATAGATAGATAGATAGATAGATAGATAGATAGATAGACAGACAGACAGACAGACATGTACATTCATAATAGTTTCCCACAAAAATATAATTTCTATTGGTGAATAGTGCATTGGAAATGTGCCCTGAAATATTACATTGGTTTCTGACCATTCCAAATCCATTACAGAATTATTGAAGCAAAGATGGCTGCAGTTTCCTATTTGACAATAATAATTGTGCTTTTTGGAAAAAGAAACTAACAATGTTGGGGTGGGGGGGGAGAAATGGGGTAAGTATAATTTCCTTCCTTTTCAAACAGCAAAGCGCTGTTCTCCATCAGTGCTTCCTGTTTGTTATTTTGTGTGTGTGTGTGTGCGCCTGTGTCTATACACACATGGATGTATAGAGATACCAGTTATTGTATGCTTCACCTGTGGTTTGGTCTTTCCAAATACACGAGAACACTCAGCTAGTGTGGGAGTTCATTTAATACGTCTAGTCAGAGAAAAGCTGATATAGAGAGTATCCTTATTAGCTATCTATCCTCTACTTAAAAGAGAGCTGGCAAAAAAACTAGCTGAGGTTTTGCCAAGGTCTTTCTACAGTCAACATACTGTACATACTGCCAGAGAGATGAATCAAAATCCTTCAGATAATACACATAACACAATTATACATGTACACAGACACACACAGACACATACAGATACATGCACATAGACACAGAGAGACATCTATAGTCAGTTTGTTTGTTTTTTTACTTCTGGTGACTGTCTGGGTTCACTGTAGTTTTCTTGGCAATATTTTTCAGAAGTGGCTTGCTATTGCTTGCTTTCTAGGACTGGGAGAGAGTGGCTGGCCCAAAGTCACCCAGCAGGCTTCATGCCCAAATCAGGACTGGAAGAACTCAGACTCCAGGTTTCCAGCCTTAACCAAACTGGCTCATATATATTAATATATTCATACATACATGCACACACACACACACACGCACGCACACACACACACACACACAAACACACACACACACACACACACACAGAGTAGGATTTATTAAATATATTTTACAACTTGGGAAAGTGAAATTGAATAAATGGTCTACATTCTGTGACCTAATATCGGAGAGAAAGGAACAGCTGAACTTTTAACTCATCATTTCCAAAAACTGTTTGGCCATTCCATGAGGAGTTAAAGGGTTGGACTTGAGCAGCTTACCGCCAGCGCTCAGATGGCTTTTGCCCCAGTTCACTTTAATCCGATAATGCCATTTGGCTCATCCAATACTGGGGAAAAAATGTAGTGGCTTCTTTCAGCTAATATTGTAGTTCTAGTTCTTATCTGCCCCACTGGCCTTTCCTTTTCCTCATTATGTCTACATGGCTTTCAAGTTTAAAACTGCTGAGACAAAGGTAAAGAAAATCAAGCTGGCACTGAACTCAAGGACTCTTATTGTCTCTGACATATGGCAGGTATTTGGAAGAACAATAGCCTTAATTCCAATAAGCTGTTTTGTTAGCCTTGTCAGTCGTTCAAAGTAAAAATGAATTGTGCTGGTGTGAACTATTTATGGGTCTTGTCAACCATTAGTGTTCCATCAGAGAGAATTTGCTTAATATGTAAAGTGAGAGCAGTGGGAAGGTGATTTAGAAATGTTTTAATAGCCTAGATACACAATTCTGTAGTATCACCAGCTAATATTTTATTCTGACCAGAATCTGCATAAATCCTTTCAAGCTTCCTCTGTTGGAATAGCCTTGATTATTTCAGGAGAATGTTTCCAGAATAAGAAAACTGAGAACTGCGACCTTCAGATTATAAGTGTGTGTGTGTGTGTGTGTGTGTGTCTGTGTGTCTGTGTGTGTGTGTGTGTGTGTGTCTGTGTGTCTGTCTCTCTCTCTCTCTCTCTGTGTGTGTGTGTTTCTGAAAAGGCTCAGACTCTTGAAACATACTCATTCAAAGAGCAAGAGGAGAGAAAGAAATGATGTTACACAGGTTAAAGAGGGCTCTTGGATCACATTCAGACCTGAGCATTTGACATCTGGAGAAACAGATTCTCAACATAACAGTTATAATGAGTTTGTCCTTTTAATCTTCTACATTTATAAAAACTATGCTTTAAAGCAAACTTCTGCTGCATTCCTGTGCTGTGCTGAGAATTCCAGCTGCTGCAGTCACCACAATTCTGAGCTTAAAGGGTTCCCTCCAAGAGAATAAGAGTCTCCTATGATTTTCTCTATTATTTTACGCTATTTTCTACCCAAAGGCTTTCAAACTGTGTGCAACAGAAGGAGAGGCAGTGGCTCAGTCCACAGATTGCATGAAGCCGTTGATCGTTTATTAGCTGGGTTCCCACAAGATGCTAGGCCAAACCTAGCATATCATATGATGTGTTGAGATATCAAGGCCATAATAGTATATTATTAGATACAGTAATATAGTACAATAATTATTAGAATGACTTTAGCTGAGTTCTCCAGTCAGTTGTAAACTTACACATTCATCATTTGCTCCGAGTGGTTCATTTATTCACTATAATAAGTGTTCATCTACCACATCTAATCTACATGTGTTCACCTACTACATCTACTAAGCAATCTATTACAGGTAATCCTCAACTTACGACCACAAACATTGAGCCCCAAACATATGTTGCTAAGTGAGCAATTTGTTAAGTGAGTTTTGCCCCATTTTACGACTTTTCTTGCCACATTTGTTCAGTGAATCACCACAGTTGTTAAATTAGTAACACGGTTGTTAATTGAAGCTGGCTTCTCCACTGATTTTACTTGTCAGAAGGTCGCAAAACGTGACCCCCGGATAGTGCAAAGGTCATAAATATGAGTCTGTTGGCAAGTATCTGAATATAAGTCATGTTATTATGGGGATACTGCAGTGGTCATAAGTGTGAAAAATGATCATAAGTCACTTTTTTCAGTGCTGTGGTAACTTTAAATGATCACTAAGTGAACTGTTGTAAGTCGAGGACTGCCTTTAGTAGGACAACCAGTTTATGTTACCATGCCAAAAGCTGAGAAGAATCTTATCCCAATTCTTTTCTTCATCAAAAATTAAGAAAGCAGGAAGCTTCCAATTCTTGAAGCAAAAGATTAAGTTGATCCCCTTATATATATTTTTTCATATAGTTATGGCTTTCTTATTTCAGAAGGCATTTAGAAAGTATAAATTTTGCATTAGAACAGAACTCTGTGGCTTGAGAGCTCCTGACAGGAGGTCACAATTAAAAGAGAGCAATAAAACAATAAAACGGAAAGAGGCTAAACTTGTGCCACTTAAAACTCATTCCTGCCTTTGCTCCCTGCTCTGCTTGGACTCACCATGAAGTCTGAGAATTCCTGAAATTAGATTAACATTTAATCGTTAAAATTAAGTGGCACATTTATTCCTTGCCCAATCCTAACTTCAGTAAACAATTTATTACTTTTATTCAAGGGGGAGTGTGCTATTTCCCAAAAATTCACTTTTTATTTTATTTTAGGGCCTGCAATAACCCAAAGTGGAAACACCCCTAGGTTTAGCTAGTATTTCTTTGCTTTTGCTATGCTTTCATATTTTTTTTGTAATGTTTCTTATTAGCTGCTATGAATGGAATAAAAGAACTTAAAAAGCATTTATGTAAAAGAATAAAGTAATCAGAAAGCTATGGCTTACTATAAGGGCACCTTTAAACTAGGTTAAAAACTACATATCCCTTTGGGGCAATATCATAATATAAACTTGATTTAATAGACCATTTGGTTACTGGTACCAAATGTCCATTGACTCTATATTTATAGCATTTGCGTCAATTTATGTCATTTTGTAAATTTATTCAAATGATGTCAATTATATCAATTTGCATATTTATATCAGAATACAAATTATATGTACTGATGTAAATAACATAAATCTAAAAAAATCATTTGGACTACTGTATTTCTGATATAACCAACTTAATATGTTATTTCGAAGAATGTCCAGATGCAAATATAGGTAATTCTCACTTATCAATTGCCTTATTTAGTGACCATTCAGAGTAAGGGCTGAAAAAACAACATCTTTGCAACCAGTCCTCACATTTACGTCCACGGAAGCATTCTCTGGTCACATAATCACTTTTTGGAAGTTTCACAACTGGCTCTCAACAAGCCGAATTATGGCAGTCAGGTGATGTCCCACTTAACAACCACATTGAGACATCCATCTTAACAGAAAAAATGAAGCGATGTCATAAGCCCAACATAGTCAGGTGATTTTTCACTCAGTGACCGTGGTGCTTAGCAACAGAGTTGCCAGCCCCAATTTTGGTTGCTAAGCAAGAGCTACCTCTATTCTCCCTTAAAGCCGGGTTAATAGGTTTTCATTAAACTGAGATTTATGGCAACTTCATTTTTTTTCCTTTTTCTTCTTTATATTTTTCCACATGGTGAGCAACATAAGACATTTCCCCTCCCCCCGCCTTTTACAGGTATGAGTCTTAACAAACATCTGCTTAGTAGTTCCTTACTATCCCTTTTTTTTGCTAAAAACCCAGAACTTCCCATTTATGTTTCTTCTTTAATAATAACCAAGAGATTATTTTTTTTGCCTTACATGAATTGCAGCTGTTTCATTTGCCTTCCCAGATCTGACCTTGTCATAGAAGTATTCCCAGATTCTGCCAATGTCACTTTCCATTTGAGCGGCTTTCAATGGGACCCCAGAGCTTAAGAAGTGGCAACTCTTTAGGCCTGGAGTGCCCTGCTTTTGTTTTTGGCAGTTGTGGTTTTAAACACCATCTTTTCTTCCTTGTATTTCTATTATTATTTTTTCTTTTTGGAGCCTAGAAGGAACCTGCTCATTTTCAATTATATTTTCAACACCGTGCTCCCATCAATATTTCATTACTGCTACATGATAATTTTTACAGAAGTTCCAATGAATCGTTTTGGTGACTGTGTTATTATTATTAAATCTAAGAAAAGAAGTGCTGCTAGATTTGTGCATATATAAGTTCCAAAGGAACATTTTGCTTTTAAATCTGAAATGCAGCACAGCACTAATATATACATGAATGTTGTGTCCATGTGCTTTATTTCTCTCTCTATAAGTATACATCAATATGCAGGTGCATATTTTTATTATTTCTTTTGTTCCTTCTTCCATTGCTTCTTCCTTTCCCTAGTTCATTTTAATTTTTAAATTGCAATTTGCATTGTTTTGTTTTCTCATTTAAAAAGTCACTAAAACAAGAGGTGGGGGGAAGAGAAAAACTCATGGTTTCTAAGACATGACAAAGATAAAAAGAATTATTATATTTATTTATTTGTCACATTTGTATATCTGCTCATCTTACATAGTGATTCTAAATTTGGGGAGAAACTAAACAAAATAAATGCCATACTCAATATTTCTATTCAAAACAGCTCTTTTATAGAAGAAGGTAACATTTTTTTTAAACAAACAAACAAACAAACATTGTTAACGTGGCTTCCAGGTAGGGCTCTATGTTGGGTTAAATGTGAATTAAGAAAACTTTAAACTGATAAAGGAGACAATAATTTTAAAAAACAAGAACTTCTTTTCTTTGATGAAAATGCCTTTGATGGTAAAATGGTAAAATGAACTAGACAAACAGGCCAAATGTTTGGGGAAATGTTGGTTTTTTTATTATTAAGGAAAGTAGGTAACTGATGGGTTTTTACACAAGAAGAAGATATGGATAACCCAAGCCAGACAGTGTGACTGCAGTTACAGAGAGATAATTGGGAGGAAAGTATTAAAAACAGAAAAAAGGAAAAAAAGGGAAAAAAGAGAAAAGTTTGCCTTTTACTTTCATCCTAGCGATGGTTATACATTCACTTTTGAGTCATTACTATTACAACCCCAATCACAAAAAAGCAGCAAAAATAGGAGATGGAAGGAGAGGTACACTGGAATAATTTATAGACAAGGGCATTGTGCCAGACTTATTGCAGAAAATGTTTGAGGAATTTGAGAAGAAGATGACTGAAACAGTTGCCAATAGTTTGGATGCTTTAAAAAAGGAAATGGAAGAAGGGTTTGCAGAGATAAAAAGGATATGAAAGAACTATTTAAAAAAAGATGGGAGATTGAAGAATTGAGAAGATTGAAGAGCAGGACAAGTGCTGAAGATATAAAACAAATTAATGACAAAGTGGAAATATTGGAAAGCAATGGAGAAGTTATAAACAGAGATATGGAGAAAAATTTGGATAACTTGGCATTACTGGAACTGAAAGAAAAAGTATTTTAAGGATGGAAGGCTGAGTCAATCTTGAACCCAGTCAGGATCGAACTCCAAGCTGTGGGCAGAGTTTGCCTGCAATACTGCATTCTAACCACTGCGCCACCAGGATACCTCAAAAGAGAAAAAAAAATATTATTTGAAAAAGTTAGAACAAGATGTGATTTGCCTATAAGAAACACATATTAGGTTGGGAAAAATTGCAATTGTCTTTGTTGGGACGGATTGCAGCAGTAAAAATGAATGTCCTGCCTAAATTTTTATTTCTGTTTCAAATGATACCGATTCTTAAGAAAGATTCTAATCTGGAGGAATGGCAGCGAGGTATCAATAAATTTGTGTGGGCAGGGAAAAAACCACGAGTTAAACTTAAGATTATGCAGGATACTCGTGAGAGAGGTGGCCTTAAATTGCCTAATTTTAAATTATATTATGAAGCTGCTGCATTAGTAGGAATAAGTGATTGGATTAATTTGACGCAAGGGAGGTTATTAAATCTTGAGGGCCATGATTTGTTGTTTGGCTGGCATGCATATTTGTTGTATGATAAGAAGGTAGACAACGTGTTTAGGGTGCATATTTTAAGGCAGGCATTGCTGAGAGTTTCGAAGAGGTATAGACATAAGTTAAGTTGCAAGATACCATTGTGGGCAATTCCAAAACACGCAATAGAAAATATACATGCTGGCTTCAAACATGATGTGACTACGTACAAGGAGATCCTCAGTTTGGAAAGAAATGTTTGGTGTTTGAAATCATATAGCCTCTTGCGAGAAGAGAAGGTTGTTCAAAATTGGTTTCAATATACTCAGTTACGGGCCAGGTGGAAAGAAGACCAGAAAAATGGATTTACAATGACTGATGAAAATTTGATAAAGCAAATTAGAAATCAGGGACCAGCACATATCAAACGGATATATCTTGCATTGATAGAGATTGACTCAGAAACAGAGCTTGTTAAGGATTGTATGATAAAATGGGCCCAAAATATCCAGGAAGTTATCACAATGGACACGTGGGAAAAGATTTGGGTGAGGAACGTGAAATTTACTCAAGCTCAAAATCTAAGAGAGAACTTTTACAAAATGTTTTATAGATGGCATTTAGATCCTAAAAAACTTGCAAGTATGTATCCGAATTATCAGCCTAAATGTTGGAGGTGTGGTGATGAAGATGCAACATATTTTCACATATGGTGGACATGTAAGAAGGTTAAGGCTTTTTGGATAAAAGTCTGGTGGAATATGCAGAAGATTTTTAAACAGAGGATAAAGTTTTGTCCGCAATTTTTTTTGTTGGGAATAATTGCAGACGCTACAGTTGTGGACACCAAGTTGATGTTGAACTTAATCACGGCGGCAAGACTTTTGATAGGCCAATATTGGAAGAAAGAGGAACTGCCGACCATAGAAGAGTGGACTTTAAAGGTTTCAGACCTGGCAGAGATGGCGAAGATTTCGGCCTATTTGAAAGATCATTCGCAAGAACGCTATATTATGGAATGGACAAAATGGATTGAGTTTATCCAGAACAAGTATAGGGTTAAGAAGTTTTATGTAGCATTTGAATGAGTCTTCTTTCGTTTTTTTTTCTTTTCTTATCTTAGTTTCTTTTTATACATATTTAATATTATTAAGGCTTGTTTTATCCTTTATAAGCTAGAGAGTGATGGATCTTAGAGTTTATAGTTGTTAGTATATGATTGTTTATGATTGTTTTTTATATATATACCTTGCATTTAGCTCTGGGAAGCCGGGGGGGGGAGGGGGGGAGGGGGGGAGGTAGGGGGGGGAGGAGGGAGGGGGAAGGGGGGATTCTTAAAGGAAAATTGTATTTTAAAACTTTTCAATAAAAAAAAAGAAACACATATTAGGAAAAAGATCTAAAATTTCTGAGTCACAAAAAATTTGAGTAGAGAATTTATTTCATCAGGAATGAAATAAGAAAGAAAGAAATGGAGTTGTTTTATATGTAAATTTTCAACTATATCCAAAACTTGTATTGTTGGATGATTATGGCAGATATGTTGGGGTGTAAGTTAACTTACAGGGGGCTACATCTTTGATACTGGGAATTTATGCTCCAAAAGAAGATAAAACAGCATTTTATAAAGGGCTTATAGATTAAAAATACACAAAGCAAATCACCAAAGGTTTTCTTTGATTTAATGAAGCTTGTTGATATATAAAAGTTGAAATAAAAACGGTGACTCAAAAGAATGTAATTATTTTTTTTAAAGACAGATCTTTTTCAAAAATAGGTATTATTTGGAAGTCTAAGATTTTGGCTACTAGTGTTCATAAAGTAGAACTATTACCGAAGAGTTTCTCAGACCACAACCCAGTGACTTTTAGAATGAAAAATGATTTTTGACAATAATCTTAATAAGGGTACAGAAGTAAAAACAGTTTGGGATGCAAGCACAACTTTTATGAGATGATATTTCATAAATGTAATAGTGAAATTAAAAAGAAAAGGCAAGAGAAAGCACAAGTCATTTTGCATGAGAGAAAAAGGAAGAGTTAAAAAGTCCCAAGAGAGACTATTACCCACCAAATTAAGGCTCTCCAGAGATAATTATTTATTTTAACTGTGAGAGACGTGGAAATGAAGTTGAAATGTGCACAATAAAGAAAATTTTGAATCTGCAAACAAACAGAGAAATGGTTGCATTTAAGTTGCAAAAAGAAAAAGAAAAGAAAGTGATATTGAAGTTACAAGAAGGAAATACTGTAATAAAGATAATGCAAATATGGGGAAAATGTTTCACTACTATTCTATATTATAAGAAGATTAAGAAATTTCTTTCGTAGAAGTAGATGAATATTTATGTAAACAGAATTTATCAAAGATTACAGAGAATCAGACAAATTTTGAATGGTGTTATAACAATAATGGAAGCTTATGTAGCTATTAAAGAGACTAAAACAGGAAAACCACCTGATTTACAGAGTATGCTGGCTCCTTATTACAAACACCTCCTTGGAACTCAGCACAAGAAGCATTTTCCAGAACAAAAACAACAAAGGGATATAGTTATCTTACCAGGAATTATTAGAAAATCACTAAGGGGAATATAAAATTAAATCAAGAGAGAAGGGAGAAGCTAAAGGGAGAAAATTATAGTTGTCAATAGTTTTTTCCATTTACAGTTGTCAAAAACATTTCAAATGGATTTTAAAAAAACTTATGGTAAGGGAACAAAGGCAGAATTTGAAGTGTGATTGTGTATGTATAATGAACACGGAATTGCTAAAGTGTATAAACTTTTGTTGAAATTTGAAATAGAAGGATAGGTTAAAGATGGTATGACAAAGTAGGATAAGAATTTTGGTTATAATATATAGATGAATCAATGGGAAAATATGTGGTTAAAAGGGTTGAATTTTACAGTATGTTATGACCTTATCATATCAGCTGCCAGAGAAATTAGCTAGAATGTATAAATGGATTCCAAATATATGTTGAAAATGTGAACAACGTGAAGGGACTTTGTATCCTGCTTGGTAAAATATTTTGGATTGAAATACACACACTGATACAGATAATTTTAAAGATGAATATTCAATTGAGGCCAGAGCTCTTCTTTTTTGGGACTAATAGATACAAAGTTAGAAAAAACTCATGGAAGATTATTTCATGATTATGGTGAGATCATTATATATGTACAAATATGGAAAGATTCAACACTACCCACCATGGAGGAATGGTCGGTGAAATGGACTAAAATTGCTTGATGGCTAAATTAACTTCTTTGATCAGAGGAGGATTATTATTGACGTTCCTCAATCACTGGAAAGTCCTAATGGACTTTTTGCATAAAAAAAGAAAATGATTTCATGACTTACAGTTTTGATGATTAGAAAGAATAAGTTATAGAAAGAAGGGAACTATAATTCTAGAGATAGAGATTTTATTAGAATTGTATGTATAACTCTGGAGAGGAAGATCAGAAGCCTTTATATTTCTTTCTTTCAGGTTTTTTGTTCTTTTTTATTTCCTTTTTTCTCGTTCCTTTTTCTTTGCCTCTTCTATTACTTTTCTTTTTTCTCTTTCACATTTACTGTATCTGTATCTTTTAATATACTCTTATTATATTTTTTTTTAAAAATAAAAACTATTTTTAACAAAGAAAAGTCATTGTTAACATAAATAATAAATGGTGACCTGATTTAAATAATCTAATGCTTCACTGTATAAACCCAAAAGTTCTTTGTTGGTATATTGATTATTTTCCCCCAGCAATAACACTTTAACATTCTTTTAAATACCACAGACTCATTTTAAAAAATCTGTTCAGTTTTCTTTGTCTTATAGTCACAAACCTGATAGTTAACAATGGGAAATTAATCTGGTTTATATATCATATTATGGTAATATAAATGTGTTTGGAAAGATAGACAAGAAATGTTCGGAAGTATTCAGGGTGAAGGATTGTTGGATGATAATTCTTTATTTTTTTAAAAAAAACTTTTTATCGAACAGCATTGCAGTACTTTGTGCCAATGTCTTTACAATCTTGCCAACAACTTTACGAATGAATATATTGTGCAGTTTTAATAGGATGGATGGATTATTTTCAGGGTCAATTCAGATGACTTGCTGGAATGAAGTTCCAGTAAGATTTTTCATGGTTTTTCATTTCTTTCTCATTTTGTTTGAATCCTGTATCAACTGATGTTTTGTAGTTAGGTAATATATTGTTCAGAGGTACCGTGGTCTAGCAATGAGGTGTCTGTTGACTGGAAGGATCATGTGACAGGATAAGCTCCCATTCTTGACCCAGCTCCTGCCAACCTAGCAGTTTGAAAGTATGCAAATAATTAAATTGAAGTATCACTTCAGTGGGAAGGTAACAGTGTTCTGTGTGCCTCAGCTTATAGTCTTGCTAGTCACCAGACCATGGAAGGGTCTTTGGACAATGCTGGTCCCCTCAGCTAGGAAACAGAGATAAGGACCACCCCCTAGAGTTGGATACAACCAGGCTGGGAAATATTTAACTTTATCTTTTTTAAGTATATTGTTCAGTTTTCTTCCACTCAGTATTGTAAAATTACTGGCCCTACGGCATTGGGCCAAAGTGTTGAATGAGCCCATCTCTAGAAAATGTACTAGTATATTGATTAGTGTCTTCAGCTGTCCATTTGTCTTGCTATTTTGATATGGACTTTTTATGATTGCTTTTTATTTCTGTGCTGTTCAGAGATATCCTGAATTGGGTGATTAGACAAGTTGAAGAAAAAAAAATATGATGTAAAAGTTATCACGAGCCTTAGACTCAGACTGTAACAACAGAAAAGTGACATTCTCTTCCAACCTTCCTCGTATCTATCTTCACCTTGCTCCACATTATAATCTGATATATTATAGATGATTCAGCTTTGCTGTACATCAGGAAAACTAGTCTGTGATCTGGGAGAAGTAAATGCAACTCTTCTTCCTTGCTTGCCCTTGTCCAAGAATAATATTCTGCTACTGATCTTGTGGGCATGAAATTTACCATCTGCAAAAAGCCCTGGTAGAATATTTATGAGAAATTAATTCAGCCAGTGGGGAAACAGCTCAGTATCCCACAGTGCTCTGGACTAAATCAGATGTACAGATCTTGCCATTCACACATTTTCTAGCTTGGCTAAAAAGAGATAGCTTTATTGCTACAGGTTATTTTAGAGAGAAGTGAAATAAAAGCTGGTTCCCACACCTCCATTTTGTCAACCCACAAGAATAAGAAATAACTCGAATTCAAGAAAATTTTCAGAAACAACATTTCCTCATTTTATTTCCCTGCTATTTTTATTCTGCACTAAACCTTTTAGAAGGTCCGGTGGTGATTCTGAATGACTATTTCAGGCAGGAAGAGCAGTTGTAAAAAGAAGAATGGTGAGAGGCTTGACTTCTATTTTCCTTTATTACTTTAGGATCCAAGCTAAAAATTCCTTTATAAGGTTGACTAGTCCATACTTTGCCAAACCCAAAGATGACAAAACTTCAGTTTTATTTTCTTGGGTAAGCTTTTCTTATTATTCATATGCCTGAAGAGACATCTAATTGCACACTCAGCCATTCTAAAAAATATATTTAGCAGTAAATCATGGCTTTATTACCTCTAGGGCAGTCTACTGCAGTGATCTTTACATGGGGCTGTCTTTCACAAGTATGCAGAAAATGAAATTATTATAAAATACAATTGCTTGCCTGCTGGCGGGAGAAAATTATTTTAGCCACTTGATACCAGCTTGTGGGTGCTGCATTGGCACCCAGTAGGCTTTTAAATATACAAAATGCTAGTTTTAACTTTTTTTTCCTTTCATTCAATTTTGGCCAATTTTCAGAGGCTGCTAGAACCAGTCCTTGGGGCTTCTGGTGATTGGCCCAGATGATCCAGCTGGCTTTGTGCCTAAAGCAGGACTAGAACTCATAGTCTCCCTGATTCTACCCTGGTGCATTAACCATTACACCAAACTGGCTCTCAGTTAACTTATAACCCCTTTAAGGCTTGACTCCTAGGCCTTTTTAGTTCTATCCCATTCAATTAGAACCAGCCTGTTTGATCTGCTGATCTAGGATAGAGACAGTCATAGTTCCATCCATACATGAAGTTGATGAAGGAGACAAAGGAAGCAATTTTTCTTATTGCTACTCCACTTCTGTAGAGCAGGGGTCTTCAAACTTGGCCCTTTTATGACTTGTGGACTTCAACTCCCAGAATTCCTCAGCCAGACACGCTGGCTGAGGAATTCTGGGAGTTGAAGTCCACAAGTCATAAAAGGGCCAAGTTTGAAGACCCCTGCTGTAGAGTAAACTCCCTGACACTTGAGACTTGGGTGGCTCCCTTCCCAACTGCATTTTGGAAAGTTTAGAGACAAGCTTGGAGATAACCATTCAAGACAAAATTACACTTTTGATGTCTAGAAAGTGGTACCATTATACCTCTGGACTGGGTTTTTTGGTTAACTTGAATTATTATGTTACGGGTCATTTTTATGATTCGGTGGGGTAAACTAAGGGGAGTTGTTTTAAAATACGGCAAAGTATAAAAACTGTCAAACACGTAAATAAATCCCTTGATGCCAATAGAATGACATGCATGCAATTGTATTATCATGCAAATGCTATTACATGCTTCAATCTCAATGTCTGATGCTCTTATGTAAATGGTAGCATTATTATAATGATGGTATGATGTAGGTATCACAATTTTCCTCCTATGGATGCTCCTGACCATAATATACCAGCCCTAAGATTTCATGCAATTAGTTCCTAAGTACTAAGCAGATCTGAACCTGTATGTTTTTGTTTTGTTTTAGATCAGCCAGAGTTAGTTTGGTGCTATCCCCTGAATACACATGCGTGCGCACGCACGCACACACGCACACACACACACACACACACAAACACAGAGCACTCTCACACATACTATATTTTTCTAGTGATTTGGTACAAAAGGTGGCTAAGAAAGCACATTAATTTTATTATATTATTTATTTACAGATTATTTTGCTCAATCTGCTAAAATGTGTGCTAATATTCTACCTTGTGTATTACATAGTCCTGTGCTTTTGTTTCACAGCATTCAGGTAAGAAGACTTTAAGTACCTTTCTAAATGCAGAAATGCATGAAATTATGTGAGGGGGGGATTGTCTTTGTTTCATTTGTTTTGAATGGAACATTTAAACATATATACATATATGTACATTTATGCTCAGTAATTGAATTTGGTATGAAAAAGATGTTAAGTAAACTACATACAGTAATGCAATGTGATCTTATCTAATGTTTGTTATTCAGCATATATGAAAGTCCCTGTATTTGGAGAGACTTTGATAGAAAAAAAATGTTTTGTTCAGATATTCCTGAAGGACTTTGTTGACATGTTGCATATATTCACAGAATTCAAATGTTGGATGGATTTGCACCTTTTGATTTTAAGACAAAACCTTCATGGTTTAACCCACACTATTTAGGTAAGTTTTCTTCTTTTCTATCTGTGATCTTGAAACTACTAGGAGGCCATTTTCTATCAAAACGCTTCAAGCGGATGATTTAAATTTGGATTAGAATAGAATAGAGCTGGAAGGGACCTTGGAGGTCTTCTAGTCCAGCCCCCTGCTCAAGCAGGAGAACCTATACCATTTCAGGCAAGTGACTGACTCTAGTATCTTCTTAAAAACCTCCAGTGCAGTGCCCTTGATTTTTGAAGTCAAGCTGTTCCACTGCTTAATTGTCCTCACTGTTAGGAATCTTCTCCTTAATTCCAGGTTGCTTTTCTCTTTGATCAGTTTCCAAACATTGCTTCTTGTCCTGCCCTCTGGTGCTTTGGAGAATAATTTGATGCCTTCTTCTTCGTGGCAGCCCCTCAGATACTGGAATACTGCTATCATGTCACCCCTTTTCCTTCTTTTCTTTAGACTAGCCAAGCCTAAGTCCTGCAGCTGTTCTTCATATGTTTTAGTCTCCAGGCATTTTCTTATTTTACCTGCTCTTCTCTGAATTTTTGCCAAAGTCTCAAGATGTTTTTTGTGAAATGGTGACCAAAATTGGCTGCAGTATTCCAGGTGTGGTCTTACTAGGGTTTTATAAAACGGTACTAATACTTCACGTGATCTTGATTCTATGCCTGTTTATACAACCCAGGATTGTATTAGCTTTTTTAGTTGCTGCTACACACTGCTGGCTCATAGTCAAGTGATCGTCCACTAGGATTCCAAGGTCCCTCTCACAGTTGCTATTTTTGAGCCAGGTCTTGCCTAATCTGTACTTGTACCTTTGATTTTTCCTGCCTAAATGTAAAACTTTGCTTTTCTCCACAGTGAAACTCATTTTGTTGGATAGGGCCCATTGTTCGAGTTTGTCAAGATCTTTTTGGGTCCTGAGTTTGTCTTCTGGGGTGTTGGCTACTCTTGTCAGTTGGTGTTATTTGCAAATTTGATGAGTTCCCCTTCAATTCCCTCATCTAAGTCATTTATGAAGATATTGAAGAGTACTGGGCCTAAGATGGAGCCTTGTGGTACCCCACTGCTTACTTCTCTCCATGTGGATGTAGTGCCATTGAGGACTACTCGTTGAGTATGGTTTTCAAGCCAGCTACAGATTTAAATACAAATACTGTATACAAATTATCCCATCATTAACTCCTTAAAAATTCTTCCAAGATTCCATACATCAATCATCTTAATTTATGATTATCAATAGATTCACTTTAGATATTGAGAAAAGACAGTGTG
Organism: Vipera ursinii; assembly: GCF_947247035.1. NCBI lineage: Eukaryota > Metazoa > Chordata > Lepidosauria > Squamata > Viperidae > Vipera > Vipera ursinii. Next base: position 263,630,219 of record NC_139512.1, on the reverse strand, counting down.
TGAGGGGTGATGCAGAAGCTAGATGGCTCTGCCTGCATTGGCTATCTCAGCTGACTCTGGAGAAAGCAACATTATCAGATCTCTTCCTATTCCCTCTAATTTGGGTGATATATAATACTAGATAGCCTGACCTGCATAAAATTTAAACTAGCTTTATGACATTTTTGCTATTTTCATTTCCCAGTCCTTCCAAATTCTTTTGGAAAAACAATCATCCTTACTCAAACTGATCTAAGAACACAAGAGAACAGACCAGGGAATACCATGCTGTCTAGATGATAATAAGGAAAAGTCAAAACTTGTCCTCTGGGAGCTGGTATTTTTTGGATGCTTGATTTCTGCAGGCCAAAGTCCAAGATTGCACTGGAGGATTTGAGAATCAGAGATCAGTTTACAGAGTTGATCTGTGAATTTTGATATTTCTAGAAATCAGTGGGAGATTGTGGCATTGAAAATACTTTTCCCCACCTTACCATGGCATCTTACACTCAGATAAAGACACTCAAGTGGCCTGGGTAATAATATAGTAATGCTAATCATAATGAGTGAATTTATATTATGCAAAAAAAAATCCCAACAACACTATGTAGGAACTTTATGTTATATCTGCATCAGCCAATATTTACTTGCTCCATTAATACCTGATTGCTAATAGGGTGTTCTGCTGAGGAAATATATATTTCACCAGAAAAAAAGGCCAGAGGCTTGTTTAATAGGAATAAAACTAATTATCCCAATAGATGAATTATTAAAATGGCATCTCCTCAAGTCACCCATTATGGTAACTCACCATACATAAAAAAATTGTTAACATTGGTACAAGGCTTCTACAGATAATCACTAGCCAGATTGAAACTTTTCCCCAATGTGCCTCATAATAAAATTAGTTAAAGAGGTCATTGGTTATGGCCTTGACATGCTCCATCAACATTCATGGAAATGCAACTTTCACTATTGAGCAGTTGCATTCTGCTTAGTCACTAATTTTCCAGTGAGTTATCTTTCAGGTCACATTACCTACATAGCCACTCCATCAGTCCTCAGCTTTGCATCGTTCAGAATATTCCAGAGCATGGATCCTTTCTTAACCACTATACACAGTGCTTTTTTTGTAAAAGAAAAAGGTGCTGGAACTCACACATATCATACAACCCACCTTGCCTATCCTACAAGGTTCCATCCAAAAAAGGTGCCGGAACTCCGTTCTGAGCGTTCTATGAGAAAAAAAGCCCTGACTATACAGATTGCAACAATTTCTGCTTTACCTGTTAAACCTGTCAGAGTTGGGCAGTAAAATTACAGCCTTTCTTATACTTAATACCAAATAAAATTCCTGGTTTGACTTGACACAAGACTCTCAGACCTGACTTGGGTAGATTAAAACCTTCATTGCAGACAAGAGTAAAGCCGTAATACAGAGATTGCCCACCTTGGTGCAAAGAAGTCTTTAGGTCAGTACTTCAGAACTTAAACTCATGGCTGTTTCCTCACAGATTTCAGAGTGAACATATATTTGGCCATTCTTTAGGGGTAGCCTTGGGAAGAAGCTAAGTTTACTTTACATAACAATTCTGCCTATTCTGAGGACTGCTGGTTCCTGCCTTATCAGCCTTTACATTTCCAATGTGTTAAGTCGTGGGTTCTGGCGAGCAGGAATGATGACACAAGGCTGAGTACAGAGAAACTCATTCTTTTATTCTTGCTGGAACTGTACTTGAGCATGGGCCACACCCAGCCACACTATATAGCCTAGCCCACAGGTCTGCAACCTGCGGCTCCGGAGCCGCATGCGGCTCTTTCAGTCGTCTCCTGCGGCTCCCAGTCCTCTGCCACGTGCCGTCAAAAAAAAAAAAAGTGGGACTAAAAATGTTCAACCAATCAATTCAAATATGCATATTTCAATTGTGCATATCTCGCCTTGGCTCCACTCTTCAGTCAAACCCTGTTCTGCGCATGCGCGCATATATGCGCATGTGCACACATTTTTTGCAGCTCCCAGTTTTTGCTTTTGTGAGGGAACCGGTTCCGAGTGGCTCTTTCACTGTTTCAGGTTGCTGACCCCTGGCCTAGCCCTAAGGTGGAAGCCAATAGGTTTGAACCCGTGCTTGCCACCTGGGGCTGACCAATTGCAGGACCGGAGACGGCCTGTCTGGGTTGCTGGAGAGCCGTTAGCTCTCCAGCAACACATGTGGTGTAATACCACAAACTCAATACATAACACAATGAATAAGATTGCAGCCTAGTCTTTGTCCCAAAGTTTCAGATTCCAGATTTGTAAGCCAACAATTAAGTTGATTTATAATTATAGCTGTCAACTAGCTTGAGTTTTCCAGACTGGTTATAATGAAAAGAGACTTGACAACTATGATAGGGAAATGATGATTATAGACAATCTACGAGAAATTCAGCTTCAATCTAATAATAGTTTTAAAAATGTGTTTTCGTACCTTTCATAACTATAGAACAAAATTAATTTAATGTGTCAGTATGATCAGAAGCAAAGAATAATGCCATAAGATTTATTACTTTTAAACTCTCATGATTTTAAGCTCTTCAAGATTTTTACTGTTTTCAGTAACGTGTCATATATCTTACTGACATTATTACTGTGTCATCCTCAGTAAAATATACATCATGACAATAAAATTGAACAAAGGTATCGAGATGTCATTCCCGGATATGTTTTTAGGGAGAACCATTAATTAATTCTTAAATTAATCTATATAGATAGATAGATAGATAGATAGATAGATAGATGTTATTTGTTTGCTACATCATTTTTTAAAATTCAATAAAATTGAATGACATTTGTTTGTTTTCTTGATTAAAGAAATAGTGGTATTTGGGGATTGGCAGAGAGAGATCTCTCCCTTTTCCTTTTTTCCTTCAAATCTTGGAAATTAAAGGAACAAATTATTAGCTGGAGTGTTGTGCTCTCAACGTCTTCTTTTTTCCTGACCTCAGAAGTGCTGTGGTTACAGATGTGTGAAAAGAGACCCATACCCTAGGCGTATCTATGGGATTGCAGCAGAGCCATTAGAGTAAGGACCAGAAGAATTGTTGAAAGTTGGAAGAATAAATTAGAGATACAATTCTTAGTATCCTACAAGAAATCAAAGTAGTATTGCTCTTCACAGATCTTCCTGATTACTGAGAACAGCTATGATTAAATGGATGTCAAAAAACAACACCACCACCTAGGCTTTGTATTAAAATTCAGAAAACCTGCTTTCACTCTCTTGAACTAAAATGGATATTGGTACTGATTTGGGATGATGCAGGTCAGCTTTCATAAAAACTAAACTTCTCAAATGTTTGGTTTAAAAATGAACTTGACGCCACTTGCTATTCTCCCAGATAGTAGGAATAGTTTAGGAGTGGGAAGAGATATATCTATAGAAAAGGCAGTCTTGTGAACATGTGGCAGGATGGAATGTTCTGCCATACCATAAATATATTGCTTCCATTGACTCCTCATAGCAATAGCAGGAGCACTTGACTTATATACCACTTCATAGTGCTTTACAGCCCTCTCTGAGCAGTTTAAAGAGTCCGCATATTGCCCCCAACAATTTGGTGCCTCATTTTACTGACCTCAGAACGAAGGAAGGCTGAGTCAACCTTGAACTGGTCAGAATCAAACTGCTGGTAGTTGATAGTATTAGTCTGCAATACTGCATTCTAACCACTGTGTTACCAGGGCACCATATATCCCTTTATCAGGGGGTCCAGTTTCCTGGTCAGTAGATTGAACTGAACCCCCCCTCCCCAAAAACAATAGTAAGTGTAGTTATATGCTTCACGCTTTAAATAGAAGGCACAGGAAAAAATACTTAAATTCAGTCTAAAATTACGTATCTGTATCACAGTTTGTGAAAAACACAAACACAAATTTATTGCCAAGGATTCTGTGTTGGCCATCAGCCATGCAAAGATTATTTTACAGGCTGAGGATAGCATAGAGTTGCCAGCCGAGGCTCCTATCTTTAACAGCAATGATATTTGGAAATTTAGCAGACTTAGAATTAGAAAGCATTGAACAAAAGATCCCATGTATTGTTTTAACGCATTTCTGTGTTTCTAGTTCTTATAATATCAATGGAAATAGCCTATGTCATCTCTGGCCTGCTCTTTGCCTTGCTGGTAGAAGAATGGGTTTGGGATTATGCCATAACCATTACAATCATTCACATCACAGTAACTTCAGCAGGTAAGTATATTGTTTAATAAATAACATTACTTCAGAAAAATAATAGCTGATGATTTTTGAAAGCAGTTTTATAGATATGCATTCACATAGCCACATTGCTGGTTTTATTTTGCCTCAGATTCTTTTCACTGAAGACATAAAGTAAGTTAAAAGAAAGAAACAATGCTGACAGCCTTAGCATACTGCAATATGTTGGATTACGGCTGCTATTATCTTTAGCCAGTATAGCCCATTGCTCTGCTGTGGCAAATTACTTGAGCTGGTTAAAGGATATACCAGAATCACCCATGCTTTCAAGCCAGAGCTTTTTTTTTTAATACGTGTATATTTCCTTAATATACACATTCACACACATACTAAATGTAATTATGTGATTTTCAGCCTTTTTGTAACTCAAAACATTAATTGCTTTTCAGTTTTTCTTTGCTGAAGGAGAAAAGGGTCAGTTGTAATGAACATAAACATTCTGGCTGAAATGTACTATACTATACATGGAAATAATATAAGTGTTGCTTTAAAATTGGACTGTAATTTATAGGAAATGTTGAATTAATGCATCCTAGATGTATGTCACCAACTTGGCAGGATGTGGGTGACTGTATGTTAACCTGCAAGGTAATTTCTAGGTTATAGACTCTAGTTTGCACAGAACAGGGTGAAAATTGGCTTTGGTTATACTTATTTCAACTTCTATCCTCAAAATGACACTATAGGGCATTGCACACCAGAACAACTAGACACAAAGATATACCACTATTATTCTTCTCATCTTTCCTATTATCAATCTCCTTATTTACTTATGACAATAACTCAGTTGCATGTATGATTTATATTGTTTTATTTAGTTTCCTAGTATGATTTATGTTTATTGCTTATTTAGTATCCTATGACTATCACTAAATGTTGCATCTTATGATTTATGATGAATGTATTTTTATGATGATTATGAGCATGATTTATCACTTATAGCTTTTATGTACACTGAGAACTTATGCATTGAAGACAAATTCCTTGTGTGTCCAATCACACTTGGCCAATAAAGAATTCTATTCTATTCTATTCTATTCTATTCTATTCTATTCTATTCTATTCTATTCTATTCTATTCTATTCTATTCTATTCTATTCTATTCTATTCTATTGTGACATACTGGCCAAAATCCCCAGGAAAAACTGACCAATACTGTCTTTATCATTAGCAGAGAATGCTACCTAGATACACTTGAGATTGAGCAACCTAGTCTATAACTTCTATATGTTACTAAACAACTTTTAGGTAGTCCTTGACTTATGATGGTAATTGGGACTGGGATTTTCATTGCTAAGCAATGTGGTAAAAAGGCATGTCTGCATAGCTCAATGATGGCAATCCCTGGTTGTCCTTGTTAACCTAATGCTATAATTACTAGGTGAGACAACTTTCTGCTGACTTCCCCATTGAGGGAATGTATAGGTGGGGGGAAGAACCCAGTGACTTGTAACCTTCCCTACTGGCTTCCCCATTGGCTTTCTGGGGAAGCTGACAGGGAATATTGCAAATGGTGATCAACTGATCACACAGCATTCCAGGTGGTCATAAGTGCAAGTTGGTTGCCCATCACCAAATTGCAATCATGTGATCACAGAGTTGATGGGATGGCAGGAACTCTGAAGATTGGTTGTAACCACAATTTGTGCAGCATACTTGTAACATCAAAAGGTCACTGAACAAATGGTTATAGATTGAGGACAACATGTATATAAACACTTTGATTTGGCAAAGCCATGATATGTGGTAGGAGGTCACAGTGTACTTTCCATAGCTAATAGAAGGTTATGACTTGAAAATAAGACAAGTGAATGGTAGACAGCATGAATTAACCAGAGAAAAATAGTTATGTTCTAAGTCTAGGCAATTAAGAGAAATGAGAAGGATATAACGGACCTGAATGAAGGCAAAGAATTTTGTGGAGAAGAGTTGATGAATACATGCAAGGAAGTGAAAGTATAAGTTTAATTATGAACAAAAGGCTAAACTGTAGTGAAAAAGTATGAATTGGTTGTTGTGGGTGGATATGAAATAGGAATTTATTGACTGGTGATAATTGCATGCCCTTCTCCAGGAGCTATTGATTCCAGGGATGAAATGGAATGGAAAAAGTGTTCAACATTTTGAATGAAAGAGTAAAAGATGTCTTCCATCAGGTGACATGAATATATGTGGGAAAGTGCAAGAGTTGCTGCATGGGTCAAGAAAGGCATATGGCTTGGGAAAGTGGCAAAGCTTAGGGGAGCACATGGGAGGATGACTTAGCTGGGAATAATGCAAGGGGGTCCTTCCTTCCTTCCTCTCTCCCCCCATCCCTCCCCCCTCCCCTCCTCCCATCCCATCCCATCCCATCCCATCCCATCCCATCCTAGCAGTTAGGTAAATGGTTGCCGCTAGGTGGAGAAAAAAATGAAAGATTGTGAGACTGGCTGGGAAATTGTCATGGAATTTTGAAAATGAAGATCATGTGACTGCAGCAGCATCCCAGCAATAGCCAGTAGTACTGAAGCAGCCACAACTGTCCCAAATTTCATTTCTTCGGGAATCATGGCTCCTGGATTTTGAACACATTCTGTAAGTTATCCCATCTGAGTTAGCTTGGTTCAATAATTGTTGCCCTATTATGCACCACTTCACCCAGTTAAAGGTCATGACAATGAGAGTTTTAGTAGCATATAGATGTGCAACCAACCATAAGTAATAATAATTAAACTTATATGCTACCTGACTTTCAATGACTCTGGGTGGTTCAAAACAATCAAACAAGGAAATTACAATAAAATAAATAAAACATAAAATATGGCAAGCTCAACAAAGCAAGGGGTCTTACCTTCCTCCATGGGTGAAGAGCCAGGACTTCATGACTCTTCTAAACAACAGTGGATTGGAAAGATAATTTGGATACAAGGTTATTTTTGTGAACAAGCACTGAATTTTTATTAACTCTGAAAGATCTGAAATATCTCCCTTCCCTCAGTACATCTCAGAATGCATTTGATTAGCATTTAATAATGGCTGAAATCTAGACCAAAAGTGCAGCCATCACTAAGCATACTTTGGATGTAAACTCCCACTGAACAATTCTTTAGAAGGAAAGGAGAATGAGGAGACATGTAACATCCCCAACATCTGGTTCAGAGAAGGTAATAGAGGCTCAATTTTTGAATTTAGATGTGGCAGGCACATAATAAACATATAGTATCTTGACACATAACATTCCCAACTGTACCAGAACATCCTTTTTAAATATAGTTTCTAAACTGTGATCATTAACAGCACTGTACTGTATTGGGTTTTTTAAAACTTCAATTCTTTCCTAAAATTGACTTATAAGCCCAGTGACATATTCATTAAGGTTATTTTTTCTCTCCAAAGACAATGTTTGATGTTGATGTTTCTCCTCCTTATTTCACGTAGATCATAATTTTTCATTTTACAGTAATGGCTGAATTTCCACTGATGTTGCACTGGTGGGCAGCTTTAGGTATGTTTAAACAATAATGATTTTATCATCCCAAACAGTAAATCTATAATTTTGATAGTTGGGAAGCATCTCTCTACTAAAACGTATCATTTTAAAAAGAAATAGGGAAACTAATCAATTCATACATCTTCATCTATGTCTGTTTGCAACTGTAATCTTCAGCATGATTGTTCAATCATAAATCACACAAATATATATTTATATGAAATATATTTGACATTTTATTGAATGCTAAAGCTTTGAGAGCTTGAATTATATAGAAAGACATACAGCATGTGTCTGATATAAATAATACTGATAAAAAACATGCTTTTCAAATTCTAGACTTTCATATTTGTGTCACAATATTGGATGCTAATGATATGTCACATGGCAAATTTGATTAGTTTTAGTTAATGGATGGATGTGAAATCATCAGAAAACCAAAGTTATAAGAAAATTTAAAAATTACAATATAATTTTATATTAATTTTTATTGTCAAGAAATTACATGTTCATAGAGTCTTCGGGAATTGATCTTAGTCAATAGGAAATAGTAACTTTTTATTTTTATATTTATTTATTTATTTCTATACCACCCATCACACATGATTCTGGAAGGTTTATAAATAAAGCAATAAAACCATATAAACACTGTGGTCAAAAATAAAAATAAAACCGAGTTTAAAAAAACAATTGCAAAGTTAAAAGGCAAAGGAAATGCCTTCAAACCACCAATTCTTCCCAGGGTAGCATAACATACTTAGACATATGTAAGGGAAATGTTTTGAAGTTGATCCTGTGTTGTTTATCCTAAAGTTAGTAGAAAATTCTTTTTAAAAAAGACTGTTTTGAATAATGGCAGATAAATTATCTAAACACATAAAGGTTCTGTATAAACAGTTATAAGTTTTCCACTTTGAAGTAGGGAGAGTTCTGTTTTGGTAAGATGTTGAGTGTTCTCAGGAAAAAAAAAATACTAAACTCAAAACATCAGAACTAAAATTCTAGAGTTCCCTGGAAAGAAATAATAATTGATACACGTAGTGTGGATATGTGAAACATGCTTATCAAGATTTCTTTAATTGTGCCCAAAGTGATAACATAACTGTTGGAACTGGTTCTGCAGGCATACTTCATAATGTAAAGAGCTAGATGTAAAGTAAGTGGTGAGATTTATGATAATTCTTCTTCCTGAAAGTGAAAAGAAAGAAAGGAAAAAAACTCCTTAAAACCAGAAAAAGACAATAGCTTAAATAAGAAACAAGTACAAGTTGCTATCCAGTACAACAAACTAATATCTGTATGCATTACTAGCACTATGTACGCTAATATAGATTTTTTCCCCCCGCTTCCTTCCTTTATAGGTTCTGGCCTCGTTTTAATGATTTGCAGTGGTCAATGTTTGGCTTTTCACCTTTTCAAGGACAATTTTATTTATCCTATTCTTGATGATTTTTGAAATACTTTGTTCAGTATCTCCATTATGTTTTTAACAACACATCCTTGTTTCAGCATGTAATTTTCTGAAGAGCAGAATCAAAAAAAACTTCCAATAATAATAATAATAATAATAATAATAATAATAATAATAATAATAATAATAATAATTGGGGTTTTAATTGTGTACAGGGTCAATTTAATATTTTTTAATTTGGTTTTAACTTTTGTATGTTGGATTTTTTAATTTCCCTGTAAACCGCCCTGAGTCCTCAGGGAATAGGGCGGTATATAAATGTAACTAAATAAAATAAATAAATAAATAAATAAATTATTATTATTATTATTGGAGCTATTCAGGGATTTTTTTTTCTGATATTCTGTAAAAATTCTACTTATTTTATTTCTAGCTTACTAAGTTTTTTTCTGGATAAAAGATGGAAAGAAATAGAAAGAATATTTAAAGATAAACCTTTGCTCCAGCACATAATGAATTTAGTCTGCTATTAATTAATTCATTTGTTTATATCCCATCATTATTATCTGTATAAATAACTCAAAGCAGTGAACATACCTAATACTCATTCCTCCTTTTGTTTTCTAACAAGCAACAATCCTGTGAGGAAGGTTTAAGGTTTAAGGTTTATTAAATTTAAATTTAATAAACCTTTAATAAACCTTAAGGTTAGGCTGCGAGAGAATGACTGGCCCAAAGGCACCCAGCTGGCTATCATGCCTAAGGTGGGACTAGAACTCACTGTCTCCTCAGTTTTTAGCCTAGGACAGGGGTGTCAACTGCCAGGTGACAGGCCAGATGTGTCATGTAGAAGCTGTGTCCACCCCAGCTCTGGCAAGGGGAAAAACGTCACAATATGTTGCAACACGTCATTTGATGCGACAAATTTGACATCCGTGGCCTAGGGCCTTAACCACTAAACCAAATTAATTGATAGATTACTATGAATGATTTCACCATATTTTGGGGGAAACAGGTTTTGTGAGTGCAAGTGTGGGTGGGTGAGTGAGTGAGTGAGTGTGTGTTTGTAGGAAATTAATATTGACAAATCCATATTAGAATATACTAACTGTTAGGGGTGTGGCCACATTCTAAAACAAAGATTTTACAATAGTGCAGATCTTTATCACAGCCATTAAAATATGTTAATATAAATTCAGATGTTTGGCTTCTCTATTAATAGATCTCGGCACCCTACTATATAAGTAATAATTAATAAAACTGTGATGATATCTTGGATATTATTTATTTAATTTTTTGACTTTATTTTTTTATCTCAGCTTTATTATTTTTTAAATAAGTCAAGGTGGTAAACATCCATAATACTCCTTCCTCCTCATATTTTTTCCAGAACATTAATTTTGTGAAGGGGGTTGGGGAGGGAGGGAGGGAGGGAGGGAGAGAGAGATTGGCTCAAGTCAAGCAGCTGATTTGCATGCCTAAGGATAGACTAGAACTCACAATCTCCCAGTTTCTAGCCTGGTACTTTAACCACTAGACCAAAAACTATACTTCAAGTGTAAACCACATACTCTACATTCAAAACATTCACATTCAATCTCTTTTATTCATATTTTAAAAGAACTAAATAAAACCTCATTAAAGAATGTATTATTAGAAATTGGAAAAAAACTCTACCTAAGCCATTGGAGATCATTGCTAAACAGAACATATTCAACCTTGCAGACAGTTTAGCCTGGGAAAAGAAAACACCACATTCTACAAATTTTGAAAAAATCTTGAGGAAACAGGCATAATCTAGCCAAATAAGCAATATATTATAGCAAATTGTTTAAGCAATCAATATTGTTCACCGTTTATTTTTCCCATTAGTGAATCCAAAGCAATTATGCATTTATATTTATAGTATTATTAACTTTTTCCTCTCCTTATGGGGGCACTCTAAGTAACTTATAAAATCTAAGAGTGATCAAAATAGCAGTAACTATTCACCATAATTATACCATAAAACATGCAATAGGAATTACATTAATTGGAAAAAGCACCTGCTCCCAAATTTATAACAAAATCGGGAATGAGAAAAGTGTTTTCCAGAACTGGAAGAACTTTGTAGAGACAATAGATAAGCAACTATTATTGTCCACATATGGGTTGCAATGCAAAAGGCTACAAAGAAGCAACTTTGCCTAGATGTAGAATGTAGATGTGCAAAAGAAAGCAAGGCCGTTGCAGGTTTATATACAAAGGGAAATCCCTCAAATATTTCTGGCATGGATTTCTGAATTTTGCTCTCTAAGTAATAATTAAAGGAATAAGGAGGCAGGTAGCTTTGAGTCATTGTGGACTTCTGAATCAGTCCCTGCAGTTTTATTGACAAGATTTTAGAAATGGTTTACCATTGCCTCCTTCCTAAGGCTGAGAGAGAATGAATAGCCCAAGATCATACAATTACGTTTATGTCCAAGATGGAACTAGAAACTCACGATCTCCTGGTTTCTAGCCTGGTGCCTTAACCACTACACCAAACTGGCTGTCAGTTAAAGGAATACAAGACCTCTTATCTATGACCTACACCAGGCATGTCAAACTCGCTACGTCGCGTGACGTCGCATCACAACTTTTTCCCCATTGCCAGCAATGGGGTAGGCGCAGTTTCAGTATGATGCATCCGGCCCACGGGCCTGCAGCTTGACATGCCTGACCTACAGTATTCAAAGAGAGAATTTTTAGAAAGAAATTCAAACAGATAAATATTTAATAAATGTATCCAGCTTGTATTATATAGACAATTATAAGGAGCTATGGTTCAGTAGACCACAATCCATTTAATAGATAATTCACACACACACACACACACACACACACACACACACACAGAGAGAGAGAGAGAGAAAGAGAGAGAGTCAAAAAATGCTTGCAAACAGTATGAAGAATATTACTCAGAACCATTTTTTAAAACTGCTATAATTCTTCATCAAATGTGTTTGACACAGGTCAATTTATAACCCTTTTAAACTTACTTTCTTAATACTAAATGCCCCACTGGATAATCAAAATGTCTCAGTTTTATTATACATAGAAATCCTGTCTTTTTTAAAACCATTCAGTTTAACTGTAAAGAACATCTTAATAATATATTAAAATAAAATACAGAAGTGGAATTAAATATGTGTCTGAACTTTTCTTTATATGTGTGTGTGTGTGTAGAATCCTATCTATTCATTCTTTGGAAATAAAATGGGTCAGTGATTTAATTACAAAAGACTTTGACCTTAAAAACAACGCATCTAATTGACCCTGAGGTCAACATATCTGCCTGCAGCAGAGTGCTGTTAGGATTAATGGAGATATGATGTTTATTACTTTCACCTCTTGATTAATGCATGTAAAAATTTGGTACTTTGAGATATGTATCTGGACTGCAAAATCCCAGATGACCATTAGCTTGTATGATATCTTGTAGTTTGAGGCGGAAGGACATGACAATATCAATCCATGGATATTTTTTTCCTACTCTTTGAGCTGCTTATTGCACTGTAATACCTTATAAAAGATGTTTTTCCTTACAGTGGAGCAATATAAGCCAACTCCCCAGAGTACTGATCTGAGTAATTGATCCTCTTGATGGACTCTGGCAACTTTTTCCAAGGACAATTCTCTTTTCCATCTCCACATTTATTACAGCAGGAATAAGAATTTTGTATGATGTCGCACCGATTATATTCATGGGATTATAAATATCACCTTTTGTTGGAAGCTTTTAGGATTGTTTCCTTCATAAAGCTTCTAGAACTGCAAACATCCAGATAATCAAAAGGTGGCAACAGATACAGGAAAGTCTAATTTTTGACTCCATCTGGTGGTCATCTGAATTTTACAATCCAGATACTATTGTTTCAAAGCTAATGCAGTGATTTTCTGTAAAATCATACAGGGAAAATATCAGATTGAATTTAGGTATTGTATAGGATTACACTATTAGTGCTAAACAAGAAAAAAAGACAGGAAATGGCACATATAACTATGTACAGAATTCCATTTTTTTGTCCCACAGTTCAAATATGTACCGTATATACTTGAGTATAAGCCGACTCGAGTATAAGCTGAGACCCCCATTTTCACCCCCAAAAACTGGAAAAAGTTATTGACTCGAGTATAAGCCGATCCGCCGTTCTGCAAGCCTCCGCCGCCGGCGGAGGCTGGATCCGCGCTCTGCAAGCCTCTGCCGCCAGCAGAGGCTCGATCCGCCATTTTGCAAGCCTGAATACACAGGAATACCCTGTGTGGCCACGGCTCTCGGGGAAGCCCTGGCTGTCCGCTTCCTCGCTCCACGCTGCCATTCGGGGCCCGCGCGTTCCCCGGGCAAATCACGGTGCCCAGCAGGCGAGGAAACACGCCCGCTCCAGTGGCCCCCCCTTCCCTCAGGAGACGCGAAGCAAATGACCGCCCGGAGCTTACCGAGGACTTGCGCGCGGCCGAGGCTTCGGTGCTTCCAGGATTGCGCGCACCTCTCCCAAGCCGCCGCCGTCCGGAGACCTGCCGAAGTTTGGGGAGGTTTGGGGAGGTGCGCGCCTCCCCAAACCTCCCCAAACGTCGCCAGGTCTCCGGACCTCCGCGCCCTGCCTGCCTGAGCAGAAAGAAGCAGGCAGGCAGGGCGCGGAGGTCCGGAGACATGCTGACATTTGGGGAGGTATGGGGAGGTGCACGCGCACCTCCCCAAACCTCCCCAAACTTCGGCAGGTCTCCGGACGGCGGTGGCTTGGGAGAGGTGCGCGCGATCCCGGAAGCACCAAAGCCTCGGCCGCGCACAAGTCCTCGGTAAGTTTTTTTGTTGACTGGAGTATAAGCCGAAGTGGAATTTTTCAGCCCAAAAAGTGGGCTGAAAAATTCGGCTTATACTCAAGTATATACGGTATGTAGCTTTACAAACCTTTAATGGATTAGATTATTGCTCAAGTTAATCCATGAGTTAAGCAGGTACTTATTTTTAGCAAGAGCATCTTTATTTTTTAATCAGCGGCTTCAATAGCATTGGTGTAGACTCAGAGCTGTTATGTTTTCATGTAAAAATTCCAGTTTTAACATGAGAAGTGCAAATACTTTAGCTAATATGCAACCAATGATTTTATACATTCAACAGCTAAGGACTATAGAGGCAGTCATAAGGATCGTCTAGTCCAAACCTTAGCAACATGCAGGAAAATCAATTCAACTATTCTTGAGAGGTGGCATGCAAATTTTTCTTCACTGTTGTTGCTACTGGATATGAAAATGGCTCTTTAATAACACCTTAAAAGTTGCACTTGAGAATAAACATGGAAACAGTGAAAAAGGAACAATTTTGATCAATATCAATGTTTCAAATCAAGTTACAAAGGGACAGAGAATCACTGAATGGACCATTCTCATAAAATACATGTACTCTCTATGATAATGGAACAATCATTAAAAAGCACATTGTGAGCAGATATCAAGCTATGATAAATGATCATGACAAGTTCTGGGATGTTGAGGTAACCTTGCAATCCAGCTGAGGTAATCCAGCATTGCTTGAGAGCTGGAGGGAAGTCCAAATTTCCATCTTCTACTCCATCAACATTCATCTTTAAACAAGAAGAGATTCTGTATGGAAGATCTGAATGGTTGAGAAAGAGAATATGAAATGCTTGTGTAGCTAAAATAAAGTTTTTAAATGTACAAGTACTCTCCGGTCTTGTTGGGTGATGTTCACTGAGCTTGGTCTGGTGCTTCATAAAAGATTCCTAATTCTGTAACAGAGGACATACCTCTTTGGTAATCTATTAGAAATTGTGCATGTGTTCATGTGTTTTAACAATTAAAATATATTTTATTTTGGATATATTTTTCCTTATAAAAAAGTAACCTTACCTTAAAACATATATTAGAATTTTTAAAACCAAGTTTGCAGACGGAACATGGTTCTCTCTCTAAACAAATAGCTATTTCAAGAAGAGGGATTAGTCTTAAGACCTTCTATAATCATGATGAATTATCAGTTCCACTGTAGAGCCTTGTTAAATACAAAAGGCTAATTTGACACATGTTTACTATGGCCCTCTAAAGACTCTTCGAATGCTTAGGGATTTATATATGTGTGTTCACAGGAACAGGTTCTACTTCTTTCTTTCCTCTCGTTCTGGTGTGGAGTCAAGAGAGGCTCTAGGACAGTGATGGCGAACCTTTTAGAGACCGAGCGCCCAAATTGCAACCCAAAACCCACTTATGTATCGTCGGGTGCCGGGTGGGCATGGCCCATTGGGTGGCCGTGGCTACAGTGCTAACGGCAGACTGAGTGGGACTAAAAAGTTCAATCAATCCATTCCAACTTTGCGAGATCTTTTTTTCCTGCGAGCAGTTCAAATGGATTGATTGATTGAACCTCTTTTTTTTTTTTGCACATGGAGGCAGAGGCCTAAAGTAAAAAGGTTTTATAAAACCCAGCTGAAGGCTTAGGAATGGGGTGACAGCGCGCGTGCCCACAGAGAGGGCTCTGCATGCCACCTGTGGCACGCGTGCCATAGGTTCGCCACCACGGCTCTAGGACTTTCATGAACTTTATTGTTAGGGTTTGACATAAATTCTCTAAGTCACTCTGCACTGGAGAAAAGACTCAACGATGATACAAATGTCAGCAGTTAAAGATGTGAGAAGTAAAAAATAAGAATCAGCAACTGTGAGAAAGGCATAATATATGGAATAGGAAAGGCCCTGCTCAAAGTCACTCCAGATATTGTGTCAAATGACAAACTGTTTTAATGTCACATTCTCCATTCCCTAGCTATGAAAGTGCTATATGGTCCCACTGTATCGCAATGAAGCTTCCATAGCAGCATCATGTCAGTTGCTAGTATTAAATATTCCCACATCACTAAAATAGCACTGTTAGAATATGGACATCATTAGAAATAGCATTACATAAGACTATGCAAACTGGTCCTCTGTTCACTAGGATTCTGTTATTGACTCCAATTATTACAACAGTCTAAAATAAGATTATTATTTATATTTGTTACAATAACTTAGAATATAAATCCAATCAATCAATAAACATTAGACAGAACATGGTAGACTGAATGAGGCAAATTATTTGCTCTGGGAATTCTGATATTACTATGGGTAGCAAATAACATTTTGTAAAAAATTGTTTTGAAGAACTATGAAAAATAAGGAATTTCTTGTTGTTATCACTAACCAACCATGCATATTTATAGTATACATATAATTTCTCCATTTTTCTGTAGATTATGTTACACTATTTCATATTTCTACTTTTCTGCATTCAGACATGTCTTTCATGTATTAGTGTAATCCGTATTAATACAAATCACAACCATTTATGGAAAAATAAGAAAAACAGTAGTTGAAAGAATTATAATTAGATTTTCAATAATATATACTAATTCAGATCCAGAAAAATATCATGTCTATAATAGATTCCTGTTATAAATAGACAATCTTTATTGAGGTATCGTTAGTGAAATATTATATACAATATTAATAGTAACCTAATTTACAGCAAATTACAGTATACAATTAAATTGTCATTAGCTATAGTGCTTATTTAGTGTTTTCATTTCGGATTGAGAACCTATATAATTATCCATATGGCCAGCTATTAGCTAAGTCTTTAAGGTTTACCCCTTCTCTTTGTTAACTAATTACAGCTATTTCTCTTTCTGTTATCTTTATATTTTTCATCAAAAGTTAAAAAACCCTCCTTAATATAGCTAGAGGTGTGTGACAGTAGAGAATATAGATTCTGGTGTCTTCTAACATCTACATATTTCCTTAGGAGCAGCATTTAATGTTCAGCTTCTACTTCACCTACAGAGAATAATCCATAATTATGGACAAAGCTTATGAATGGATTCATATAGATAGTAATTTCTCCACATTTCCTTTTGGGCTCACAGTTTCATGCAAATGAGTGAGGATAGTACCATACAAACTGAAAGTTGCTTTGGCAGAGAAAAATATGCAATTGGAACATCAGTCTATTGCATAGCAACAAATGGTACAAAAACTATACTTGAAAAAAACAGCCATCTATCTTTAATGTGTACACATATCTAGGAGGTGCACTGAATTTACATATAAAGGTAAACGTAAAGGCTTCCCTTGTCCAGTTGTATCTGACTCTAGGGGGTGGTGCTCATCTGTTTCCTAGCCAAGGGAGCCAGCATAATCCAAATACATTTCTGTGGCCATTATGCCTGCATCACTATATCTCAAGGCACCCAGAATGCTGTTACTTTCCCACTGAAGTGGTACCTATTTATCTTCTTGCATTTGCATGCTTTCAAACTTCTAGGAGGGCAGGAGCAGGGCGTTGGACTTGATGACCTCCAAGGTCCCTTCCAACTTTATAAATAGGTTCCTCCTCCTCCTCTTCTTCTATTATTATTATTATTATTATTATTATTATTATTATTATTATTATTATTATTATTATTATATTAAATGAGCTCACCCCCGCATGCAGCTTTTGGATCTCCAACTGGGCTGTTAGCTTAAGAGTTTGTAACCAGCTATCTTTGAATTCGAATATACATTGTCCAAAATATAAAATCTTATGGCTATGAGCAAGAGCCAACCTTTTTTCTGTAGGAATCCCTTGCAAAAACAAAAACAGGGTTGCCAAAAGAAGACGTAGCTGGTTGGAAATCCTATGCAATTCTCCTAGGGTCAAGCCTATGCTTTGACCTGGTGTAGAGTTTGGGGTGGAGCAGCATTTGCACACCCTCCAAACCATTATATCTTCTAATATCTCTGGTGCCAGTGTGGAGACTTCAACATGCCAAAATTCACATTACCTTACTTTCCCCCCATTTTATTTATTTTTTTATTTTAATTCCATTTATATCCCGCCCTTCTCCGAAGACTCAAGGCAGCTTACAAGCTTAGCAGTAGCCTTCATTCTATGTATATGCCTGCTTATTAGGGCTTTTACACCCCTCCCAAGCAGCATTATTACAAAGTCAGCTTAATTGCCCCCAACAATCTGGGTCCTCATTTTACCTACCTCGGAAGGATGGAAGGCTGAGTCAACCTTGAGCCTGGTGGGATGCGAACCTGCACTAATTGCAGGCAGCTGGTGTTACTTAAGGAGGCATTAGCCCACTGCTCCACCAAGGCTCTTATTATTTTGGCTCCTCTCTTATAGCAGTCATATACTTGGCGGTTTGATTCTTCCTCTGGCACTCCTGCACTCTTAAGATATTACCAGTGCTTTATTTGTAAAAGAAAAAGGTGGCGGAACTCACACATGTCATACAACCCGCCTTGCCTACCCTACAAGGTTCCATCCAAAAAAGGTGCCGGAACTCCGTTCTGAGCGTTCTATGAGAAAAAAAGCCCTGGCTATTACAGTTAATCCTGCCTAATGGCTAGGATTGGGCTTTTTTTTTTACTCCCATCAGTAGACTCTCTATCGCGTCAGTGGTAGAAGGAAAAGCTCCGCCAGGTGAGTTTGGGCGCGGCCGCCCCAGAAATAAACCTCGCCTCCCTTCCAGCGGAGGAGCTGAGCGACCACTGTGGTGGGCTCGAGTCGAAACGATCCCGCCGGCATGAGCCTGGGCCACCGCAGGCGCGCGCTCTGCCGCCCTCTGGGAGAGCCGGGGTGACGGGAGGGCGCGCGAGGCGGCTGCAGGCAGCGACGGGCGGAGGAAGCCCGCCAGAATCGCAGCTGAGCGCTCGCTCTGCCAGCTCCTCTCATCCCCCGTTGGCATTAGCGGCGGCGGGAGGACCAAGGACTGGTCGGCGTTGCCCGGGCGGTTGAGGCGGCAGAACCAAGCCCCAGCGGCCTCCTTTCGTCGCCTTGTGCCTCGTTCTCCCAGGGCGCCGGAATAGCAAAAGTCAAAGCGTTTGGAGACCTCTAGAGTCGGAACGCTCAGCCAAGCTCCTCGGAGTCTCCTTGGATCCCTGAGAAGGTGAATCCCGCCTAGATGGTTACCGTGGTGACCAAGCTCGTGCATTATCTGCACCTCAGGTAAGGAGTCACGTAGGCGGCCAGCGGCTGCTGCCCTTGGCTAGCTACAGTAGTTGCGAGCGAGTCCCTTTCTAACTACCTTCCCGCGTTATATTGCAGTTTCTCAGGCACTCCCTATTCTTAGGCTCCACAATCTTTCTTCCAGACAAACTTTTTCGGATAGAGTATAATGCCTGCTATTTGCAATGAACTCAGGAAACTGAAAACTCTCCAGTACTGTGAACTTCAGTCTACAGTACTGCCGTAACATCACACTGCAGGCTATCGGTTCCCTCACTAAGGACCAAATATTGATTTGAGACTGGGGAGCTGTGATCAGGATGCTAGCACTTAAAAAGAAAGCAAAGATGTCAGCGCCTGTAGGAATGGATGAATGACTGGAAATAAAATCAGCACTGCAACAGAGAGAAAAGGCTTAAATTATTTCCTTCCACTGTTTTCCTGATTAAAAAATCAGCACACTCGCTCAATGAAAATTGTCTTTTGGGGAGAACACAAACAAACATCAGATTGATACCATGTTTGACTGAAGATCTTTTTGGTAACAATTTAGTACCAATACATAATAAATCTTATAGCTTACTAATAAATACATTCTGGGGAACCATGTCCTTAAATGGGTCATTGCTTTTGTTTTCTATCTGTACATACTTACATACATATATATGCAACCTAGAAAATCAAGATTCATATAAAAACATGTTTTGTTACAGAAATACAACATGAGGATGATTTTCCCCACTGACTCATTAAGTGAGGATGATTCCAAGCTAGGATGTTATATTGGCATACATGCAATATTTTCTTTAAACAACCACAGCAGTTTCAATATTGTTGTATTCTCTGTTCATTTGCTTGCATGAATGTTCAGAAAAGGAAATAATATGTTTCAAGTGATTGATATTTCCACAATTCTGAGAATTCATACTTTTTGAACTGAATCCCCCATATGGCTTGGCTAGTTTTCAGAACTAATGACAGCACATTTTTAGTGTCAATTTCAACAGTGGCAGTAAATGCGATCTTTAAACTTTGACAATGATAAGAGTGTTAGCTATGTTCCAAAGATCTGGATTTTTAACTTTTTTTCCTTTAATGTTATCATGTCACATCATAAACTGTTTTGCAAAACCTCCTTAGTTTCAACAAGCTTGATCCTGAGAAATACCTATTGAAAATCTAGCTATCCATTCAGAATGAGTTATGTAGTCCACATTCAGTCCCAATTTAACTATCTGCAAAATTTTAACTCGATATCTCAGAGGAATAATTCAGCTGTTTTGATATATTCATGAAAAAGTCACTAAGGTCTCAATATCTTTTCTCTATTTCATAAGTTTTAAATGTTTGAAGTATTATTTTACCATTTCCCATGTAGAATGTTGTCAACACTGTTTAGACTATAAAGGCCCAAAATTAGGTTACAAACACTAAGTTGTTTCCTTATGGCTGGTTCCAGTACTACATTAGTTACACATAGATGTTTTAACATTAACATCAAATATTTCACAAACTTAGGTAACATTGTAAGCTGAGATATTCAATTTATCTAAACTATTCTTATTACTTAGGGCTATATTTGTAATCTTGTCATGATTACATAAATCCAGGAATATTTGACTTACTAATAGTATATAGAATACTTAGTTCTATCCCTTATGTTGCCTTTATGTCTATTCATTCAGTATATTCCTATTGCCTCTTACAAAACCTCAGAATTTCTGTCCCAGTTCCCAGCAGCCCACCTTTACATTTTTTCCAAGTTTTTTTCTTTGTTATGCTGCAGATCCTATTCCCACAATCTTCCGAGATTATTTTATCTTGTTATAGAATCAATATACATGGCTTAAAATTCACATACCAATTCCCTTCACTCATGCTTTGCTTATACATCCTGTTGCCCAATTTCTCCTACTAGAACACATCAAGCACACATGGATCCAAACATTCAAAAAATATTTCACACATAGAAAAAAAAATCACTTAGGGGAAGAAGTACAAAAGCTTAGACTGAGAAATAAAGAAATTACTTTTGTTTTAAATTTTTCCATTTGTTGAATATTAGGCTTATTGCCATTGATTTTTAAAAATACAGGTAGTCCTCTACTTACACTCACAATTGAGCCCAAAATTTCTGTTCTTATGTAAGACATTTTTAAAGTGAGTTTTGCCCCCTTTTACAAACTTTCTTGCCACAGTTGTTAAATGAATCGGTGTAGTTAAGTTAGAAACCAGGTTGTTAAGTGAATCTGGCTTCCCCATTAAGGTCACAAAAGGTGATCACATGACCTTGGGACACAGCAATAGTCATAAATATGAACCAGTTGCCAAGCATCTGAAATTTGATCACATAATCATGGTGATACTATTAAGGTCATAACTGTGAAAAATGGTCATAAGTCACATTTTTCAGTGCCGTTGTAACTTTGAACAGTCACTAAATGAACTGTTGTAAGTTGAGGACTACTTGTATGTCACCAACAGGAGACTAGTTCAGACAATATTTTTTTCCTTCATTGTTTTCTCTAAATGAAGGCTTCATGACTATATGTACCAACTGATAAAAAAATAGAACTATTACATTAATTTAATTTACTGCTAATGTGTGATTATCTGCACTCCCAAAAGTTAAAAAATGCATTTAGTGCAATTAAGCCTAATTAGTAGTCTGTTTTAATTTGTTAATATCTGATTATTTATTTTCCTGAATGTAGAAAGGTAGCTAGATTTATGTATGTTTATAGCTCTGTGTGTGTGTGTGTGTGCGTGTGTGCGCGCACACCCACACACAAACACACAGAGCATATGCGTGTGCACACACCTTATAGTTGGTAGCCAAATATTAAACCATATTTCAGAAATTTGACATCTGGCTCCTAATAACTTTTTAAGGCATGAGTTTCCTATCACACACATACTGTGATTCACAAAATAATATTTAATAGTTCAGATAACTATTATAAAATCTGTTATACCACAGGTGCTTCTAGAGGGTAAGCCTTGTAAGGGTTTTTTGTAGCAAAAACAATCTCGAATTTTGTGGTGTTTTAAAGATGTGTGTGTGGGGGAGAGAGAGGGGGAGAGGGCGGGAGGCAGAAAGAGAGGGAGAGATGGATGAATGTGATGTTTTATTTATTAATAAATAAATGACTCTGGGTAGTGCACAATAAATGAGTGAGACCACACATAAAAACCCACAAATACAAAAAAAAATATCTAAGTCATATTAATTTTTAGGCTTTTAAGCTGTCCTTTGTATATTCTGCATTTCCAGTTGTCAAAGCTGTTAAGCAGCATGAATTATGGGTCTATCCCAAAAAATCTTTTATTCACTATTGCAACTGTGAGCCATTAGATTATCTGTAATGCTTCTTACTTTGGTGTCCTCTGGTTTTCTCTGAAAGTAAATTGAAAATACTGTACCACAAACCAGATGGAAAAAAGCCAATATATATTTTAGATAGCACCAAATATATTGTAGCTGTAACTAATTAGATTGTGCTATATATTAGCTTTCTAAAGGCTAATTACACTTGGGATGTAAAGATTTTTATCATCTTCCCCTAAAATAAGGTCATGTGACTGAACTGTTTAATTCTAGAAAAAAGCAGAGAAATACCACTTCACTTAAACAGGGAAAACAAATGTGGAAAATTTTATAAAACAAGTAGTGGGATACATTGTGCAAACTACCGTATGTGGAATTTCTTTATATTGTTCTGTAGTTTGGTCTTTCCTAACCTAGCACTCACTAGATTAATTTGAGTTGGCAGTGTTTAAAATTCCCAGTCAACGTGCCTCAGTTTGTTGCTGAAACTTGATTACGTGAATATTTTTCTACTAGGAAGATATTATTCAAGACCCTTTAACAGAGCATGATGATAAAGTTTGCTTATCTTGAAAAATAAAGCTGACCTTGTACACAGATAACATAGGTAGCCACAGGAAAAAAAGAATATAGTAAAATGTAACTATATTTTTAAGTTTAGTTGACACAGAATTAGAAAGGAAGATTTTGTTTATGATATCAACCTCTTTTTATTCTAATACTCAAGGTGGTTTGCAACAATAAAGAATCATAATGTAAAACTTCTAATGTAAAAAGAAAGGCTGAGAAGATCATAGGAAGCCCGCTTCCTGGTATTCAGGATGCTGCTTATAAGCGCTATGTGCTTAGAGCTCAAAGCATTGTTAGAGACCCCGCACACCCACTTTAAGGTCTGTTTCTGTTGCTCCCCTCTGGGAGGAGGTTTTGAAGTATTTCTAGCAGGACTACTGGATTCTGTAATAACGTTGTTCCCTATGCCATCTGTCTGGTAAACTCACAAGATTTGTTTTTTTCTCTATGCACATGTATACATAACCCAAACTAGACTGTTATTTCTCTGTGTCATATAATATATGTGTATATGCATAATTCTGTATTTATTTATTTATTTTTGTCATATTTATGTAGTGTATATTGGAGGTGGTGACCTTTGAGAGCTGAATGCAATGAAATTTCATTTTAATGTATGCTGATCAGTGTACATTCAAAGTGACAATAAAGTTATTATTCTACTGTATTCTATTCTTCTATTCTAATGTAAAACTTAATAAAATTAATGCAGTTAAAATCAATGCAAGTTAAACTTCATTATTAAAATAATTAACTATTAAAATTGGTGGAAGAGATGCATTCACCCATCTTCCTATATACTTTAAAATTGAGAGAATCAATTCTTGAAATGATTGTATTGGTAGTAATACATTATGATAATGAATGTATTGAAGTCATGATTATTAGTCATATTTAATGCATTCTATCATGTTTAGAGATTTTTTTTATTTTATAGAAATTCAATTAATCTTTTTACCACTATTTCTATTTTTTATCATGGCTTTAGTGATTCCATTCTGAATATGTTTGAATTCTGTGCTATTTTATAGTCCCTCAACATATTTTATTAATTTAATTAATAAGTAACTAAGCAATCATTTGAACATGGCTTGTTGAACAAGCTATAATAATCTAGCTCATATATCATGCTAAGGCAGAAACAATGATTTACAAATCACAATAGTTGGATCAAGTGATAACGCAAAATGAAACAAAACATATTATGAACCCAGCTAATTAATAGAAATCTAAGATTATTTTAGATTATTCTACTTGCAAGGATTTTGGAGATCCTCACTGGAGGAAAAAAAAGAGTGGGAGAGAAGCACTAACACATATAACTTTATTTGGAGCTTTATATAGTTCTCCAGGAGTTTGTAACTGCCATCAAATACATTTAGGTGTTTATATCAATGGTGAATTCTATTTAGTCTCAAGAATATTCTCCTTTTCTGAGCCCTCATAATTTCATAGCAGATACTGTGAACCCCAAAATCAGATTTACTCATCTAATTAACTAGTAACAATAAACATCATGTAAATGACTAGATATGAGTCACTACTATAGTTTCTGGGGAAAGCATGCCAATGCATTGCCTTATTCATAAAATCATTGTGCATATCTTGATTTACATGCAACCTTTGTAATGCCAGTTAGCTTTGCTAATTATATATGTTAAATCAATAGTATGCTAAATATGTGCTTGCCAAAATTTTAACATTTAAATGCAAATTGCATATAAATGAAAATAAAAACATTTTTATATTTTTAATATACATCTGTGCTGAATACAGTTAAAATATGTTTACATATAATTAAATAAATTCCACAGAGAATGTGAAAGATACTTAAGAACAATAAACAAAGGAGACAGAAATGGACAGAACAGAAATCAAATGACTAATGCAAGAAACAATAAACAAAGCAAAACAAAGACAAGGGTTTTTTTTTTACAAAAGCACACACAACAGGATATTGGCTGCTACTGTTACCAAAGATAACTGTTAGCAAGTTATTGTCCTATTCAGGAAAAAGATGTAGTAATACAAACTACAGTACTACATATTGTGGTATTATTGTGGTATGCAATACATGTTCCATGTATGTGCTTATGCCCAAAGAACACCCAAATTATACATGCATTGGATGTAAACTGTGTGAACTACTAGAGGAAAAAATAAGGGACTTAGAGGCAACTCTAGCCAAACTCCAACCTACACAAGAAAGCTATACCCAAACTGAACCAAATAATGAACAAATAACTCCCAGAGGATTTGACCCTACTGATAAACCCTTGGAGGAAGACAAATGGAGGTATGTCACACATAGAAGGAAACACAATAATCAAAGAAAGAAGCAGCATGCATTTAAGAAACCCCTACTGCCCAATCTAACCCAACCAGAAGCAGCCTCATTAAAACTGAACAATTAATTTCTCCCCCTAGATGGAAATGCACAGTCCCATAACCTCCCCCTCAAAGAAAACATGCAGACACCTATCAAAGAAGCAACACCAAACATCCCTAAAAGAGTCACATCAACAAACACACCTGAGATAAACAGAAAAGCACCCCAGACGGCACCCCCCCAAAAAAGGAAGGCGAGTGTTAGTAATAGGAGATTCTATCCTCAAAGGAACAGAATCAGCCATCTGCAGACCCGGACATACAATCCAGAGAGGTATTTTGTCTCCCTGGAGCAAAAATCAAAGATGTGACCAAGAACCTAACCAAAATAATTAGGCCCACAGATTATTACCCTTTCCTCCTACTTCATATTGGGATGAATGACACAACAAAGAACCTTAACACAATATTGAGAAATTATAAGCAACTAGGCAAAAAAGTTAAGGAGCTAGGAGCACAAGTAGTGTTCTCATCAGTACTCCCAATGAAAGGCCAATCCCCATTGAGGGGAAAAAGAATTCTAGAAGTAAACCACTGGCTAAAGGGTTGGTGTCGCCAAGAAAACCTTTGGTTTCCTGGAGCATGGACTGCATTTCCTACACAAAGGACTCTTGGCAACGGATAGGCTGCATCTCAGAAAAACAGGGAAAATTGTACTCAGAAAAAGATTGGCCCAACTCATCAGGAAGGCTTTAAACAAAAATTGAGGGGGAAGGGTGAATCAATCTTTAGAATCTCTAGAACACAAAACCAGCGATAAATCCCAAGAAGACAAATCAAACAATGAGATAGGGAGTGATTAGAAAAAAAGAGAAAAAAGAAAAACTCAAACAGCAATCCGGTGATGCAGGAAACATACCCATGGACAGGCATAAAGGTCTTAAATGCTTATATACAAATACTCAAAGATTGGGGAACAAACAGGGTGAACTAGAGAAAATAATACACAAGGACAAGTATGACATAGCTGACATTACAGAAACCTGGTGGGACAAAACCCATGACTGGAATGTACTGATAGATGGATACAAATTGTTCAAAAGAAATAGATCTACAAAAAGAGAAGGGGGAATTGCATGTAAGAGAGCACTACATATCTACAGAAATGCATGTGATCAAAGATAAAATCCTTCCAGAATGTATAAGGGTCATTATAAAAGAGAAAAAAGTGACATTGCCATAGGTGTATATTACAGATCACAGGTCGCCCAACCAATCAGAAGAAATAGATGAACACTTTGCCAATCAGTTAACAAAAGTATGTAGGAAGCATACCACAGTAGTAATGGGAGACTTCAACTATCCAGATATCAACTAGGAGATCAACTCTGCAGCTAGTGGGAGATCAAACAGATTCTTAACCAACCTAGCCAACAACTTTATCATCCAAAAGGTGAAGGAGGGGACTAGAACTAAAGCTATACTGGACCTAATTCTTTCCTTCTTTGGAATCCAAGTTCTTGAGTACTGTAAAAAAAAAAGGTTACATTCCCCTTCAAGCTCATCTTCATTGCTGGTAACTTCAAGAACTCATCCTTGTCACATTCTCAGTCACAATATGGAAGTACTTTGCCAATGTCTTCTTTCAAGGACTTTTTTTTTTTTGCTCCTCAGACTTTCCTGCAGCTCTGATATTTCTTGATGGTGTCAGTCCAAGTAATAACTAGGTGTTAATGTGCTCAGCATTTTGGAACCAGCAAAATTTTGATTGTAGCTGAGCACAAACATTTAAATTACTTGCATGAGATTTCAATAAATATAATGCCAATAATAGCAGAGGGTTGCCCTTGTCTTTTGAATCTACTCTGGAACAATGAAGCAGTAGGTGGTGGTTTGCTTTTGATGTATACAAAATACATGGAAGATAAAACAACTGGAATCCATTTCACTCTGAATACCCTTAGTTCTAGATTAAAATGTGACATGTACATTTTCTGTTAAACATATACTGTAGATGGTAATTTGCCCTACCAGTTGGGGTAAGGGTGTGGTTTCTTGTTGGTAGTTCTTTGATTAGGATATTGTTTTCTACCTGATTGTATATAAACTACTGTATATAAACAGGCAGCAAACCCCACACTTACTCATACTGATGATATTGCCCAGTTTACTAAGGCCAACACACTTCAACCTTGAGCTGCAAATATTCTCTTCTCTTGGAGCAGAAATAACAATGTAGAAAAGTAATATCTGTGCATCTGTTTCTTATTGAGCAAATAGGTAGCAACTCCTTCAGTGCAACAAGAGAACATTTGAAAATGAATCAGAGGGATGAAAAAGTCCTTACCTTAATGGGTTTGCTGATAAATGTACATATATCTGGTTTCCAGGATTCTGTAATCTTTTCTTTAAAAATAAAATCTTGAGATTTAGGTTTTTGATTGTGTTCAGCTGTTGGGGCCCTGACCCTGAATTTCTTCCAATGCTTTATGAAGCAACAGCTCTGTTACACTTCTTGTGTATCCTCCACAACTTTCTCCGTTGTGTCTTCTGTCTTTTGCAATCACCAGAGGAAGTTAACAGGAAGTTGTAAGATGATGTAAAAATCTCACTGAAGCAATATTAAGACATTAAAACCAAGATTTAGAGTTACATTTGTTGTACCAGTAGACACAATACTGAATATATGGGATCTGTCATATCGTATCTTCTAATCTTTGGAGAAAGAGAGCTAACACCCAAGTTTGAAGAATTATGATTTATTCTTTAATCAACTTTAGAAATGGCCTCAGAACTCTTTCCTTGTCTTCACTAGACGCTCCAATGTTTACTGACAGAAGATTTAAGAAAATAAAGCCAACAGTTCTGGAGAACATCAGGTTGGGGAAGGACGGCTTATTGAATAAGGTGCTTGAGTACAGATTCAAAAATACAAATTCAAAAATTCCTGGATGAGATGTTTTGTATTTTGACTCCTACTGATGCTAACCAACAGGAATAATGGTAGAAGATTGGGAAGCTATGATTCAAAACATGGAATATCCTAGCTTGCTTATCCCTATCAGAGTAACTGTTTGAGTGTCCATTTAGAAATTTGGTTTTGTACCCTAGTGATTTCTCTAAATGTGGCCCCTAGAGAACTCCAAATGCTGATGTCAAGTTGTAGGTTTTGATATAAATTAAACGTTTGTCATGGCACTTTCCATTTTTTTATAGAATCCAACCTCTGGCATGCTACTCAAAGATCAAATGTGGCCCTTTACTCGGGGAAAGTTAGGCACACCTGGGATAGTGGAAAATTACTACATAACCCACAGGGCTCATTCTGTGGGATTTTGCTGGCTAATTTGTCTCCCACGAGATTTAAATACCTGGAGATAGTCCAGCCAATTGCAAGAACATGCCTTTGGTATGCTAATTATCCTTTTCCATCTGATTCAGGTGAGGCAATCAAAGGGTATATTGGCAGCTGGAAGCAATCTTTATAAAATAGAGGCAATTAGAGAATAAGGGGAGAGAGAGAGAGAGAGAGAGAGAGAGAGAGAGAGAGAGAGAGAGAGAGAGAGAGAGAGAATATGTTACTATTTGTTTCAGATAGCTCTGAATTTTGGTTAAAGCTCAGGCTGGCAACCTTATTTTATTTAGAGCCATAACAGAGTAATCTGTTGACAGTTACATTATTGCATGCTTGTGTTTGTAGTTAAAGCCAACAATAAATGAGAATGGCCATTTTTCTGTTTCTGATATTTTTTTTCCTTTTTTTCTGAACACCTTTTATCTCTATCTCCTGCCAGAGAGCAAGCTCTGGTAAGGAAATGACAAAGCATTTTTTTACTAGAGAGCTGCTTTGGTCTCTTGCAAAGGACTTTTGAAATGTGCCCGAGAGCCTGTAGCTTCCAAGGTCCCAGATTTCTGCTCTAAAAGGACCAATGTTTCCATGTGGAGAGGCTGCTAAATCAGATTTGTGTGTAAAACCTTAGTAAGGGCCTACATTCTGTGACATGAATGATAGTAAAATAACAAAGAATCCAAATTAGATAGATCTATGTAAAGTGTCTCTTTATCTATTGAATACATACAACAAACATGAATGAATGTAGCACAAATGGTGAATCACTGCTTAGCAACCAGAGCAATCTTTTCCCCCTTTTTTAAACCATCTGTTTAATTGTTGATGAATGGAGGAAAGCATTATCTCCTGGTTATTAAATGTCTCCTGTCATTGTCAGGAAACAATGAAGTTTTCAATCCCAGGACATTTCAGCTTCATTAACATTTATTTCATTTACATTCAGATTCAAATTCAAGAATGTTTACAGTGGGAAAACCAAATTCACTAAAAATTATATAACATTGAAAGTGCAACAAGGCATCTTTTAATTTTTAGAAGAGCATGTGACCTTCAGATAATTGCTTTACAGTGTTAAATTTGAAGATTTAGTGACTACAAAATCAAATGAATGGTATCTGTGGGAAGTCAGCTCCCCAGAGAAGGAAATATTAAAAGGGCAGGAAAATACATTTCCAAAAAAAAAAGAAGTTAAAGAGGCAGAAAAGCATACCCAGTTTTTTCTTAATAGCCCCAAGTCTCCCTTCCCCAAGCAGAAACCAACTCTATAGAAATGCAGATGTAAACCATTCAGGAAGGTTGAAGCTAAGAAGACTTCAGACATCTAAAATTTACATACCCTGCCCCCAGGGACAGACAACCAGCAAGAATCCTAGAGGGGCACACCTAGGCTCAGGACAGAATACCGTATGTGACAAAGGAAATACAAAGCTTGAAACAGGAAATAACTCCAGACAATAGAGTCCAGGGGGTATAAAAACTTACTACCCACATGTGGTCACTCTCTTCTCTTGCTCTTTTCTGTTGGATCCATCTTTCTGTCTGGCTTTCTTCTGCAATAAGTTACAACCTTCTTCCCAAAGCAGTTGCCATGTTTATTCCCCACTTGGAGGAACCATAACGAAGACTTTTCTTCTAGCATATCTTGAAACCAAATCTGTCTCTTCGACAAGGGAAGAGGCTAATTTGTTCTACACATTTTAGGAAAATAATGGGTAAAATGAGTTTGATTTGAAGTATCACAGAATACATACTGTGAAAACGTACATACCTACTTTCTAAGTATCTCTTCCAAGTGGGTAGTATAAAAATGTTGTACATAGCTTTATACCTACCGTAATTTTTGTAATTAGCACTTAACTAAATTGATATGAAGATTCTCAATCATCCAGGTCATGGTGTGTGTTTTTTAAAATCCCATTTATATCCCACCCTTCTCTGAAGACTCAGGGCAGCTTACAATCTAAAGCACAAATCAGACTAAATCATTCTACTGAACTTTAATTCAGTAGAATTCCATAGTCACCCCAAATAACTTCAGCTTGCAAAAACTATGTTTGAATATGTTGAACTACAGCATCCTTCAAACAAAAAAATGATTATGTATAACCTGGTTTCACATGACAGATGGTGTAGTTAATAGTTCATGTGTGTTGTGTGAAGTTAGACAACTGGATTAATTTAGTAAGCCACGGTTCAGTAAATAATGGATGAACATGTGAGATCACAGCAACTGGGACATAACATTTCAGAAGCACGAATTTGCTTAATGAGAGGCACAAATGTGTCTAAAATCTAAACCGACAATTTGTGAAAATGTAGCCGTCGAAAAACAAAATCAGTGATGCTCAGGGTCAATCAAGACGTGATGTGAACTACATGAACTGAGCTTTCTGTTTGTGTAAAACCTGTAATCCTTTAAGAAGAATTAAGAAGTTAAGTAATTTAAATTCTTAAACTTAAATTGTTTGCAAGTAATTATTTAGTTTTTATTACAAAAAAGTACAGAATGGTGCTATGACACTGTGTGTATGTGCCTAGCTAATTCACTGAAAAGGACTTATCGTTAATTAGTGTAAAACAATTAAAAAGCATCCATGTGTAAAACCTATCATTCTATAAATAGAATGTACTGGAAAACTATTGATCTTTCTGTTTTTCTTTCAGTCCACAAATCTCCAAGCATTCAAGTAAGGTGAAGTAGGAGGTAAGGAGATTAATGAAGTCCTTCTTTGAGGGAGATGGGCAGTTTAGAAATGTAACAAACCAACCAATAAATAAAGGAGCACCTTCAGAATGCTATGATTGGCACAACCTTAAAAAGAAACAAAATATTTTAGAATTCTCCAGAATGGTAGGTTTTACAAATGAATATTAAAAATGCGGGATTGAAATTGTGATAATAACTGTACAAAAAATCTCTGCAGACTGCTGAGGTTTGTCATCAGGCAAGCTGAATAGGAAAAAAAAAGAGGAAGGGAGAGAAGAGAAATGTGGCAGACATTGGAGCTATGTTTTTACCAGCGTAGTTTTGGTTATAATAAAAGTTCTATCAGAACTCAAAGAAGCAAATACATCTTGATGAAATCTCAATTTTGAACCATATATTTCTATAAATATACATTAATTAGTAAGGTTGAAAAAGTAGCAAGTCTTATGGAAACCTACCATACTTTGGCTTTATTTATTTACATCATGAGTAATAGCTCTGATGACTGTATTAAATTTATGGCAGATTATTGGAAATAACATTGTTGCAGAACAACACATTGCAGAATATAAACATTTTCCCTGGCTACAACCAGCACGAATGCTTTCGGGACTAAGAGACCTTTCTCTTATTTGAACATGATAGTTAATGGTCTAACTCAGAAAATGGTAACATAATGAGCTCTCTAGTGGAGGATTTTATTTTAAAAAAGAGCCTATGTGTGCAGTTTCTGATCTAGAATGGAACTTTGGGAGATGTTATCTTTATCTATTTGGCTCCTGCGATGTCCTTACAGGTACCTGGCTCCTACCACCCACCTTTGTGGGCCCTTATGGGCAAGAGGCAGGAATGCAGTGTTTCTATTTAAGATATCCAAGCTCATATGCTTAATTCCACTAATCCTATTAGGAATAGTTGTAAAAGCAACCAGCAGAGTGCACCACCATCCCCTTTAAAAAGCAAATTGAAGGACAAAGGGTCAATTTAAAATCAGTGTCTTATTTAAATAGAATATATTTATATTAGTGTAAATGATTTGGGCTGCAATTCTGTGCATACTAAGGGCTATCTCCACTTAAATCAATTGGCTTTACCTTTAGCTATCTGAATTAGCAATGCATAATGTAGGTGTCATGGTTCCGATTAAAGAGACACATCAAAGAATACTGCATGATTGTTTTTTTTTATTGAAAAGTTTTAAAATACAGTTTTCCTTTAAAAAAACCCCTTCCCCCTCCCCCCTCCCCCCCCTCCCTCCCCCCAACCCCCCTCCCCCCGACTTCCCAGAGCTAAATACAAGGTATATATATATAAAAAAGCAATCATAAACAACCATATACTAACAACTATAAATTCTAAAATCCATCACTCTCTAACTTATATAGGATCAAACAAAACTTAGCATTATTAAATACATATAGAAGACTAAAATAGAAAAAAAGAAAAAAAGAAAAAAAACCCGAAAGAAGACTTATTCGAATGCTACATAAAACTTCTTAACCCTATACTTGTTCTGGATAAACTCAATCCATTTTCTCCATTCCATAATATAATGTTCTTGCGAGTAATCTTTCAAATAGGCCGAAATCTTCGCCATCTCTGCCAGGTCGGAAACCTTTAAAATCCACTCTTGTATAGTCGGCAGTTCCTCTTTCTTCCAATATTGACCTATCAAAAGTCTTGCTGCCGTAACTAAATTCAACATCAACTTGGAGTCCACAACTGTAGCGTCAACAATTATTCCCAACAAAAAAAATTGCGGACAAAACTTTATCCTCCGTTTAAAAATCTTCTGCATGTTCCACCAGACTTTTATCCAAAAAGCCTTGACCTTTTTACATGTCCACCATATGTGAAAATATGTTGCATCTTCATCACCACACCTCCAACACTTAGGCTGATAATTCGGATACATACTTGCAAGCTTTTTAGGATCTAGATGCCATCTATAAAACATTTTATAAAAGTTCTCTCTTAGATTTTGAGCTTGAGTGAATTTCACATTCCTCACCCAGATCTTTTCCCACGTGTCCATTGTAATAACTTCCTGAATGTTTTGGGCCCATTTTATCATACAATCCTTAACAAGCTCTGTTTCTGAGTCGATCTCTATCAATGCAAGATATATCCGTTTAATATGTGCTGGTCCCTGATTTCTAATTTGCTTTATCAAATTTTCATCAGTCATTGCAAATCCATTTTTCTGGTCTTCTTTCCACCTGGCCCGTAACTGAATATATTGAAACCAAGTCTGAACAACCTTCTCTTCTCGCAAGAAGCTATATGATTTCAAGCACCAAACATTCCTTTCCAAACTTAAAATTTCCTTATAAGTAGTCTCATCATGTTTGAAACCAGCATGTATATTTTCTATTGCGTGTTTTGGGATTGCCCACAATGGTATCTTGCTGCTTAACTTGTGTCTATACTTCTTCCAGACTCTCAGCAGTGCCTGTCTTAAAATATGCATCCTAAACACAGTATCTACCTTCTTATCATACAACAAATATGCATGCCAGCCAAACAACAAATCATGGCCCTCAAGATTTAATAACCTCGGTTGTGTCAAATTAATCCAATCACTTATTCCTACTAGTGCAGCAGCTTCATAATATAATTTAAAATTAGGCATTTTAAGGCCACCTCTCTCACGAGTATCCTGCATGATCTTAAGTTTAACTCGTGGCTTTTTCCCTGCCCACACAAATTTATTGATACCACGCTGCCATTCCTCCAAGTTAGAATCTTTCTTAAGAATCGGTATCATTTGAAATAAGAATAAAAATTTGGGCAGGACATTCATTTTCACTGCTGCAATCCGTCCCAACAAAGACAATTGCAATTTTTCCCAACTCTCCAGTTCTTTTTGAATTTTCCCCCATAATTTTTCATAATTATTTTTATATAGCTTTGTATTAGAGGGCGACAAAATCACCCCCAAATATTTAAACCTTTTAACAATCTCAAATCCAGTTAATCCTTCTAGGAGAGCCTTCTGCGAAACTGTCATATTTCTAGCCAAAATTTTAGTTTTCTGTATATTTACTTTAAATCCAGAAACCTTCCCATATTGTGTTATTATCTCCATCAGGTCCACAACAGAGTTCTCTGGCTGGGTCACTGTAACAACCAGATCATCTGCAAATGCTCTCAATCTGTAATCCTGATCTCCAACTTGTATCCCCTTAATTTTTTCCGAATTCCGAATCTTAACCAATAATATCTCTAATGTTAACACAAATAACAAGGGCGATAGCGGACACCCCTGCCTTGTGCCCTTCTCAATATTACATACTGCTGTCAGGCTATTGTTAACTATGATTCGGGCAGTTTGTTTTTGGTATAATGCCCTAATCGGTTGTAAAATTTTTTCCCCAAAATCCATTTTGTCTAAAACTTTCAACAAAAATTGCCAGTTCAATTGATCAAAAGCCTTTTCAGCATCTAAAAAGATTAGCGCAGCAGAGATCTGGTTGTGCCTTTCCAAAAACTCTAACACATCAACTATATGTCTCACATTATTTTTCATTTGTCTTCCACTAATAAACCCCGTTTGGTCCCCATGAATCACCTGTTGCAGAACCCTCATCAGTCTATTAGCCAAAACCTTAGCAAAAATCTTATAATCTGTATTTAAAAGCGATATCGGTCTGTAATTTTTAACTAAAGTAGCATCCTGGTCTTCCTTCGGAATCAAAGAGATAAAAGCTGTTCTCCAAGACGGAGGCACCTTTCCCCCCCTCTGGATTGTCTGGAACAGTTCCTTTAACGGTTTTATCATCTCTAATTGTAAGTTTTTATAATAGGCCGCAGTCAAGCCATCCGTGCCTGGTGCTTTATCCACCTTCAGTTCCTTAATAGCTGTAAAAATTTCTTCTTCTGTAATCAGTTGATTAATCCCCTCTTTTTGTACTTGCGTAAGAACCGGGATGCTAGCCTTCTCCAAATACGTATCAATATCTTTTGCATTAATGTCCTCTTTAGTATATAATTTCGAGTAAAAGTCCACAAAGGCATCCTTAATAAGATTCTGTTGATACACAACCCTTCCTTTATACTCAATCTTATCTACGGTATATTAGATGCCCTTTGTTTTTTCCTCAGTCTATAAGCTAACCATCTGCCTGGTTTATTAGCATTGCAAAAAGTATTATGCCTAGCAAACCGCAGATTGGTCGCCACTTGATCAGCCATTAATTTATCAAATTGTCCTCTTAACAGTCTAATAGCCTCCTTGATCTTCACATCCTCTGGGTTCAAAATCAAAGCCTTTTCTTTTTCCTTTATTTCATTCTCCAGTTCTTTCCTTCTAGTTTCCACTGCACGTCTATGTCTATTATTCATATATATCAACACCCCTCTCATATAGGCCTTGCTAGCATCCCAAACCATATCCATAGAGGTACCCTTATTCATATTAATCTCAAAAAAATCCTTCATCCGCTGTTTGCATTCTTCCACATTTCTCTGATTTCTAAAAAAATTCTCATTTACGCGCCATGAGCGCCTATCTCCTTTTTCCTTATCAATCTCCAACCACACTGGACTGTGATCAGAGATAATTCTTGCACAGATCTTCACCTTTTTAGTTCTCAAAAGAAAATCATTAGTCAACAAGATAAAATCAATCCTCGAAAAAGATTGGTGTCTATCAGAATAAAAAGTATAATCCTTCTCCTGCAAATGTCTCTCACGCCAAATATCTCGCAATTCCAGGTCATCCTTCATTTCAAAAAAAGATTTAGGCAGTCTAGCGTGACTTGGAATGCGCTTAAAGGCTCCAGCCTTATCCAACTGTACATCCATAACTCCATTCCAGTCCCCCATAAAAATAAAGGATTTATAATCCAACTGGGTAAGCTTTGTATGAAGTAAACTAAAAAAGTCAGCTTGTTGTTGATTTGGTGCATATAATCCAACTAAAAGCGTCTTTTTACCTTCTAACAACAGCTCGATCATAACATATCTTCCATGCTTATCTGCTTCAATTAGATCCGCTGTTAAGGCACTTTTAACATAAACAACCACTCCATTTTTCTTATTCTCTGCAGAAGCAACAAATTGCGTACCCAGCCTCGAGTTCAATAAGTACTTTTGATCCAAAACTCTAATATGCGTTTCTTGCAGGCATATAACATCTATCTTAAATTGTTTTAAATATTGAAAAACTTTCTTCCTCTTCTGCGGTGAGTTTAGTCCATTAACATTCCAGGTTAAAAATTTAGTTGCCATGTATATCCTCCAAAAGCTCTTGGACCACAGCTTTGATAGGACTAGCTTCTTTAGGCCGTGCTCCTCCCACAGCTTGGCTATGAATGCGTTGTGAAGAATCTGAAGACTTTTGCTGATTTTGTTCTTTTATTTTCTTTGCTCGTTTTAAAGCAGCACGCGTCACTCTTTGCTCTCTAGGATCATCCAAAGAAATTGTAGCTTGATCTCCTCCAGCACCATTTTCCTCTGTTTCCTCCTCTTGTTGTTCTTCTTCTCCAGATCCCTTTCCAGCTTCCAGAAGCGTTAATGGGGTTGCTTTTAAGACATTATTGTAGAAATCACGCGCTTGTTTCACAGTAATCAGCCTGTACCTTTTACCTTCATACATCACCATCAGCCCATCTGGAATCTCCCATCTGAACCTTATATCTCTTTGCTTAAGCTCTTGCACAAGAAATGTATAGTCCTTTCTTCCCCTTAAAATCCTTGGAGGAATTTCTTTTAAAACCAAGACTTCTTGTTCAGCAATCACAACCTTAGCATCATAGGCAGCTTGTATAACTTGATCTCTAATTTCTCTTTTTGCAAAGTAAACCACCACATCTCTAGGCAACTTTCTCTGTCTAGCAATCCATGAATTCACCCGAAACACTTTATCCATAGCTGCTCTTATTTCAGATGCTGGCTGGTTCAATACCCCTTCGAGAGCCTCAGAGATCAGCTGCTTTAAATCTTCTTTAACATTCTCTTTTAAACCTCTGATTCTGACAGCAAACTGCATCTGGTAATATTGGGCAAGGCTTAACTCCCTTTCCAATTTGCCTCTTACATTTTCATTCTCCCGTGCTTTTACTTCTAATATAGCATTCCTTTGAGCCAAATCATCCATTTTTTCATCTAAATCTTCCACACATTCCGCCACTTTATGCACTGAAGTCAAAATGTCTACCCTCATCACGCTGTACTTCTGTTCCATCCTCTCTTCCATTCTTTCCTCGAATTTCTCCAATTTCTCCTCCATCTGTGCAAATTTATCAGCAATTGATTGATTAATTGATTCCAAAAGTACCTGGGCATGTTTATCCAGAGCATCTCGCAAATCCTTCGATGTCAGCACTTCAGGAGGGTGCAACGCCTGTAGTGATGATTGTTGCACCGGCGAGGATCCTCCACTCCGAAGAGTTTTAGAGGGAGGTTTAGCCGCCATCTTTAAATCCTCAATTATGACGCACTTTCAATTAAAGTTTAAAAAGTCCAACAAGTTCGAGAGTATAGTAAAATAATCCTCTTCACCTTTTCCTCTTGTACCGCTCTGCCTGCTCCTTTAAATCATAGTCCTTTCTTCAGGCAGGGATGGTTCGCAGACGCCTGGCTCTGCTCCAAGAAGTTCGGAGCAGAGACGACGGCCAGCTGGGAGCAACCCAGGCTTCGGGGGAGTTCGATCCTTCAGCCGCCCAAGCTCCAAGCTCAGGCGGCCTCGGAGAACTCTACCCCTACCTGGGGCCTCACCCCCTCCTCTTC
Source organism: Vipera ursinii (assembly GCF_947247035.1). Taxonomy (NCBI): domain Eukaryota; kingdom Metazoa; phylum Chordata; class Lepidosauria; order Squamata; family Viperidae; genus Vipera; species Vipera ursinii. The sequence goes on along the minus strand of NC_139512.1, from coordinate 263,592,076 downwards.
TCCCGAGGAGGGGGCTTCAATTTCGCCCGAACAGCTGATCGGCGCTGTTTCGGGCGAAAAAACAAACAGCTGAGCCGCGGGCAGCCAGGGGAGGCTGTCTTCGGCGCCGCGCCGCCACCGGAAGTCAATACTGCATGATTGTTATATATGTTGAAGTCCTTTCAAGTGTAAACAGCATTCAGCTCTACGGTACATATTACTATGTAACCATAATCCTATAATCCAGCAATATGAAATATAGAGCATTGAAGCAAGTAATGAGTGTACAAAAATAGTTTTGTATGCAAGAAGAAACAAATATCCACATTAGCAGTAATAATAGAAAAACAAAGCAGTCATGCCTCATATAATTGGCAGCCTTTAATAATGACATGTTGCAGTATATTGTTTTATTGGTGAATAATCTTGTAATACCTAACATGTAATAAACTACTGAACTATTGAAAGAATCTTTTATAAATAGAAAATGGATTCTTCCCACCACCAGAAAATTCTCTAATAATGTATTAGTTGCTCCCAAGGGTGGAACAGTCTGCTTGTACGTTAAAGCTACTTATTCCAGCTTTTTTCATCATAATCCTTTCTTTAGCACAGCTATTAACATTTCACACATACCCATAGAAGTACAAAGGGCAAGGGTTTAAAACAGTGAATATGTAGATTTGCATAACTTTACAGTAATCAAAGTATTCCATTACATTATTGTGTTTTAATAATCAGGTGGTAAATAGCATTAACCAACAATATTCTTAAATAAATATAGGATAATTTGCAGTATCTCCACAGGTATGAATGGCTAGTATGTATCAATATAAGCATCAGATTTTAAGAGGATTATTTAATATCAAGAAAAATGCAGATACAAAAAGCAAATATAAGTTTAATGAAAATGTATCAGGAAAACTTTCTGCAGACTAACTTCAAAGCAAAACAAAATGTTGCTTCAAAATCATATTATATCTAGTTTGTATAATTTTATAAATTAATTAGTCAGCTTTATGGTAAATGTCTGTCCCTAGAATTTTAATGTGAAATCTTACAGCTGCCTTTCCTACTCATACCATCAGAATCTTTAAAATGTACAGATTTTTATAGTAAGGTATTATTAGTTCTGGTAGTAAATATTTTGGTTTTAGTTCGGATTCAAACATTTTTATGTCAAGTACTTGGACTGCATGTGGAATTCTCCATTTTTTTCCCTATGGTGATGGCTCCATTCATCTAACATTATATTGCGGGTTTCCCAGACTTATGAGAATTGTAGAAAATTTAAAATTTGTATTGTATAGTATTTAGGGCTATATCAGCAGTAGTGCCTTATGCTCACAGTAAGGGCAGCAATCCAGTAAGTACTTAATGGGCAAAAATGAAATGGTTATCTGTAATACTGTGCTTTTGAAAGACCTGTACATAATCACATTACCTCAGTAGCATCTTGTAATATATGAAATGATATTTACTGGCTAATTCTAAGTGTTTGCTTTGAAATGAGCACTCATGGGTTTAGAATATTCCATACATACAGTAACAGCAGCCGCTGACTCTCTGCAGAGGCTCTGAGCACGAAACTGAAAACATTTGATAATAATCATAAATAAGCTACAGAATTCATTTAGAAGGGATGGTTTGCTTTGCCATCAGTCCAAGTGGAACTGTCTTCTTTTTATTTTTTATTTATTTATTAGTTTATAACAGACATGTCAAACACAAGGCCCGGGGGCCGGATCCGGCCCATGAAGTGGTTTCATGTGACCCGCGAAGCCATCCTGGAAACAGTGAGGGAACGGCCCCCACTGCCTTGGCTCTGGCCCAGAGACCCTCCTTCTGCCAGAGACCCTCAGATCTGTCCCACTCCTGCCCAGGCCCCTATAGGCACCCTTGATGTGAATGATGTAGAGCTGGCCACGCCCACCCAGTAGGCCATACACACTCTAGCCACGCCCACCCAGTAGGCCACGCCCACCCTGGCAATACCCACCCAGCCCCCTGAGGGCAACCGCAATGCTGATACGGCCCTCAATGAAATTGAGTTTGACACCCCTGGTTTATAATATATAATACAAAAATACAGAAGAAAATAGAAGGAGAATAGAGAGGAAAAGGGGAAGGAAAAAGTGTGGGTCAAAGGGAAAACAGAAAGAAAAGGCATTGACGTCCAACTCCCTTTGGTGCAGTAGAATAAGATAATAACATCAAACCCCCAACGTTTTATTTTTACATAATAATATAGTGACTTCTGTACAGGTAATCCTTGACTTACAACCAAAATTGAGCCCAAAATTTCTATTGCTAAGCAAGACAGTAAAGAGAATTTTGCCTCGTTTTATAAGTTTTCTTGCCACAGTTGGTAAGTGAATCACTGGTAACACAGTGGTTAAGTGAATCTGGATTTTCCATTGAATTTGCCTGTCAGAAGGTCACAAAAAGTGAACACATGACCCTGGGACATTGCAACCATCACAAATATGAGCCAGTTGCCAAGCATCTGAATTTTGATCATGGAGCCATGGAAGTGCTGCAATGGCCTTAAGTGTGAAAAACAGTCTTAAGTCACTTTTTTCAGTGCCATTGTAACTTTGAATAATCACTAAATGAACTGCTGTAAGTTGAGGACTACCTGCACTCTGCTATTCTTAAAGCAGCCTTTAAATTTATTCAATTTTAGTTTATTGAACCTATATACTAGACTCCTGTAAGTTTTGTGCAATAAGAGGTTCCGTTTATACGGTATATTGTTTATTAGAATTAGACAGTGCCTGGCTATATACTGACTCTGGGTGACTGACAGTTAAACAAAAAACAGTAGGGAGAAAATTCTGTGCATCCAACTATATCCCATGTACCAGAATCCACTATCAAGTGGGGCTCTATAGCCTCTTGCCCTACACTATTTTGGTTTTTAAGCAAACTTGCATTCCATTCCCCAATCACTGTATTATTTGAGGGTTGAAATAATTTGATTTTGATTTTGAGCAGTGTATTGTATATAGTTGATTCTATGCTCCCGTCTCTCCAAGCTCCAGTGTCTACTGGAATTAGGCAGCCAATAAATTTAAGTTAATGAATTACAATAATTTAAAATATATAATTAGTAGTATGGTACCTAGTTATATTTATATATTTATATTTATATTTATTTGATTTATATACCGCCCTTCTCCCGAAGGACTCAGGGCGGTGTACAGGGCAATAAAATACCAAAAATACAATACAAAATTAAAAACAGATTAAACAATTGTGCCTGAATATAATAAATTAGTTAAAATCAGTAATTAAAACCCAAAACCCATCACCCATCAGACCAGGCCAGCTTGTTCAAATAAGTGAGTTTTTAGATCACATCGGAAGGAGCGAAGGTCGGGAGCCATCCGGAGCTCAACCGGTAGACGATTCCAAAGGTCTGGCGCGCCCACAGTTCTCAGTATTTTCATTATAAACTGATAATGAGCCCTATCACATGTTGGCAGTCACCTTCTCCTAGTAAATTGGTGTAATAAATCTGGGCTCCAAGAATCCAGATGATCAACAGATGGCAGCAAAGACAAACAAAACTCCTCGTTTCCATCTAGAGATCATCCATATTTTGCAGGCCAAATTTAGTAGCTCTCAATCAGGGGTTTCCAAACCGGTGTGTGTGTGTATGATAATGTGTCCAAGGAGACATGATGATGCAATTTTTTAAAAGAAAATGTATATAATAGATTGGCAACATGTGTGAGGATGGGCAAATTGGTAGGAAGATGAAACAGAAGGAGGGAAGGTGCTGTGGAGTTTGGTGGGTGTGCGGTATATGTCTGTGGCTGGATAGGCCCATGAAAAGATCGGCAACAGATTGCTTGGAGAAAGTCCATTGTATATAGTGGTTTCTACCAGTGTATAATGGTTTCGGCGGCTTTCTGAAACATCTCAATAAGGCCACTTGCAATTTGGAGACAGGCAAATGCGGCCTTGGGAAGAAGGCCTGAGGTAGCCAGCAGCTGCCTCACATGAGGCTAGGCTGGGCACCCAGTGTAGGCAGTGGGACAAAGACAACGGCAAAGGTCAGCTGGGTGTAGCAGGACCAGTGATGCACAGAGTGGTGGAGGCAGCTGGGACATTGTGCTGTGGCACTGGAGTGCTTGGCTGTGGCACCACTGGGGATGAAGTAGAGGCCTGGTATTGGGTGTGGCTGGCTGAGACTACGGAAGGCCCTGATGTTGAAGACCTCTACTTCAGCACCAGCACCAATGTCGGTACCATAGCTGATGTGTAGGGGAGGAGGCAGCCCCTTACTTTGCTGAAGCTCAGGGCCAGGAGACACCACGCTGGGGATGCTTGGACCTTGGTGTGTCCTCACCTAATGACGGATGGGATTCAGTTACCAATGGCAAAGGGGACTGCTGGGATTTCTATCGCTAAACAATACAATAATGTGATGTTGCCCTTTGTAATGGCATTGCTTAGCAATGGAAATTTTAGTTCCAATTACCACTGCTGAGAGTTACCTGTATGCATCATTCAGAAGTTCAGAACTGCACAGAATGGATGATTCTATGTATTGGGGAAGCCGTAGTGCCAAAGTGGTCAGAATGTGGTATTGTAGGCTAAATCTGCCCACAGCCTAGAGTTTGATCCTGACAGATTCAAAGTTGACTCAGTTTTCCATCGTTCTTAGGTCATTAAAATGAGGACCCATATTGTGGGGGCAATATGCTGACATTTGTAAACTGCTCAGAGAGTGCTGTAAAGCAGGGCTTTTCAATCAGTGGTATGGGTACCACCAGTGGTACATTGGCACCTGGCAGATGGTATGCGACCAACCTATAAAAGTGGTAGTGGGGGATGGGAATGAGCTGAATGGGTAGCAGCACCGCACAAGCCTGAACAAGAGATGGCTGGAGCTGCAGGACTGTCAGGGCTCAGCGGAAGCACCAGGATCAGCACCAGGCTCCAGCTGGAGCTCGGTGCTGATCCTGGGGCTTCTGCTGATCCCAGAAGAAGCGCCGATCAGATGGAATGTTGCAGCATCTCCAGGGTCTTGTGATTTACATTCAGATGCTTGGCAACTGATTCATATTTATAATGGTCACAGTGTCCCAGGGTCATGTAAAATGACCAAAACCTGCTGCAACCACCCAGCCAAGGGGGCAGGAGAATAAAAACCAAACAACCCCCCCCCACCCCACCCCAACTGCCAATCCTCAACAAAAATGCTCACAACAATGAAAACCTTGGACAGGAGGAAGAGCGCCACCGGGCAGGCAGGCTGGTGTCTTGCTCGGCTGTGGCTTGGGGGGCACTTTTTTCAGTGCCATTGTAACTTCGAACAGCCACTAAGCAAACTGTTGTAAGTTGAGGACTACCTGTACTTCATCACTTTTTTCCTTTTTTTTTTTGGTCATCAAATTTTTGATACCTTGCTAGGCGACTGGTGGTACTCAGATGTTGCCATAACCTAAAAGTGATACAATGGGTGAAAAAGTTGAAAAGCCCTGCTGTAAAGCCCTATGGGGCAATATATGTCTAAAACCTATTGCTATTCCCCAGCAGAGAAATTACTTATTATTCTTGGTTCACAATTCTTAACAACTGTTAGAGAAACTAAAATGTCTCTAGTTCACCTTAATGGCCTATCAACAAATGCTGTGAATCTAGGGCTTAGTGTTGAAAGGGAGAAGCTATTTATGGAGTTATCAGCAAATGGGTTGGGTTGCGAAGCCTAAAAAGCCTTTTCCTTACCAACATGGTATCTCAGCATGATTGCATTTCAAGGCTTTACCAAGCTGAATTCATGTAAACATAAATGTAGCCATAGCTACTGCTTTACACTCTGTAGCAAGTCATCTCGAGAAGCCTGGAAATTACATCAGGATGCTTTTTGTTGACTACAGCTCGGCTTTCAACACCATTTTGCCGAGCATTCTCATCGAGAAGCTGACTTACTTGAAATTCTCCCCCGCCATCTGCGATTGGATTCAAGACTTTCTTAGGGATCGGTTACAAACAGTGAGGGTCGGCTCTGCTTTGTCCACCCCCCTGAAGCTTTGCACCGGCACGCCACAGGGTTGTGTGCTTAGCCCCTACCTGTACTCTTTATACACTTATGATTGTGTATCATCTGACCCATCCACTGCGATAATCAAGTTCGCAGATGATACAACTGTGGTGGGTCTTATTACAGGTGGGGATGAGACAGCATATAGGGCGGAGGTACAAAAACTAGCCATATGGTGTAGTAACAACAACTTGCACCTAAACATAGGCAAGACAAAAGAGATGGTGTTAGACTTCCGGAGAAAAAAGGAGGAACCTGCCCCACTTTACATCGGAGAGAACTGTGTGTAGAGTTTCCTCCTTTAAATTTCTGGGAGTCTACCTCTGTGAAGATCTGACCTGGAAAGTTAACACAACTTAGGTGGATATAAAGGCCCAACAGAGGCTTCACTTTCTTAGGGTCTTGCGGAAGAACAGGGTAGAACAATGGCTAATGACCCTCTTTTACCGGTCTACTATAGAGAGCGTCCTCTCGTATGGTATTGTGGTTTGGTATGCTGGTCTGACAGCCGCAGACAGGAAAGTATTACAGAGGGTAGTGAGCACAGCACAAGACATTGTGGGCTGTTCCCTGACACCACTGGATGACATCGCCAGGGCTCGTTGCCTTGGAAGAGTGAGGAAGATTCTCAGGGATGACTCCCACCCTGGACGGTATCTCTTTACTCTCCTACCATCCGGTAGGAGATACTGTATAGGAATATAGCCAGCCGTACCAACAGGCTGAAAAATAGCTTTTATCCGTGGGCTGTTAGGCTTTTAAATGGGACATAATCTTATGCAGAATTGACTTGGGAGGCCGGTGTGTGGTGTAGTTGATTCACATGGTGTAGTGGGATGGAGGGTTTGTTGTCACTGTGTGTTGGGGGGAGAGAGCACGGGGGGGAGCCTCAGCTAATCTCAATGTACACATGTTGTACTTTGACAATAAAGGTTTATTATTATAAATTGCCTGCTACACATGAGATTTGTGGCAGGAAATCTGAGCAGTGGGAAAGAAAATGCCACAGAGGCAGGGTGGCCTCACTTTCACATGGGCTTCTCCTGTATCAGAAACATAGAAGAAGAAACAACCATTCATTTTATGAAGGTTGCAACGATCCTCCTCAATTTTTTTTCTTTCAGCACTGCTTTGCAGCCACCATTGCTTAATGGCAAGCAGTATGTCTGGGAGCAGACACATGGTATATGTAGGAAATGATCAGACTGAGCCTGAGGGAGGGGTCAAACGTGTCATGAGTCCCTTTGCGGCCACAAGAGATCTAAGTCCAGCACATCGTGAATTCTTTATTTACCGCCAAATTGCTTTAACGGTTAGTAGCTCAGATTCTTGTAGAGAACTTAAGCTTGCAATAAATCTTTATAATTTGAACTGCCTGGATCTCCCTAGCACTTGACAGTACAATTCCTATGTAGTAGGACTCAATAGCAAGGTGTGGATTTGTACTGATTTTTCTTGGAAAATTTAACATAGAAACAAGATCACAGATAACTCTTTTTATATATAAAAAAATGTCCAGGCTCTATTTCAGTATGTTCAAGTTCTGTTCCTTCTGCCTAGATACGAGATCAAACCATCTGGATTGCTGTGCAGATACAGATACCTTTATCTTGTGAACAGTGCTGGCTTCCAATATGCTTGCAGGTCAATTTAAGCCCTTCATGTCCTCATGGGCAGGTTATTTGAGGAAGCCTCACTCTCCAGTGGTCTCTACCTGTCTCATCAGGTATGGCAGGAAGATAATGTTCCAGCTCTTGTCAATTAGGGAATGCCATCCTGTAAGACTCAGTAATGAAATGGCACCTGTCACTCAAGGTCAATTTGGTCTTGATCGGGCTAGCCATTTGGAAAGCCTTTAAGACTTGTCTGCTTTCCTGGTTTAGAGGTTGAGAACTTAGGTGAACCCATAATATGATATTGGCTTACTCCATTGCCATTTTGTTCTTTTGTTCAGGATGCTTATTATTTTACTATTCTATATTGTAGCCCCCAACCTTTTCGGCACCAGGGACCGGTTCCATGGAGAGAGGTTTTTCCAAGGATCGAAGGGGGCGTGGTTTTGTGTGCTGCCTGCATCCCTCGGATGGGGCTTTGCTCATTTGTGGGGACTGGTTGCTGGCATGCCGTGGCCCTGTACTGGTCTGTGGAGCGGGGGTTGAGGACCCCTGTTCTAAACTATGTTAGACACCCAAAGTCATGTTTTCAAGATGGACAGCCCAAACATCAATTTAAATAAATGGTAGATAACTTCTATAAGGTGGGAATGCTGACATAATCATTTACTTCAACCTCAGATGAAGTGGAAGAAGTTAAATCTTAACTCAGTCAATTTACAGCTGAGGAAGATATTCTTTTCTCTATAAAGATGGTTCAACCCATTTTGGAAGAAGTCGTGCTTTTTCTAAAAGATCAAATGCGAAATCAGCTTATGGTGCGAGATGAAAACAGCTAGTCCTTTGACTTACAACCATTTGTTTAGTGACTTTTAGAAGTCATAATGGCACTGAAAACTGACTTATGACCCTTTTTCATACTTATGATGGTTGCAGCATGTGATCAATATTCAGATGCTTGGCAACTGACATATTTAACTTTAATTTTATCTTAACTTCTGTATTTATTATATGTTATTGTTGTTAGCCGCCCTGAGTCCTTCGGGAGATAGGGCGGCATATAAGTCCCAATAATAAATAAATAAATAAATAAATAAATAAATAAATAAATAAATAAATAAATAAATAAATGATGGTTGCAGTGTCCCGGGGTCATGTGATCCCCTTTTGCAATCTTCTGACAAAATTCAATGGGGAAGCCAGATTCATTTAACAACTGCAGTGATTCACTTAACAACTGTGGCAAGAAAGGTCATAAAATGGGACAAAGCTCACTTAACAACTGTCTTGCTTAGCTACATAAAGTTTGGGCTCAATTGTGGTTGTAGGTTGAGCAATACCAGTAGTACAGAAATTGGCCATTTTCTGAGAAACAGCAGTGGACCAGTGTGATAACAAACTACACACAATTCATTCAGCTTGCTCACATGTTGCTTAAAATAGGCGTCCTGTGGATGACTACAGTAAGAACAGTGCATGAGTACATGACCTACAGTTTTTACTTCATCTTTGCAAGGGCAGATGTAATAAGTTACAATAACTGTCCTTTAATACAGCAGCTCCCAACCTTTTGGGCACCAGGGGCCAGTTCCATGAAGGGCGATTTTTCTGCGGACCAGGGGTGTATGGTCTCACATGCTGCCTAGATCTCAGATGTGCACGGATGGGGCTTTGCTCACTTGTGCGGTTTGGTTCCTGGTGGGCCATAGATGGGTGCTGCTCCATGGCCTAGAGCAGGGGTCAGCAACCTGAAAAAGTGAAAGCCACTCAGAACCGGTTCCCTCACAAAAGGAAAAACTGGGAACCGCAAAAAAATATGTGTGCATATGCATACATGCGTGCATGCGCAGAACAGGGTTTGACTGAAGAGTGGAGCCAAGGAGAGATATGCACCTACCCTGCATATTTGAATTGATTGGTTGAACTTTTTTAGTCCCACTTTTTTTTTTTGGACTGCACATGGCAGAGGACTGGGAGCCGCAGGAGACGGCTGAAAGAGCCGCATGCGGCTCTGGAGCCGCGGGTTGCAGACCTGTGGCCTAGAGGTTGGGAACCCTTGCTTTAATAGATAAAGGTAGTAGAGTGTGCCAGCATAAAAGTTCTGTTTGTTCATAGATATGAGTTTATAAAGAAAAAGGGCAAAAGTGAGATTTTTTTTCCTGCAAGCATCAAGGAAAGCAGAAATGGTGAATTAAAGAATCGGACTCTCATTGCAGCTGAAACCAAACCTGTCTCCAGATACAAAACTGCATTTCATACATAGTGGAGGATTGCAAAGATGGCCCCGAGGAATTCTGACTAAACCAGGTCAGACAGACTTGATTTCTGCAAATATGTCCCTGGGCTCATACCACAGCAGCCAAGCTGCTGCTATCAGTCACAAATGCATCTCAGTTACAGGTAATATATGTGACGACTGCTAAAGTGAATAAAATTAAGAATGACAGGAAAATACATAGAACAACTTTGATATTAAAACATAACAACTCTCCAATTTTCCGCTTTGTTTGCTCACTTTGCATAATACTGGATTGCTAGTCAGCACAAATCTGTGGGACTGAGAGAAAATCTCACTGGAAAAAAAAAAGAAGAAAATTAGCGTAACACCTGGTTGTAAATTTTCACCGGGAATGTTTCCCTTCCAATTTCTGCGAGTCATTTTTTCCCCTGAGTTTTGAGAAGGATGTCTTGTGCAAAGCCTTCGAGGGAGGACTGAAACATGATTTTACGTAGAAGAGGAAGGAAGGAAGGAAGGAAGGAAGGAAGGAAGGAAGGAAGGAAGGAAGGAAGGAAGGAAGGAAGGAAGGAAGGAAGGAAAGAAAAAAGAAAAGGGAAGAAAACAAAGGAAAAGAGAGAGACAGAGAGAGAGAGAGAGAGAAAGAGAAAAGAAAAAAAAGAAAGATAGAGAAAGAAAGAAAGAAAGAAAGAAAGAAAGAAAGAAAGAAAGAAAGAAAGAAAGAAAGAAAGAAAGAAAGAAAGAAAGAAAGACCAGAAGGCAACTATGAGCGCCTCGGCAGAGGGCAGTATGAATAAAAGATGATGCACTGCATTTCACAGTTGCGGCGGAAGACAACTTGGCTCAGCCGCCCCGCTCACCTGCTTAAATCATTTAAGTTACAGCCGGGCAAGCGCGGGCGGGGGCCGAGGGGCCCCGGAGAATTCCCGCGAACAATACTCTGCTGAACGCTGGAGGCTCATTGGAGGAAGGCGGCTAGTCTCGCTCCTCCCCTTTTTCCCGGCCGCTGAAGCGCCGGCCTTCGATGGGAGGACCCGAGTGAGCAGGAACTTCACGGAGGGCTTTTTTTTCCCTTTTCTTTTCATGTCGGCGGCAGAGCCATTATGCTCTCGCTCCCGCCATGAGCCGCTGGTCTACTTCCCAAGGAGTCGTTCTGACGGCGTATCATCCCAGCAGCGGGAGCCGCCGCTGCCGCCGCCTCCAGGACGCCGAAGAGGCGCCGGGAGCCGACGCGGAGGGCAATGCCGAGGCGTCCCCCTTAAGGTAAAGGCTGGGCGCTACCACGCCACCTCGCTCGCGTGGGAGGAAGCCTGCCGGCCGGGCGTCTAGCCGGCGCAAAAACCTGGGGCTCGCGCTGGCGTACCTGTTGACGTAGGCGGGCCGCTCGGAGCCAGGTACGAAGGACTTCGCCGCGGCGTGCCGTGAATCGTATGACCAAAGTTTAAATGTCAGAAGAAAGTTGGAAGAGCGACCTTGAGGTGGGGCTGCTGCCGGACCCTGCGTAGGCGAGCGTGGAACAAACGTGTGTTGGTCCTAGCCTCTGTTGCTTCCTAAACAATATTGCATACAGAAGTAATATTTTATTTATTTTTTTATTTTATTTATTTTAATTCCATTTATATCCCGCCCTTCTCCGAAGACTCAGGGCGGCTTACAAGCTTAGCAGTAGCCTTCATTCTATGTATATGCCTGCTTATTAGGGCTTTCACACACACCCCAAGCGGCATTATTACAAAGTCAGCTTAATTGCCCCCAACAACCTGGGTCCTCATTTTACCTACCTCCTTCTCAGATGGTCTGCGGGGCACAAAGCTTCTCTGGCTTTATGCCCCGCAAGAAGGCAGCTGGGGAAGCTTTTGGGTTCGTCTGTATCCGCAACACCCGGCTTAACGCGTTCTTTATCCGTTTGATAGTTAACCTCCAAGTCTGCGTGCAGAGTCTTTCCAGGTGTATTTCCCCCACTTAAAGTAATTCTACACACCGGAAAATACTTCGTTTCCTGTAACCAAAGGGATTCAGCAATATAGTGGGTGGGCAAGTATTAAAGAGTGTGTGCTAGTCTACTCCGTTTCTCCCCATAGGGGAAGAAGAAGCAATTTCCCAGATTACATTAAAGTGCAATTTGGTTGTATTAAAAAGTTAAATAAGGTTCCTTTGAAAGTGCAAACTTTTTTTTAAACCAATAGCATGACTAATAGGCTGTCGCTTAAAATCCCTTTCACATAGATTTCAGAGGTGCAGTCGACTTTCCTGGTATGTGTACTTTGCTTCTCGCAGCCCCTCCCCCTGCCACCATATTTCTCCTTAATGACCTCAGTTTTTCCTTTCTTCCTGAATTGATGGTATATGAAAAATACTGATTGCATACAGTTTTGTTCAGGGAAAAAAAACTCTGCTTCAGAGACAGATAAATTAATCCAATTGTTAAAAGGTGCAAAAAGGCTGGCATGATTTAAGTATCACTGGTGTCATCAGGACTGTGATATAATCAATTCTATTATGGACAGGTAGTTTGTTCTCCGCATCATATTGGTACTGTGCAATGTTCTGTATTTTTATTTATCTATTTATTTATTTATTTATTATTTTAATTCCATTTATATCCCACCCTTCTCCGAAGACTCAGGGCGGCTTACAAGCTTAGCAGTAGCCTTCATCCTATGTATATGCCTGCTTATTAGGGCTTTCACACACACCCCAAGCGGCATTATTACAAAGTCAGCTTAATTGCCCCCAACAATCTGGGTCCTCATTTTACCTACCTCGGAAGGATGGAAGGCTGAGTCAACCTTGAGCCTGGTGGGATGCGAACCTGCACTAATTGCAGGCAGCTGGTGTTACTTAAGGAGGCATTAGCCCACTGCTCCACCAAGGCTACATTTCTTTAAGCTTCAAAAAGATGGACTTAATATGAGGTTGCTTATTCCAGTTTAGTTGTCATCTTTGAATGATGCCTGCAGAAGAGCTAGAAAAGTACTGACCCAGATTGATAGATATGGTGGTCTGTTCATAACTGGTCCCAGAATTTCTGCCATATGACTTATGGTTGTTATGAAGGTCATCATGTGACCAGACTCAGTTTTTGTTTTTACAGTTGTCATGAAGTGAATCACCATGACCGTTAAAAGGAATCACCATGGTTATTAAGGTTATTAAGGAAATCCATTCTTCCAAATGGGTATTGTTTGTCGGAAACTGGCACAAAATGCTAGAAACTGGCAAAAAAATGCTAGAAACTGGCAAAAATGTAGCAAATTGCAGTCATGTGACTGTGGGACACTGCAGCCAGTTATAAATTCGAGCTGGTTGCCAAGTGCCCAAAATGTGATCATGTGACTGTGGGGATATGTACGTGGTAATCATAACTTTGAGGATGGGTTGCAAGTAGCGTTTTTGAGTGTGGGGGAGGCATCATAATTTCAAGTTGTTAAGCTACCAGTTATTAAGGAGTACACACACACACACAAACACACACACAGAGAGAGGAGGGAGGGAGAGAGAGAGAGAGAGACAGAATGAATCAATGGATCTAATGTTTGATGTAGTGGTCAAGGCACTAGGCTAGAAACCAGGAGACCATGAGTTCTAGTCCTACTTTGGACACAAATTACTTGAGTGCCTTGGGCCATTCAGTTTCTCTCAATCCCAGGAAGGATGCAATGGCAAACCATTCTGAAAACACCTTGCCAAGAAAGTTGCAGGGACTTGTCCAGGCAGTCACCAGAAGTCAACAATAACTTGAAGACATTCAAAATAAAATAATATATATGCCAGAATTGTATCCTTTTTAAGCTTTCTTAAGATAACTTCTTATTTGAAGTTACATGTAATTTCTTCATTTTTATGGCATTACACTTAAATACACAAACATTTTTGAATTCTCTGAGTTCACTCTCTTTTATGTACTAAACATTAATGTGCATAGAGCCTGTACTGATTTAATGTTAAAAATAAAGGCTTTTCCAGTCATTTCAAGTTGCCAGCATTGGCACTTGTCATTCCCAAGTACAGAATGAGATTGCAAGACATTTATTTCAAGGATACTAAGCTATAATGGGAAAAATCTCCAAAAATACTTAAATATTTTCATATTTTCTTTTACATTATAACTGCAGATGTATATTTAAGACTGCCTCTAAAAATAAGTTGAGACATTAGCATGACTCTTCAGAGCATCAATAGTATTTCAGGAAAGGAGTTGTTCCTTTGTGGCATGGTTCCTTCTGGTGTGTCCAACATTTGGTTTGGAACCTGGATGGCAGTATGAAGGAAATGATTTATATACTTGATGAAGTCAGCATTTTCATTGTTAAGAAGAAATTTAGAGCTGAGCATCTGAAATTCACAAGCTTGCCAGATTGTAACGTTCTTTAGGATAGAAAGGAAGTGTGGATCCCAAATATGCTCTTGAGCTGCTGCATTTTGTTTTTCAAGTTATCTTTCCACTCCAGATATAGATAATTTGGCTTCTATCCTTGAAACTTACTAGTTCTGAGTTCCATATGTCTCTTCTTACAAACTTGAATTACAGCAAAGCAAGATTTGCTTTGATATAAAAAGGTGATGAAGCTTGAACTCTATATGAATGTGATATTTATTTAATTATCATTTGAAGAAAGTTTATAGACCCTACTTCTTAAAGGGCATTAAGTCAAAAGTTTTGGGGGTCAGTGTTTTGAGGCATTCTGCTGTATTTGCTGTTGCTTTAATACACTCAGCTTGATTCAAAACATTTCTGCAACAGTAAATGAAAACAAGCCTAGAAAGCAAAAATATATCCTATGATAGCAGTTGCAAATTACAGACTTACTCATATCCAAAGCTGAGCTCCAAAAATAAATTATGGTATTGTGGTTTAATCTCCTGTGGAGTAGTGGAAAGGTTTAATATGATGTGGGTCCAATAAAGAAGGATATGCTGTATGCTTTGTCTTTTTTGGCAAGGGACATTCTTTGCAGTTATTTAGATCAGAAAATAGTATAGATGTTTTTCTTCTTTTCCCCTAAAACATAATTTCTTATTTCATTTAATAAAGTGCTTTTCAGTCATAAATTTCTGGGTATCTTGCCTAGTTTGGTGAGACTAATTTTCATTCTTACACAGGGAACAGTGCAAGCTCTCTACATTTCTCCAAAATATCTTTTGTTTTGTAGTTGCCCTGTCCCAGACACAGGATGTTAAGATTGGTCCTCCCTTTGTTCCTCTTGTAACACCTGTGTTTTCTCTTCAATTTTCCCATCTCTTGTTCTTTCTGGAAAAAAAATGATGGAAAAATGAAATCTGCACATTACCTATTGATTGGTAGTGGTAAGAGCTACCCATTTGGAAGCGTCAGTAGCCTTAGCAAAAAATAAAAAAGTAATAGATACATGCACATTGATGTGTGCTTACACAAACAAGCAAAGCTTTTTTTTGTCATAGAACGCACTGGCACCTGTTTTTGATGGATTTTCCAGAGTTGCCTTGATCAAAATCCTAGTTTTTTAGATACACTAAAAATTGACCGGTTTTTTTTATCCCAACTACAAAGGTAAACCTTGTAGGGTAGGCAAGGTGGGTTTGTATGACGTGTGTGAGTTCCAGCACTTTTTTTTTTTTTACAAAAAAGCACTGCACACAAGTATATGTAAAAATGTCTTATAAATCATATACACATATATATGGCAAAATAGAAACTATGAAGTTTTCATGTTGAAGGATTCTTAATACGTTCTTTACTATTATAACATGAACATTCATTGACTAATTTTTGCCATCATCATTTTTACTATGCTTGATGAATTTAATAATACGTTACTTAGTTTAATTAAGTTTAGATTTTATTATTTTAATTACTATAGTTTATTAGTAATGCTTTGAATTATTACATTACATTTTTAGGGGGTATTGTAAATCTGTTTTCTATTTTCCTCTCTACCACTCTGTCCTTCCTTTATTTAGCAATTAACTTTAGATTATACGTTTCTTTGTCTGGGATCTGGCATTTTGTAATTTAAAAAAATCCTGTGCATGTGGGTGACATTGTACAATAAAAGATATGTCAACCAGACAAAGTGAGAATGAAATAGTCCAATGAAGATTTTTCAAAGTATATTCCACGGAACCCTAGAGTCTGTGAGATGCTAACAGGAAAAAAAATATTCACTTTCAAATTTCTATTACTAGAACTTGCCTCCTTATCAATGACTTTTTGCTTAAATGTGTCAAAGATAGGACCTTAATTTCATGAGAATGATTCATTATCTGTAGAAGAAAAACAAGCAGAGCTAGGGGGTCAGAGTTAAACGAGTCATCAGCCTAGAGTCATTATGTTCCCACAAATAGTCTAAGTCCAACCCCTCTTGATTTCCGTTGGCCTTTGTCTGGTGCCAATTTAGTATTGAACTTTAGTTGAGTAGGTTCTTGTGTATAGGCTTGAGCAATAAATCTTCTGAATTGGATCTTAAAGTATGGTCCTGATTCTTTGTGCCTGACAGTGGCAGCTATTGGTGGAGCAGTGGGCTAATGCCTCCTTAAGTAACACCAGCTGCCTGCAATTAATGCAGGTTTGAGTCTCACCAGGCTCAAGGTTGACTCAGCCTTCCATCCTTCCGAGGTAGGTAAAATGAGGACCCAGATTGTTGGGGGCAATAAGCTGACTTTGTAATAATGCCGCTTGGGGGGGGGGCGAAAGCCCTAATAAGCAGGCATATACATAGAATGAAGGCTACTGCTAAGCTTGTAAGCCTCCCTGAGTCTTCGGAGAAGGGCGGGATATAAATGGAATTTTTTTAAAAAAATGTCTGCCCTGGCTTTTTTTTTCCCCAAAGAGGAGATACCAGTGATGTGAAGACCAAAATGAAACTAGTCCATGGAATCTTTGGATTTGGTCTCTAATAAATGATGTAAGAACCCCAAGCAGTAGCACTGCTTCTAATTGGAGGAACAAAGAGTTGAGTGGCAGAGGACTTCCAGATTGTAGAGTTGGCCTCCCTATCAGAAATGCTTCCCTAGGAACCCTGATGAATCATAACTGAACTTATGCAGGAATGACTCTGTTGCTTTTATATCATAAGGCAGGGTTAGAGCCTGAGATTGTGCATTTCAGCCTGTTCAGCATTATTTGGACCGTGATGATATATATATTTTTTTTGGGGGGGGGGAAGAAATACATGAACCCTGACCACTTTTCTATCTTATTTATTAATTAATCTGATTTGTATAACTGGCCACCTCAACTTTTACAGGAGGCTTACAATAAAATAAATAAAATACATAATGTCAAAAAATAAAAATAAAACACATGGCAGCTTGAGTGGATTCAGTATTATATTTCTTGCTTTGGGATCTGCAGACCAGTTTGAATATTGCTTCGAGGGTAGAGTCTCTGTAGGAAAGGTTGGCTTTCTTAAAACATTTGTTTTCTGATCATTCATTTTGGATCCCTACACTCGCATGGGGTAGAAGAGCAACAAAGGGAAAGTTACCACAGTGCCCTTATCATAATATTACCGTATATTTGAAAAAAAAACCCTCCCAACTCTCTCTCAGTGAAACTCACTTCTTAAGAAAGCTCACAGTGAAGCAGTATGATGGATTGTGGACTGATACTTCCTAAACAGGTTTTCCTACCTAGGTCTTTTCTCTTTCAAAGAGTGGTTATCAAAAGCTGTTGTTTGTACATTACTGTTTGAAAATATGCAAACGTATTATCACTTTTTGCATTTAAAGAGCAAACCATACCGATTAACAGTCTTCTGGAATAGATATTAGTGAATATTGGGAAGCTATATATTTTAAAAGGCATTGTTACCTCTTCTGAGGATCTTAAAATAGTTATCACCAGAAGAGTTCATTTGTTCCTTCCTGCAACAAAGCAGATCTGTTTCCTCTAAACAGCAATGACTTCCCCATCCTCAGGAAATAAGGTACATATTTTCACAAGGATCTAAAATCATACCGATTATGAACAGTGGTAATGTAAATAACTGGAACATGCATTCCGTCACATTCAATCATAGTGGAAAGATTACATGGAACCGTTAGAGTCCTATGGTGTTATACAGAAGTGTACAAGGAGACATGGTTAACAGGAAGATACCATTTTTATTCACTAAATTGATTGATGTGTGTAATTGTTAAGTGTTGTCTGTGAACAGATGACTTCATCCGTTAGCTTAAGACACACAACTTCTCATAATTAGAGAGCAAATAATGTGTGCTTCATATCAACCAATATAGGAATCCATGCATCTTTGCATGAAAGTAGTTGAGTATAAGTGAACAACTTATACTCCACTACTTAGAGCAGACATGTCAAACTTGCAACGTCATGTGATGTCGCGCGACATATCAGAACTCTTTCCCTTTGCCGGCAATGGGATGGGCGCGGTTTCTCCGTGACGCTCTGGCCCGTGGGCCGGCAGTTTGACACCCCTGACTTATAGTTTAATTATTTCTGAGAGCTACGGTGGACAATTTGACTATTTTCAACTGTGTGTGTGTATTTGTTCTAAAACAAAGTAGGTTTAGAGATCGCATGCTGTTCATGGGCTGAGGGTTGCTCACTTCTAGTGTTTCTGCACATTTATTATACAATATATACTTTTTTGGGAATAAAGAGATTTCCTGAATTAATTTGGCATAACAGCTTTGCCCAACTCCTGCATCTTTGTCAACTAGTGAGGTTTTGGGTATCTTGTCATTAGTATTCTGAGCTTAGCAGTTAGTGCTTAGTTGTGCACATCTGGAACTAGAAGAACACCAAAGTGTATACATTCATGGCTTTTATCTGAATAATTAAAACGTAGTTAATGGCTGAAGATTGTATACTGTACCACATATGTGTATGGAACCTTTGATGTCTTTCCATTGTATCCAGATATTTTAACTATTAACATTATTTACAAAAATAAAAAAATGTAATGTATAATTGTAATTTTTAGTTTGTAATTCTATAGTTGCTTATAGAAACTATGTCAGTCTTATAAATCTTCTTAATCCTAAAGGAATATGGTATGTCTAAGCAAATCAGTTCACAAATCTGGTCTATGTATTAAAGAAAAACTATCCTTTTTGTGTTTCTTTAAACACCGATACCTGACCTTGCACTGAAAACTATTTGCAGAATTCTTGAAAGAAGTGGGACTAATAAGATTAGGCTTTGTTTACCACATTTCATACAAGAGAAAGGGATTATTGCTTGCTTTCATTAAGCGATTTCTGGTAGAATAAGCACAACTCCAACAAGCAACTTCTTTCATGTCATTTGTTTTGGCTGATAAGGAGAGATACTGTATAAGAGACACATCAGAGACCTCAGAGATAAACCTCAAGAGAAATTTCATATATAGATGCCAAACAGAGAGTTTTTCTAAGGGAGAAGTCAAGAAAAATATTAATTTTCTTAATTACTGGTCTCTCAATATATGCATTATGACACATCTCTATGTTTAATAGTGTTGAGGTATTCAGTCAATTTTAGAAATTCATAGATTTGAAATTAGGTATTCTTCACTATTTCTAGGTTGATATCCATTTGCAGTAATCCTTGTGTTGTTCAAATATTTGAGATTTTGAGAATTTCATTCCAGTACCTCTAGAGGACATCACACTGGGGAAGGGTAATGTGTACATATACCGGTAGAGCAATATCCTTTTATGAACAGTAATTAATATTTTTGAAATACTCAGACTGTAATCCAGTATAAACTGAGCATGTCCAAAATAATTGAATTTATTTCGCCCCTGGGAAAAATAGACATGCTGCAGCTACATTTTCCCAGTCCCCACATACGCATGCTTCAGAGCCACAATTAATAGGCAAATGCTTTAATCTTAATTAATGCAATATTTTCTGTTACTCGTCTGTATTCAGGCCTATGTTTCTTTTGGTAGGATGGGAAGGAAATTAAGATCACATCTTTCAGAAGTAGAACATTCTACATTTACAGGATACTCTAACCTTTTCAGTGGTGAAAAACCAGGGGCCCAACTCCAAAGTCCCTAGATCCTAACTGATTCTTGATCCTTTGAGGGCTATTTCTATCACCTTGTACAGTGATTAAACAAAAAATCTGAATGGGAAGTAATTGTCCTTGACTTACGAATGTTTAACAGCAGTTCAAAGTTAGGGTGGCCTCAGAAATAGCGACGTATGACCATTCAAGTTAATGATTATTTCACTATCCCTGCAGTTGAGAATCACAATTTGGGCACTCGGCAACCAGCTCGCATTTACAATGGTTGTGGTGTCTTGCAGTCACATAATTGTGACTGCAATTTGCAACCTTCCTAGCGGACTTCTGACAATATCAGTTGGGGAATCTAGATTCACTTAATGACCGTTTGCTTAACTGGTAAAATGGTAATAAAATTGGGTCTGATCATGTAACCATTCGCTTAATGACTGCATCACTTTACAACTGAAATTCCAATCCCAATTGTGGTCATAAGTTGATGACTATATAGTGATCTGTCCAGTGTGTCCTCTCTTTTTTCAGAATTAAAGTAACTTAATTCCTTGTTTTGGGGAACATCTATTGGTAACAGTTTGGAAATTATTAGTATAACACCAGGAGTCAGATAATGAATGGATTGATGTAAGATATAATACAGGGACCCAAGTCCAAATATTTCATGCTGAATTGGATTGTCCTAGTAGTTTATTCTGGCTTTTTCCATGGTTTTAAGAATGAAATATCATTGAATGTCTTGTTAATGATTATCTCAGGACTGTGTGAATCTGTGGCTGCTTTAATGATTTGAAAGGACTAGTCTGGTAACAAAATGCCTGCAAGCTAGCAACCAAGTTCAAGAGCATCAAGGATTCCCCGGTTCAACCCTTAGCTACTGATAGTTTCTTATATCGCTTTGAAAAGAAACCTTTTTGTATGCACTCCCATGTATACCAAAAGACGTCTTCTAGAAAATTTCCACAACTTCAAGATAGCGGGCTTGTTCTGCTGTTTCTCCCAAGAGTCTTATCAGCCACTTTGAGTACTATAAAGTGTGGCATTCTTTTGGACCATCTAGCTAGGGAGAGATTGAAAAGATTAGTTTGTAGTATCTCTGGAGAACAGATTCTGATATTTGTGCTGAGGATTTTGTATCTTAATTTATAGCATCCCACAATATTTAATAAAGCACTGGGATAGATAATCGGGTGGTGGAGTAGGTTGGTGTTTGTATGTAGATGGTGTGGCTTTGCTATCTCTGTCTTAAAAATATACATGTTCAATCAGTAAGGGGTTGGGTGAAGATAAACCAGATCTTCAAAGAGTAGTTATGGCCAGGAGTTTTCATGACCACTTGTGCCACTTGTATTCAGCAGTAAGCACACAACTGCTTCTGAATTGATTTATTAAATTTTGCTGCAGAGGAAGGCTCCTGGCAAACTTTAGTGCAGAATACCGCTTGCTATACAGTACAAATTTCACTGGTACAAAAGGACTAGGTCAGAGGTCCCCAGCCTTTTGGGTACCAGGGACCGGTTCTGTGGAGAAAGGTTTTTCTGTGGACCAGAGGATGTGTGGTTTTGTGTGCTGCCTGCATCCCGCGGATGGGGCTTTGCTTGTTTGTGTGGCCCAGTTGCTGGCATGCTGCGGCCCGGTTCTGGTCCATGGACCGGGGGTTGGGGACCCCTAAACTAGATACAAGGTATTGATCATTAAAGCCTTAAATTAGGCTTTAATTTAGGATACTTGAAAGATGACCATCCCACGTATGATTTGCCCACATTTGAGTTAACATATTTTCTTAGACTTGATTGGACATCACAGTCCAACACTGCAGAATTTTGGGGTAACAGAAATGTATGTATGGAATTCTCATTCATGTTTTAGCCACATCTCAACCTTGGAATAGCATGTGATGCTAGTGGTTCAGTTCAGTTGTGCTTCTTTTATTTTTTATTTTAATCTTCTTCTAATTCTGTGTTTTATTGCATTTAATTTTAACTAATTATGGTATTTCAATTGATTGTAATATTTTAATAATTTTCATCTATTTTATATTACATTTAAAAATTTACACCTTTGGAGATTGCAACAAGGAAATCCTTTATTATTTAGTATAGTTACTTATTTACTGCACAATATAATAATTATAAAACACATTCTGTCTCTTCTCCCCCTCCCACCACCAACTTTAAAATCTATAGTTTATTGATTTGTAACTGAGTTCTAATAAAGTAATATTTCTCTTGAATCATTATCAACTCATGTTTACTTCATGAACACATCCCTATAGTCTTCTAAACCAGAGGTCCCCAACCTTTTGGGCACCACGGACCAGTTACGTGGAGAGAGGATTTTCCGTGGACCAGAGGGGACGTGGTTTTGTGTGCTGCTTGCATCTTGTGGATGGGGCTTTGCTTGATTGTGTGGCCCGGTTCCTGGCATGCTGTGGCCCGGTACTGGTCCACGGACCGGGGATTGGGGACCCCTGTTCTAAACAATACAGAAGTGAGTTGCCATGTCTTCCTTCTAGCCTGTTTCTTCAACTTTCCAGTTTAGTCTGCGGGAGTTCCATCCAGGTTGTCCAACCTTGTTTACCTTTTTAAGGTCACAAAAAGTCAGCTAGATATGGATTAGTATCCAATATTTTTCTTTTTTTCCTTCAGTTGTGTCTTTTAGACGACATGCCTTTAGGCAGAGACTGTACTATTGATCTTTATAAGTTAACGTGGGAGCATTTTTAAATGCAGGATACAAATTGTTAGTGCTTGCTATTGTTACCTTAGAGTCAGGGAATTACAAGGTCGTAAAAAAGGGAGCCTTCTTGTTACCTTAACCCCACCCTTTACATGCATCGCTGCATATGCAGTGATGCTTTCAGTACTCACCTCTCCACCTTTAATAGCTAGAACAGTTTTATTGTGAGCTTCTGTTCAACTGGATTTGTTCAGAAAGTAAAAAATAGTCGAAGAAGTCATTTATTTATTTATTTATTAAAACATCAGTGTAAGTGGATATGGTATTTGCCCATTAGGGATTTTTTTTAGTACTAAAAGATACAATGTACATTTGCATATTCAACAGATCTGATTTGCAAGAAGAGATGCAAATTGGATGCCGACATAGTAGCAGATGCAAATTCAAACTTTTCTGAGTGTGTGATCACAATTTTGAGAGAGAGAGATTGCTCTGTGAGATGGTTTGTGACAATATTGGATACTAATCCATCTCTAGCTGACTTTTTGTGACCTCAAAAAACTAAACAAGGTTGGACAACCTGGATGGAAGACTGCTAGGAACACCAGGCTAGAAGGAGGAGATGGCAAATCACTTCTGTGCTGTTGTTTAGAACAGGGGTCCCCAACCCCCGGTCCGTGGACCAGTACCGGTCCGTGGCATGCCAGCAACCAGGCCACACAAACAAGGAAACTAACTGAGTTTGAAAATATATATATCAGTACGGCTGCTGAAGATACCCTATTCACTGAGATAATTCATAATTAATACTCTTGTGGATACTAAGGTATTTTGCACTACCTTAAGCAATGGTTAAAAGTTACTCAAAGAAATAGTGCTGTTAGATCCTGAAAGCAAAAATAGCTATATGTTTTAGTAAAAGTGCTGGTCAAAATTGCTTCAAATAAAAAAGGAGAAAAATTACATAATTATATTAAGCTTTGGCATCTCTGTGAGTTATTTAATCTTAGAAATATGCTAAAATTGTTGACAAGGATTTTGGAAAAGGACAAGTAAGCTCTAGTCCAGGGGTCTTCAAACTTGGCCCTTTTATGACTTGTGGACTTCAACGCCCAGAATTCCTCTCCATCTACTTACATAGATAAGTAGGCATTTATGGAAAGGTCTACATTCTTGATTCAAATGGTTTCTGGGTATGATATATTTTATTATACTTTCTGACTCTAAATTGATAACTGGGTGACTTTATGTCTTGAGCGTAATCCAGTTATGATCTTTAACCCATTAACAATTTAAGAGGTATGAGGAAGAAGTAAATATAAAAGTATTTATAAAAGTTGATACTCCATTTTGCTTTCAGTTTTATAAACACAAGGACTGCTAGTTCATTTATTTAATCTATGTTGAGGAAGCCTCCGAGTTCAAATTTTACAAGTCCAGTCAAGGTGGCTGATAAGATAAAAACCATGCATGTGATAATAATGTTATAATAGCCAGTGCTAATGCTAATTCTGATAACAAATTAAAAAACATGAACGCAATCTTGTATAGATATAGATGAAGGCATGCCTTAAGATACCTTGTCACTGAAGTTTCTATGTCTAAAGACACTGTGAAGGAAAGTGCATTGTAGCAGCAATCCACCTGGAATCTCATTCTCACCTATAATGCAGACATAACTGAGTTCGGTATTCTTCCTCAAGCCACAATCCCCACTTGTACTTCTTGGTAAGTAATGAATCCATTCCTGAGCTAGAATGAGAAGTGAAACTCTGTATAAAATCAGTGTTATTGGTTTTTGTGATCCCAGCATCTCCATCTTGTCTAGATTTCATTTTGTCTCACTATATCTACCGTCTGCCTTCAAACAAGAGTTCAAGAGTTCCCCAGCCTCTAGTTCCCTAAGAGCAACAGAGGACAATTGCAGGTTAGTACTGCATAGTTGGCTATGTGCAGAATTTGAAAAGGGTGCTACACAAAATACACATACAGTATATGTATAACTCCTCATTGTGTTAAAGAAGCTGCATTCTTCAAAAAAAAAAAAACTTGCTACAAGTGCTTTGAAGGCTGTCCTTAGTTGTCTCCACATGCACATACTGCAAAGGTAGCAATAACACTTAGACTTATATACTTGTATGCTTTATAACACTCTTGAGTGTTTGAGTCAGCATATTGTCCCCAACAATCTGGGCCCTCATTTTACCAACCTCGGAAAGATAGAAGGCTGACTGAATCTTGAGTCCCGTCAGGATTGAACTTCAGACTGTGGGCAGAGTTAACCTGCAATGCTGCATTCTAACCACTGGGCCACCAGGGCTCCAAATGCTTCAATAGTGGTCCCACTGCATCAAAAGATGCTTCAGTAGTGGTCCCACTGTGTTTTGCAGCTTTTTTAAATGGAAGTTTTGTGCAACGCTGCATATAACATATGTATATGGGAGAGACTTTATCTCATGAGGTTGTTCAGTGTATCAAATTTCCAGTTTTCTGGTCATAGCTTCTTTTAAAATCCCCATCTGTTTCCCCTTTCTAAATATTTCAAATGTCTAGGTGTCTCCTGCCTGTCTGTTGGAAGAAATACTTGTACAGTGTATCTTCAGCAGTTAACTTGTCTTGCCTCTCCTTGAAATACACTTGGAAGGTTGGTGTGGTGTACCCAGCTTGCCTGCTTGCCAGATGTGCTGTTGAGGGCTGTGAATGTCCCAAGTGGTTATCGAAGAACCAAGTGCCTTGACTGCAGTTGGATATTAGTGTGACAATCCTTGCGCCATAGAAAATGTTTAAGCAAAGCTATTGAGAACAGTCCATTGTTGCTATTATTACAGTAGCTTGGGAGGCAAGTCCAAATGTTTGTCTAGAAGCCTCTACCATTAAAAGCCAAGGAGGAAATGTGAAAGGATAGACCAGAAAATATATCTTGCCTGTTATATCTTGATTTGGTGCTTCAGAGAGTGGATGGAGTGTGGCAGTGTCACCAACTTCAATTGTATACCTAATCTACTTAATGCACACTTGTATGCTGAAACCATTTGAATAAAAAAATATCCACAATATTTAAAAATGTAGACATGTTATAATTACTACAAAGTAAATAAAGCAGTGTTCCCTTTGTTAGTGTAGTGCACTTGTTTTTCATTTTTCATCTGCACAAATGATGGTTATGCTGTGATTCATATGTCAAAACTAATAAAACCTTTGCTAATAGACCTCTAAGTAGATCATTACAAGTATGTAATGAACAAAGTACATTCTGTCACTATATTGGGCTAGCTATTAATTGAGATACATCCTTGACTGACCTTGCCATAAAATCCTTGGCTATGTTTGAAAGGATTGTTTTGGAACAAAAATAATTATAGCGTATAAGTTGCTGAGCTTTATCTCAAAAATTAAAGAGACAAAACATGGTATTTATAATTGCAGCACACCTTCTAAATATAAGGATCTTCTAAGAAGTACAAAAGATTGATTTAGGTTAGAATGCTAATGTGAAGACATTAAGGACATTGGAGTACAGAGTATGTTCCATTTCTCCAAAGAAGTGTACACAGAGTTCCTTAATTCAGATTAGGACTGTGAGCAAAGTGGAGAAAGATCTGATTCAGACTGGATTTAACGTAATGTATTGGCTATTTCTGAAACTCTGCACTTGAAGCTTAAGGTTACTTACACATTGTGCTGTTACGTGTCAGATTATTGTAGGTAAATGAATAATGTTCTATGGATTTGAATTGTAAGTGGAAAAATATCAGTTAAGGTTCCAACTAGGAGTAAAGTAATTAACAGAGGGTGAGAAATGCAAAATGTTTTTCACCTTTTGTCTGTTCAGTTGTACAGAGGAAATCTGAACAACTATTTTGGGAGTTATAACATATATCCGGATAAAAGGACATTGTTTGGTCAAAAGAACAGCTGCATGCTTTGTCAGCATTTGAGTCATCCTCAAATGCACGTTCATTTATAGCAACAACATTATGAGGAAACTAAAATACAAAACTCTGGGCATTAAAAACTGTAAGAGTATGTCATTGTTTAAAGACCTGTGAGTTAAAATACTTGTTTTTTTTCCTAAACATGAAATAGGCTTCTCTGCACCATAGAAAACAAACTATTTTCAACAAGCTTAGTCCTCCTACTTCAGTAATTAATATTCTGTATGAACAGGGATTGCTTCTAAACAGCGAAGTATTTGTTTTCTCCCAGTATCCATTATATTTTTAATGTTATATTTATGCCCAAAAATATTATCTCATTGCCATTAAGTCTCAAGAATTTCTCTGAAGGAAAATGATGTTTCTTGAACAATAGTACTACATTCATCTGTGGAAGAAGTGGAGAACCCTTTTTAAAAAGTTTTGTAATTGACTTTTATATGCCCTGTCTCAGTAGTATTACAGTACTTGGTTCAAACCTCTAAGGTAAACTGGCGTTTGCAAAACATTTCTAATTAGTCTATTTATAGGTGACTCTCCAAGGGAGGTTAGGTATCTTTTTTGTCCTGGCACTTAACTAAATAGTGCTTGCTAATGGAGTTGTTCCCATGTCATAAAAGATTCTTTAATGTATAACAGAACAACAGAGTTGGCAGGGACCTTGGAGATCTTCTAGTTGAACCCCCTGCTCAAGCAGGAAACCCTACCATTTCAGACAAATGGTTGTCCAATCTCTTCTTAAAAGAGCCATGATGGCGCAGTGGTTAGAATATAGTACTGCAGGCTAATTCTGCTGTCAGCAATTCGATTCTCACCGGCTTGGCGTTGATTCAGCCTTTCATCCTTCGGTAAAATGAGGACCCACATTTTGGGGGCCAATAAACTATAAACTGTTTAGAGAAGACTGTAAAGCACTATAGGACCCAGATTGTTGGGGGCAATAAGCTGACTTTGTAATAATGCCGCTTGGGGCCCCCCCGAAAGCCCTAATAAGCAGGCATAGAAGCATAGGGGGCTGAGATAGGTTGGGGTCATTATAAAATACAATGCAGGGGCTCTTTGCATCCAAGATTTAGAAATAAGCATCAAGAAATCTGTTACAACACAAAGAAAGGAGAAAAAGACCTAAGATTAAAAACCCTTGGGCTATTTTAAATAGGGGGGTTGATTCTACAATAGCTGATCTTCATTATTAAGGCTACTTGTATCTGCCAGAAACACAGCATGTCTATCCAGTGCTTTTGACTCTTCTGCTGTTAGTCTGTGGGTGATGATCGAGTTTCCAGAGAAAGATTTACTATTGGCCCCGAGTCATCCTGAAAACAAACACGTTTTAATATACTTCGCCAAGCAGTATTATTTACGTACATAAAATTTATAAGTAGACCATCACAAATTAATTACTTGATAATGAATTTTAAAAATTGTTTTAAAGATTTCCAGAGTTCAAATGTCCTAAACATAGTACTAGAATAACAACTTTTCACCTACCAGTAGTGCTGAAATGATCTATAAGAGGTATAGGCAAACCTCCTCATAATAGCATAGAAAAACTTTTGAAAAGCAGCAGAAAGATCAGGATATGTACATTGAATAGAATCCTTTAATTAGCCAAGTGTGATTAGACACACAAGGAATTTGTCTCCACAGAAGCTCTCAGTGTACATGCAAAGCAATAGAATAATGATAATCATGATAATCATAATACTACCAATAAGAGGGGAGAGTAAATAAGAAGGATAAATGATGATACTACAGCCATACTACATGGATAAATACACATAGACAATAGAGAGCACTGTGAGAATTAGGTGTTCAGGACAGTGATGGCATGAGGGAAAAAAACTCTCCCTCTGTTTGGTTATTTTGGCCTGCAGTGCCCTGTAGTGCCGCCCCAAGGGAGGAGTTAGAATAGTTTGTGTCCAGGATGTGAAGGGTCTTCAGATGTCTTCTCAGCCCTCTTTCTGAGCTGCGTAATCTACAGGTCTTCTATGGCAGGGCTTTTCAACCTTTTCACCCATTGTACCACTTTTAGGATATGGCAACATCCGAGTACCACCAGTCGCCTAGCAAGGTATCAAAAACTTGATGACCAAAAAAAAAAAAAAAAGGAAAAAAGTGATGAAGTACAGGTAGCCCTCAACTTACAACAGTTTGCTTAGTGACTGAAGTTGCAATGGCACTGAAAAAAGTGCCCCCCAAGCCACAGCCGAGCAGGACACCTGCCTGCCCGCCCGGTGGTGCTCTTCCTCCTGTCCAAGGTTTTCATTGTTGTGAGCATTTCGGTTGAGGATTGGCAGTGGGGGTGGGGTAGAGGGGTGTTTGGTTTTTATTTCCCCCCCCCATCTGCTGGGTGGTTGCAGCAAGTTTTGGTCACTTCACATGACCCTGGGACACTGTGACCGTCATAAATATGAATCAGTTGCCAAGCATCTGAATGTAAATCACAAGACCCTGGAGATGCTGCAACATTCCAGCTGATCGGCGCTTCTTCTGGGCTCAAAAGTGCCTGGATCAGCGCCGAGCTCCAGCTGGAGACTGGCACTGATTCTGGTGCTTCCGCTGAGCCCTGACAGCACCGAAGAAGCGCTAATCTTGGCGCTTCTGCTGAGCCCTGACAGCCCTGCAGCTCCAGCCATCTCTCACTCAGGCTTGTGCGGTGCTGCCACCAGTTCAGCTCATTCCCCTCCCCTGCTACCACTTTTCTAGGATGGTCGCATACCACCTGCCAGGTGCCAATGGACCACAGGTGGTACCCGTAGCACTGGTTGAAAAGCCCTGTTCTATGGAAGACAGGCAGGTTGCAGTTGTTCTTTCTGCAGTCTTAACTATACATTAACCAGACAGTTACAGAAGTACCAATGACAGCTTCCTGGGGCAGTCTGAATTTCTGTAACACGTTTTTTATGCCTTTTTAATGATGTTTTTAATATTAGGTGTCCATTTTAACTCCTGGGAGATTATAGAACTCAAAAACTTGAAGGACTCTACTGCTGATACTATGCTGTTGAATATAGTAAAAAGTGGAATAATAGCAGGGCTCCTCCTAAAATCCACTCTCATCTCTACAGTTTTAAGCATGTTAAGCTCCAGATTGTTCCAGCTGCACCACAGGGCCAGTTGTTTAACCTCCTGTCTATATGCAGACTCATAACTGTCTCAAATGAGGCCTATGACAGTTATGTCATCTGCAAACTTCAGTACTTTAACAGAGTGATCTCTAGTTATGCAGTCATTGATATATATAAAGAAGAGGAATGGAGAGAGCACACAGCCCTGTACTAATTGCCCGGGTACTAGATGTAATTTTCCTTAGCTGCACCTGTTGCTTTCTGTCAGAAAGGCTAATCAACAGGCACAGTAAGATGAATCAGTTTAGAGTGAAGAATTTCTGGAGTGATGGTATTGAATGCTGTGCTGAAGTCTACAAAAAGGCCCCATGTATAGGAACCCTGGGGATTCAAGATGTTACAAGATGAAGTGCATTGCCACAGCATCATCTGCCGATCTAGTTAGGCAAACCGCAGGGGGTCTAACAGTGGATCTGTGATGACTTTCATATAAGCCAGAACTCTCAAAGGTCTTCATAACTACAATTGGCCTATAGTCATTCAGCTCCCCTGATGGAGGATTTCTTAGGAAACAGGATGATGATAGAATGTTTGAAGCAAGAAGAGACACAACATATCTCCAGTGATTAAAAGTTAAAAATCTGTGTGAAGATGTGGCCAGTTGTTCAGCACAGGCTTTTAAACAAGAAGGAGTTACTCCATCTGGGCCTGGTGCTTTTCTGATTTTTTTTTTTTTTTGTCTATGAAATAGATAGATGGCAAGATGGCAAAAGCTAATCCTGGTTCAAAGCTATTAAAGGTGTTAACACTTTGGACTTCCGGTGGCTGCGCGGCGCCGGAGACAGCCTTCCCGGGCTGCCCGCGGCTCAGCTGTGTTTTTCGCCCGAAACAGCGCCGATCAGCTGTTCGGGCGAATTTGAAGCCCCCTCCTCGGGAGAAGAGGAGGGGGTGAGGCCCCAGGTAGGGGTTGAGTTCTCCGGGGCCGCCTGAGCTTGGAGCTTGGGCGGCTGAAGGATCGAACTCCCCCGTAGCCTGGGTTGCTCCCAGCTGGTCAGCGTCTCTGCTCCGGATTTCTTGGAGCAGAGCCAGGCGTCTGCGACCACCCCTGCCTGAAGGAAGGACTATGGAATAAAAAGAGCAGGCAGAGTGGTACAAGAGGAAAAGGTGAAGAGGATTATTTTATTTTACTCTCGAGCTTGATGGACTTTTTAAACTTTAAGTGAAAGTGCGTCACAAGTGAAAGTAAAAGATGGCGGCTAAACCTCCCCCTAAAACTCTTCGGAGTGGTGGATCTTCTCCGGTGCAACAATCATCATTGCAGGCGATGCATCCTCCTGATGTATTGACAGCGAAGGATTTACGAGATGCTCTTGAAAAACATGCCCAGGTAATTTTAGAATCAATGGATGATAAATTTGCGCAGATGGAGGAGAAATTGGAGAAATTGGAGGAGAGAATGGAAGAGAGGATGGAACAGAAGTTCAGTGTGATGAAGGTAGACATTTTGTCCTCAGTGCATAAAGTGGCGGAATGTGTGGAAGATTTGGATGAAAAACTGGAAGATTTGACTCAAAAGAATGACATATTAGAAGCAAAAGTATTGGAGAATGAAGATTTAAGAGACAAAATGGATAGAGAATTGAGTCTTGCTCAATATTACCAGATGCAGTTTGCTGTTAGAATCAGAGGTTTAAAAGAGAATATTAAGGAAGATTTAAAGCAGCTGGTTTCTGAGGCTCTCGAAGTGGTATTGAATCAGCCAGCATCTGAAATAAAAGCAGGCATGGATAAAGTGTTCCGTGTGAATTCATGGATTGCTAGACAGAGAAAGTTGCCTAGAGATGTGGTGGTTTATTTTGCAAAAAGGGAAATTAGAGATGAAGTTATACAAGCTGCCTATGATGCTAAAGTTGTGATTGCTGATCAAGAAGTTTTGGTTGTAAAAGAAATTCCTCCAAAGATTTTAAGGAGAAGGAAGGATTTTACATTTCTTGTGCAAGAGCTCAAGCAACGAGATATAAGGTTCAGATGGGAGATTCCAGTTGGGTTGATGGTGACGCATGAAGGTAAAAGGTACCGTCTGACTACTGTGATGCAAGTGCGTGATTTTTACAATAACGTTTTAAAAGCAACCCCATTAACACTTCTGGAAGCTGCAAAGGGATCTGGAGAAGGAGAACATCAAGAGGCTGAAGATGGACAGACAGAGGAGAACGGTGCTGGAGGAGATCAAGCTATAACTTCTTTGGATGATCCCAGAGAGCAAAGGGTGACGCGTGCTGCTTTAAAACGATCAAAGAAAATAAAAGAACAAGACCAGCAGAAGTCTTTGGAATTTCCACAACGTACTTACAGCCAAGCAGTGGGAGGAGCACGGCCTAAAAAAGATAGTCCCATCAAAGCAGTGCTTCAAGAGCTTTGGGATGATATGCATGGCGACTAAATTTTTAACTTGGAATGTTAATGGACTAAATTCACCACAGAAGAGGAAGAAAGTTTTTCAATATTTAAAACAATTCAAGATAGATGTTATATGTTTGCAAGAAACGCATATTAGGGTTGTGGATCAAAAGTACTTATTGAACTCAAGGTTGGGTACGCAATTTGTTGCTTCTGCAATGAATAAGAAAAATGGAGTGGTTGTTTATGTTAAAAGTGCTTTAACAGCAGACTTAATCGAAGCAGACAAGCATGGAAGATACGTTATGATAGAGCTGCTGTTAGAAGGTAAAAAGACGCTTTTAGTTGGATTATATGCTCCTAATCAACAACAAGATGACTTTTTTAGTCTACTTCATACAAAGCTTACCCAGTTGGATTATAAATCTTTTATTTTTATGGGGGACTGGAATGGTGTTTTGGATGTACAGATGGACAAGGCTGGAGTTTTTAAGCGTGTTCCAAGTCATGCTAGACTGCCTAAATCCTTTTTTGAAATGAAGGATGACTTGGAATTGCGAGATATTTGGCGTGAGAGACATTTTCAGGAAAAGGATTATACTTTTTATTCTGACAGACATCAATCTTTTTCTAGGATTGATTTTATTTTGTTGACTAATGATTTTTTTTAAGGACTAAAAAGGTGAAGATTTGTGCAAGAACTATCTCTGATCATAGTCTAGTTTGGCTAGAGATTGATAAGGAGATTAGAGACAGGCGCTCATGGCGCGTAAATGAGAACTTGTTTAGAAATCAGAGAAATGTGGAAGAATGTAAACAGCGGATGAAGGATTTTTTTGAAATTAATATGAATAAGGGTACCTCTATGGATATGGTTTGGGATGCTAGCAAGGCCTATATGAGAGGGGCGTTGATATATATGAATAATAAACATAGGCGTGCTGTGGAAGCTAGGAGGAAAGAACTGGAGAATGAAATAAAGGAAAAAGAAAAGGCTTTGATTTTGAATCCAGAGGATGTGAAGACCAAGGAGGCTATTAAATTGTTAAGAGGACAATTTGATAAATTAATGGCTGACCAAGTGGCAACCAATTTGCGGTTTGCCAGGCATAATACTTTTTGCAACGCTAATAAACCAGGTAGATGGTTAGCTTATAGATTGAGGAAAAAACAAAGGGCTTCTAATATAGACAAAATTGAGTATAAAGGAAGGGTTGTGTTTCAACAGGACCTTATCAAGGACGCTTTTGTGGATTTTTATTCTAAATTATATGCTAAGGAGAAGATTAATGAAAAAGACATTGATATATATCTGGAGAATGCTAGCATCCCGGTTCTTACGCAAGTACAAAAAGAGGAGATTAATCAATTAATTACAGAAGAAGAAATTTTTACAGCAATTAAGGAATTGAAGGTGGATAAAGCACCAGGTACGGATGGTCTGTCTGCGGCTTATTACAAAAATTTACAGTTAGAGATGATGAAACCGTTAAAGGAACTGTTCCAGACAATCCAGAGGGGGGGAAAGGTGCCACCGTCTTGGAGAACAGCTTTTATTTCTTTGATTCCGAAGGAAGACCAAGATGCTATTCAAGTTAAAAATTATAGACCGATATCGCTTTTAAATACAGATTACAAGATATTTGCTAAGGTTTTGGCTAATAGATTGATGAGGGTTCTGCAACAGGCGATTCATGGGGACCAAACGGGGTTTATTAGTGGTAGGCAAATGAAAAATAATGTGAGGCATATAGTTGATGTGTTAGAGTTTTTGGAAAGGAACAACCAGATCCCTGCGGCGCTAATTTTTCTAGATGCTGAAAAAGCTTTTGATCAATTGAATTGGCAATTTTTGATGAAAGTTTTAGAGAAAATGGATTTTGGGGAAAATTTTTTACAACCGATTAGGGCATTATATCAAAAACAAACTGCCCGAATTATAGTTAATAATAGTCTGACAGAAGCATGTGATATTGAGAAGGGCACAAGGCAAGGGTGTCCGTTATCGCCCTTGTTATTTGTGTTAACATTAGAGATATTATTGGTTAAAATACGGAATTCGGAAAAAATTAAGGGGATACAAATTAGAGATCAGGATTATAGATTGAGAGCATTCGCAGATGATCTGGTTGTTACAGTGACCCAGCCAGAGAACTCTGTTGTGGACCTGATGGAGATAATAACACAATATGGGAAGGTTTCTGGATTTAAAGTTAATATACACAAAACTAAAATTTTGGCCAAAAATATGACAGTCTCGCAAAAGGCTCTCTTAGAAGGATTAACTGGATTTGAGATTGTTAAAAGGGTTAAATATTTGGGGGTGCTTTTGTCGCCCTCTAATACAAAGTTATATAAAAATAATTATGAAAAATTATGGGGGAAAATTCAAAAAGAATTGGAGAGTTGGGGAAAATTGCAATTGTCTTTGTTGGGGCGGATCGCAGCAGTGAAAATGAATGTCCTGCCTAAATTTTTATTTTTATTTCAAATGATACCGATTCTTAAGAAAGATTCTAATTTGGAGGAATGGCAGCGAGGTATCAATAAATTTGTTTGGGCAGGGAAAAGGCCACGAGTTAAATTTAAGATTATGCAGGATACTCGTGAGAGAGGTGGTCTCAAAATGCCTAATTTTAAATTATATTATGAAGCTGCTACATTAGTAGGAATAAGTGATTGGATTAATTTGACACAAGAGAGATTATTAAATCTTGAGGGCCACGATTTGTTGTTTGGCTGGCATGCATATTTGTTGTATGATAAGAAGGTTGACAATGTGTTTAGAGTGCATATTTTAAGACACGCATTGTTGAGAGTTTGGAAGAAGTATAGACATAAGTTAGATTGCAAGATACCATTGTGGGCAATTCCAAAACACGCAATAGAAAATATACATGCTGGCTTCAAACATGATGTGACTACGTACAAGGAGATCCTAAGCTTGGAAAGAAATGTTTGGTGTTTGAAATCATATAGCCTCTTGCGAGAAGAGAAGGTTGTTCAAAATTGGTTTCAATATACTCAGTTACGGGCCAGGTGGAAAGAAGACCAGAAAAATGGTTTTACAATGACTGATGAAAATTTGATAAAGCAAATTAGAAATCAGGGACCAGCACATATTAAACGGATATATCTTGCGTTGATAGAGATTGATTCAGAAATAGAGCTTGTTAAGGATTGTATGATAAAATGGGCCCAAAATATCCAGGAAGTTATTACAATGGACATGTGGGAAAAGATTTGGGTGAGGAATGTAAAATTTACACAAGCTCAAAATCTAAGAGAGAATTTTTACAAAATGTTTTATAGATGGCATTTAGATCCTAAAAAGCTTGCAAGTATGTATCCAAATTATCAGCCTAAATGTTGGAGGTGCGGTGATGAAGACGCAACATATTTTCATATATGGTGGACTTGTAAAAAGGTTAAGGCCTTTTGGATAAAAGTCTGGTGGAATATGCAGAAGATTTTTAAACAGAGGATAAAGTTTTGACCGCAACTTTTTTTGTTGGGAATAATTACAGATGCTACAGTTGTGGACACTAAGTTGATGTTGAATTTAATTACGGCAGCAAGACTTTTGATAGGTCAGTACTGGAAGAAAGAGGAACTGCCGACCATAGAAGAGTGGACTTTAAAGGTTTCCGACCTGGCTGAGATGGCGAAGATTTCGGCCTATTTGAAAGATCACTCGCAAGAACGCTATATTATGGAATGGAGAAAATGGATTGAGTTTATCCAGAACAAGTATAGGGTTAAGAAGTTTTATGTAGCATTTGAATAAGTCTTCTTTCTTTTCTTCTTTTTTTATTTTAGTTTTCTATACATATTTAATATTATTAAGGATTGTTTTATCCTATATAAGCTAGAGAGTGATGGATTTTAGAGTTTATGGTTGTTAGTATATGGTTGTTTATGATTTTTTTATATATATTTAATTAATTTAATTTATTAATATTTCTATACCGCCCTTCTCCCGAAGGACTCAGGGAGGTGTACAGGGCGAGAATAAAACATAAAGTTACAAAAATTAAAAAGTTATTAAATACATGCCTATAAAAACAATAAATACATTAATAAAACCCCCAATAAAATGATAATAACAACCCCAGTAATCCCACCCTCAGGCCAGGCCGGCTTGTTCGAACAGGTATGTTTTCAGATCGCGGCGAAAGGAGCGAAGATCCGGCGCCGTCTGGAGCTCAACCGGTAACTGGTTCCATAGCTCCGGAGCGCCCACAGAGAAAGATCTCCCCCTGGGGGCCACCAATCTACATTATCTGACCAGTGGCACCCTGAGGAGTCCCTCTCTGTGGGAACGCACAGGGCGAAGGGAAGTTGACGCCGGCAGCAGGTGTTCCCTAAATACCTTGTATTTAGCTCTGGGAAGTCGGGGGGGGGGGAGGGGGGGAGGGGGGAGAGGTGGGGGGGAGGGAGAGGGGAGGGAGAAGGGAGGGGGAGGGGGGATTTTTAAAGAAAAAATTGTATGTTAAAACTTTTCAATAATAAAAAAAGGTGTTAACACTTTCAAAGGAATTGGGCAAGGAAATGAAGTTGGGATTTCATACTGCTAACAGATTACCAAAGTGTCCTGTCAGATCCAGTCTTGGGTACTTGTCTTGAAGCCCTAGATAATTATTAGATTGTCAGAATAAATTTTAGTAAAGTATTTCCATCCTCTATGCTTCAGGTAACATGTCAGCCTAAGATAATTTTTATCTGCTGAGGTCTCTCATGTCAGTGATGTATTAAGAAACCTCCGTAGATCGTATTCTTTATTTTTAAAGGAAAGGTAATCCTTCCATAACACAATTGAAATATTCTTCTGGGTCTTGAGTTGTGACTGAGTATATTCAATTTTACCTGCCCACTACTGTCCCACAATAATAGTTTCTTAAACTTCCTTGAATTTTGAAGACAAAGATAGAAAGCGTGACGACGTCATCTCACATTGGTGAGACTTCACACCCAATCCCCGGATAAGCACTGTCAGTCTTATGTAGGTGTAAAACAGCAGGAGGGAGAGAGTGGATTCCTTTGGGATGTCTTGAAGTATTGTGGGGTTGAGCAGTGAAGTGAAAGCCAGGAACTGAATTGCTGTTTGAAAGAGAAATATTTGTTATAAAAGTCACTGAGTTTTAAGAATCTGAATCTGAGTTTCAGAGTATCGAAGAGTTGTCATGTGCTACAGTTCCCATATCAGCAGTTCCCACTACAGACAGACATCTTTTTTTCTCTCACCTAGCCATTCCATTGCTCTGTCTTCCTTTTGAGGTGGGATGTTACAAAATATTAGGCCCCCATGGAACCTCACTGCAGACCTACCCACCAAATATAATGCAAAGGAATTCCACTCTTCCACAAGGGTACCAGCATCAAAAGAGGAGAAGAAATAAGGAATTTCCATTCCACTGAAAGAAACTAATTAAATTGGATGCCTTTATTGGTAGTCTGTTAGTCTGAAAAAAATTGCTAGGGAATATTTAAAGGGCATACCAGTGAATTATTAGTACTTGTGAAGGTAACATATAATACCAACTTAATGACCACCACATTCTTGTGTAATGATGATTATTTCAGTGTACTTCTCAGATAAAAAATTTGCTGGGTCACTAACTGCATATAAACACTTTTAATGCATGTGTATCCCATGGTAACAACTTTGTTTGTGATTATAAATGTTAGTTTCTTGGGCTAAAATATGAAATATCAGTTATGTAAATTGCATTTCATTGATTCCTTATGTGCCATGAAGTCATTTTCGACTTCTAGACAGATTCTCTCCATGATGATGTATCCATAACTTGTTCTTTCAAGTCTTCCAATAGGGCATTCATTGCTGCTGGAACTGAATCCATCCACCTTGCTGCTGGTCATCTTCTTCTCTTTCCTTCTACCTTTCCCAGCATTAGAGGCGTTTCCAAAGAGCTGGGTCTTAGCATAATGTGTCCAAGATAGGATAATTTGTGCCTCGAGTGAGAACTCACAGAGTCTTAAGAACAAGCTGGACAACAAACTGGATTAAACTACAAATATAAACCTTTATGACAACAGAAAAAAATAAATTATGCATGTGTGTATGTATGTACATGTTAAGTAACACTGTTAACAGTTCATTATTTTCAAATATGTGTGCAGATCTGGCAAATTTTAATGCAGTTGACTTAGAAAGTTACATTCTTAAGCCTGTTTAATGGGAGATACAGTAAGCAAATTAAAGCATGCCACAGCTTTGGACACAAAGATAAATAGATACACCTCAGGGCATTGAACTTGTTTTCTTTATTTTAGCTCAAGTTGTCTTGGGAGAGTTTATCCATGTTTGAAATACATCTAAATACACTCAAAGGATGTGATGAGTGTTAATTTTAGGGAAAACTACTGTGGGAAAATATGCTGCTTTTTCACGAAAGAGAGTGGAACTCAGTGGAATGTTGATGATTAATGCTTTAAAAAAAGCATTTTTCTTAGATTTAGAAAATGTTTCTGTGTTCACTTAACATTGATGTGTTTTTTAAAATCATACAGCCATCTTAGTATCTTACTTGCATGCCCATGTCTTTTCCATTGTTGCCTTCTGGACTTATAGCCCTACAAAGATGTGGCTTTGTTACTGAGATTTGGGATCCTTGTCTGTAGTGGAGCCTGTCCAGTATATTGAATGTTGTGGAATGTTTCTGTAACTCAGATGCTGTTTATTTAATGGTTTTAATATTTTTCCATATTTTATATACTTTTATGTGCTTTAAATTGCATTTAGTGTATTATTTTTGATTGTGTTTTAAGTGCTGTAAGACACAGTCTCATGCTTGAGATCGGCAGCTTCAAGCTGAAGATGTACGTACGTACGTACATACATACATGCATACATACATTCATACATAGTATTCCCAGCTGTCTTCAATTCAAATACTAAGCAGGAATGGCTGTTATCTTTTGAGCTTGGATAAGGTAGGCCAATGATGCCATCTCCTGAGGCTGAAAAAAATGCTTAATGCTACTCAGGAGACAACTCTCACCTCTGTGGTTTGGCATGAACCCATGAGGTCATCAGGATTGGGTTTCTTGTAGACTATGATGTCATTCTGGGCTTGTTCCACAGATTTAAGTTTTTATTTTGGTGTGTTTGTTTTCTAGCCGGAGGTCTGGTCAATATACAATGAATCATGATAACTCCAAGAAGCCTTCAGGGAAGCTCCCTTGCGAGCATTCAGGATCTCAAGATTCACTTGATGAATTATCCATGGATGACTATTGGAAAGAACTTGAAAATATCCATGAAACAAGAAGTGGTAACCATGAAGAACGTGACCTGGTTGTGGTGAAAGAACCTGATGGTAATTACAGTTAAACTCAATGAAATTATTCCATAGATTTGGAAGGTTTGGTTTTGCACCGTTTGGTTTCTGCTTCTAGTCTAGGTTTGTGTAATACAGATTTCAGATTGGTGGATGTCTCCAAATCTGTCACCTAGTAATGGCATACTGGTAATAATGTCAAAAACACGGATGTGTTACTATAGATTACTAAGGACTGTAAGGAAAGATACTTCCTTAAATGGCATATAATTTCTGTGTGGAACGTATGGCTGCAATATGTGCAGATAGCTTTAAAGAAGGATTATGAACAGTTATTTATTAATTATGACACTGAAAACCAGAACATACATTGGAGTGAGTTTTGATTCTGGGAATTTGGTTGACCATCTCTGGAAGCAAGATGCTAGATATATAAAGCTTTAATTATACCCAATAGACTGGTTCCTTATGTTTCCCATTGATGTTGAAGGTTCTGATTTTTGTGATGCTTGCTAGCTATGTAATTATCTCCAGTCAGAATGTGCACATCAAACCAGGATCAGCTTTACTTTTGGCAATTAGCTCCTGAATAACTATTTTATTTTTCTGTCATACTAGTCTCTGGTGAGGATAATACAGGTAAGTCCTCTGGTTACAAGTGTAATAGAGCCTGCCCATTCCACTCATAACTCGAAAACTCATAGAGTGAATCTCGTACCTCAAATGAGATCACTCCCTTGCTCGTTAAAACACACGTGGGTCAATCAACGAACATGAGTTATCTCAGGGCAGGAAGGCCACGGAGGGCCTAGTGATGGAACAGGCCCCCAAGGCCTTCCCAACCCACTAAGATACCACATGCTTCCTCCTCCCTTCCTGCCACGCCGGATTCACCTGGAAAAGATTCATCTCCTCTCTGCCACGGTTTCTGCTGCCGCCCGGATCTGAGGTTGAGGATGCTTGTGCAGCCCCTCCCCCCCCGTGGCCCAATCCAGACTCTGGAGGCCTTTTCCAGGCTGCTGCAGCCCGGATCTGAGGCTGGGGGATGCTTCCACACCCCCTTAGCCCAATCCGGGCTCCAGAGGCATTTTCCAGGTCTCTGCTGCCCGGGTCTGAGGCTGGGGAACGCTTCCATGCTCCCCCCCCCTGCATCCCGATCCAGGTGGCAGCAGCCTGTAAAAGTCCTCCGGAGTGCTACGTAAGCATCCCCTGGCCTCAGATCCAGGTGACAGTGGCCTGGAAAAGGCCTCCGGAGTCCCGATCCAGCCTCCAGAGGCACGTGGAATCATCCTCTGGCTTTGGTTCCATTCTCTTGCAGAGAACAGAGGCCTAAAGTAGCATGAGATCACGTGAGATCAGTAGCATGAGATCTCGCCCCACTGATCTCGCGTGATCTTGCATTACTTTAGGCCTCCATTCTTTGTGAACGCACCAAAGGCCTGGAGCAGGCAAGAAAACAAAGGATCTTGATTTTCGCAGGGTGAGTATTCAAGGCCTGGTGCCAAGGGAGACCCGGGGCGCCGGTGGGGAGGGAGGGAATAACCAGGGTGAATGTTGCAGAGCCACTGTGGTTGCTTGTAAGGGTGAATGACTGCCGTGGTGCTCCAATATTCATAATTTCGGGACTTGATTGTAAGCACTAGGGGGTGCTCATCTCGTGACTTTAAACAAGCGTTAAGTGAACACTCGTAACCTATATTATAGCAATTTGAAATATATTGGAACAACCACAACTGATTTTTGGATGTGTGCTCAACATTATTATAATATAGACTTTGAGTAGCCATTCATGATCAAATATTGATCAGCTTTAAAAATGTTCCTTTAAAAAAACACCAAACCAAAAATATCAACAGTGTCCTAGAAATTCAGGAATATTTTCACTGTGTTTTAAAAATCAGTACTATAAAGTAGTCTGTACTCCTGGTTTCTTTATTTATGAAACTGAAATTAATTGAATCCTAAACTGCCTGGAATGTAGTATAAAAGATTTCACCATTCCATTGGCTGGTTCACAGTAATGTGATATAGATAATTCATGATACGATACTGCCAGCTTTGCTTCCAGAAAATATGTGCAACCTTTATTGCCCATTGGTTTATAGTTCAAGAGTAAGAAGGAATTTCAGCCATTATTGATACTGGATTAGGGCCAAACCATAGCTGAAGTAGCTGAAGTAGCAGGAAGTTGTTGTTCCTTTTTTATATAATTGTCTTGTAAAGCTAGAACCTGCAGTACAACATCCATTTGTCATGCTTGAGGAATTTTGCTTTTAGAAATGATCTAATGCTTATTTTTCAACTATTTCTAGTGTATAAAAATTTCTCATTTTTAGATAACACCTTTTAAAACTTAATAGTGTCACATACTTATATGTTAAATGTACAATGTACAGTGTTGATTTAATGCTAAAAAAAGAAAGGAAACAATGATATATGATTATATGCCAGATAATACATTAGCATTATGATTTCAGTGCTGCTCATATACAGTAACTATTCTTAGAAGTATGACACACAATCATGTATTTTATTATTAGGAGTATTTAATTCTTAGGGTTTTTCACATTGCCAAAAGATATAAAAACTGTAATCTTGCAATAAAATATTATACAAATACTAAATTTTTAATTTTGGAAAGATGGGGATTGCTAAAGGAGCAATAGTAGCAAAATATTTTGTGGCAAATATAACAAAATATAAGCACAAACAGCTTTACAAATACTTATTATTTATTACTCTGTTAAAGAATTACACCTAAATAAAATTAATATTTTATTGGAATTTCCCCCCAATAAAATATTAATTGTACTATTGTTGTGATGCTATGGACTCCTGTATTCCGAAAAGTATTAAAGTGTTGCCAGCTAGAAACAATAAGTAAATTACCCCCTTACTAGAAATCACTAAGGAGCAAGGAGAGCATCAAGAAAGACAATTGAATGTTGCAGTACAATAGTCCATTTGCACTAAGAACTCTTATTAGTTTGATAACCTTTGATTAAATTGAGTTAACAGAGTTCCCTTAAGAAAACAAGTTGCTTAGAAAGGGTAAAAAGTACAGAATTAAATTGGGGATTCTGTATATGATATATTCTGCTGCAATATATTCAA
The DNA here is from genome assembly GCF_947247035.1 of Vipera ursinii. Taxonomy (NCBI): domain Eukaryota; kingdom Metazoa; phylum Chordata; class Lepidosauria; order Squamata; family Viperidae; genus Vipera; species Vipera ursinii. The sequence continues at coordinate 263,549,740 of NC_139512.1, read as the reverse complement.
ATCCATGGAACAAAAGCCACACATTTACAAGGAATTAATGGAAAAGAGAAGTGATTGTTTCAGTACAGAAATAGAACAGAACAGAACAGAATAACAGAGTTGGAAGGGATCTTGGACGTATTCTAGTCCAACCCCCTGCTCAGGCAGGAAAGCCTATACCAGGGGTCGCCAACCTTAAACACTCAAAGAGCCATTTGGACCCATTTCCCAGAGAAAAAAACCACTGGGAACTGCAAAACCTGTGCGCACACGCGGGCACAGACACACAAGGAGGGCAACTTGATTGAAGAGTTTAATTAAAAAGAAATAGAGTTTGCTGTGCATGAGCTCGCTCTCTCTCTCTCTCTCTCCTCCCCTCCCTCTCTCTCCTTCACTTTCTTTCCCTCCCTCTCTCTCCCCCCTCCCTCTCTCTGATCTTCTGCTCACCTGGCAAGCTGGCGTCACGCTGTTCTGGATAAGCTGTCACACATTCTTATTGGGCTGGCTCTCCTGCCTTGCTTTCTGCTGATTCCTGCTTCCTTTGGAGACGCAGCAAAGGCAGCAACCCCGCCCAGTAAACTTGTCAGCTTCTTGCAGAACAGTGTGAGTTACACACACACACACACACACACACACACAGAGAGAGAGAGAGAGAGAGAGAGAGAGAGAGAGAAGGGAAGCACAAGTGCGCCTCTCTCTCTCTCTCTCTCTCTCTCTCTCTCTCTCTCTCTCTCTCTCTCTCTCTCTCTCTCTCTCTCTCAATGGCTGGGAGCTGCAGGAGAAGGCTGAAAGAGCCGCCTGTGGCTCCAGAGCCACGGGTTGCTGACCCGTGGGTTAGGTCAAGTGTTTTAGCCTCAACATGATAGGTTTGAAATTTTTTAGCCATGTTTGAGCTGAATCACCAGTTGTGGTCTCTTTTCTTTTTTTAGTCCATGTACTATATGGAAACTATTTTCATTTTTATGTTAAAAAGCATAGGGTTAAATGTAATATAAATTGAATCATACATACATGCCCTTCTTCCCTTTATTTGAGTAGAGGGTGAATTGGAAGAAGAGTGGTTAAAAGAAGCAGGCCTGTCAACCCTCTTTGGTGAAGCTGCTGGAGATTCCCATGAAACTATGGTGGTTTTGGCTACCTTGACCAGAACTCAGGCTATAGCAGTGCAGAAGCGAGTCGACACCATCACCCAGACAATGAGGAAGAAAAACAAACAGTACCAAGTTCCTGATGTGAGAGAGATCTTCAAGCAACAAAATGAATCAATGGAAAAAGTAAGTTCCTGATCTGGAGCTTTGGTTTGGCATTTCTGAAAAAGCTTTTTAACTCAGTGCAGGGTAAATGAGAAGTGAAATGCACTTTTTTCAGTTTTAGCAAAACCCACAGCAGAGGACATTTCAGAAGAGCTGCAAACAAAAGCTGGATTTGCCAAGATTTATTTATTTAAAAAGGGTTGATTGCCTATGTAAAGGACCATGCTTACTTTTCTGAAAGTGTGCCTTATTTTTTTTTCTTTTTTTGAGGAATCTATACTTTGAAGTGAAATTAAGCAACTTTTCAAGGCATCATATTTTAATGTAGATTAGAGGACCTGAGTTTTAGTTTGATCCTTGTGTCTTTCATTTAAACATGAATGAGAAAGGATGCAACTTTTGTTTATGAATAGGCAGTTGCATTGAAATCAATTTGCATGACTCCTGCAAATTGATTTTTCTGAATTCAAAATTCCTCAGTAGTTCTGAAAATCAAGAAATCTGAATTAATTGCTCATATCACTATTTTACAAGTAGAGGAAAAATATTTTCTGTATAGAACATTTAGAATGAAAGAAATGAAATCCCTACTTGGTGATGTCATTCAATTAATTCATATTTAGGAGAGACCAATACAGTGTTTAATATTTTATTGAATTGTATACAGCTATGACATTATGTTAATTATTGAGGTCAGTGTAATGCAGTGATTGCATTGTTGGACCAAGACCAAGAAGACTTATTGTGCATTCAATTTGACTCTTAGCCTTATGTCTAGAGGAAAGGCAATATATAAATGCAATACATAAATAACAAATATTGAAGAATGGGTGGCAAAATATAAGGCTACAGAGGCAGATCTATAAAATCATTAAAAGTCAAGTTCAGTGCAAAGGAGACATTATTTTTCTAATGTCCCATGAATCTTGATGCATTCTGCATCTCTGTCGCATATGAATATATAGTAGATGCTTGAGATTTTTGGTATTTAAAAATAAGAATATGAAAAAGTATTTATTTCTATTAGGAACAAAAATAGGAAGTAGCAGATTATCTTAAAATATATGTCTTAAAAGCTAGGGGCTATTATGCAGCACATTTGTCTTAAGAGATGTAATTGAGATCATATACAGCATGGGTGTCAATCTGCGGAGGCCGCACCCACTCCAGGTCCAGCAATGCGAAAAAAGTTGTGACGTGTGACACGTTGAGTTTGACACCCGTGATATACAGTAATGCAGCAGAATGTATTGGGCATTTACATGACCTTTCTTTTTGTTCTGTGCTACTCCTATAGTTCCTTTCAGAGTTTATGGTTTGTTCATGATACTGATTCAGCCCATGTCACTACAATTAATTCCATGAATTTAGCTTCCCCTCTTGAAAATAGAGAAGTCAGGAGGAGAACAACAAATTAGTTTCTGCATGTGTTAGCTGTGTGTATACTGATTTAGTGAAATGATTGAGAGAGTCCCTTTAGAGTAATAAATTGCATTTTCATTCTTTGGTACCATCAAAAAATCATGAAGCATAACGATTTGTATAAAATATTTGTAAATAGAAAAACACTGTTTTATTTTGTTTTTCTTTCTTAAACCAATAAGAAATAAGACAAATAACAAATGTATTATTGTGAAAATATTGTACATAGTTAAGAGATGGATTTTATTCTGGAGCAACCAAAATAAAATAAGATTAGTAATGATAAGCTATGAAGGAATTTTGATATTCTATTGGAAATCCAATGTAGATAAGATCTGGATAAAAATATCTGCCACCATTGTATTAAGCAGATTTAACTTACATGGATTCTTTCTTTTAACAAAGAAGGCAATATTTTATTAACTCTCCCATTTAAAATCTGTCAACGGGGAAGAATTGAAACTAAGTTGAAAATAAAAATAATTTCACTGTTCCGCTGTTAATTCATATCTAGGGTGCATTTGCTATTACACGGTTTAAGCGTGTGAAAGTACAAAGTAAAATAAAATCTAAAGAAAAAGCTAAGCTCTCTCCTCATTTTCCAGTTCAAAATGGGTATTCTGTAATGTGAATCATAATCAGTATCAAAGGATCAAAAAAAAAAAAACAGTTTAGAAAATCAATGGATAGGCAGGTGAGGCAAAAATAACCACTTACCTCTAAGCCACCCAGAGTTGGCACTCTGATGGCAAATAAATAAATCCCCCCCAATTTGCTATTAACAGGAAATTTTCAAGAAATAACTCGCCTAAATTGGCCAACTACCAGAATTCTCTGGGATCTTGGTTTTCCTAGGAAATTCTTAAAAAGAGATATAAACTTCTTTCATTTAACAAAGAAAAGACATGTGGTTCCACCAGATTTTAATTCCAGTACAAGAATTATAAAGTGACATTTCTCTGTTTTGAGTCACTTATCAGTTTTGCAAGCAATGCATAAAAAATAATACAACTAAAGTTAAAAGAGTAATCCATTATATCTTTATGGAAATTATATTAAGATTCTCTGAACATTCTAAAATTCCAAGTATTCAGGTATTAACTGTATTCTTTTCCCGTGAAAGTCTTTTTTTTGTATCTAAGCTGTAGTTTTATAGGTATTAAATGTTTAATAAAAGTTCAAAATCCTTGTTAAGAGCAAAGTTGTTCATTAATAAAGAAAATTGCTAAACTCTGTATACAACACATCATTTTAGTACTGTTTTCATTAGCTTTTTATCATTTAGAGTTTTAACTGAAGCATTGCAGGCCCATTTCAAATTTGTTTTTATGTATTTTTATTTATGCATGTATCAAATTTCTTTACCCATCTCCCTTATAGAGGGGCTCTTCACGTATAATAATAGATGTGCTTGTGTTAGTGGTTCTTGTGCTATTTTTCTACTGGTTCTTGGGTTATTTTTCAATAGTTAAGTAGGATCCTTACCTACTATTTCTGAACTGTTTCCCTATTGCTGTCTCCTCTGAATGTACAGTGTAATGAGACTTCAGTTACAGGAGTTGTGAATTGGCACAAATCACATTTGAATTGTTGATTCAACTTTCAGAAAATCAAATTGATTTGAATCAAAATAATTCAATGTGTTCAACTGGAATATATTTGATTTGATTTGATATGGTTCAGAAAGCTGGTTTGGTCCATAGATCTGAGAGACTGTAGAATCAATTTTTAATTCTACTTTTAGTAAAATGTAGATAGAGCTATATTGGTATGAAGAGTGTATTAGTTATGTTGTATCAGTCATCCCATGTATTGCAAAATCTACATCTGATTTCTTTCAGATAAAAGATGCTCCACTTCAGTGGTTAGATGGCTTAGACATTGGTATCTAAATATAGATGTTTTTAACTTTCATATTTTACAGTGTTTTTAATTAATGCAAAATGTTAACATATATTGTAAATCCATGTATTTATGACCTGCACTAAATAAGATAGATAGATAGATAGATAGATAGATAGATAGATAGATAGATAGATAGATAGATAACCTTTATTGTCATTTTTTACTGTGGGCACAATGGCACACGTTTAAAATGAAATTTAGTTGCTTGCTCTCAAAATGTACACATACATAACACATTTAAATATATTTCATACAACATACGTATAGACCTACACTCTTACATATATGTAACATATAAATATTAATCACTGTCCATTTTGAATACATAATGGAAGGAGTAAACTTTAGAGTTCACAAGGACTATATGGCATAAAACTGTGACTGAATCTGGATGTTCTGCTTCGGATACCACGAAGCCTCCTCCCAGAAGATAACAAGGAAAACAGGTTGTGAAGAGGAGGTGTAGTGTCCCAGACAATCTTGTGGACCCTGCTCAAGTAATGCTTATATGCTATGTGCTGGATGGAAAGGAGGGAACCGCCAATGATCTTTTCAGCCATCCTCACCACTCTCTGCACCGCCTTCCTGTCTGAAATAGTGATGATTCCAAACCAGACTGTGATGCTGTATGACAGGATGCTCTCGATCGTCCCTCTGTAGAAAGTGGTAAGAACAGGGGAAGGAAGTTGTACTTTTCTCATGCGACACAGAAAATGCAGGCGCTGCTGTGCCCGCTTCACCAGTGTCTTGCTGTTGAGTGACCAAGCCAGTCTACTTGTTAACTGCACACACAGGAATTTGATTTTTGTTCCCTCTCTGCTTAATGCTATTTATTAAGTAGAGCTTATCATTGGTATTTAGTTTTCAATACTATGTATCTAATTATTAGTTTACCTATTTCATATATTGTAGGAATCTGGGATTGATCACCAGCCTGTAAAAGCAGAAGGGAAAAAAGAAAGTGTACAAGAAGAAGCCAAGGAAGGTAAATTTTTATCTAAAATAAAATCTACTTCACTATACTTACTATACCAGGTGAGCAGCATGACCACTTCTCTTGAGAAATCCTGTTTATATAGCATAATAAGGCAAATATATTGTTAGTAATATAACAGACCATGGTTTTTAGAAGCCTGTTGGCTAAAAAGAAGCTCTGGTTTACCTGATCACATTAGGTCAAAAGCAAATATTGCAGTATGGGGGGGGTGGGTGTTCTTGGGCACAGTAATAGATTAAATATTTTACAGATATGTTAAAAATTCATACTCATATGGATGGGGTCAGAGATTAAATATATGAAAGGCCCAGATAATCTTCCCTTGTTCTACTCAGAGTTGTAGTGCTTTCAAGATATGACTTGGCAACCTTGTTGTGTGTGTTTTGAAGCAGAGAGGAAGCCACATATGCTTCATATGTTCAGTCCAATTCAGAATTAGGATATTAAAATAGATTTTTTTAGTACAAGTTTTATTAATTTTTTAATATATACATTCAAATATTTGTGAAGCAATACGGTCGTTGGGTAATCAAAAGTAAACAATATCAAGTAACAAGTTATTTATAAATAGCTCAGGTTACATCAACAAGGATTCCCTCTCTGATTCCCTTAATTATAACATAATCAAATTAATCAAATTAATACATTTCTAATTGTGACCTAGTCAATTAAAAGAATTTTCAATATATTTTCACTAATACATATCAATATCCTGTTTTTAAGTTTTACCTAATTGCTATAAAATAATCTAGGGTAGCCTATGATAAATGGAAGAAAGCTTACTTTTTTGGGTAACCCACATTTCCCTGTTTCAATAAAGAGTAATTATCCTGTCTACAAAACAAACATTGTTCATTTCAAAACATTCTTACTTTTTACCAGTAACATCTATTTATCATCTTAACAATTCACCAATTATAGCGAAATATCTTATGTTATAGCTTTCCAAATTCTTTAATATATATCAATTCTAATAACCAACTTTCCTTTAAAGGTTAAATACAAGATGAGTTTCTGTCTATATCATTACAACTAATATATTCTATATGTCTTCCTAACTGTTCATCAATTATTAAAATACTATCTTTTCTTATATCATTTCAGATTCTATAATATAGTTCAGAGTTGCATTCTAGAAGCTTAATTTTGTTTTCCCTTACAGATGTAAAATCTAAATGTAAAATCAGTTTATATTTTTAGAGATTCCCCTTAATCCATTAAAAATATTTTTTAAACTCTATCCTTAGGAATCTCAAAAAAGAGACAAGTTCAGTTTTTTAAATCTAACTCTCGCCTTCCTGTTGTGCCAATCAGGCTTCCATTTTGGCGTCTTTAAATTCTCAAATGTATGTCCCTTTCTTCCTACACCCCTTATTTGAATCCAGGGAGACCATCCAAATATCAGTTTTGCAAAGAAAGTGTCCCCTTTGTAACCATTAAAATTTTGCTTTAATAGCTCAGTTTTTGATGTTTGATGTAATATAGTTGTCATTAGATCAGTCTGGTCTTTTTCTTCTTCCAATTCCATCTGGGTTAGGTAGAAAGTAGTAGCTGGTGTTAGGGTTGTCATTTGATTAGCTGAATCCTCAACAAAGTGTATCTGAAGCCCTTTAATATCTTCACTCTTAATGTTGCTTCCTTCGGGTGCTATTGCTTTTTGAGTTGTAAGTTTTGTAGTTGAAGTTGAAATTTGGACTTTAAGGTTCTCTGTAGGTTGCATTTGTTCTTTGAAGTCTCCTATTTTAGTGTTACTTTCCACTTCTTCTGTTTGTTTTTGGATTATCAGTTCCTCATTTAAGGTCAGAGTTTGATTTGGTGGCCTTAGGTTGTCAGATTTATCTTGCAGTTTGGCTTTAATTTGCTCTGTCATTGCCAAAATTGTGTCCAGTATCAGTCTGTAAAGTGGTGGGATGTATTCATCCATTTTGTTGTTGTTTACAGCTAAATCTTCCATGGAGGCTATTTTAATGAGAGTCAATGATTATCCACCTCCAAAAGAGTTGTTTTCAGTGCCAGGTGCTCCCACACTTATCTTTAAAAGTAGTGTCAAGGACAGCTCTGTTATTCAATCAGCTCTCACAATAGAAAAAAGATTTACTTGCTGTACCACGTTTTGCCACAGGATGTCATCAATAGCATATAGAATGCAATGAAGAAATTTCCCCCCCCAAATTAATATAAAACTTTTGTAGCATTAGTCCATTTGTTTTTTTCCTTAATTCACAGCTTAAACAGAAAATAGGGTAGTAGATCGCCACAAAAAATAGAAGCTTTTTAATAAGTACAGATAAAATTGCTTAATTTCTTTGCTTGGTCACTTGATTTTTTTTTAAGGCTTTAAGGTTTTGAAATTTATTCCCCACTTATATAAACGCCGTTCTTTCAGAGAAAGGGGAGGAAATTTTTAGAAAAGTCCCACAGGAAGATGGTTAGGGGAATAAGAAAGGTAAAGTCTCACCCAGGTCCTCCAGATTGCTTCTTAGTGCTAGGTAGTGCTTTTGGCTTTCGGCAGGGAGTGACTTACTGATCGACCATCTTAATGGCCGGTCTCTTCTTTGGGCCAAAGGAGCTGCTCTAGATTCAAGCGGAGGGCTGCCGCCCTTCTGCGATCACAGGAGGGCCTCCTCATGGTGGTTGCCCCTCTAGGGCGACTTTTGACCCTTTTCAGGATCCTCCAAGGAAGAAAGATTGGACGGCAGGGAGCGGACTCTTGCTGCACGTCCGGAAGCACTGCATGTGCAAACCAGAATGATATTAAAATAGATTAAGGAACCATAAGAAGAAATGCAATGAAGACAGAGATGGATATACCATAATCTGTAATTGCCAATCTATACTTGCTTTAAAAATGAGAGAAGAAAAGCAACAAAAGAAAATAGTAATGTGTCTGAATTAATCCTAAAAAGTGTATTAATTTATGATCAGGTATAGCGACAACAGCCATGGAGTCTTGTACGTAGAAAATCAATCAATGTAGTACCATTAACAGACATACTGCAAAATTCCACGTTCAAGTTCAGTAGACAGTGACAAAGTCCAAAATGCACCACATGTAATATTATCAACTAAAAAGTGTGTACACCTAAGAACATTAGTAAAATCTTTCTTCCCTCACTTAAGCCATCAGGCAGCCGTTTGCTGGTAAGAACTGTTTCTAGAATGGGAAGATTGCCAAACTGCTGGGTCAGCATAAGGCTGAAAGGGGAAGTTTGAAAAATGCAGGTCTTCTGCCAATTAAACAGACTGTAGAATCTTAGCTTGGAAAACAACCAAGCATTTAAGAATTTTGTAACATCTGGTTCTTTTTTTCCCAGTGCCTCTTCATGATTGCTTTAGAAATTGGAAATTGTAAAAAGCTATTTTCATGTGCTCCATATTATGCAGCACTGCATGCAAATGACCATTTAATATGACATTTGGCAATTTTGCTGCCTAATGGAGCACCGCTTCCAAGTTCGGACAAGATGAAAATCTGTTCTGTCTGCTGATCCAGGCTTATCTTGGAACAAACTCTGGTCTAGATTAATTATTCTTCAAATAATTATCAGTTCTACTTTTCACAAAGCATTATATTGGCTTGGTGTTTAATGGGGCTAGATTTGGGTTTGCCTCATATATATATATAAAAGCAAATAACTTAATGAGATCTGAGCATATTGTATAACATTACTCCCAAAGGAGTGTAAGGGAGAACATGACCAACATATGAGTTACAGGTGCCCTCAAATTTCTTGCAGCATCAACAAATAATCATTAGTGCATCCATCCAGTAGACATAAAAACAATATTTTGATGAAATAATTTAAACTTAAATAAAAGGATATAAATTTAGTGTTCTTCAAAACTTGAGTCCATTGGTTGAAAAGAAGTAGAATTTCCAATTGTTGATTCAAAACTACTTGTATATTTGTTAAATATTTGAAACTATTCCTTTAGCTTTTGACAAAAAAAAAGAAGGCTTAGATTTTGTAAAGGTATGGGGGAATGACCTCGGGAGACGAGGGCAACAGCTACAACCAGGGGAATGGCTAGGTAAGAGGTAGCCTAAATTCTAGCAGGAATTGTAGGTAGGACAAATAACTCAAAAGAGATCAACCCTAGTTTCTTGGGCTGTAAAGGTGACAGGGGATGTACTTTCACAATTGTAAGATTCTATTACCGTCTTTCCCCAAAAGTAGGACCTACCCCCCAAATAAGCGTTAGCTTGGTTTTTGGGGCTGAGCCTAATATAAGCCCTAGCCAAAAAATAACAAAATAAACCCTAGTTTTGGGATGAGGTGCATGCCTAAAAATCAAGCTAGGGCAGGGATGGAGCTTACCATTGCACCCAGGCCTCCCATGGATCGACACTTGCCTCACTGGCAGCTGAAGGAGCAGCTTCATTTTGCAGCTGAGAATGGAGCTCGGGCCTGCATTTTGCAGTCAGAGGCCTTTCTGCAAGAACTGTGCAGCCGAGAACCGAGCTATCGATTCAATTTGTAGCTCGGTTCTCGGCTTCACAGGCCTTCAGGAAAGGCCTCTGATGGCAAACCGCAAGCCCGAGCACCATTCTCAGTTGCAGAATGAAGCTGCTCCTTTGGCTGCAGAAGAAATGGGCAGGATTGTTGGTGCTGCCATGGTGAGGTGAGGGGAAAAGATACTCCCCCTAGAAAATAAGACCTAGTAGCTCTTTTGGAGGCAAAAATAAATAATAAGACCAGGTCTTATTTTTGAGGAAACACAGTAATATAATCTTACAATAAAGTAGAGCTAATGATTCTGGGTATGCTTCTTGTCCAGACTACCTCACAATGATGACATATTCTGAGATTGAATTGTTCAGTATTAATAACTTAACGTATTTTAGAAGCTGCTAAAGCATCAAATCTGAATTGAACTGTCAAAACATGTTTTCACTGAATATGTTTCCATTTTGTGTTGATGGTAAAGGAAATTCTGTTTGCAGTTGCTAATTAGATTTAAAGTAATAATTAAACAACATTTAATCTAATGTACTATACCCTTTTGCACCCATTTTTTTCCAGGAAAGTTTTGCCACCGATTTGTAGAGTAGAATTATGGCAGAAAGTTAAGTGTTCATAACATTCCATATCAGAATTAGAGCTATCACCTAACAGGGACCAAATATGTCTAACACTGGTAAAGTTGGAATTAATTATCGTAGTCTTTAACTACCAAGATTTAAATAGGTAAGTACAATAACTTTCCATCATAACCCAGAAAGGAATTCCAATTCAAAAAATTATTCCAGTAAAATATTAATATTAATATGTCCAGTGGTATTTCCAAAAGTCTAGGAGACTAAAATGCCACCTGCCATTTACAAATGTCATTCAGAAAGGGAGATTCTGAGTGTTTTACCTTTCCCAAATAGATTTCCTCCAAATCCTATAAATTTGATCATTTTTTTGGAATAAGCATATTGATCATAAAACAAATACAAACCTAGAAGTTATATTAATTTTAATTTTACCCTACCAAATCAACGGTATCTTATAGTATCTATCAAAAGCTAATATACCGTAATTTGTTCCAGCACAATAGATGTATTAACTTGGACAATATAATAAAATCAAAAATCCCATCTGTGTATACCATTCCAATGAGACATCTGACCCTAAAGAAGGTAAATTTGATTTAGCTCTAAACATTTATGAGAATACTTGTCAAGGGTTATAACATTTGACATCAAATCATGCAGCCCCCACTTCCCTCCCCCCCAGTAGTTTGGTGTCTCATTTTATGCAAATTCAGTTTATAAGCTTAGGGGGGAAATGTAACACTAACACAAAGTGAGGAAAACTGGTATATGTTTTTGATGTAGATAGGTAAGACAAAAGAGAAAATATTTTTCCCTTCTATCTGTAACCTCCTTGCATTAGATCAACTGCTGTTCTTCTGAAGTTTTCAAGTTTCTTAGAAAGTCACCTTCAGCTGTATGCTATTTTCAGAACAATTGCCCACAGAAAACAGAAAGGTTTTTAAAAAACAAAAACAAAAAACCCTCAATATATAAATGTAGCTCTTTGTATGTCTTCCACTTCTTAACCCTGTTAATCTGAAATTTGTTATAATTAAACTCCACAAATAACTGCTTGTGAATTTCATCCAGTTTCCTAAATACCCTTTTAAAAAATCTCTGTTAAAAGTCAAAGTTTAAAGGCAGTTGGAACAAAACTATTATATCTGTAGGTGAACAGGTAGCAGGCCACATCCCCTCCTTGGTTTAGAGGACATGAAACAAAAGTTGTAGCTGCTCCTTGGTGGAGCAGTGGGCTAATGCCTCCTTAAGTAACACCAGCTGCCTGCAATTAGTGCAGGTTCGCATCCCACCAGGCTCAAGGTTGACTCAGTCTTTCATCCTTCCGAGGTAGGTAAAATGAGGACCCAGATTGTTGGGGGCAATTAAGCTGACTTTGTAATAATGCCACTTGGGGCCCCCCGAAAGCCCTAATAAGCAGGCATATACATAGAATGAAGGCTATTGCTAAGCACATTGATTTGTACTTCTTAGATTGTAAGCCGCCCTGAGTCTTCGGAGAAGGGCGGGATATAAATGGGATTTAAAAAAAAATTCCAGTGCTAATAAGTAATTTAGAGATTTGGACTCCGCACAAATCAATTGGTCTCACAATTGATGTATAGGTAGTCCTCAACTTACAATCATTTGTTTAGTGACCAACATTACAACGGGAAGAAAGTGACTTATAGCTGGTCTTTATATTTATGGCAATTGCAACATTCCAATGGTCATGTGATCAAAATCCAGATGCTTGGCAATCAGCCTGTTTTCACAATAGCTGCAGTGTCTCAAAATCATGTGATTGCCATTTGCAACCTGCCCGGCAGGCTTCCAGCCCATAAAGACAACAGTGAGGGAAGCCATATTTGCTAATGACCTCATGATCTATTTAACAACAGCAGCGATTCACTTAAGAACGGTGGCAAAAAAGATAAAATTGGGCACAACTCACTTGCCTTCCTTAGCAATGGAAATTCTGGTCCCTATTGTGATTGTTAGTCAAGGACTCCCTGCATTTTGAAGTGCTGAACTTCATCTAGATGACATGGTAATGGTATACCTTCAGTAGGTTTTGTTTTAAAGGAACGGCTGTTACTGACAATCATTCCCAGGTTCATAGTAAAGAATTGTCCCTATTACTGGAATAGTGTTTGAAGTGTGTCATTGTTTTGCTTGTTAAATATGACACCATCTTTGTTAGGGTAGGGAGGACATAGTGGTATTAACCATCAGTGATTTGATTTAAACTCCATTTTTCTATTCGGGCAAATACTTAGGATATCTAACAAAATGTTGAAAATGAGAATAATATACTTCATGAAAATTCTGAAGACTCTGGGAGACTTCGCCAATGTGGAATAGCATGGAAATGGACTCTATGATAGCAGAGTAGCCAAAGTGTCAAACAGTCATTCTGCAACACCATTTTCTGTCTGGCCTGTCAGGAAGGACTGAAACCACAGTTAATCCTAAATTCCGTCCTGCTAGCACAAGGGTAGGCAACCTCGGCTCTTTTACTACTCATGGACTTCACCTCCCAGAATTCCTGAGTCAGCTACGCTGAGTCAGCTATGCTGACTCAGGAATTCTGGGAGTTGAAGTCAATGAGTCGTAAAAGAGCCGAGGTTGCCTACCCCTGTGCTAGATGGTCCAGAAGAACACACCAAAAGATCCAGAAGAATCTTTCCCATTTCTCCAATTCAGTTTTGAGTGTGGGACCTCATCCCAGACAGCCAAAGCATTTTCAGCACTATAGTTTGGCAAAAGCCCAGTTGAAATGCATCCAGATAATTAGTGTCATTCAAGGGCATTTAAAGCTGCAAGATCAAAGCTTCTGAATCATGTTTTCCAGAGACTTTAATTGTACAGCTCTCCCAAGTAAAGACTTGGAGCCCAGAAGGCTGATGCAATCTTCTGCAGGCAGCATAGTCAAAGCCTGTTCATGTATGAAAGCTTGTTTTCCACAGGTAGCATGTAGATAAGCAGGCAGCCTGGTGGTCAAGGACATCTTCTCTTTGTCTTAGCGTTCTAACTAGGTCAGACAGACAGAATGCTGGGTGTGCAAAGACCAGTTTAAAAGAGAAAATAGGATGTATATTTTTGTTTATTTATTTGTTTGAATGGCAACCCCCCCCCCCCAATGTTCTCTAAAATATGTCTATCCTTTGATAGCGAATTACTTCTCTGGGGAAGAAATTTATTGAGAATGGAGCAACCTGAAATTGAGTTCATGTGGGGGCTAAGAGAAAGCTAGGTAGTATGATGGATAGCCTCTGAAACAAACAGCTTAAAAGGCTTAAAAATGGGAAGTTATGATACATGAAAGTCTCATGTAAACCTGTAACAGATTGACTCATTATATTATTTGGTTGACTGACTTTTAAATCCAGTGCATCTTTTTGTTTCACTGAAAGGAGTGAGAACTCAAAAAAAGGTAGAGGGCAGAGAAGCAAATTCTGTTAATTTTCCTCTTCTATGCAATTTCCAATGTCACTTGCTTATTTGAATCTTTTCCTTTCATGAGATGGAATGTTCTATAAGGTAGACAAATCATTCAATATCACTCCATTCAATCCATTATTTAATTAGCTAAATAACACATTTTCTACTTTCCTTGGGCTAATATTGGTAAATTCATTATTTTAATGTATTTAACAAAAGAACCCTGTAGATAAATTTCTCTCCTCACCTACATTTAGCAGATGGACATATCGATAATTGTCCAAGAGAAGATTTGCCACCAGCTGAAACAGACATTAATTTGGAAATATCATTTTCTGAACAAGCAGTTAATCTCAAAAATAACTCTGTAACTGACGTGTTAAAAGACAAAGAAGATGACACTCTGCTTCCTGTAAGTGTTTATATGTGTATATGCATGTATTTAGTTTAATTTCCTTAATTTTGTAATTTTTCACCCATTTTCATCTATAATAATACATAGGTCAACTTGGATTTAAAAGAGGTGAAATGCTGTATCTTTCCTGTAGTCTAGCAGCCCTAACCATTTGGGCACCAGTGACTGATTCTGTGGAGAGAGTTTTTTCCGCAGACTAGAGGGGGTATAGTTTCGTATGCTCTCTGCATCCCTTGGATGGGTCTTCGCTTGTTTGCATGGCCCGGTTTCTCGCATGCTGTGGCCCGGTGCCAGTCCATTGACTAGAATAGGGCTTTTCAACCAGTGGTACGGGTACCACCTGCGGTACATTGGCACCTGGCAGGTGGTACAAAACCATCCTAGAAAAGTGGTAGCAGGGGAGGGGAATGAGCTGAACTGGTGGCAGCACTGCACAAGCCTGATCAAGAGTCGGCTGGAGATGCAGGGCTGTCAGGGCTCAGCGGAAGTGCCAAGATCAGCGCTTCTTCGGGGCTGTCAGGGCTTAGTGGATCAGCGCCAGGCTGCAGCTGGAGCTCGATGCTGATCCTGGCACTTTTGCTGAGCCTAGGCGACTGGTGTTGCCATATCCTAAAAGTGGTACAATTGCTGAAAAGGTTGAAAAGCCCTTGGGGACCCCTGCTGTAGCTCATTCACACATTATTCATGGGAGGAGGCATTTTGTCAATAAATCAACATCAGCTCCACCCATTTAGTTATTAGTACAAACCTTTGAATGAGGGAAGCCAACATGCACAAGAGTCATAGGATTATATCTAGGGTATTTTTGCAGACATCTGGGCACAGATGGTAGAAATGTAGCTTGAAAGGTCCCACAGTTAACTTGTTTGGTGAGAGACAAAGGAAAGAGCCATAGGCAACAAGCGCGATGGCAAAATATTACAGCACAGGTGCTGCTCATATTACTGGTAGCGGACCATTAGTTGAAAACCAGTAGTCGTGCTAAAGAATTTTTAGTTTGTTTTCTTTATAAAGTCATTTGGATAAATATGATAGAACTGTATTCTTCATTATTGTCACTGGTACGTTGAAGTGAAGGAACAGTTTCAGAATCATAAGCATTGTTTAAGATCAGCCCTTAAGTAAAAAATAAATGTTCTTTTTTTGTGTCTTCTGTGTGGAGATGTTTATTTGGAATCTGGATGGGGCAGAACAGGAGATTCCTCTTCCTTTTAACCTTTTAAAGAATGGCTCCAGTTTCCTCTCTTAACCAAGGTTATCGGGCCCAAATATTTTTGACTGCATGGGCTAACAATGAATTAAAGATTTTTATTTTAATAAATGCAGAAAAGGGGATACTTGGGAAGGAAGGTAACTGAATCAAGGTAGCAATTTTTTATCAGCAGACAATAGAATGTATGATTATGTCCCATGGGGTCATTGTCGAATCTTAGTGACCACATAGATAGATTTTCTCTATGAAGAATAGGAATAGAGGTAAAAAATAAAAGTAAAAATGCACAACTGAACAAAAAGCACTGCAAAGAAATAATCTATTGCTGATGCTTGCATTTTTGTTTTTCCTGCCAGCTGTATCTCACTGATTTCAATTTTCCCAAGGCTTTTGGACAGAGAAGGTTTGAGACCAGAAAGAAACCTGGTTCTTACTGTATTGTCCATTCTGCTTACAGTACTTACAGTAGATGTATCCAACTCAGACTGGGGGAAAAATAATATTGCTTCCTCAGCCTGTCATTGGAAGAGGACGGTGGTTTTTTAATTATAAAACATTTAAAGTTGCTAAACAACCTGTAGGATGCTAAATTTACCACAAATCTGCTTAAAGGTTATTAGTTAACTTCAATTGTTCCAGGTTGCATAACTGACACCAATTAAATTATAAATGGTGGGAACAAAGGAAAGGGAGGTTTCTAATCAGAGATTTATGAAATACAGTACGTGTATTATAATAAAAAACTGTAGCTCTCTTCAAGACAGCAATGTTTTTAAAGTAGGATTCCCATTTTTCCTTTCTCTGACCACAGTGCATTCCCATGGCAGCTCTGAAGGGCTCCACTTTGCACCAAGAGTGCATTTTCATTTAAGCAAACCCAAGAATGACTTCTGTTCAGATTTCCTAACTTCAAATGGGCTTCCAGATAGAGAAATTCTCTGCCACATTCAAGGCCCTCACCTGTTTTATTTTATTTTTTATTTTAATTCCATTTATATCCCACCCTTCTCCGAAGACTCAGGGCGGCTTACAAGCTTAGCAGTAGCCTTCATTCTATGTATATGCCTGCTTATTAGGGCTTTCACACACACACACCCAAGTGGCATTATTACAAAGTCAGCTTAATTGCCCCCAACAATCTGGGTCCTCATTTTACCTACCTCGGAAGGATGGAAGGCTGAGTCAACCTTGAGCCTGGTGGGATGCGAACCTGCACTACTTGCAGGCAGCTGGTGTTACTTAAGGAGGCATTAGCCCACTGCTCCACCAAGGCTCAATGTTCAAGGCAGTGTCCCAAAAGAATAAATACTTTTGCCTAAAGCCATGCCCTTTGCACTTCCAGAAATGTAGATTTAGTTCTAGTGTTTCCTGGGGTGTTTTTTTTAATGAAGTTGTTAAGGGTTCACATAACTGCATTACGTACATTTAAACAGAACTTCAGATTTCCGAAGGACAAAACAGGTACAACAAAAATTGGAGATCTTGCACCTCAGGATATGAAGAAAATCCACGCTTTGGCCCTGATTGAACTGACAGCTCTTTTTGACATACTTGGAATTGAACTGAAACCACAAAAAGCAGCAAAAATTAAAGTGAAAGGTGAGTTTGTTGAATTTTTGGTTTTGGTTTGTTTGTTTTGCAAAATGCGTGTTTGGATACCTATTTGAGTATTTTAATTTGTAAACATTGTCAGTGGAGGGGAACAATGAGAATAGGTCAGTTTGCATTGCATATACACTGAGAAATAAGAACGGAGTACTGTAGAAGGTCATTGTGCAATGGCAAATATTTTCCCCACTACCAGAAAAGCAAAGTGACACTTCCCTAACGAGTTGAGGGAGATATTTACTTTTTTCCCCATCTACGATATGCAAGGCTAAGGTGCTAGTTGGTGGAAAACCTTGGCTGAGATAAGCACATTTATATTCTGCTGATTTCCACTGTAGTATTAAATATGCTTAAATGTACTTAACCATAGCTGGATCAGACAGTAGGTAGGCTGCAGGATGACACTGAAGCTGTGCATTAAATAATAAATATCCTCAAGATGGAGGAGGTAATGTTTTATATTTGTTTTTGGCATAAGTTGATGTTTCCTGCCTGAAACCCATCTGGATGATCACTCTGTAATTAATCTGTTCTGTAAACTAGCTCTTTATGCTCTCTCTTGCTTCCCCATTCCCCTTTTTTACATTCACACTTTCTTTAAACAGTTTGTAGCCTTCAGAAGCTTTGAAAGTTTCTCAGGAAGGACTTTTTGATTGCTGAGAGCAGTCCCTTATGGCTGAGCTCATCAGGCAGGGATGAAATAACCATCTGAAAGGCTTAGCACTTGGAAGTTTTAGAAGAAGAAAAAAATCATTGATGATACAGAACAACATAAATAACTGCATGAATGTATTGTGGCCTAGTTACCTCTTGTTAGACCCATGCACGCTTCTGGATTGGTTACGGTTTTGCAGGACTGGCTTGTGTTTGTTTCCAGGCATTGGTGAATTCATCTGTCAAGCAATGCCATTTGATAGAGTCTTGGAAGTATGCCTTCTGAGTTGTGGCACCTCTGGAATAGCACCTCTCTGTTATCTGGAGTAGTGGGTGATCCATTTAATGACTACAACAGCTTACAACCAAAGTTCTGGGCTTACTTGCGATCATAAGTCGAGGACTATTTGTATGTCTATTCCCCTTTTATAATCATCTTTTCTTTTTCTGGTTTAATGTACCAAGCTTCTGTTTATAACTTATATGCCATCCAAAGTCATTGTTGGGTGGTCTTATATTATAAATTTTAAATTACAAACAATAAAACCCACTCAGCAACAGAGCTCATAGCCTCATTGGGATATGCAGACCCTTCACTATTACAAGATAAATGTAAAGGTTTCCCCTATCCAGTTGTATGTGATTCTAAGGGGCAGTGCTCATCTCTGTTTCTTAGCTGAGGAAGCCCAGCATTGTCTGAAAATACTTCTGTGGTCATGTGACTAGCATTTCCATGTTTTAGAGCCTTTAGTTGGGCTGGAGCTGAGGCAAGTAACGGGAGCTCACCCCGTCACGCAGCACTCGGCTCTTGAACCTGGGCTGTCAACTTTCCAGCTGACAAGCTCAGCGTCTTTAAGTGCTGAGCCATCGTGTTCCCTATTACAAAATACCAACCTATAAAAGAGATTGTATGCCTGTAGGCAGCATGTATCCAGAAATGCTTACTCAATGTTGATGTCGTCATTTAAGTTCTCCAGAGTTAATTTCAAGTTTTCTGTATGTCAGGGATATATAGTGGACAGTTTGAGAGAAGTTTGGATACCACAGTTTCAGAGTCTTCCAAAGTGAGTCATATGACTTCTTCACCTCACCTTTCATCTGATGGCCAACATACCCAAATTTCTTGTGGCGGCAAAGATGGATTTTTACCAGTGACCTGAGGCTATAGGATTGCAGCTTGAAACAGCCGTGAAATTAATTTTACAAAGGAAAATTAAAAGATAAAGCCTTTTGAAAGAGAAAAAAAGCAGTTTTTTTCATAACTTCTATAACTAGTTTCACTATTTTCTAACTTTGCCTTCTTAGATTTTTCTTTAATTTTGTATCTTTTATTTAGTCTCATATGTTGATGTACTCCTGCAGAGACAGGTGGATTAAAAACAAGTTTTATCCATTATCAGATCAACTTGATTCAGTCTGCCTGAATGAAGTCTCTCTCTCTCTCTCTCTCTCTCTCTGTGTGTGTGTGTGTGTGTGTACACCTCTGTTTGTGCGTGCTTCTGTATGAATATTCTACCTCAATTTGAATTTCAAGGCAGTGTTCAATAATTTCTTAAATGCAATGTTTTGTTAAAAAGAAATACACAATTAATTTTGAAATGATGGATTAAATAGATTAAAACAAGGAAAATGTTTTTGTTAGCTGCCATGAATTGAAACATGCTACCAGTTAATCAAATAGTTTCCTGTGCCAAAATATTCAGGAAGTAGTTCAGTAGAGATGCCAGGTTGGAACTAAATAAGTAAAAGCCACGCAGAGAGAGAGATCTGAGTACGTATGATTTTCATCTACTTGCAGAAAATAACTCTAGTAACACATTTTAGGAATGTTTCTAAAATATTTTCCCCGTGTTATAGTTACAGTGTATTTCATAATAAGTAAGTATAGGATTTTTTTGTTAATAATGATTGGAGATTTGTATTACTGATTTCTACTTAAGAAACTTTTTATTTGTTCCTGACTTTCATTTATGCTGACCTACCCACGCTTGGTAGATACATGGAAAAGCTTCAGGAAAATCAGCAGATGGACAGAATTGGATACGATCCTTCTTAATATTATCAATGATACTTCGATGTATATAAATAACTTCATATGTTCTGACGTCAATCTGTACAAAAGAAGTTTATGTATTTGAAATAATAGTCCATGCCTAATTCTAATTAATGATTTTTCCCCTCTTCCTTCTTAGCCCTTTGCCTGTGTTTATATGCAAAGTATTTTCCCTGCATATTTTCAGAAAATAACTTTTTCTTCTCTTTAACTGCATGTTTAGTGGGCTTTAGTCTTGATAAACGATCATTTTGTAATGGGACTGTACTGAAAGTAACTTTTGAAAATAAAAAGAAAATATTGTTTTAAAGTGCTTTCATATTACCACTTCATGAATCCTCCCCCCCGCCTTTTATACAGAATCTGGTCTTTTTGGTGTTCCACTCTTGGTTTTGCTAGAACATGATCAAAAGAGAGTTCCAGGTATCCGGACACCACTTATCTTTCAAAAAGTAAGTAGGCTGACTAGTGTCCTTTCACTGTACTTCCTTGAGCTTTGTTGATTGAACCCTGAAAGATACTGTATGTAATACTGATTTTCTTAAAAAAAATAGCTAATATTTTATTATCTAGCATAATGTTTTTATTAAGTATGGCATCTTCCCCTTTTTATGTCTGAAGCCTTGATAAAATTCTTTCTGCTCTCTGTAGATCAGTGGGCAGGTTAAATAAGTTATTCTTATTCTTACCTTCTTTTCTTGTATGCTCACACAATCATCAATTGTGTGTACAAATAATTGTGCCTTATTTGAGAATGATTTTCCCAGAATTTTTCAGACTAAACCAAAATCACACGCATGTTTCTTAACCTTTGTAGCACAAAAGAGTGGAGAAAAGTGGGGGCCCTCATCATCTTGCTTAAATAGCAAAGGGGAATTAGGGGGAAGGGACTTTTGCCCAGCTTAGGCTACAACACCAATTGTAGTCCTACCTGGACCATGGTGTCCAGGTGATGATAATACAATTTAGACACTATGTGATTAGATTACTGCAGTGTACTCTTATAGGACAATTGTTGAGAAAAATTCAGAAGTTGCAATTGATCCAAATGCAGCGATTAGACTGGCAGGACCATCTCACCACTGCAGAGTCACGCTGATTTTGATACCACTGCATCAACTATTAACAACCTCCAGGCCTAATTCAAAGTTGGCTGCTACTATAAAGCCATACATGGTCTAGCACCAGGTTACATCATACACTGCCTTGCCTTAGTTGGTTTGGGTACCTCAAGGACCCAATTGGCAGTCCCATTTCCCTGAATTATATGGATCTTGGGCAAATTGTGATCTTCTCTCTCAGCCTCCATTCCCCCCCTATGCTTTCCCTGGAGCTGCATATGATAATAATACATTCCTCAAGGCAATGAAAACATGCCTGTTTCATCATGCATTTGGCAGTAGTTGATTGACTATGGCAGGTATAAATGAAACAAAGAAGA
Source organism: Vipera ursinii (assembly GCF_947247035.1). Taxonomy (NCBI): domain Eukaryota; kingdom Metazoa; phylum Chordata; class Lepidosauria; order Squamata; family Viperidae; genus Vipera; species Vipera ursinii. The sequence continues at coordinate 263,528,336 of NC_139512.1, read as the reverse complement.
AATTTGTAAACTGGCATCAAGTTAGATGCAATATCCAGAACTAATATAATCTGGGTAATACTCTTATTGTCTCTGTGTAAATATTTTATTTTTACCTGATACATCCACCCTGGGCTAATACCTAAAGATAAAAATTCTGCACTCAAGCCATTATTAGCAAGAAGCCTCATGGAGCAAACCTGTTGTGCAATTGACTAAATGCATTTGATTGAGTACATTTGAACTGAGATTCTCTTCTGCATATCAATGTTTTTTTCCATTGATTAATATCTATGCAAACAGATTTCTACTCCATCCCAATAAATTATTTTACCTGAGTCAGGAATGGGAAGGAGGCCAAAGCAGAAAGCAGGATATGAATTTCAGAAATCGATAAATAAAGTCCATATTCCGTGATGTGAGGTGGGTGAGGTATTAGCTCTTCTCCAAATTGATTCTGGATAAATGTCACTTTATGCACATGTGTCTTTAGGCTCTATTTAGCCTAAAGACATCCTGTAGTTGTGGTATTGCTAAAAAAAAAGAAGAAGCATGAAATAAGGGAGGCATATATGTTGAAATTCTTATGACAATAACAATCTTTTTACTGTTTCATGATATGTCTGGTTCCTGAGCTGTTTTCCATTTTTATGTTCAGCTCATTTCTCAGATAGAAGAGGGAAAACTGGAAACAGAAGGATTGCTTCGAATACCAGGAGTTGCTGCTAGAGTAAAGGTAAAATGGCCCTTCACCTTAGGAAAATAGTGCTGTGTTCTCTACCAGTGTTCTGTTCTTTGTTTATATTTGATAAGGTATGCTCAGTAGCAAGACTCAAACTCAGATCTTTCCGTAAACTTTTAACTTTTACCTATTCATTCTAAACGACATCGTGGAAGTGGGTAGAAGCTATAGAACAGATGGTTGCTTGTCAAAATTTATTTTGTGACTTTCAGAACTGACTTGTTCAAAACTATAGATATTATATGAAAATCAAGACCGTACACCTACATTCACACACACACACACACACACACACAAGCACAAGCACACAGATATATAAAATTACTTTTAAGGTGTTTCTGAATTAAATTAAGGAGTGGCGCTGAAGAAATCAATTCCCTGTCATTTTACTCAGATGTTGTCCTCTGTACTGTTGCTTTCTCCCTGGGTACACAAAGTTTTTGCAGTTGTTTTATTACTGCTTTTCTAATAACTCATCATCCTCTGTCATATTTTGAAACCAGTTTTATTTTTTTAGCTTTCTAAAATTCATAAAATGTGAACTCGAAACAAAAACTGCAAATTGGACAAGTAGGTTACGCAATTTAGAAATGCACGCACAATCTAAGGGGGTGAGTTATGGATTCTTGTTGACCTGGCAAATGGCTGAACTAAAACAAGATATGAAATGTGCATTTTATGCGGTGCTTTGAGGGAGGATCAGCAAGTAGCTTTGAGACAACATATTGAAAAAGGAGACATCAGGCAGAAGTTACTTCTCTTAGGCCACCCGAATTACATCCAAATCCCTTGTAAAATATTGTCAGAGGAGGATTTGATCTGGGATAAAGAAGACAGATAATATAATTGAGGTACTAGTATTCATAACATAGAAAGGTGTTTTATATCAGGTTGGAGCATTGCTCCATCTTGTCCCAATGGACTGTTTGTTTTGATAGTTAGGGCTTCAGGCAGGCATTTGTGCAAATTGCCCACAGGATGGAAAACTGTACACATGCCCTTTGGACTAAGATCAAAAGCCTCCTGCAAGACTTCTGCTAAAAGATACAGCTGCTGCTTGGAGCAGAATGTCACAAACATAAAATAAGCTTGGGCTGAAAAAGGGAACTGGAAGTCTTAAGAAGAGTTAGAAAAAAAGATAGGGACCAGCTATATCTCCAAAATCTGTCTCAAAATCTGTAATCAGGCACTTCAAAGTCTTGTCCCTGTTGTATGTGCAGTGGACTTTTGATATTGATGCTGTACCTAGTATCTTGTAGATTTAAACTTCCCCTGTGGAGATGCTATTTTTCTGGTCCCACCCATAACTTGCTTGCTGGGTGGCCTTGAAGAAGATACACCTAAGAGAATGTGGCCTGTTGATCACTCCTGTTCTAGAGTAGTACCAAAATCCATCCACATTTTAATTGTTTGAAATTTTAAGGAATGAATTCAGAAGTATCTCCACATAACTGATTTTAAATTTCAAAACAGAGTGTGTGTATTTTGTTGTTGTTGTTAACTAGAAGGATTTTTGGACAACCTTTTCCTCTTATGGACACCATTACTGTGAAGAAGAAAAGGCAAATCCACTATGCTTGAAATGAAAATCCAGTCTTGGTGCATATGGCATTGCATACACAAAAAACACAACATACATATTTTTAGTACAATGTTTGGAAAATCCTGGGAAGTATAGTGGTACGCTGATGTAGAAGAGGGGGGAAAAATGACACAGTTGGTTAGATTTTATGCACTATTTTTTCATGCAGGTTGTAAACTACAGTATTTTTAAATATGAAATGCTACCCTCAGCACTTGTGTGTTTCTTTCTCCTGTGTCACACAGAACCTTTGCCAAGAGCTAGAATCAAAATTTTACGAAGGGACTTTCAACTGGGACAGTGTCAAACAGCATGATGCAGCCAGCCTTTTAAAATTCTTCATCCGAGAATTGCCACAACCCTTATTCACTGTAGAGTACCTTAAGGCTTTCCAGGATGTGCAGAGTAAGTAGATTTTTTTTTTTGGTTTACCGTTAGGAGATTATGCAAAGTCACATGCTGAGCATACAAGATAAACATGGCTCAGCTCAGCCTATAAGATGCATAGATTAGGCAACCACCAAAACTAGTGTGTGCAGTTAATCTTTATAGCTCTCAGACTTCTAGTTTCTAAATGTCCACTGAAGGAATAGGCTTCGAAGCCAGCAGAATGATGTAAGAGATCAGTAAGCCAGTAGTAAGAGACTTCTGATTATTTGTTCCTTTTCCTCTGAAAGTCCAGTACCACATCCCAAATTGACCTCAGCGCTCTGCAGCAGATTAACAGGCAAAGTTAGGAGCTTCCAGAAGGAGGAATCATCATAAACGATCTTTCTCCTCGTTCTACTGTAAGGAGCCTCTGCTGAATTAGGGAGTGTCCTTCAATCAAAGAATATTAACTGTCCCATGAAATAGCAGCAAAATAAAACAAAAAACTCCCTACATCTGGAAACAGATGCACAGAATTATCTCTATTCATAAATGCCCCTTACTGGTTAGTATAGAATAGGCAGGGGCATTTGCCAAGTGCAATTGCAATTATAACTAATTGCAATACAAAATCTGCTACGTTATAAATTCTTGGAAATAACACAGAATTACAGATCCTAGCATCTCTTGACAAAATGTATGTTGGCTGGGGCTGCTGAGGGTTGTTGTAGTTATGAGTTGCTGGGGAGTCATAAGATGTTCTTACACTTCCTGTAGGAGGCCATTTAGGTTCCTTTTGAAAATGATAAATCTTTTAAGAAAAAGTTAAGATCAGGCAGCTGTAGGCTTTGAGCAATTCCGTAGTGATTTTTTTTTTTGCCCACCCCTTCTCTTGGCTACACATACCCTTGATGATTGCTGAGCCTTGTTCACAGTCCACAACTAATGTGATAGGATTTTCCAGATACTTCAGTTACTCACTAACACTGGAAATCTGTTTGCATTTTTTCCCTCCCTCCAGAGAAGGAGGTTCAAAGGAAGCTGGAATCCACATTCCAATGAGTTCATCTTGTATTTGTGGGTATTTTTTTCCCCATTGGAGAGAATTCTTCCCTTTCTCCCATTTAGTGCTTCCCTCAGCCTAATTAGGGACAAAGCCCTTCAGTGCAGTTTTGGATAATGGCATTCTCATACTGTTTATTGCCATGCAACTCTCTTGGGACTTTGTGGGATAACACACTTCACAATGTTTGCTAGAATGTCGTTTACAAGGTTTATCTGGCACTATGATAAACAGAAGGATTTTGGGCTTCCAAGTGCATTTATTAATATTTTTATTCATTCTTTACAACCATCTCTATAGGAAATCATTAGAGAAATTTACACAAATTAATGTGGATAAATGCATGGAATATGTTGGGTTAGGGGAAACTAGAAACAGATTTCTGGATTTTTTTAGTGCTCTTTGAGCTTGATTACTTGCTTCTAGATGTTTCATTACCTGACTAGGTAACATCATCAATGCTAGAAAGGATTTTAGTTTATGTTTATGGGAAGGGTTGTCAAGGTTGGTGGGGGTGCTGTTTTTTCCTGGCTTCCTTGAGTAGATTATTGTTTATTGCTTGATTGTTCAGTGTTAATCCATGCATATCTGGATGTTGATTGCTGGAGAGGAGATGTTCTGATGTTTTTTTTCTTAGCTCTTTTATTGTCTCTTTTGAATGCTGTGTAAGTATGGTTTATTTCTATGTGTCTGCTGATTTGTCTGAATACCAAGCTTTTAGGAATTTCCTAGCATTTTTGGATTTAGCTTGGTCTAAAATGCTATTGTTTAGTCTGTTGTGTTGTGAAATTAAGGACTTTTCGTTGTGTCTTCTGATTGCTACTTGGTGTTCTTGTATGTACTCTGCTAGTCTTCTGCCCATCTGTCCTACAAAGTGGATGTTACAATCCTTACACTGTATGTTGAAGAATGTAGATGATGCCTGTTTTTAATTTTTAGGCTACCAGGTCTTTTGGTTTACTTAAGATGTTTTAAAGAACTTTAGTTAGTTGTCTGTTGCAGTGATGCTGTACAGTTGTAATTGAATGTTGGTTATTTCTGAGATGTTTTTGATGTATGGTAGCATTAAGCACTTTTTCAGGAAGTTACATGGGTATCCATTTTGTTAGAAGATGTATAGTATAGATCAGGCATGTCAAACTTGCGATGTCAGATGATGTTGCATGACATTGTGACTTTTCCCCCATTTCCGGCAATGGGGTGGGCATGGTTTCTGTGTGACGCATCCGGCCTGCGGGCCGGCAGTTTGACATGCCTGGTATGGATGGTCTGTTTTCTTTTTTCTGGTTACTTCATTTTCATGTCTGTGCTCATCTAAATAACATTCTTACTCAGCTTCACTTGTGGGAGTTTGGGCTGTTACACCAAGGATTCCACAGTTCAATCCTGTGCTACATATATTCTCTTCTATTAAGAACAGATTTGATTTGCTTTTTTTGAGAACTAAAGTTAATTATTATTCACAGGAGACTGGAAGCTCTAGAGGCAGCATAGTCTTGGCCAGTTTGAAGGAGGATGTTGATTGGCTGAGGTGCTCTACTCTTAGCAGCTGGCTAGCCCAGAGTAAGTCGAGATTGATGCTTTCTGCAAATTCCAGATCCACAAAATTATATACACTACCTAATTTCTGAATCTGTTTGAGATCTACACTTTGTGGGAAAATCATGAGTTATTTTGGTAGTATGTTGAGAAATATTAACAAATGAGGAAGCAGGGGTGTGGCAGATCTTTTTATTTCTAGAGTTTCATGTTAGTTTTGGCTATGGATGCTATCTTTTTATTGCCTTATTGGCATTTGTTATATAAGGTTCTTTAGTGAATTAAAGGGAGACACTGAGTATTTGACATTAAGACATAGTTATTTGTTTACATTCATCTAAAACATTTGCACCATTCTGTCAGACTTAATCTATAGTGTGAGAAAAAAAAGCAATGAGTAAAAGCGTTTTTAAGGTTGATTTATATCTGATTCCCGCTGTCTGCATGACTGGTTTTCAGAACTTCATGGTTATCCTCATTGTTTGTACATGTAGATATTTTCTGTAATTGGTAAGGGCATTTACTGTGCGTATTTCATACAGACATTTTTCAAATTTGCGTAGTTTCTATCCTGAAAGCTAAGTTATACAGTACATAAAAATATTAAACAAAATACATGCTGAGAAAATTTTAAGCATCCTGAACACTGCTGATAATAGCATTGCTGTTGGTTCCAATGCTGATAGTTTAGCAGTCGTGCAGAAATTTGCTATTCCTGGATCTGCATCACAACTTATTTGGTATGTATTAATGCTAATAATTTGCTCAGGAAAGACCGCTGTATTTCACTGAGTATCATAAACTCCCTCCAATTCATATGCATAAATGATAGATATATCTGGGAAGGTGTTCTCTTTTATCACACATTTTTATATCAAGGAAGTATTGCCCCATGAAACAAAATAGCTAAAAGAGGTTGCCATTATTTGAGACCTCTTAAATCGCTTGGTACTTGAGTTATGAAAAACATGAATATGGAGCTTTTTGTCAATCCATTGTCATAATTTGAATCTTTCACAGCATTTCAGAAAGGTTTAATTAAATAATAAATAAATAAATAAATATAATTTTGTGTCCAGTAAGGTCATTGAAGGGACGCGGTGGCTCAGTGGGTTAGGACGCTGAGCTGCTCGATCAGATGGTTGGCAGTTTGGCGGGTCGAATCCCGAGTGCCGCGTAACAGAGTGAGCGCCTGTTACTCGTCCCAGCTTTTGCCAACCTAGCAGTTCGAAAGCACATAAAAATGCAAGTAGAAAAATAGGGACCACTACCGTGGGAAGGTAACAGCGTTCCGTGCACCTTTGGCGTCTAGTCATGCTGGCCACATGACCACGGAGATGACCTCGGACAAGCGCTGGCTCTTCGGCTTTGAAACGGAGATGAGCACCGGCCACTAGAGTCGGAAACGACTAGCACGCATGTACAGGGGAACCTTTACCTTTAGTGTCATTGAGGAAGATGCAAAATCATTCCAAAATTGATATATACTTGCACATTTCCTTGGCAGAGCTTCCAACCAAGAAACATCAGCTTCAAGCACTGAATCTTTTGGTTCTTCTTCTCCCGGAGGGAAATAGAGATACACTCAAGGTTAGACTGTTGCTCTTATTTTTAAGTATTAGAATTGGTAATTGATGATTCCAGAATAAAAGTTTACTTGTTAAATTAAAAAAAATGACTTCTGAGCAGCCAGGTCTGTTGCATGTTGCTCAGTGGGGATCAGAATGATTTTGGAGACATAATATTAAGATGTACAGTTTGGAATATGGAGATTCAGTAAACAAAAAAGAAAGTAACCTGATATTTTTTTGCCTACAAAGGAAATAATCAGGAAGGACAAGACAGAACCAATTATCTTAAAAGGTGGTAATTTTTTCCCCTTTCCATTCTCTTGTAGTAGAGAATCTTAAAAGGATAGTTCCAGCATGTATTTCCTATGTTGAGTTGTGGGATGAGGTGGGGGAAGTTATATTAAAATGGTCCTGCATTCTAGCTGCCATTGTTTGTTTTTTTTTGCATAACTCACCCAAGGGCTTCAGAGTGCAGCAGAATAATTGGCAAGCACATAGGCATTGCAAGGCCAGCATAAATAAAAAATTGGACAATCTGATAAGTGTGACAATTGCTGTGATTGGTTAACCCATATATTCTCTAGAACAGGAGTTTCAAACTCAATTTCATTGAGGGCCGCATCAGCATTGCGGTTGCCCTCAGGGGGCCGGATGGGTATGGCCAGGGTGGGCGTGGCCTACTGGGGGGCGTGGCTAGAGTGCGTATGGCCTACTGGGTGGGCATGGCCAGCTCTACATCATTCGCATCAAGGGTGCCTATGGGGGCCTGGGCAGGAGTGGGACAGATCTGAGGGTCTCTGGCAGAAGGAGGGTCTCTGGGCCAGGGCCAAGGCAGTGGGGGCCGTTCCCTCACTGTTTCCAGGATGGCTTCGCGGGCCACATGAAACCACTTCGTGGGCTGGATCCAGCCCCCGGGCCTTGTGTTTGACATGTCTGCTCTAGAACAAAAGCTCCTTTTGTCCCTCTGTTTGTCATATTACTAAAATAGTTAAACGTTTGATTTTGATGTTGGGCATCACATAGTGACACCACCAAAGAAGTGTACATGATGCACTCCATAGATGCAATTAGCCATCCTTTTTAAATAGGCTATTTGAATGCAAAGATTATCCATACAGCTACTTTTGACATGGTGCTCTTGTTCTTAGGTGCTGCTTGAATTTCTTCAAAGAGTGATCGATCTTCGAGATAAAAACAAGATGAACCTAAAGAATGTTGCCATGGTTATAACTCCAAACCTCTTCATGTTTCATGGCTTGGGTGCCAAGCCCACAGAACAAAGCGAGTTTGTTATGGCGGCTGGGACAGCAAATGTCATGCGCTTTATGATTAAATACCAGAACCTTCTTTGGACTGTAAGTTTACTTTTGTTAAAAAGTGACCGTTACTCTGAAAGAATCATCACAGAAGCAGTGGGCCACAATTTTTCTGTCTTGGAGACAATGCAGTTCCTTTTAAAATTCTATAAATGTTGCATTAATTATATGTGAGACTAAGGGAAAAGATGCCATTTTTCTTTTGATTTATATAAAGACCAAATGAACATCCATCCAAATTTAGAAACAGGTTGGTTTTATTTGTTACTATATTAATCAACAATCCAGAAAATAAAATAATCCAGTTTTATTTAATGCATAATCTATTTTCCCCCTGGAAACATTTACAAAATAATTTATTATGCACTGGGTTCTTTAATTTGATTATTCATTCTTCACATAATTCTTCCAATTTTGTAAACTGTTTTGTTTTTCACAGGAAACTATAACCTTATTAATTGAATTTAACATACTTTATATAGATGGTCCTTGATGAAAACAATCACATTTTTCATTCTAGAAATATACTCATGAAAAGTGTTTTGAAAAAAGACAGTCAGTGGCTGAATCCTTTTGCTTATGAGATTCTTTTTTTATTGAGTTTCATCATGATAGGAGTAGTTGCATTTGAGATTTAGAATAGAATAGAGCTGGAAGGGACCTTGGAGGTCTTCTAGTCCAGCCACTGCTCAAACAGGAGAACCTATACCATTTCAGACAAGTGACTCTTCTAGTCTCTTCTTAAAAATCTCCAGTGATGGAGCGCCCACAATTTCTGGAGGCAAGCTGTTCCACTGGTTAATTGTCCTCACTGTCAGGAAGTTTCTCCTTAATTCCAGGTGGCTTCTCTCTTTGATCAGTTTCCAGCCATTGTCCTGCCCTCTGGTGCTTTGGTGAATAACGTGACCCCTCTTCTTGGTGGCAGCCCCTCAAATACTGGAATACTGCTATCATGTCTCCCCTATTTCTTCTTTTCTTTAGACTAGCCAAACCCAAGTCCTGCAGCCGTTCTTCGTATGTATTAGTCTCTAGGCCTTTGATCATCTTAGTTGCTCTTCTCTGATTTTTTTCCAAACTCTAAACGTCTTTTTTGTGATATGATTGGCTGCAGTATTCCAGGTGTGGTCTTACTAGGATTTTATAAAGTGGTACTAATACTTCATGTGATCTTGATTTTGTGCCTCTGTTCATACAGCCTTGGTGGAGCAGTGGGCTAATGCCTCCTTAAGTAACACCAGCTGCCTGCAATTAGTGCAGGTTCGCATCCCACCAGGCTCAAGGTTGGCTCAGCCTTCCATCCTTCCGAGGTAGGTAAAATGAGGACCCAGATTGTTGGGGGCAATTAAGCTGACTTTGTAATAATGCCGCTTGGGGTGTGTGTGAAAGCCCTAATAAGCAGGCATATACATAGAATGAAGGCTACTGCTAAGCTTGTAAGCCGCCCTGAGTCTTCGGAGAAGGGCGGGATATAAATGGAATTAAAATAAAAAATAAAAAATAAAAAAATACAACCCAGGATTGTATTACCTTTTTTGTGGAATTGTGAATTGTACAGAAAGGCCAGGTGCAATTGTTTTAAGACACCATGACATCTGGAAACGAGGCTGTTGGCTAGAGGAGTTTGGGTTACTACATAAGGCAGATTCTTTGTACTTAATATAGAATATATATCATTCCACTGTGTGTAGGAATTTGAGCCTGAAATAATACATTTCATTTTAAATAGGAAACTTCCCTGGTACTGAACATAAATGCATCTGCTGTTCATTTTTAGTTGCTTTATTATTGGAAAACTTCCAACAGATGTTTACCAGTGTCTTAAGGGAGCAATAGTAATGTTGCAATAAAACATGCTGTCTGTCTGCATAGATTCCTACGTTTCTTGTGAACCAAGTAAGAAAGCAGAATGCTGAAAGTCAGAAAAAGGAGCGAAAGGACAAAGCCATGAGGAAACTTCTGAAAAAAATGGCCTATGACCGAGAAAAGCATGAGAAGCAAGATAAAAGTATCGGCGATCAAAAGAGCGGCAATGAGGTAAGCAAACACCTTTTAACAAAAATCCAGTTCCCACTTCAGCTGGACTCAGGTGGACTTGACCAGGGCTCCTCAACATTTTGGCAACACTAAGCTTTGTTGGCTGAGGAATTTTGGGAGTTGAAGTCCGTGCTGGTAGTGACCTATAAAGCCCTACATGGCATGGGTCTGGAGTACCTTAGGGAGCACCTGCGGCCGGCGTCAACTTCCCTCCGCCCAGTGTGCTCCCACAGAGAGTGCCTCCTCAGGGTGCCACCGGTCAGAGAATGCCGACTGATGGCCCCCAGGGGGAGGGCGTTCTCTGTGGGTGCGCCTGACCTTTGGAACCATTTACCGGTTGAGCTCCGGATGGCTCCTGACCTTCGCTCTTTCCGACGTGATCTAAAAACCTATTTGTTTGAACAAGCCGGCCTGGTCTGATGGGTTTGGGGTTTTAATTATTGTTTTTAAGTAATTTATTTATTGTATTTGGGCACTATGGTTTAATCTGTTTTTAATTTTTGTATTTTTGGTATTTATTGCCCTGTTCACTGCCCTGAGTCCTTCGGGAGATTAAATTAAATAAATTAAATAAATAAATAAATAAATAAGCCTTAAAGTTGGCAAAGTTGAGGACCCCTGGACTAGACCTCTGGAGCAAAAAAAGTTGTACCTCTTTGGAGTATCTCATGTATTTAACCTGTAGAAGTTGCCTGTAGTAAATTGTAGGAAAATTGCCTGAGATTGCGGTTGCTCTTACTGGAACCCTCTCAGTCGTACCTGTGCACTTCCTTACATTTTTTAAGAGTTCAAATTGCCATCCTAAACTGAACAAAGAAGGGAAACTAATCCTTACCTTGTGAGCAGTTGTAGTACTGGCACAATTGGAAGTTATGAAATTGGGGAAATGTTGGTATAATCTGCTTGTAGCTGAAAGAATTATACAGCTACCCAGGACACAATAAGTCTTTTTATTTCTCAACCATGCTATTCGGGTTAAAGATTAAACTATTAGTACAGTCCCAAATCAGTATTAAATACTTAAAATATAGTCATTGCAAACATAACTGTATGTTCTAAGCAAACTTCAATTTTCTTTAGCTGTCCAGTCATCTTTAAAAATCAAAACTGTTGCTAGAATATATACTTTTAAAAAAAAATCTGGATAGTTTTAGATAATGATATCTATTAAAATATCAACATGCTATTAACATGATGCATAACAAAAAACCAGCCAAATATAAATGTATTTATTATTCTGAATATAGATTTCCTTTCAATTATTCCACATTTTCTAACTGGATATTTATAATCTTAGTGGACGGGAGCCATCTTGTGGACACATTTAGAATTGAGCATTTTTTTTTCTATTGAAAACAAATTAGTCTTTCACTGTGATGGAAATAGTCATTTTTGATTCTGTGGACCCAGAACAGGAGTGGATAGTCTGATAGTCCCAGTTACATAGCCATTTAATGGTGTTTAAAGCCCTACATGGCAGGGGTCCGGAGTACCTTAGGGAACACCTGCTGCCGGCGTCAACTTCCCTTCGCCCTGTGCGTTCCCACAGAGAGGGACTCCTCAGGGTGCCACCGGTCAGAGAATATAGATTGGTGGCCCCCAGGGGGAGATCTTTCTCTGTGGGCGCCCCGGAGCTATGGAACCAGTTACCGGTTGAGCTCCGGACGGCGCCCGATCTTCGCTCCTTTCGCCGCGATCTGAAAACATACCTGTTTGAACAAGCCGGCCTGGCCTGAGGGGGGATTGGTGGGGTTTTTTACTATCATTTTATTGGGGTTTTTATTAATGTACCAACTGTTTTTATGGGCATGTATTTAATTACCTTTTAATTTTTGTAACTCTGTGTTTTATTCTTGCCCTGTACACCGCCCTGAGTCCTTCGGGAGAAGGGCGGTATAGAAATATTAATAAATTAAAAATTAAATTAAATTTTATGGCCCCCAGCTGTGGTCTTCAATTATTATTAAAAGTTTGCTTAATTGTTTCAAACATTCTCCCAATTTAAGAGAAAACGTAGCAGCAATCCCAACTGTCCATGTCTGCATGTTCTGGTCCTACCCCCTTTACATCATCTTCCCTTTGTTTGGCTCTCACTTTCCTAAAACATATTAGGCAGGGGTCTTGACAACTCAAAGTTGGCCCACCCAGGTGAGAGAAAGATACATACTGGGACATAATGTAAATTTGCATGTTTCTCTGTTGTTTGAAACGTATGATTCTGTTATTGCGTTCCTCTCTCTTAATTCAAAGACAATTTGAAACTCCATGTTTTGACTTCTGTCCTCTGCATTTCTGCTATGTTGTAATAACATTTCTGTTTTCCTATATAGGTAGTTCTCAAGTTACAACCATTCATTCAGCAAGGGTTCAAAGTTATGGTAGTGCTTAACAAATGGTACTTACACCCAGTCTCCATAGTTATGGCTGCTGCTAATGCCTCTGTGATCATATGATCACAATTCTGGCACTTGGCAACTTGCCTGCACTTAACAATCTTGGGAATACCTCAACGCTTCCTACCTGCCTATCTCCCCCCTCCCTCATTTCTGCCCTTTTGGCCGCTTTGCAGAGTAGTACTTAGTGGTGGCGGCAACAGGGCTGTAATAGAGGCTGGGGCCTTTGCTCTACTTCAGTCCCAGAGCTACCACTGCTGAAAAATGCTGCCTCAAGCCCCATCCTGTGGCCAGCCGTCACGGCATCATACTGCCAAGCCCCAGCCATCCCACTACCCTGTGCTATGCACGCCCTGCTACACCTAGCTGCTCTTTGCCTTATTTCTTCTGATGCCAGTGAGGAACACCTGGCCTGGCCCTATGCAAGGCAGCTGCTGTTTGTGCCAGGTTTTCTTTCCAAGGCTGCTCGTGCCACTTCCAAATAGAAGAAAAAGGGGACCAGGCCTGGCACACCTCAGCTGTGGGGAAAAGATGGCTACGTTGACCTGGGGGCAGCAGGGCTGGCAGGATGTCAGGGTGAGCAAGTGCAGGGCGGCAAGAGCTGGGTGGGTGATAGAGTGAGCTGAGCGTAAGGCAGAAGGGCCAGCAGGGCAGAGACAGTATAGTGCAGAGGTAGGCAACCTCGGCTCTTTGATGACTCATGGACTTCAATTCCCAGAATTCCTGAGTCAGCATAGCATAGCTGACTCAGGAATTCTGGGAGTTGAAGTCCATGAGTCATCAAAGAGCCGAGGTTGCCTACCCCTGGTATAGTGCAAGGTGATCAAAGGGCAGAGATGGGGAGACATAGGCAGGTGGGGCAGCTGTGAAGTGTAAGCAGTCCCTTATCTTACAAGGCCTGAGGCTGGGAGGGAATGACTAGGATTGGGATGGGTCCTTGCCTAACAACCAGTGGGATTCAGTTAATGACAGCAGTAGGGACCGCTGGCTTTGCTGTTGCCTAGCAATGTGTCACGTGACACGGTGTTGTACAATTATATCGCTTAGTGGAATTTCTGAGTAGGATATTCCAGTCCCAATTAGTGCTGTAACTCAAAAAGACTACCTATATCTTTAAACCATTAAAATATCTAGATTACACCTGTTCCAGTGCTTGCTTTCACATTCTGACATGTGGAACCAGGATGAAAGTAGTGCGCAGTGATTCTTTATAGTTATGCCCTGTATCTTACATTTGTATAAAATGCTGTGTGGCACATGTTGAAATTTAAACAGTGGGTTTCTTTTTTACTTGGATATAAGATAACCTCTTTCTGAATATGAAATTTGAAATCACACATTGTTTGATATTTTGGAATTATTATACTCTATCAGAAGGGGAAATGGCATTTGGTTAGAAAATTAAAACTTGATCCACAAGTGCTTTTTAAGAGTGTAATATACTGAAATGAAGGATTCCCGCCCCCCCTTCATTACAGAACAGGACTTATTAATATATAAATGTGTTAGCTCAAATGCAGGTTCTTAATATGTAGCTTCTAAATTGGTGGTTAGAAATCCATCATCCTATTTGTGAATAAGTATGTTCCATTGCTCTGAAAAAGAGAATTTAAAAATATTTGAATTTTGGTAAATTGCACTATAGATGAGGAAACAGATAGCTTCTGCTTTTCATAGGACAAAATGCCAGATTTGAGCATTCAATCTGCAGTATGCTCATTCACTCTGCACAGATTTGGAAAACCTTCTGAAAGCCAGCTGCAAGGTGCTGTGTTCCAATTTTATTATTGTATTGCAGGCCGATATTCCAGAGGGAGTAATACGGGTTCAAGCACCTCATCTTTCCAAAGTTTCCATGGCAATTCAGCTAACGGGAGAGCTAAAAGCTGGTGATATCATTGCCAGGTTCCTCAGCCAGAAAAGGTACAAGCCTGTCTGCCTTTCTCTCTCCGTCTACTAAGCCCACCATTTTATGAAATGTTAATTTTGAATTCTGCCACAGGAGGGGATGGACTGAGGTAATGAATTTTCTTCAGAGGATCAATGACTGACCTTGCAAGTAAGGCAAAAAAAAAATCAATAAAAAGAAACTTTTTTAAAAAACCAACAGTTGTATGGTCAGTAGTTCATCTAAGGAGGCTGTTGGCACGGCATGTGGAAGGAATCACCAAGCACTGTAGGACCTCATCTATATTTAAAATGTTACCTGGCTGAAGAATTGCACCAATGTTGCTGAGCTGTTTTTTCTGCATAGCATTAATGAAAAGAGGATGCTGAGATTTTTTTTAACCCCTTAAGAATAATTCTGCCAATGCAAAACAGATTTTGAATTAATTTTCACTTGTGATGAGTTCATGCAGGCATTTGAATCCAGATGTTCCACTATAGAAACAGGAGACTTTCCTTCTTGCCCTGGTCTGTTGATACCCACACTTTTAAAGGGGGACTGTGGAATCCCCAATAATGCTCCGCTTTTCTCCTGGGAAACATGAGAAGGACCTCTTTACATGCAGTGGGATCTTTTGATCTACACTCCTTATTTTATGGAAGAGTTACTTCATCACAGGGTGTCAGGTTGCTCTCGTGAATATACAGCGTTCATTTCTAGTGTCTCTTAGATCTTTAAATTGCTGCATAACCTGAAATATTACAAGATTCCCAAGAGTATAAATAATAATCTGCTCTCCAGGATTTAACTATGCAGTTCCATTGCTGGTTTTGTAAAATGGAAGTGGACGACCTGCTTCATTTCTGAAACAAGGCAGCCAAGCTTGCTTTAGCATAAAATCTGGCATGTGTATAGGTAGCCCTGAGGTACAGGTGGTTCTTACTTAGTGATCACAACTGGGACTGGCAATTCTGTTGCTAAGTCTCATGGTCATTAAGTGAGACATCATATGCCCACGACCGACTTACAACCTCACTTTGGCCATGGTCATTAAATGAACCCCTTGGGGTGTTTAAGTGAGACATCTGTGACTATAACTTGCAATTTTACTGCTGTCAACTCTATTGATTCTGCTTGTTGAAAGTTGGCTGTAAATGTGCAAATGACAATCACGCGACAGTTGTAGATATCCACAAATTGGGAATCATGCGAATGCAGGAATACTTCAGATAATAATAATAATAATAATAATAATAATAATAATAATAATAATAATAATAATAATAATAATTAATAATAATAATAAGTTGGAAGGGACCTTGGAGGTCATCTAGTCCAACCCCCTGCTAAGGCAGGAAACCCTATACCATTTCAGACCTTCAAAGGCCATTAAATGAGGCAGTCATTAAGTATAAAAGATGACTTGCCCTTTCAATTTCTCAAAACAATTTCAGAACATACACTATAATGCTGGAAGTATGTAAATAAACATGAATATAAATTAATTGCATTTGTGTCAAATAATGATATCCAGTCAAAAAGTAGCAATAAAATATCCTGGGTATTTTCTTTTCCAAAAAAAGGCAGATGATTACTTCTTTGTAAATATATGGATTTTTTTTCAGCTGATTTTCCTCTCTTGTAATTCAAGGTAGCAAACAGCTTCTTTTCCCATAATCATTCAAGTGTGATGTGTTATTGCAGTAAGTTAACAGATGGGAAAAAAATAATTTTAGTGCAGTTGCAAACTCTGAGCCAGCAGGCCATTTTCTGGTGTACACTAGTAGTTTTCAGTTGGAAATTATTTGGGATAATGACTGATCATTTTCTTAACTTTTATTTTGCCAGTGGAAATGTACAAGGTTTGAAGAAAGAAGAGCTGTTTTTACATGAAGTAGGAGGAAATATTGGTAAGGCTGTTAACTTTGCTTAGTTACAAAGGTCAAATCGGGTGGTTTATTTGTCCTTCCTTACCAGATTATTTAGAATCATTGAGGCAGAAGTGACACCCTGCTCAGTGCAAGAATTCAAAATAAAGCATTCCTGACATGCTGCTATTTAACTTCTACTTCAATATATTTGGGGAATGGTCATCCATTCTTGTTCTGGGCAATTAATTTCATTAACCAATTGTTTCTACTGTTAAGATCCCCTTCCCTAATATTCAGGAAATCATGTGCTTTCCTGTCAACTCTCCATGGAAATTAAACCTATCAAGAGCCATGCTAAAACCTTTTTCTTGATGGACACATAAGCACTTAAATGACAGTACTGTAGGTATATGATTGCACAACTTTAATCTTGCCCATGATATTAGCTGGTTCCAGAAAGATGAGCCTGTGGGAATCTAAACTACGACAAGCTGTTGTGGTTTGTCACATGACTTTGTTCAGAGGTGGGTAAGGCCAAGGGTTGTGTTGTGACCCCGACCCTGGAGGGTGCTTTATCATGGCATACTGACTCGGAGGATGAGTTGGAGGAGGAGGAAGCTGGCATGAGCGGCGTGCCGGAGGGGCCGACTTCCTTGGTGAGTCTGTGGCTGATGTGCCTATGGACCCTAGCCAAACAGAGGGGGAGGCAGAACAGCAGGCAGAGGCCGGCAGCACCGAGGAAGAGCCCCTTTTGGATGCAAGGGAGAGACGTAGAATACGTCGTCAACAACAGCAGCAATTGTTGCAACGTCCCAAGAGGTGTGGCCAGGAGACGTAGGGCCACACCCTACAGAGTATAAAAGGGGTGTGGCTGCGCAGGACAGGCATGGTGGACAATTTGTTGGCGTTTGAGTTTTGTAGCGTGACTGCGTGTCTGTATCTAGGCTCTGAAGCTGCTGGCCATCTGCCAAGAACCTGGGAACATGGCCCGGTAATTACAACATTGCTGTCTGATATAAACTTTGGAGAGAGTTAACTGTTAGAAGTCCGATTTTCATTTGTTCAGCTTATGTTTGGCTTCTGTTGGACTTTTGAGCCTCTATGAGGCTCCTCAGTGGGAGAGGACAGAACAGGTTGATTTTATGTATCTGTAAGGCTCTATCCCCAGCAAGGACCCTGTATGAACATTGCAGTATGTAAAAAAAAAAGGACTTTTGTAGAATTTTATTTTCGGTTCCTGTATTATTCAGCAGGGAAGAAATGTTTATGGATTAGGATTCTGCTTCCCTGAGCAAATAGTTTTAGCTCCTGGACAATGGGGTAAACAGGGATCATTATACCATCTGGAGAAAGCATGCATAGAGTGCGAAGGGGAGATTCCCAGTCTACTTATTGAGGAATATTGCACATGCCACAATTGTTTTGAAAAAGTGGCTAGGGGCTGGTGTAGTCATGGCAATTCTCCGTGTACGGCAAAGTGACTTAAATGCTTCCATTTCAGAATCAGGCAGGAGTATCAACCAGAGTTAAGCATCCCTTAAAAGTGGAATAATTGCATTAAAATGTTTCACTTATATAGCGTGAGAGATTGAAGTTACAGTCCAAGTTGGTGTCTTGCCTGATTTGTGACTTTGACAGAAATAAGATCCACCCTGCTCAGTGAAATTTCCTCTTAAGAAAATCATTCATTGAAATTCTTATTTGGTATTTTAAGTGTTTGTATAATATGTTTCTATGACAGGTGAACGATGCCTAGATGATGACACTTTCATGAAGGACTTATATCAGCTGAACCCAAATGCCGAATGGATTATAAAATCAAAAAATGGCTGAAGTTCTGAATTTATAAAGAGACTGCAACACTATAATATATTCAGATGCAGCAGAATCAAAGGACGTTGAATTCACTTGAGACTTAGATGTGTTTCACCATTGAAGAGTATCGTGCTACAGAGTTAGCCTTCTGCTTCTCTTAAGTAAAGGAGAACTACTGCAGCAAAATTAATAGGACAGAAAGCTTTGTGTTCTCACTGATTTTGTTGTAAGGGACTGAATCTGCAGTTCTTGTTATAAACACCACTGTGCCTTTGGTATGGTCCACTGGATTATTATTTTCTTCAGGTCGCTCGTGATAGAGCCAGCACCAATTTTCTTAATAAAGACATTTATTTAAAAAAATAATAAAAGTATTTCTTCATTGGTTCAGAACATCCTCAACTGTACTTTTCTGTCATAGGATGGATATGATGTGGTGGTGTAATAGGCACTATTAACATTAAGCAGGCATCTATTTGTTTATTCTAGTTCAGTAACCAGCTATCTCCAGGAATATATTTATTGAACATAATGTGAATGATTTGATATAGATTTCTTTATTGGGCGATACTTCCCAATAAAATAAAATGTCAGGAAAGTGAAGAATTGCAAGAAGCCATGTCTCTTCTTTTTTCTGTACATCAAAGGTAATCCTGAGGAGTTATCTATCATCTTTTAACACTAATGAGTTTCATTTTTTTAAAAAAAGAAAATAATTACCCCATCAATGTTTGTTTAATAAACATAAGACAATGTAAGATGTAATATGCAATCATGATCAGGTATTCACATGTAGCAATTTAGACCTATCAATGAATGCTCAGAATGCTTCAAGTGCACTGGATATTCATCTCACTCAGTTTTTCATGGGTGGCTAAGAATTCTGGGATTTGTATAGTCCATTTTTAGTGACCACAACTGGGACAATATAGTCCTCATTTAGCGACCATTTAACTTGGTTGTTAGGTGAAGAGATCACTAAGTGAAACTGTGATTACGATCTTATTTCAGCTTTCCTATGCTGCATAGATCTATGAAAGTTGTAAATGCATGGATTGGTCGTAAAGTTACTTTTTCATTATTGTCATAACTCTTAATGGTTGCTAAACAAGGCAGTTATTACCTGTAACATCAGCCTACTTTGTGGATGCCAGATTGCAAAGTCTGAACTATGTGGATTTGTCAACAAATATGTGGGGTACATATAGTCCAAGAGCTGTCTCTGAAAGCCTTTGGGTCCCAGAACACTCTTCAAACCTGTCCCCAACTTATTGGAAATGAAAAACCATTAAGTGCATTGGCACTAATTTCATTGACTATATTTAATGTAAGTTAATTTTATACTGAAATATACATTTGGGCCATTTATTTTCCTATGGTACACTTTGAAGTGTTGTTCAAAGTTTTAAGTGTGACTCTTTGGCTAGAAAACAAAACATGCTCCTTGTCATAGAAAGATCCCTGATCAATATTATATAAGCCAGGAAATTTATTTACTGTTCATCTAAATAATGTTTATTAAGAAGGAGGATATTGAAGTGCAATAGATAGATAAATATTAACATTAATGCCTTTGAACTATAAATTCTAATCTTGATGCTTATAATGTATTGCGTTCCATGTGTTGTTACTCATTCTCGACAGATTAAGGTGACTGAAGGATACATAACTTAAGATATGGCTACCCAAAATTGAAGAGATTAAGAGAATTTATAAACATACATACAGGATGTGTATATCCCAGGCAATGATTTACCTGCTAGAAGTGGATTTCACATGAGGGTGTGCCACAGTTAAATACATGACCATACAGGAATGTTATCATGGTTGGTTTTTGTTCTTCATAAAACAAAAGTCAACAGAGCTTTACATTTTTTAGAAATATACTTCCCCAAAGAATTTATAAAGTATGAGAAAGAATACACTTTTTTTTAAAAAAAAGTGCCTTTGTTTCTCATGATAACATTTTTACCAATGCATTGTGATCTGTTGGGTCTCTGACTTTGTCATTTGCTGGCTTCATGTATTGGTGAAGCTGTGTCTGATTTGCTATCCAGTGGCAAATAAAAGGTATATGAGTTGCAGAGAAATTGAACTTAAATCCTTCACTGGGATTTGGTAACTGATATTTCCTATTAATCAAGTTCTACTCTCCCACCATCTGTGTAAATCTAATTAATAGGAAAGGTCATGTGAACATGCCAGAAAGGACAATAATGGTAACCAACAATAAACTTCTGCTGTTTTTGTTTTCTTTCTTTGAAGAGTGAAAATATTTGATCAATAAAGTGAAAAGATGATAGCCTAAACAGCCAGCATCCAGTAGCTCCTTAGATGGTCTTTCTACTCCATCCTAAGAGTATCTTCCCTCAATTTATTGGCATGGCATGATAGGCAGAAGGCCTTACTAACAAACCAGGGGCTGCTATATGTATTCCCTATTTCTCCAGGCTGAATTTGGGCTTTGTCTCAGCCCAACCTGCCTCAGAGGGTTGTGGGAAAATAGGAGGAAGACATATTGGCCATGTTCACGACCTTGAATTATTTATAAAAATAATAAATGCAGGACTATCTCTGAGAAAGATCTGAATTAAATAGCAAAAATGTTGTTATGACCCTGGATATACAGTATCTAGTTTTATGAAAGTTCACTTATTTAAAAATTATTAAAATTATAAAAAAACAAACAGAAACAAAAACTTGGTGCCAAGACAGGCTTCCGATGCACGATCACCTCGTTCTATTCCTAGCCAAGCGCTTGGGAAGGCAAAGCCAGGTCTTCAATGCTTTAAGGACGGGTAAGAGGGGAGATGCCTGCTGAATTTCTCAGGGAAGGGTGTTCAAGAGGCCAGGGGCTACCATGGAAAAGGCATGCTTCCTAGCAATAGTTAGGGGAAGGAACTAGGAGCTTGGCCAGCCTGAAGAAGAAGATGATGATGATAATAAAGTTGGAAAGGACCTTGGAGATCATCTAGTCCAACTCCCTGCTCAGGCAGGAAAGCCTACACCATTTCAGACAAATGGCTGTCCAATCTCTTCTTAAAAACTTCCAGTGTTGGAGCATTCACAGCTTCTGGAGGCAGGTTGTTCTATTGATTAATTGTTCAGGAAATTTCTCCTTAGTTCTAGGTTGCTTCTCTCTTTGGTTAGTTTCCATCCATTGCTGCTTGTCCTGCCTTCAGGTGCTTTGGAGAATAGCTTGACTCCCTCTTCTCTGTGGCAGCCCCTGAGATATTGGGACACTGCTATGTCACCCCTAGTCCTTCTCTTCATTAAACTAGACCAGGGGTCTTCAAACTTGGCCCTTTTATGACTTGTGAACTTCAGCTCCCAGAATTCCTCAGCCAGCATGCCTGGCTGAGGAATTCTGGGAGCTGAAGTCCACAAGTCATAAAAGGGCCAAGTTTGAAGACTCCTGAACTAGACATACCCAATTCCAGCAACTGTTCTTTGTAAGTTTTAGCCTCCAGTTCCCTGATAATTTTTGTTGCTCTTTCAACCTCTTTTTTATATCGTGGTGACCAAAACTGGATGCAGTATTCCAAGTGTGGCCTTACTAAGGCACTGTAAAGTGGTATTAAAACTTCACGTGATCTTGATTCTATCCCTCTGTTAATGCAACCTAGCACTGTGTTGGTTTTTTTGGCAGCTGCAACACACTGCTGGCTCATATTTAAGTAGGATGGGTAGATGTTCTTAGAGAAAGGCAGTTCCAAAGATAGCAATGGCAATAGCACTTAGGCTTATATACCGCTTCACATTGCTTTTATAGCCCTCTGTAAGTGGTTTACAGGGTCAGCATATTGCCCCCAACAATCTGGGTCCTCATTTTACCGACATCAGAAGGATGGAAGGCTGAGTCAACCTTGAGCCGATGATAATGAACTGCCAAATTGCTGGCAGTCTAACCACTGTGCCACTGCGGCTCACAGTTTGTGCAATAGAGGTGTTACATATTAAAGAGCTATAGTGATCATTTCCAGTAGATCAGATATTTCAAGGACTCCCTGTGGCTTGATTAATGCCATTTTTAATTACTATTTGCAAAACTCTCTTATAGTCTAAAAGTTTGTTTTTACTCTACTATCATCTGGATCCACAGATAACGTAGATGAAATATGCACCAAAATGTATCAAGGCTGATT
Organism: Vipera ursinii; assembly: GCF_947247035.1. Taxonomy (NCBI): domain Eukaryota; kingdom Metazoa; phylum Chordata; class Lepidosauria; order Squamata; family Viperidae; genus Vipera; species Vipera ursinii. Next base: position 263,506,029 of record NC_139512.1, on the reverse strand, counting down.
ATTCCTTCATAGATAAATAATTTTTTGTATAAAATAGTTTCCAATAAAAAAACAACTTATTTAGCTCAAATATGTGGTTGTCATCTTGCATCAGCCATAAAACTGGGGGTTTTTTACTTGGAAGAAGCAATACATTTCCTTTTTTAAGGCTACTTCATTGGAAACTGTTTCTGCTTAATCTACTGTCAGTGTCACCTTTGCATTTTTAAAAACACAAATCACAATTTTAAATAATTTCTCTACCTCTTTGCGGGCCTTTGAGCTTTAGATTTGCCACATACATTGTTTTCATCACCCAGGGTAAAGCTTCTGCATTTGCCACTAAAGTAGCATAGTCTAATTTGGTTGCAGCTGGAGAAAGAGTTGTGTGCAATTCAAATGTGTTTATCAGAGGGGTCCAACCTTGGCAACTGTAAGACTTGTGGACTTCAACTCCATGGCTGGCTGGGGATTTCTGGTAGTTGAAGTTCACAAATCTTAAAAGTCAGCAGGATTGGACACCCCTGGTTTACACTACCTAGAACAGATGGAAACTGATCAAGGAGAGATTTAACCTGGAAATCAGGAGACATTTCCTGACAAAACAATCAACCAATAGAACACACTGCCTTCAAATGTTGTTGGTGCTTCAACACTGAGGCTTTCAAGAAGAGACTGGACTGCCATCTGTCAGAAATGATGTAGGGACTCCTGCTTGGACAGAAGGTTGGACTAGATGACCTACAAGATCCCTTCCAACTCTGTTTCTATTCTACTCTACAGTACTCTACTCTACTCTACTCTATCCCTGATAGTTGAAATGTTCTTGGCTCAACATTGTACTGTAGATATGGATGGGAGGGGGGGAACTGCAATGTAAAACACACATTTGTTTATACTATTATTTAATAGATTATTAAATTATCAGTTTATTTTTATATTTCTCTTTCAATTATATCCTTTAAGAATATTAAGAGGTAATTTGGTGTAGTATTAAGGTACTGGCTAGAAACCAGGAGTATGAATTCTACTTTAGGCACTTTAAGTCAGGTGGCTGACCTTGGCCAGTCACTCCCCTTCAATTCTAGGAAGGAGGCAAGTGCAAACCACTTCTGAAAATGTTGAAAACTGCTGGGATTCATTTAAGTAGCCATCAGAAGTCAACACTGACTCAAAACAGGAGTACAGTTTATTCTATCTACTGCTTCTAAGTGACTTTTTTATTTTCATTAAAGAAAACCACCCGTCCAGATATTAAACTCTGTTCCTATTCTTTTTTTTTATCCTGATATTTTGTATTTTTTTTACTTTTTTGTGTAGGATTTTCCTACATAGCTTCCATAGGTGGCAGCATTGATCTACCTCTGGATTGTAAGTTAGGAAAGATTGTAAGTTACAACACAAATTAATGAAATGGTTAAAAAAAATACCCCAAAGCAAAGCAAAACTGAAATGATTATCTAGAAATCTTGACATTAAATTGCTAACGAAGCTTTCCATCAATTGCTTGTGAAAATGCAAGACAAAAGTATTGGAAAAAAAGATATTAATGTGATTGCTACCTATTCTGTATTGACATACAAAACAGGTATAAAATGATCTCATGCAAGTTTTCTCCTCCCCCCTCTCTCTCTTTGCCCTTGTATTGTCTACATCTCTTTAGAAGGTCCATTTCATCTAAAAAAATATTCCTTTTCTAATACTTCTTTTTTTTTTACAGCTAAGTCTAGAGCTGCCCACTTTGTGCTGATCAGTTTGCTATTTTCCTGTTGAGGAAAAGCACTAAACATTTAAAAGCTGATTTAAAGGAAAGTTTCCAAACATAGGACAACAATATTATGCAATGAAACTTAACCTTGTTTGAAAACTAATTTCCAAGAAAAGTAATTTTTGATGTCAGCTGGACTGAATTAATCATTCCGAAAAGCAAGTTTGGACAAGAGAGTTTAAATTTAAATTACATTTATAAGTACTAGGGACCTGTAGGGTTTATAAGGTCTAAAGTGAAGGGTTCCTAAAACCAGAAAGGTGAAGGTAGAGCTACTTGGATTTTGCATATGAACCTAATCTAATTTTCATTTCCATTCTGTGTTATACAGGTATCTGCAAAACCCCTTTATCAGAGACAATAGTAGTGTGTACGTACAAGGACTAAAAGTAAGCTGACTGTGCATGGCGAAACAAATTAAAACAGCTAGGAGTATACATATTCATCTGCTTACAATCACATTTGGGATCAGATCTTCCATCACCAAGTGAAGCAGTCATTAAACGACTCACCAAGTGACCATTACTGATTTTACAGCCTTTTTGTTGTGGACATTAAGTGAATCATCACAGTTGTTAAAAAATGTAGTCATTAAGCAAATAGCAATCACATGACCCAGGGACACTGCAACCATCATTGCTAGTTGCCAAGAACCCAAATAATGATCAAGGGTTCACAGGGATGCTGCAATGGTCATAAATGCGAGACTGGCCACAGGTCATTTGTTTTGAGCACCATCTTAACTTTCAACAGTCACTAAATAAAAGACTGTAATTTGAGGACTATCCATAGTATCTGAAGCAGCTGCATGAACCAAAATGAGACTTTAAGTTATTCAAAGAGAGATGCTTTGTCCATGCTCCCACCCATTGACAAGCATCCCTTTTCAAGGCTTGGCTTGGTCCTAATCAGTAGGACTAAATCTATCTGAAATATTAGATATAATTGTAATGATTTTTTAAAAAAATATTAGAAGGTCAGTCTAGAGAGTCCGGTTCATTTAAGGCTGGGAAACAAGGGTTAATCAAAATCTTTTCCTATATATATATAGGATTTCTACTGTGAGTAGCCTATTTTGAGTTAAGAAAAATGCACAGGACATAAGTAACAATATTTTATTAATGAACAAAATGGCAGAGACTTAAACAAGAGTCGTGCTCAGCTCAATTAATAGACTAGTGTGTAAATTTGCAGGATTCGTTCCCTTTTGGAACTGTGATCAGACGTCTGTGGTTGAAAGATCACAAGCTTCCTGTGAAATGCTGATGAACCTCTAGCTAATTAAGTATTTTGGCTGGCAGCCAGTTTTTTTTTTAAAAAAATCTTCAGTATGTTGGTTGGATTTCATACTTGAAAACCGAAAGCAACCTGTGATTAACTCTTTGATGGTTGCGGTGGCTACCATCCCCTTTCCCCAAATTCAGAGCAGTTTTCTTCTGAGACTAAGCTAGTTGATGGATTTTTTAAAATCAAAGCTTGACAGTGTGATCCACTCTCAGGAGGTCTGATAGTGAAGAACATGTCATTTTAGCATCCCCTTGGGGCGGGGGTGGGGGGTGGGGGTGGGGGCTAAGCAACTTCCAGATTAAGTTCCAGAATCCAGAAAGTGGTTTCACTAACTGCCATTGTCAATATGGCTGCTTGTTTAGGGAGAATATTCACTTAGCCAGGAATGTTCATTTGTCTTCTGGTTTCAGAGGTGATTTAGTTTCTTATAGAATTATGTGAGATGATAGATACCAACAGAATCCTAGACATGCTGATTGAGTAGGTAGCCCTGTTGTTTCCAGTGGGCTTACAGGATTGCAACAAAACACAAGAAGCCAAAAGAAATGTAGAAATTTTTGCTGCAGCTGAAACTACTGTGGCCAGCTCTCAGGTAGGTCTTGATCACACAAATTCAAACTTGGTGGATTCAACCTGCCAATTTTCCCCACAGTGATCTTAACGCTAAGAAAATTTTTCTGTTTCTAGTTTATTATAGATCTAGTGAATTTCATTAAATGCGACTTTGCTTTTGTTTATAATACTGACTTTGGGTTAACTTGGTTTCTTTGACAGTCTTAAAACAGTGGTAGGATTCAGCCAGTTCGCACCACTTTGGCAGAACTGGTGGCTAATTTTTTGTTGCCCAGGCCCAGAATGAACGTCCAGAAGCAGCATCCACAAAGAGAACCGTTTGTTCACAAATTTGAATCCCACCACTGTCTTAAAGCATTTACTTCTTCACTACTCCTTCACTCCCAAGTAATCATTTCTGGAGCTGAGACTGTTGCAGACTGAGTTTAGATCCGGAAGAAGGAATGGATGACAGAAATCGGTATCAATGCAATTGGCAAGGTTTTATTGATTTTTAAATGATTTTATTTATTTATTAAATGCCTATACCACCCATATCCCCTAAGTGACTCTGGGTGGTTTACAACAACATAATAAAGCAATATGGACATACAAATTAAAACACAGATTAAGAAGAATTAAGAACAAAGTTAAAACTTAGAGGCAAAAGTGGAATTCAAAGTTAAAATTCCTTTTCTGGTATTGCTTAGGTTGCTTTCGGGAGAATAAATCAGGAAATAGCTGCATAGTTTAGACATCAGCAAGGGAAGATTAAGAATTAGTTGTATCATTCAGTATCTAGCAGGAATTGGGTGCCAATTTAAGACCCAAGCAGGAAATAATAAAATCTAATTGGGCTCATAGCAAAAAGCTCTTTACTGGCTTTGTGGCTTAATGGAGAAAACAAGGGAGAGACTAGCAGTTTTGATGCCTAATTAAAGTCCCAGTTCATTCACTGTCCAGAGGATACAGCTGCCTTTACCGAACCAGTAAAACCTTCCAGGCAGATGGGAGATATATATACCACAAGCTCTATCTCACTTTGTTAGCTGAGAAGCAAGGGAGATATGTGTTAAATGCTTGTTAACTATTTAGAGGTAAAAACAACTGCCTAATGTGCAATCAGCCCAGGTTCAAATCTCAGAAGGGTATGGCTGACTGATGAAAACAAATAAGTTTGAAATGCATATCAGTCTCCCTTTAATTCTTTGTTAGCAATCTAAAAAAATTTACACAAATATGAGCTGTCACTGTTGTGACTACTGCCTGTCGATGGCCTTCGGTTAGGCTGAAACAGGAAATAAAGATTTGTCCCATGTTTGGGGCCTAGCAAGGTAATCTAAATAGTTAACAAACATTCAACACATATCTCCCTTGCTTCTCAGCTAACAAAGTGAGATAGAGCTTGTGGCCTAGAGGTAAAAACAATTGCCTAATGTGCAATCAGCCCAGGTTCGAATCTCAGAAGGGTATGGCTGACTGATGAAAATAAATAAGTTTGAAATGCATATCAGTCTCCCTTCAATTCTTTGTTAGCAATCTAAAAAAATTTACACACACACACACACACACGTGTGTGTGTGTGTGTGTGTGTGTGTGTGTGTGTAGATCTTTGGTCATTCGACTGATTGGGTGGAAGTGTGTTTTGAATGGGGGCTGTGTTCTGATTGGATGTGTTTTGAGTGGATGGGCTGGTCTCAGCTGCCAGCCTTAGACCTGAACTGGTGAGTTGTGCTGCTTTTGTTCGGCTCCGTGTTTGTGGTGGTGCCATGTTTTTATAGTGGGTGTCAGTTTGCTTATTGTGTGGTTTGGAGGGGTTTAAAGTGGCTGATGTTGCAGCTGTAGTTAGGTTTCTGTTTTGTGGTTGTGTGTCGTTATCTTTGTGGGTTCGGATTTGCTTTTTGAATGGTTGTGTGGTGGTGATGTCATGTGATGTTATCATGAGTTTGGGTCTGGTATCATTCTTGGTGGTTGGGACTCGTCTGTCAATCAAGGCATGTTTCCAAATGGCTGGTAGGCGAGAGATATCATCTCGTTTGTTCATGCTGTGGGGGCGTTTTTCTATCTCAATGGCTTCTCTGATTATTCTGTTGTTAAAATGTTCAATTTTGGCGATAGTTTTGGTTTTTTAAAAATCAATTTCATGTCCTGTGGCTTTAAAGTGTTGGAACAGGGATGAACTTTGTTCTCCCTTTCTGAGTGAGTTCCTGTGCTCTTCAAGAAAGGTCTAAGGCTGGCAGCTGAGACCAGCCCATCCACTCAAAACACAGCCCCCATTCAAAACACACTCCCACCCAATCAGAACACAGCTAACCCCCCACCCAATCAGAGCACACCTCCACCCACAGAACACACCCCCTCTGGCAGTTTAAAAAAGAGGAACAAACAGCCACTACCACACACTTCTCCCAGAAGAACGAAGCTGAAGCCACCAGCCTGAGGATGACGTATGAGATTTCATTGAAACGTTGCTCTTATACCTTCGATTCTACGTGGGGAAAAACCCGAATGACCAAAGATCTACATACAAACACCCGCGAAAACCTCAGAATATATATATATTTAAAATTTACACAAATATGAGCTGTCACCGGTGTGACTACTGCCTGTCGATGGCCTTCAGGTTAGGCTGACACAGGAAATAAAGATTTGTCCCATGTTTGGGGCCTAGCAAGGTAATCTAAAAATAGTTAACAAGCATTTGACATATATCTCCCCTTGCTTCTCAGCTAACAAAGCGAGAGAGATCCTGTGGCTTAGAGGTGAAAACAATTGCCTAATGTGCAATCAGCCCAGGTTCGAATCTCAGAAGGGTATGGCTGACTGATTCAGTCTCCCTTAATTCTTTGTTAGCAATTTAAAATTTACACAAATATGAGCTGTCACCGGTGTGACTACTGCCTGTCGATGGCCTTCAGGTTAGGCTGACACAGGAAATAAAGATTTGTCCCATGTTTGGGGCCTAGCAAGGTAATCTAAAAATAGTTAACAAGCATTTGACTAATATATATATATATATATATATACACACACACACACACACACACACACACATATATATATGTGTGTGTGTGTGTGTGTGTGTGTGTGTGTGTTAAATGTTTGTTAAGCTTTCAGAATACACTTGCTTAGTCCCAGACATGGGACAAATCTTATTTCCTGTTTCAGCCTAGCCCAAGGCCATCCATAGGCAGTCATATCGGTCTCCCTTTATTCTTTGTTAGCAAGCCAAAAAATTTACACACACACACACACACACACACACACACGTGTGTGTGTGTGTGTGTGTGTGTGTGTGTGTGTATGTACATTTAAAATATGAAACACTAGAGTATATATTTTCCCATATAGGGAGAGGGGACAGTTGGCAAGAGGTAGTGGTGTAAATCAACTTTCCCAATGATAAGTTTTATGAGCATATTTTTGCATCTTATTTATTTAGCAAGTTTATACTGCTGCCCATCTTAACTCTAGGTAGCTAACAAATAATAGAGACAAAAACTTTTTTAAAAAATGAAACAATACCAATTTGAAAATGATCGAGCCACTTGATAAATACACAACATGAAACAAGACATCTCTGTTCCATAGTGGTTTAACATCCTGTTTCCGGCACCTGGAATAAAAGTCACGCCCACAAGATCATCCAGAAAGCCAGAACTGCTGAGGTCAGATTATTCCATAGGGCAGCTGCTGCATCAAAGAAGACACCCTTCCTGGGCCCCACTCAATGACCTCATTTTACACAAGCGACCCAGACTGTTCTTTCCTACCTAACAAATCTGATGGGATGAAGACAGTTGTGGGATTCAGCCAGTTTGCAGTAGTTCAGCAGAACCAGTACCTAATTTTTTGTTACCCAGGCCTAGAACAGACTTCTGGAAGCAGCATCCACACCGAGAACCGGTTGTTCACATATTTGATGGATGATGAGATATCATGAGAAATAGATAGGCCTGCAAGTAATCTGGTCCTGTGTCATACAGAACTTTAAAGGGGACAACTGCATCTTGCATTGCATCCACAGAATCTTACTGGAAGGTTCTTGTAGCAGGGGAGGGTTATGAGATATTATGCTGGTGTATAATGTACAGCTTCCAAATGCTTTTTAAAGGCAACCCTATGAAGAGCATGTTGCAATTGTCCAACCAAGACCTGACTAAGGCCTGAGTGACTGCAAGCAATGCCTCTCGATCTAGTGCAAAATATAAATTTGCACAAAGGCCTTTTGGGCTACAGCTGCCACCAGCAACTTTCGTCAAAACTAGGGTATGTCTCCAGGTGAGCCCCCAAGTTTCCCACCAGCTCCAGGGGACTATTATCCTATTCAAAATTACTGATGGAACATTTCCAGATCTGCCTCCCTAAATCTCCAGTCTTAACAGAGTTAAGTCAAAGCCTGCTCTTTCTCATCTATATCCTCACAGCCTTAAATCACTGAGAATGAACCTTGACAGCATCACTTATATAGTCTGGAGCAGAGATGTAAAACTGAGTATTATCAGCACTCTGCTCATGCTTAACCTTCTGTTGATGAATGACCTCACCTAGCAGCTTCATGTAGATATTAAACAGAAGTTAGGAGAGAATCAAGCCTGAAACATACACAAAATAAAGGATTTTAGAGATAGATATTGCCTACCTTTCAATGCTGTCTTAAACCTTCAGAGGAAGGAAGAGAATCACTATAAAACTGTGGCCCTCTCACTTCCCATCACTAAAGCCTAGGAGGATACCATGATTGACAGTATTGAAAGCCTAGGAGAGTGATGACAGATATACCACTCCTGTCCAAGGACACCAGAGGTCATCTATAGGTGTGGTCAATGCTGTCTTAGTACTATAACTCAGCCTGAAAGTTGACTGAAAAAGGTCTAAATAATCTATTTTTTTCAGGACCTTTTGGACCTCAATATCCTAAAGATATTTTTTTCAAAAGGCAACTGGACTTTCTTTTTTCATCCAAGCAGTTTCTTCTTCAGTTCTCATGCAAGAAGCTTCAGAGCTAAAGAAGCTTCTTGGATGAGAAGCAAAATGTCTTCATTTTGGAAAAACCAAGAAAGTCCAGTTGCCTTTGGAAAAAGCACCTTTGGGACATCCATGACCTGGATGAATCTCCATCGACATTCATCTGCTCAATAATCTTTCTTTTTTAGAGACCTAAACAAAATTGTTCAGTTCTGTTGGATCTAGCAATGGTTTTAGAAGAGTTGATTAACTACTAGTTCTTTCAAAGAAGCTACAACTTCCCCTTACTCAAATAAACATTCTCTTCTGTTTTGTTCCAATGATATGTCTCCTGGAAAGTCAGGAGAGACATAAATGTAGAACATAGGGGCAAAACTCAATGTCCTATTTTTAGGGCCCAACCTCCTGCCAGATAATCAAGCGAAACTATAGCTCAATCCATTCCACTAGAGCTGCACAGCCAGAAACAATTCCAAGCAAACCAAATGACTTTATTATCCAATAGATACCTAGAATAGCCCTTATAGTCTTCAGTGATTCCCCAGTCTCTCCTTACTCAGGAGGAAAGAAGATACCTAGACTAGAGCAGGGTTGCAGATACAATAAGAGCAGAGAAATAATCAAAGAAGAGAATGCAACTTTCTAGGAATTTATCAATCCATTTGCTTTTTATCTTGACAGGTTTATCATCGTATAACATACAACAAATTTTATCAGCTCTTGTATTTCACTTTGATTAAAGTGTCTCAGCATTTATTTATTTATTTTGTATTTCACATTTCTGAACTGCCCATCTCTCTCAGAGAGAGACTCTGGGCAGTGTATAATAAAACAATGAAATATAAAACAGTATATAAAAAATTAAAATGTTAAAGTATGTATACTTTTATGAATACTGCATATTCATTGCTTTGTGCACTGTATATTACATTAATTGAAAACCATAATTGAGCATAACAATTTCTAACCTCGTCTCTGCCATTTTGTAAAGCATAAAAGAATCCTTGATCCTATTGTATATTTCAGAAGAAAGATTTCTGCAGTTAATGTAATAAGTGCAACCTTTCAGTTCTGATCAAGGACAAATGCCTATTTTCTCTATGAGCAAAGTCAGGTGGATACTAGTGATGGATGTTCATATTTATGTTGAATATCTGGAGAGGTAAGTAGGGTTCACTTCCAAGACTTTGTGCCTATTTTTTATCCTTCTCTTGATAGTTATGTATGGAATGGGATCCATCTCTCTCCAGCTAAAGAAGAACTAAAACACACCCTTTTCTGTTTCATAGTTATTCAAGGAGCTGATCCAGGAGACCAGGTACATCTAAAGAAGGGAAATATAAACATTCAAGATGGTGCCATGACTGAGTGATCCAGCACTCCACCCAATACAAGACAAAGGGGCAAGGCTTTGACCATGCATTGTGGACGAGATTTTGGCATGTGTCACTCTTCCTGTTTATATCTCTGCATGACTATGAAGAAGTTGAGTCCAGTGAACCAGGACCAGACTCCTCTCATCTGTCATTGATTTTGCCAAAGATTGATCCATTTAAGCGAAGTCAACAATTTAGATTGGCTTGAGGTCACACAAGCTATGCATGGTAAGTCAGGGGAAACACTCCAAAAGCAGAGAGAATCAGGACTGAATTCCAGGAATTCTAAGGGATGAAATGGATGCCTTAAACATCTCAAAGGCTTGGAGAACCCACTTTGCCAGTTAAACCTCCAATCTTACCCAAAATGCAAAGAATAGGGTCAGTTTTTCAATTCATTCTTGGGGCTCTGTGGGCTATTCAAGGTGCTGGTGGGCCACATGCATCCCTCAGGCTGTACATTTGTTTTCCTAATTTAAATGAAACAGAACTTCATTGTGGGGATAATTTAGGACCTCTAGATCCCCTTAGTAGTATTTCAATTCAGTTCAGGTTCCCTATGTATACCTAGAAGAAAAGAAGAAGAAAAAAGACACAGCTGCATCATTAAAATAGCATGTGTATTATTTTTATTAATAACATTAATTTTTAATTTCAAATTATTTTTATTTGGAGATAACCTGCTGTGTTCGTGCAAAAGGAGAATGTACATATCCTCACTCTTCTACTAGTGGCGATTTTGTATACACCTCTACGCTCATTGAACAAAGTACAGATCACCAGATGTAAAATGCAGTTCTAGTGCCGTATTCTGAAGCCTCCATGGTGAGTGCTTCCTTACTTGCATCCAGGAGAACTTCAGGAATAAAAATAGCTGTTTTTAAAATTGTTTTATGTAGGCAAAGCAGAACATCTGGAAAGCATTTGCTTTGAGCCAAGGTATCACCTCTAATGCGGAACTTGGAAAATATTCCTCCTCAGTACTATAGAATAGAGTAGATGCTAGAAGAGGGGGCTAGTGAAAAAAGTGACCAATGGTGATGGAGGTCAAATTTTCATAGGAACAATGGAGGGCCTACACAAGACCCAGAGAGCTAACTATCTTATATTTGGGTATAGGAATGGGGTAGACTGAGGTATTTCCAAGGTATTCCTGACTGGAGAAAAGCATTTGTGAAGCGTGACTGTTGCAGTTTATGTAGCCTGATAGCTAGAAGTTATATCTTGAAGTTCAATTGCTTGTTGGAAAAAAAAACAAACGAGTGACATTAGTTCAGAAAAGAAGAGATTTTAAAGAAACCTTTTTATTTAATTATAATTGAAAAACTTCAAAGAAGGTGCAAGTACCTTTTCATTGGCTGACCTGAGTACCTCCCTCAGCTTGTATTAAAATAGCTTCTTGACTATTCTTAAATTAAAAACATTTAATTGAAACCATGGCCTAAAACTAAGCAATTGAAGCAGATGGGAGCTCCTTAGGATAACCAGAAAGGACAACCTCCCACTGTTTATAAAGACTCTACATGCTTAAAAATAAAGTTACCCTTTTGTATAGAAGTATATGAAGAGGAACAGGGACGCGGTGGCTCAGTGGGTTAGGACGCTGAGCTTGTCGATCAGAAGGTCGGCAGTTTGGCGGGTCGAATCCCGAGTGCCGCGTAACAGAGTGAGCGCCTGTTACTCGTCCCAGCTTCTGCCAACCTAGCAGTTCTAAAGCACGTAAAAACACAAGTAGAAAAATAGGGACCACTCCGGTGGGAAAGTAACAGCATTCCGTGCACCTTTGGCGTCTAGTCATGCCGGCCACATGACCACGGAGACGTCCTCGGACAAGCGCTGGCTCTTCGGCTATGAAACGGAGATGAGCACCGGCCCCTAGAGTCGGAAACGACTAGCACGCATGTGCGGGGGAACCTTTACCTTTACCTTATATGAAGAGGCACAAGGCATTCAGCAAGATAATTGGGGTGCCTCATATTGGTGGTCACAGATGGTCAATTAGCATCTGAAACCTGAAAGAGAATCTGCACAAAATGTCCTCAGAGTAGCAGATCTGAAAAACCAGTTGGGCGATGGGCTTTCAAATGGGCATGCATGTATCATCTTGCAAGAACAAAGTTCTATGGAGCCTGATTCCATCTAGTGGTGTAAGCATACTAATGAGGAATGGCTCTCCAGAACTTCAAACAGGACTTTGAATCTGGCACCTCTTTGGAGAACAAATGCTCCAGCATGAAGGCTTTAGAAATAATGACCAGCACTTAGAAATAACGACATTAATGAATATACAGCAGTAACTGTTCCACAGCAAATATATTTTAGTCCAGGTAAAGGGAAAGAAGCCAACTTTATCCTTCTGCTACTCTGGATTTCCAACCTTAATAAGAGCTGTGAAAACAGTAATATATACTGCGTATAAAATAATTACTTTTCCACCTCAACTGGCGTTACTCTAGTCATGTTCTTAAAACAATATAGACTGAACGGGCTTGCCAATAGGAAATTGCAAAGAAGCAATTTAGAATTACAATAATAAAATGGATGGTAGTTGCTCCAGTCTATTCACCATGAATTACCTTCAATATATCTGGCATGTCTGAATTTCTAGTGTGGCTTCCTTGTAATTACCTACTTGCCTTGAAGGGACAGTAGTTCCTCTATCAGCCTTTTAAATTAAGTCCATGGAAGTTGCAAGAAATGCTTATTTAGTCAAAGGAAGAACACCAGCAAAATGAAAACAGAAGCAAAATCACATTAGATATGAAGGAAATGATGTGATGAGGTTAGTGCTCCATCTCTTTGTGGGATCTGTAAAGCAATTCTTCTGACATAACTTCTTACAATAAGAAAAGCGATTCTCCGCTCTGTGATGATTACAAATGCTTTTTTTAATGAAATTCAATGAGCAGCTGTTCTAGTTTGTTGCTACATAAGGGTATAGCTTACATTACCTTTTCCGCCCATCTTTGGAAAATAAGAAAAATGTAGCCAAAGAAAACCAATGAGCTCTTCCTAATGTCATAGAAAATATTATAAAGAAATGCCGCTGGGGTGTGTGTGAAAGCCCTAATAAGCAGGCATATACATAGAATGAAGGCTACTGCTAAGCTTGTAAGCCGCCCTGAGTCTTTGGAGAAGGGCGGGATATAAATGGAATTAAAATAAATAAAATAAAAATAAATGCAGCCTGATGGGCTTTTGTTTACCTGGTACTATGTGTTTTGAATTTTGTTTCGTTTCTCTGAGTGCATTAGCTCAGGTGTCCATTTTGTTCTTCCAAAGCAGCTTTGGAGTAATGGCATAAAAGAGAAGAGTCTTGCAGGGTATCACAATTGTTCCTCCCAGCTACTCCAGAGCTATTGGTGCCCCTCCTGCACTAATTTTAAGTGGTGGTGGGTCAGATAATGATTGTTAATGTAATCAAAGTAGAAAATGATTACATACAAGAACAATACTATTTGATGAATTACACTTTAATTAGATTGCATCCACTTCTTTTCATGCTGTCCACGTTTCAAGCTCCTGGAAGGCCACATAAAAATATCTTGTGACAGTGATCTCAAGAATTTGACAATTTGGTGTCATGAAAAGCCACAACTGAATTTTCAGAGTGGGCCACAGGATGCAGACATCACTAGAGAGTCTACTTCTCAATTTTCTTTTTCTAAAGTTTAAATAAGGTTAAGGCTGATGTGTCTGTGTTCTAAAAATATTTAACGTAACTATTTTTGGTGGTGAGGCATTTGGGTCTTTTTGTTCCTTTTTTGCTTTGTTGATTTTTTTTTATTTTGCACAATGAAATGTCTGCAAGAAAACAACCAAGCTCAGAGAGTACCAAGGACCTCTCAAAAGTTGTGTGTGAGAGTGAGAGTATTATAATCTGGCTTTGTTCCTAGAATTTTACTGGGATTCAATGACACTTTTCATTTCTAAATCTGTTATATTTTTCCTGTGAGGGCATCCACTGTTTTTCTTAGCAGCAAAAATCCCTTAAAAAGGAAAGACAGATTAAGCCCACAATGTCATTTGAATAATAGTGCCAGAAACCATCCTTTCATCAGTTATGCCTAAAGTGAAAACATCAAAATCTTCACATGTGTATGTCTGGTAATATTTGTATTTAGTGGAGTGAATTAATTAGCATGGAAGAAGTGTTTTGAAGATAAAACACATTTTGTAAAGACTAAGCATTAATTTTGTCACAGCCTTGTAATCACCCCCAGATGCTCCACAAATTAGTTCCCTAATAAGACTTTAATGGTGCTCATTTATCTTTTCCATATCAGGTGTGGGTCACACTTGTTAAAACAGCTTTGTGGATTCTTCTTTCTCTTAGGTAAGGAATATTTCCATATGCAGTGTTTAAATTGCTTTTAAGTCTTTTGTGTGCTGATCATGTCAACGTCCATTCATTCTTCATTCAGTATAATCAATGTAAGTAAACATTCCTGACCATGTTGGTTTTACATTCATCTTACACACCACTTGAGTCAAGCAATTTATACTATAGGCACGAATATATTAAGACTGCTTTTCCCAACCTTCTGATCTCCCAATGAACTGGGGCTTTTGTAAATCCCTACATGCTGTTTGGATTTGGAATTGAGATTGGAAATTGCTGCCTTAAATAAAAAATGCAAAGTAACACCTTTAGATTGTACAGTAATTAATCCATCGGTAAGCAAAGGGTGATTAATATATAATACCTAGCATGGCAATTGCAGTCTGTTTTAAGTTGAATAAAAATCATCAGTGTGCTATGCCTATTAAAATAACAATGTGATGTTTGGATACTTGAGTTGAAACATAGTCTCATGAAATAATACCTCCTTTTTATTTTCCACTGCCTGAGTGTATCTGCAGTCTGGTGTCCAGGTCTGGACCCTAAGCTATAGAAACAAAGATAGATTCAAAGGGGAGTGGGTTCCAATAGAAAACTAAGATGGTAGTATGTGGAACCCAAGTTATTTGAAGGAAATTTGAAAGGATAGAAGGAAAAGTATGCTTTCTTTAAAGGATGATGGCCTGTGACAAGCTTGAAAAAGAGAAGGCTATGTAGCCTGGAACATGAGAGCACACTTCAAATATTAAAACTGTTAGGAAGAAGGAAAATGCTTTCTTTAATCCCAGAAAATGGACTACACTGAATGGACTTAAGTTATAGCAAAGTAGTCTCACCTGAATATTAGGAAAAAATATTAGCATTGGAATAATTAACTTGAAGTGGTAGTACCGGTAGATGGTCTCTTATGGTCTCTTATTATAGGTCTTCAGAAGTTGGACAATTTCCTGGTGGGGATATTTTGTACCAAAGCAGGTAGAAGAACCAGATGTCCAGTAATATTTTCTGCAACCCTATAATGCTGATATTTCACTTGAATGCTCTCTACCTAAGAGAAGATAAAGCTGCTTGATAGGGCTTAGGTCTTGCACCATTTATATATATATATAAATTATCCATCTTTCTAGACCAGAGGTTCCCAACCTTTTGGGCACCAGGGACTGGTTATGTGGAGAGAGGTTTTTCCGCAGACCACAGGGGGTGTGGTTTTGTGTGCTGCCTGCATCCTGGGGATGGGGCTTTGCTTGTTTGTGCGGACTGGTTGCTGGCATGCTGCGGACCGGTACCAGTCCACAGACCGGGTTTGGGGACCCCTTCTCTAGAAGTCATGCTTTGAAATGTTCTTTGACAAATAGATTGATCTTGGTTTATTGATTTGAAGGATCAGGTCTTTTTATTATCAACAACTGCATACCGAACTGTGGAGGATATTAAATCACAAATGGTCTAATTAAGAGAACACGTGAAGGTCAAATGTTTTTTGAATCTAGGCTCTTTAACAGTTAAAATAGTTTTTTTTAAAAAATGAAAATATATAATTAAGCTGTTCAATTAAAACAACTTGTTTAAAATTACAAGAGTGGATTTCCATCTGCTTTACAATGCCCACTTATTAAAGCCACTTTAATATTTTCTTGTCAAGTGAAGAGGTATTTGTTTTAAAGTGATTGTTCCAGCATGACAAACCAATGATCCTCTGCAAGCAATAAGCCAGCTCGTGAGCAGGACTGTCATAAAGCATGTGCTGGTACAAGTGTTTCAGAGTTTTTATCACTTCCCACATAAGCAGGAAGTGACAGGGTGGCACAGATCTTTAAAACTGGCTACGGCTGACTTAACCTAAGTACTAACAAGGCTATTTAAATGTAACAATCTGTTCTACTTCCATTCCATTAGAGTAGAAAATGAGATTTGGGTACTCTGTTTGGTGAAATAACTTTATCCTACTGTGCTATCCTCATTTGAGCTTTAGCCAGCAACTGATCGTGAGTTGGATAAGTACCTTGAGAGTTTGTAGCCATGTCCTGCACTGCCAGGCAGTGCTGAGATTTGCAGATAATGGCTCTGTTGCACAAAAGCAGTTATGGTACTCATGCAGTTGGGCAGCTTGCTGAATTACAACTCAATCTGTATGAGGTAAAGTACCTTAAATATGAAGAAAAGTCAATGAGTAAACTGTATTGGCTTTCTACTGATGGAACTGTCTCCACTCATGCGCTCGTGACCTCTCGTTTAGACTACTGCAATGCTCTCTACATGGGGCTGCCCTTGAGGACCACTCGGAGGCTCCAACTGGTACAGAATGCAGCCACGAGAGTTGTGTTGGAAGTCTCCCGATACTCCCATGTTACACCTCTGCTCCGTGAGCTGCATTGGCTCCCAGTTGTCTTCCGGGTGAGATTCAAGGTTCTGGTAATGGTTTTTAAGGCCCTACATGGCATGGGTCCGGAGTACCTTAGGGATCACCTGCTGCCGGCATCAACTTCCCTCCACCCTGTGCATTCCCACAGAGGGCCTCCTCAGGGTGCCACCGGTCAGAGAATGTCGTCTGGTGGCCCCCAGGGGGAGGTCCTTCTCTGTGGGCGCCCCGGATTTATGGAATCATTTGCCGGTTGAGCTCCGGATGGCACCCGACCTTGGCTCCTTCCAATGCAATCTTAAGACTTATTTGTTCGAACAAGCCGGCCTGGCCTGATGGGGGAAGGGTTTGGATTTTATTGTTGTTTTAAATGTATTTTAATCTATTGTTGTAACTTGGGCATCTCGTTTAATTCTTTTTAAATTTTTATATGTTTGCCCTGTTCACCGCCCTGAGTCCTTCGGCAGAAGGGCGGTATACAAATAAAATTATATTATTATTATTATTATTATTATTATTATTATTATTATTATTATTATTGTTGTTGTTGTTGTTGTTGTTGTTATTATTATTGTTATTATTATTATTATTTCTCCTACCGCTTTACGTGTGCTCTTTGGGGCAGATTGGATGGCCCTTTCCTAGTAGGGCTGAAGGGATAACAAGGTGACTATAGGAAATGAGAAGGATAAAGTCTTGCAATCTGAAACCACCCCCCCCCCAATTTGGGTAAAGTTTTCAACCTTCAACAAAAATTGGAAGATGGAAAGGAGGACATCTAAAATTAAAATGATGTTCTAAATCTTATGTTTCCTGCATTCAGCTATTTTCCTACATTCCTCAAAGATGATATCTCAAATACATTTTTAAAAAGAAAACAATTAATGCAATAACTGATAACCTTCACTGTGAATAATAATTTCCTGACTTATAGGATATTGTGGGGAAAGTTTATCAGAGCACTATGTAAGTCACTTGCTTGCCAAGTTACCCACATCTTGTTGGAAGAAAAGGATGAATTTGGCTCTTCAGCTTTCTTTCAACTTCTAACCAAACAGGATATGATAATTTGAAAAACTAGGTCACTTGCTAAATCCACAGTGAATGGGAACCTGGCAGGGGAAAGCGCAAAGAAGGACAGTGAAAAACATAAAGATGACTGAGAAAGGAAAGAACATTTTGTTAATGTTAATACTGTGATCTTACTGTTGTCTAAGTCTTGCTGTGCTAAATGTACCCAATTTCTAGAACTCAAAGAACCCCAAAGGCTGCCACATGCTGGCCTGGATGCACTGTTGATAGTCAGGCCTAGCGCTTTCTCACATTACTTGAAATAAATAAGGCCAAGTTGGGATTAGGTGAAGGCACTGCAGCTCCTAGCAATAAGCCATCTGGTTCCCTTTTGGCTTTATGGAGCTGATAAACAGGGCACCACAGCAGACTCTGGTTTTCTCAGTAAATATGAAGAGAACATCTCTTTCCAGATGAAATAATAGCACTTCATAATGTTGTGTGTGTGTGTGTGTGTGTGTGTGTGTGTGTGTGTGTGTGTGTGAGAGAGAGAGAGAGAGAGAGAGAGAGAGAGAGAGAGAGAGAGAGAGAGAGAGAGAGAGAGAGAGAGAGAGGAGTCATTATTAAAGTTGAGGTTCCATGAAGCACCATAATGGCTATGGATTTTTGATCATCTATTTAACTGCACTCTGTCAAGGGCCAAATTCCAATGGTAAAATCCGAATTTCAACATGTCTGCTTCTTATGGCCCAGAGTGAAAGTGTTGTGGCACATTATTTCAGCTCCCATGGACTGGGTATGTTGTTTATTTAATTCAAATTTGTTATAGCCAGTGAATTTTAATGGACGCTGGTTGATACCTGTAACACATCTACACAGTAACTAGGAATAAACGTCTATGCAAATATTACACATATGAATTAGAATCACACCGCCTAAGTTAAATATGGCTTACTAATGTATGGTATGGTATACTGCACAAATATAACAGAAATGTGTATAAATGTTGGGTGCAAATCTGACAGCAATAACAGGAATATAGTTGTTTGAAAAAAGCTGCCTATCATCAGTGAATGGTGTAACTACAGTAATTCTTTGTGAGATTTTAAGAATCCATCAATATTCAACTGAAAAAATGAATGGGAGGGTCAAAGGCCAGGCTGACACAGAGTGATTGGCTGACTTTCATGGCTAAGAATTGACCTGGCTGAGCCAGTGATACTACCAGAGATTTCCCAGAGATGCCTTTATGCGAGACAAGCCATTTGAAACAGTCCGTTTATTTCTGGGCAGCTTTTTTCAGTCTCAACGATAAGCTGTAGATTTCTAACCAATTATTGACCTGCATTTTTATTGTTTTCATATTGATCACCAAACTTCAAAAAGGGCCTAGGTAGCAGACGTGTTCCAAACTTGTTTCAAAAGAGAGCAAAAGTATTCATTTAAAATAAAGATGTGTAGAGCATTGTATAAGATGCACATTGTATAATATGCACGGTTACTATTCTTCTGTTTTCCACAATATCATATACAGTAGTAGTCCATTGGGGGGAAAATCTGATACTGCCACATTTTAAATATTTTTTTTTAAAAAGAAACACACAACATTCTGTTGCTGTTGTAACATTATATTAGGTATTTAGTCCAATGTGCATTTGATATTTATATTAAACATTTGAATAGGCAGATATTTCTCCAAGAAAATGGAGCCCTTCATATTATGGAAAAATATATATTATACAAACATATAGAAAATACTAGCAAAGTTCATGGGCATTAATATTCAGAAGCTTTAATAATATAGATTTGAAATGCTAAAGAGCTCATTGCCTGTTGATTTGAAGCAGCAGTTCAAATCAACCACTTGAGCTCTTTGCCTTTAATCTTTCTTTGAGGGTGGAGATGTTTTATTATGGTTTTATGCAACTCTTGGATGCTGCCAAATTTTATTACAAATCTGTAATAAAATCAATGTTCAAAGGAGACGTTTACGTATCTCCAGTTTGAAGGGAGAAGAGTTTCAGACATGAGGCTAAAATAAGAGTAGAAGAATGAAAAGTGCCTCAGTATCCCACATTCTCCAACAAAGTACCTGAAATGTGAACTTACACACAACTCTCCAACAGAGGCAGTCATCGACTTATGACCATAATTGATCCCATAATTTCTGTTGCTAAATGAGACATTTGTAAAGGGAATTTTGCCCCATTTTACAACCTTTCTTGCCACAGTTGTTAAGTGAATCACCACAGTTAGTAACACAGTTGTTAAGTGAATCTGGCTTGCCCATTGACCTTGCTTGTCAGGTCACAAAAGGGGATCACATGACTCTGGGACACTGCAACCTCATAAATTTAAGCTTCTGACTTGGTCATGTGACCATGGGGGGTTGCTACAATGGTCATAAGTGTGAAAAACAGTCCTAAGTCACTTTTTTGGTGCTGTTGTAACTCTGAATGGTCACTAAATGAACTGTTGTAAGTTGATCACTGTACAAAGCTCCAGGAGCTCCAGGCACAAATACAGCATGAATATTTATTGTGTATGAACACAATACCTAATGTGCTCATAAAATGTCTTTTTTTGGCAAGTACATCTACTCTTTTGGGATTGTCACTGCTCTTCCCCTTAATTGAAATATCTTAGTCCTTCCCACAAAAAACAAACACTGTATTATATGTGGATTACATGCCCATTCTTATGTATCACAACAGAAGCCCATGAAATATCAGTGATGATTTAATTGCTTTCATTATATTTCACCCTAGAGCAGGGGTGTCAAACTCAATTTCATTGAGGGCCGCATCAGCATTGCGGTTGCCCTTAGGGGGCCGGGTGGGTATGGCCAGGGTGGGCGTGGCCAGCTCTACATCATTGGCATCAAGGGTGCCTATGGGGGCCTGGGCAGGAGTGGGACAGATCTGAGGGTCTCTGGGCCAGGGCCAAGGCAGTGGGGGCCATTCCCTCACTGTTTCCAGGATGGCTTTGTGGGCCACATGAAACCACTTCGCGGACCGGATCCGGCCCCTGGGCCTTGTGTTTGACATGTCTGCCCTAGAGCAAAGACACTATAGGATGAAACATGAAATTGCATTGCTAGTCACATCCTGCTCACTAGTCTGGGGAGAAAAACAAAACAAATCTGGCAGTGGTATCCAAAGCTGCAAAGAAAGACCATCCTGCATAAGGCAGTTGAGTCCCACTAAAACCAAGTAAGGGTAAAAGCTGAGGCTCAAAATTACACACAGCTACCAATGCAAACTGGTACAGTACGATTTCATTCTATAATACCTCATGTTGCTTCAAAGTAAGGAAAAAAATGGACACGTCACACATGCGTAACTTGATGCTTTATTCATTTTAAGGGATTTTTTTTCTTTGCTTTTAGAAGAGCAGCATTGGAATATATCAGAGATATATCACAGACGTATCTGTAAAAGAATCTTTTTGTTAGCATTATTGCTCAGATTCCTATTACAATTTGATGATTTTTCTCTTTAATTCCCTGGGCAGGAAAGAGGTTGCACTCCCTTTATTTCCAAGGCCTTGCTGAAGTTAATCTCCAGTGGTTTAGCTGTCCCTTTGACGAGTTTCAGAGACCTAATGCAGCCTTTGAATCGAATGTTAGTGGTCAGGCCAAACTGCTTCAATCCATCTGGGAGAGGAGAGGGAAAGAAAAGAAAGGAAGATCTTTCAGATCTTTAGGATTCTTTTTAAGAAATCTTTTTCTCTAAGTAGATAACTGTGTAAAGTGGTACCAAATGTCTTTCTTTACGTACCGTATATATGTGAACTATTTGTACATTAGTTGTATATATGTGAACTCATATGCATAGTTGTACCATGCATATGGTACAGAGACAATTGTCATAGAATAATGAATTTTAGCATTACTGCAATTTTTGAAACTATTTTTAAAAACTGAATAACATAAAAACCATACTTTCATGTTATACCTTATCCCTAGAAAATCAGAACAGAATAGAATAGAACAAATAATAGGATAGAAAAAAGGAATAGAATAGAAAAAAGGAATAGAATAGAATAGAATAGAATAGAATAGAATAGAATAGAATAGAATAGAATAGAATAGAAAATTCTCTATTGGCCAAATGTAATTGGACACACAAGGAATTTATCTCTGGAATTTATCTACATTAACATATGCTGCAGTTGCTGTTGTTTATTGAACACTACCAGGCTCATGCATTTGTATAATTTCTCGGTTTCAAAAAAATTATTTAATGAAACGCTTAATAGAATTTCATAAAGGGATTCCATTGAGGTTTGGTGGCTGTAATAAAAATAATAAACTAAGTAATAATGAAGACTAGTAACTATCCTGGTTTATATACTCACCTGGATATCCTCCAACAAAGACAGGATCATTTGTCTCTGCTGAAGTGGAGGCCGTGTTAGGACTGATCCCTTCCACATGCTGATCGTCCACGCTCAGCATTAAACGATGCTTTATCTTGTGTGCCACAACTCTGTGCCACTGTCCATCACACAAACTCCCCGTTATAGCAGGTTCATAAATGGCCGAAAACCGACCAGCACCATTATCGACATGGAACATCACCTATGTGAGAAATTACACAAACAATCAAACAAACGAGCAATTTAGTCAAACAACTTATCCATATAACTTGGAAGAGACTGTGATACAATGTATAGGCCTGGCTTTCCTATTCAACACACTGAGACTTAATTATCCTTTTCAGCAAAAGCTGCGATTAAATTCTTAACCACCGTAAACGAATGAATTTTCTGAATTCAAGGATCCACTTGAAATTAATTTATAACTGAGAACCAATTCTGGCAAGAAAGCACAAATTATGGATCATACTGTTTGTCAATTGATTGCTGCCAAAATCTAAAATGGATAATAGGCTCACAACAGTGCTAGAGCAATAGGCTTGATTATTTCAATGTTTGTACTAGCTGGCTATTTGTATTCAAACAGCATTTATTTTAGAAATAATTTAGTAGAACCAAAATGAGATTTTGGAAAGGGAAGCAGAAGTTTAATTAGAAGGGATTTGCAAGACTGTTCTAACAAATGCAGATTAGGTTCATAATAATACTTTAACTGTGAAAATGTTATGGAATCTGCCCCGCAAATTTAAATTTGTAAAATATAGTTTGTTAGACTGTACTCTGACTTCAACTGTATTGCAAAGATCACTGGCTACAGGGAGAATCCTTTTCATGCTTAAAAAGAAAACAATGCTTAAGATACTGATTCTGGAACAATGGATGAGTAACATGGCTTGATATCCTTTGATAGAATCTCCTTAGAGCTGCTGAGAAACATTTAATTAGATTAATTTCTAATAATTCCATACTCACATTTTCATCTACCAATTCAATGCCAAGGCCATCATCCATTTTCTGACTGCTGATTCCCAATAGAACACCATTTGTCCGTGTTGTACGAAATTCAAATTCCACCTTTAAGTCTAATCCCACTTTATATGCTCCAACTAAGGAATAAGGAAGGAAAGGCAGTCTAAGAATAATGTAAGGGTAATTTTTCTATACTGTACAGAGATGCAGGCACCATTGTGTTTAAGGACAACCTTAGTATTTCACAGTTACTTTATACACCAAATGGCTTTGGTAAACAATAGTGCAGCATATGATACATTTCTTCAACTTTTGATAGTGTGCATAAAAATCACATTTCTTAACCAGATTGGCTGGTATGTATCTATTGCTACCTGTACATACAGAGTTACATTTCAAATAGCATCCTGTAGTATCAAGAATTGTAATTAATTTATTCTGAATCTTATTAAAAATCAGACCTGCAATAATCTTGTATAGATATTAAACATGATCATTATTACCATCACTGTAATATGTTGTTATGCCTCAAGGGCAACATTCTTGTCATTAAAGAATTTCAAATTCAACAAGTCTCAGAAGATGAAACAGTTCTTCTGTGTTTGTGCTACACTTTTTAGTTGTTACTCTCTGTGATCATTTCTCCCTTGGCAACTATCTAAATAGAAAGACTTAACCAGGATTTTAAAAGGTTCATGTAGCAATAAAGAAGAATATTTGTAACTCAGGGTTGAAATGAGGACTTCCTGGTGCTCCTTAAGTTTGGTTGTTTTCTTGCAGACTTTTCATTACCTAAACTAAGTAACATCATCATGTTACCTAGTTTGGATAATGAAATGTCTGCAAGAAACCAAGCTCAGAGAGCACCAAGGATCCTCAAGGGTTCATTGGTGCAACAATTTAAGAGCAGATTTTGAGATGGTCTTACCTGTTTTGGCGAATCCTGTCCCTGCAAAGTAGGTTCCTTCCTGTGGATTGACAAAGCATCTTCCAACATTGTAGATGGAGGTTGGATTATTGAGATCAATGGGAGTTTCTGACATTCGAAAGTTTCGTATACATCCATCAATGCTATAGACAACCTGAGTCAGGGTAAAAATCCTTAAGAAAGTTAGTTGCCTTTCTAAAATACTTTATTCTTACAACATCAACTTTTTTTATTTCTAGTTTTCAACTTTATGAAAGGAATGGGCCTAGTTACACGACTATCCTATAAAACGTATTTCTCATACATTTGTTTTCTGATACCAAGTTGCCTTTTTAAAAGATGTAGCAAAGATAATACCCAAAATGGTAGAATGCTTGTCAAATTATATTGGACATATAAAATGTTAAATTGTTTCAGAATGGTTCTTTTCCTTGGGTGAATATATTTTCATCTTCACAAAAGTTATCTTGTTGTTAGCATTTGTACTTCTATTAGATCAGATTATGTTTGTACTAAAAGTTGATGCAACATCACCATTTTCTACAAAGACAAATCTTGCTGGCTGTTAATATTTGCACTTGTTTTCCCCCCCACTTATAACTCCAACATGGCCAATCTTCTCTAAAATGCTTTTCTTACCAAACTCTAGTTTTGTTTTTCAAGGATATTATTTTTGAGACTAAGAATATATCATATAAAAAGATAAACAAAGGAAACTGAATCCTTAGTTTCATAAGTTTTAAACAGAATGCTAAGGATACCGTGAGCAAATTTTGTACTTACCAATTAATAGTAAAGTAAAACTACATCTGATAAAAACTGACATGGTGATCTAGTTTAGGACTATGGCAGACTCCGGGTAAGGTTCTTTACTTCCCATCCTATTAACTGTAGTCTCAGTTTAGATCACAGTGACAATTTGTAAAATTAACCCAAGGCCAAGAACAAATAAAATCTTTCTTCTTCTTCTTCTTCTTCTTCTTCTTCTTCTTCTTCTTCTTCTTCTTCTTCTTCTTCTTCTTCTTCTTCTTCTTCTTCTTCTTCTTCTTCTTCCTTCCTTCCTTCCTTCTCCTCCTCCTCCTCCTTTCCCTCAGTAGGAGATAGGTAGTGGGGAGGTTGGGATACTATATATTAGAGTCTGAAGCAAACATTATTCTTTTCATAAAGGAAATCTGTAAGCTATGCTACTCATAGAGTTTGCACTAAGGCTCTGAGTGGTAATTTATTTGGCTCCCACCCCCACCCCCATATGTTGTTTTTACCCTGGACAAGCAGTTCATATAGCATTAAGTAAGAGGAGGCAAGTTTAGTTATCAGAATCACTATAATGACTTGTAACAAGAAAATTTTGAACAATGAATAGCTAAGCCTGGTCAATATCCTTCTGTTAATAACAATAAACACTGATTAGTCGATTCATTTATTCATTCATTTAGAACTAAGGGAAAAGAACAGCTAGGTCAGGGCTATTCTCTGGGGGAGGGGGTGAATTCTGTCCCAAAATGTAGGTACTGCAAGAGAGAAAAGAGGCTTCCTGGGTCCCATTCTCATTAGTTGGCACTGTTTAATAAAGGAGATCCAAGGCATGTTTAATCTTGTGAGGTGAGCAGAAATTATTGGTGTTATGAATAAACTGGCTTTGTTCTATGAAGGGTTTTTAAATAGATATTTTTATTAATTTTTATAATCAGAAGTGCTTAGCATTTTATCAGCAACATATTGTCTGGGTTCCAACATTAAATTTACTAATAAATATTAAGGGGTTTGTAAGTGACAGCCAACACCTTCTACTGTACTTGGAAGTTGACAGACAGCCAAAGCAGCTCACAAAGTAGTGGTGCTGCGCAGGCATACAAAGAAGGTATCCTCATAACTACCCATTCCACTGCATTGTAGAGCAGCCGTAGCTTCCAAGTAATCTTTACGATCAGCCCCAGGCAGAATGCCCTGTAACAATCCCAACAAGTGAAAAGATATGAGTGGTTATGAGGAAGGCCTTCCAATCCAGAAAGGGGAAGAATTGGCATGTGAGGTGTAAGGGCCCTCATAGCCTGGAAAGAGGCAACTCGCCATGGCCAACTTGCTGTGGCTAATTCGCCACTGCCAATTCGCCATGGACAACTTGCCACAGGACAACTCACTGCAGCCAGTTTGCTGTGAGACAACTCACTGCAGGACAGTTTAACAATTTTATTTAATTATTTCAAATAATTAAAAATTTATTTTAATTTTTGTCATTCCCGTTTCATTTTGTCCTTCATTTTGCAACCTTTCCTTAATGATTCTATTTCGCAGTTCTTCGATATTATGTAACTTTTGTCCCACGGCAAGTTATCTTGCAGTGAGTTGGCTGTGGCGAATTGTCCCATGGCAAGTTGGCTGCGGCAAGTTGGCTGTGGTGAGTTGGCCACAGTGAGTTGGCTGTGGCAAGTTGTCCTAAGCCCCTCATAGCCATGGCTGCCACTCACTGTTTGAACATAATACAATAGTCTAGCAATGTCTCCAAACTGAAACCAGTTTCCTCTCCAGAAACCATAATGAAAGTTCCCAGATCTGTCCTGAACACCAATCTTTTAAGAATTGAGTCTGCACCTTTTTGGCCTCTCCAGACATCTACAGCTTCCAGACCTTGACAACACCACTTGTTCAGCAAGGGGAGGGGGATGTATAATAGGGAGTCCCTGATGATATCCCTAAATTCCTGCCAACAGATGATATAATCAGTAGCTTCATGTACAATATGAATATGGAAACATTTTTCCTTTGTGAAACTCCACAAAGCAGAGGTTTAAGGTGAGACCTTTTCTAACTTGCCAACATGGATTGGAACTGGGGGAGGATCAAGGCCATGCTTTCCACCACTCTGAAAGGCTGCTGATTGATTAAGGAGAAACAGGATGGATCTCTCATCACCAATCTTATCTTGCCAGAAATTGTTTATAACACGATCAATGCCATCTCAGTACTCACTATACACCCAGGCCTGAAGCCTGACTGTAAAATGTCTCATTAACTTCTCAGCCACACTCCTCCCAAAAGGGAAGGCTGGATACAGATGAAAAAGGTTCAATAATGTTAGATTCAGTGATGGTATATTGATGGGATGGATAACCACTTCATTACACATAGGGTGAGTCACAGCCTTACTAAAGGATACACTGCTTGAATCCAACCATTTAGTATGTCATCACTCAGGAGACCTTATCCAAACAGTGGGTTGTGGATCTAATATACAAGTACACAGCCACAGGTATCCTGCCAATTCCTTAGACAGCGTAGGCTAAGTTCTTCCCACATAACTTAAGAAGACCAAGTTTTGATCAACTCCACCACATTCACATAGCTGGAATTCAATTTAGAGAAGATTTGAAGGACTTTATCCATTAAGTACCTTGAATGTTTCTTGTAATTATCCTGCCAGAAGGACCAGGTCCCTTTGAACAGGGCCATCAGCCAGCAATCTATAGATAAGTGCTGAAAAATAACCTTTTGCCACTATTCTCACTATAAGGTAATCCATAGTAAAGGCTCTGCCTAGTGTTCACTTGGATTTGGATTTGCCTTTCTCTGCTAACATTTTCTTTTGTCCCCCAACTCTTCTTCTTCTTTTACTGTTTTCTATAAAATAAACTCTTTCCTCTTGTTTGGTTATGCTTCCTCCAGCTTAACAATTTGTTACTAAGCAATTTCTCCTACAAATATTCCTGCTGCTTTGGAGTAGCAGTAAGTTTAAGTAAGAATTCAGTGTAGTGTTAGTGTTAAAGGGGGTGACCTATTGCTTTGGTTCACTATACATATAAAGTTTTATCTGATTTATGTTGTTCAAAGTAGTTACATCCTTATTCATGCAAAAATGTTTTTAAGAGAATAATAAAAATTTGCAGTCAAGAGTTTGGTGAACATTAGAAACATAAGTAATACAAGAACAATGTTTAAGTAAAATGTATAGGCAGCAATTCATGTGCAACACCTGGTATCAGGTATCTAAGATTCAATTAAAAGTTATGGCTAATAATTCTCAGCTGATCCCTTTGAAAAAGTCTTAGGATGTCTATTTATTGTAGCTATGTTGAAGGATCTCTAGATGGTTTATACAGATCTTTTCCCCACCCTCAATGTTACCAAGTTATGAAGTAGATTGAGCTGGGCCATAGTGAGTAGCCCAAAGTGTGTTTCAGGGCTGAGTAAAGCCCAACACTGTTATTAAATCTAAGAATAGTGATTTTATAAAAGCAAGACCAGAATGTAGGGATACAGGAATCTTTTGTATCCAAAGCATCAACCTTAGGTTGCCATACACACTTACCTGGAATTAAGCCCCACTGAACTTGCTTCCAGATAGGAATGCATAGTACATTATTGTTAATACACTTTTATGAACAGTGGTTGAGGTCTACAACACTATTTGTCCCACAATTTTCAGGATTGCTGCAATAATTATATTGCATTATATCTAGGTTGGAGAGAACCTAGAAATGGAGAAAACCCATCTAGAAATAAGGAAAAAATTCCTGATAGTTAGAACAATTAATCAGTGGAACAATTTGCCTTCAGAAGTTGTGCATGCTCCATCACTGGAAGTTTTAAAGAACAGACTGGACAACTACTTGTCTGAAATAGGGTCTTCTGTTTGAGTAGAGGGTTGGACTAGAAGACCTCCAAGGTCCCTTCCAATTCTGCTATTCTGTTATTCTGTTCTGTTTTTTGTTTGAAGACAAGCTCCACTGGTGATAAACAAATTCACCGTAGGATCTGCTTCTCAGTGACTCAACACAATGACATTTACATTAACCCCTACAAAGATAGACACACTTAGTCTCCCTGAATGATAAGATTGTTTCCCATGAAAAGGGCATTGCTAGTATTGAAAAGAACCAGATCAGTCAAAAGAAAGGCAAATGCAGATTATTTGCATGGAACAAGATCAGTGTTCTTTCAAAGACAATGAATGTCAAATACCTGCTTTGCTTTTACACTTGTGCACAACAAATAACTCTCTTTTGTCAGTGCTTTAAAAATGTGAAAAGAGTCATTCTTTACTTACTGGACCAATTCTTCTTGTTGTATAGTTAATTGGCAATCCCCCAACATATAGCATCCCCACAACATCCAAAATATCAGCTTTCTTTGGGCTAGTGGTTCTATTTGTAGCTCCGTCAACTGACAGAACTCCTTCTTGTTTGCTTCGGAATATTTTTATCTGGAAAAAGACAGAAGGGCAAATCATTATTATTATTAGTTATGTTACAACTCCTACAAGCAAAGTCTTTGTAAGTGGTACTGAAGTTGCACAATTTTGTGCACTTATTTGGGAGAATGTCCACCTGAAGATGGAGAAACTTAGTACTGAGTTAACAAGCATGTGTGGGCACACAGTGTAATGTTAATTTTACTATTATGTCACTTAAATGGATAAATAGCTTCAATCTAGTCTCAGATTAGACATTTATTATTAAAATATACCACAGTCCCTGCAATGTATTCCCCAAATAGGACTAACATTGCAAATTACAACAGCCTTCCATAAACTAATGCCCTTCGCATGTGATAGGGCCACATTTCCTACATTTCCTAGCCAACATAAATATTGGAAATAAACAAGGGACATTTTTTCTGACTGAATATCTGTAGGTTGACCTCAGTATCTATGGATTTGTTATCTGAGGTTTCATGTATCTGCAGATAATAAATGGAACCAGTACGTATTATCAATATTAATCTGTTTTGTGCTAACCCACTTTAGAACCATCACAACGTATGACCATATGGGCAGATTTCATTGCAGTCATAAGTCAAGGACAACCTATACATAAAAGGGCTGCTTTCAGGCTCTTACAGTGCATCAACCTGTAGCTTGGAGGAAACTCTGTTTGGGAATAAAACTCTGCATTCTAATTTAGTCTTGAATCCTGAATTAGATTAAGCCACCTCTAAAGCAGCTTATACAGGAACAGACCGTTTCCAAAGCCCTTGCAATTAAGAACATGGCACACTGTTGCTCCATTCATTTCTTCTACAACTCACTACAATGTGTGTGTGTGTGTGAGTGTGATATTCTGTAGATGAACATAGTCTTTATCAATTCATGCATTGTTAAATCATATAATACCTTGTGCCACTGGCCATCATTAATTTTGTTGGAAATCATTGTGCTTGTGTTCCCATGGCCAAGGTCATAGCTGAAATACGGAAAACCATTTTTTATCTGGATAGTGGCAAAATCAGCATGATTGATCCGAGCCATGTAGAAAAGTAGCCCGTTTTCAGCCTTCGTTCTGATTTCAAGTTCAATTGTGAGTCTGCACATTTAAAAAAGGAAGGAAACAGAAATGGAGGACATTTAAAAAAAGCACTACTCTTTTATCTTTTTTCTCTCACACAGCTAGCATTATCAGCAGCAAACTTGTTTATATGTGAAATAGAACCAAGATGTCCATATTACATTTCTAAGCTTACCAAGATATATAGATGTAATATTCATGGATTTGGTAACAGGTGTGATTTAAGATTTGGAAGTATTCTTCTTTTGGGGGTTGAAAAATAAGAATATTTGTTCTGCAATACACAGAACACAGTTCTTTTTAAGAATTAGCTGTCAGAACTTAGTTTTAAAATTACTGAAAGAATATGCATGAGTCTTGAGTACATCCATATGAAATAATTCTGGCAAATCCTATCATTATCAGTTGGGAAAAAAACCCACTAGAGAAAGCAAACCCAAACCCCAAACCCCAAACCCTGCTAATGCGCAAGATGATGCTGAATATAAAACAAGAATAAATATATAAAGTGGGCAATAGAGTACACGGAATCTATCTAATATCCTTCCTTCCTTCCTTCCTTCCTTTTCTCCCACCATGCCAAATTTAATCCCCCTAAGTTCTGTTTTTGGAAAAGTTATTCTGCTGAAAAACAGAATCTCAACCCTCTTATATAATTTATTTCCAACATTCTGTTGGATTAGAAAAAAATGAACCCTCTTAACATAGAAAATAATAAAAAGGTAAAGTTTCCCCCTCACATGCGTGCTAGTCATTTCCGACTCTAGGGGCCGGTGCTCATCTCCGTTTCAAAGCTGAAGAGCCAGCGCTTGTCCAAGGACGACTCCGTGGTCATGTGGCCGGCATGACTAGATGCCAAAGGCGCACGGAATGCTGTTACCTTCCCATTGTAGTGGTCCTTATTTTTCTACTTGCATTTTTACGTGCTTTCGAACTGCTAGGTTGGCAGAAGCTGGGACGAATAACAGGTGCTCACTCTGTTATGCGGCACTCGGGATTTGACCTGCCAAACTGCCAACCTTCTGATTGACAGGCTCAGCGTCCTAACCCACTGAGCCACTGCGTCCCTTCAATGACCTTACTGGACACAAAATTATATAATTAAACCAATTTGCCCTATCCCGTCCCTTCCTTTCCCTTTCCCCCCCCCCAAATTTATGCTTAAAGACCCATCCTAAATTTGGAAAGTGACACTTTTAGCTCTAAAATAAAATTCTTTATAATAGTTTATTTTATGAAGGCTAAAAAGAAAACCGGCTCACCCATCTTGTTTTAAAACTTCTACAATTTAGCCAATGTTACTACCACAAATAATTTCTTTTCAACTTTATTTCAGAATGACCTTACTATTTAAAGAAACTTATAAGCCTACCTATTTCACATAGTGATCCTTGAATGGTTCATTTCAACTACTAAAAAGAAGAATGAAAACAGAACAGCCCTTTGCACCCGGTGCCAGATTAATTAAACTGTTAGCCTTCTGACTAAATCCTAGCCTCAGGCCCCTGGGAAGTGTCAGGTCTTCGTGGCCTTCCAGAAAGGCTAAAAAAGTAGCCCCCTCAAATCTATGGTGGGAAGCTACTAACTTACTTGTTCTTAACTTTCGTGTCATCAAATGCAACTGCAATATGGCTGTTTCTTGAGAGGCCAAATTGCTTGGCCCCTTCCAAGGCAATGGGCTCCACATCGGCAGCACAATGTTCCTACAAAACAAAGCAAAACACCCACATAATCTTTTCTTCTTTATGCACCAGCAATTTGGAACAAGTTCACTCCCATACCTTTTAAGGAAAGCAATCAATATTTTGCCTGAAAAACAAATCATTTTACTATTGTAAAACACTGAATTTCTTTCTCCTCTTTTAACTATATTAACTATATCAATCAACAATTGCAGCTATATCATCCATAGTAGTATCCCATTTACAACTGAAAACCTACTACTTTTCCATGGCTATTCAATTATAATCACAGCACTACTTCTGTGCAAAAGCTGGGTGTAGCTATAGCAGGTTTGTGAATCCAGACACTGGACATAAGTCGTTTATGAGTTTCAAATAAACCACACACTTATGTTGTCTGGTGGAATAAAAGAAATAGCACAGTATTTGCTATTGTGGGATCAAGTATACAGTAATAGAACAATCCAACACCAATCACTTTGTCTCTTGTTAAGATGATGGATCAAATATACAGTATGGATCTTACTTACCACTGCAGAAAATTACTGAGTTGGAAGGAAAGAAAATTGATATGCAATCACTTTAGCATATAATGCCATATTTCAATCAAGCTGAGATTTCTAGAAGTACACCTGTGGATTTAAAATCTACAAAATGTTTATGCTAAATGTACATATAGTGAGTGCACCATTATAATAATATCCTGCAGAATTGAAAATAGCTTTTTAACAGCTTTTCTAGAATCATAAGGATCTTCACTTTTATGAAAAACATTGGTCCAAATAATTATGGTTAAAATTACCTGAATATTATAATTTTGCTAATTCAATAGAAGGAGAAAATGAAGAATAATATGTATGGCTTTAATATAGTGGGGGGGGACAAAGAGAAAAGAGTATGTGAATCTTGTATATGTGAGATTCCTTTCAAATAAATTCCTTGTGCTATAATAATGGCCTTTTAATGCAAGCTATAAAAGGCAGCCATAAATATGAGTTTCATCTATTTTCAGTTTCTATTGGATGAACTATGAAAAATCAAACAGAATGACATGAAATGTCACAGAACAATAATGCTTCAGGACAGCATAGATTTTGAGTTCCTAAAATAAATATATTTACATATTTAGTCATGTTAGAAATATTCTTTATTCTTTAATTTGTCTCCATCTAAATCAAAGCATTTCTCATGGCAAAAGACCTTTAAGATACCATGAATATTTAAAATGTATAATTTAAAATAACCTTCTCTTGATATTTCAGTAACAATTTGTCCATGCAAAGAAATCTTAACAGAGGCCAAAAACAGGTTTTAAAATGGCTTATGAGAACAAGCATATGCTTCTTACTCTGCCCCGATGCAATTAAAGGAGAAAAACAGAGTGAATAAAACATTAAAGCACTTCCAGACAAAGCGATTTGAGGCCTGAGACCCAAACAAGGCAATCCTAACCATCCAGATTCCTTGCCAATTTCCTGCTTTGCTAGATCTTTCGGATATATTTGAGTTGTGCATTGCTGTATGTTCTGTTTACTGATACTATTAAGTAAGAAGGCCAAATCAGGAGATTGTCTGGAAGAGCTCAGTTACAAGTGTGTGAGGATAGTCCTTTAGCAAATGGTAACTGACAAGGGAGATAAAGAGAACTTAGCCTCCCTCTGCAGTCATTGCCTACTTTAGATTTAATATACGTTTTATGAAATGTGGGTGGATGATAATGACAAATTCCACTCATCCAGCATAGCTACATATATACATCATGGAACATTTTAAGGAACTGTTTAATTAATTTTTTTCAGCTGAAACCTTGAGCTGATGTTTCCAGGGCAACAGACACCAGTGCCTTTAGTAAGAGGTATTTACGGAAATGGAATTGCTGTCAGACCATCTCACACATTTGTGCACAAAACTGCATCACCAGTGATGGAAGGAGAAGAGAGGGAAGCCATTTAGTCACTGAAACGCCACTGCAGTTCATTGAGCATTGTTAAGTGAAAGGGAAGAAATAGACAGGGCCACACTAGGAGATACCGTCAGATCAGAGTCAGCTGAACTACTGGCGCTCTTCACTTCAGCCGTAAGCAATTCCTGAGAAGCAGTAAACAACGTGAGGCAGAAGCAACAATTGTTGACGTTCCTAAATAGGTAACAGCATTTGTAGCAAGCAGTAAGCCTTTGTGGCAATCTAATACCTAAAACTGTCGAACTCAGTACTCTGCCCATTATTTTCAAAACCAATTTCTTCCTTTAAATTGAAGAAAAAGGCCCTGCTCTAAGTACAAAGGAAGGAAAAATCTGCATTTGCCTGCATAAAGTACAGGGCAATGAAATACAATTCAAGCAATTCAGTCCAAATCGTTTCATATTTGCAGTAAAAGCACTTGCCTGGGACGAAGCCAAAATGACTAAGCTTCTAAAGCGATACAGTGGAAAACAAGCAGAAATAATTATCCTTGACATCCACGGCTCTGACGTTACATTACTACGAATTCTTAGATTGCCGAGTTATTAGATGAAACAATAGAGTTAGCCAATATGTGGGACACATGGACAAACTCCCAGGTGTAAGATTTCCAAATAGGAAACAGTTTTAGAGGAATAATTGTTTTAGATATCAAAGAATCTTTTGCAGCATCTTAAAAGCTAATACAGGCAGTCCTTGACCTATGGCCATTCTTTTAATGATTGTTCATGACAGCAGTGAAAAAAGTGGCATGACTGATCCTCACATTTAAGACCATTGCAGAGTTCCTGCCTTGGCGACCAGCATGTAGTTACAATGGTTGTAGCATTCTGGAGTCGTGAGATTGGTGCCATTGGTGATCTCAGGTGGTTTCCAACAAGCGAAGTCAATGGGGAAGACAGATTCTCTTCAGGATCATACGATTCACTTAATGGCTTCAGTGATACACTTAATATATCATAAAATCGGGCACGACTCTCTGCTTAGTGACAGAAGTTCCAGTCCCAATAGTGATTGTAAGTCGAGGACCACCTGTACACATTCTGCCAGAACTTAAAGTAGATAAGAATTGCCCTCCCAGATTAGGCCTTGACGGATCTAGTCCAGTGTTCTGTGTCACATAGTAGCCACATAGACCTATCTGGGAAGCTCATGTGTCTGGCCTTGGGGCAACAGCTTCTTTTTGCGGTCAATCCCTAGCAACCAGGATTTAAGCAGAGCTGCCTATGATTCAGCAGATAGCGAAAAGGCATCATATTAGTAGCCATTAGCACCCTGATCCTCCTGGCTGACTTCAAAATTGGCTGTCCTTACCAGCTATTGGAAGTACTTTAACTACATATTTTTGCTATGTTTAAAAAAAAGTATTTCCTTTTGTAGGTTGGGAATCTATTTAGTTTCAATGGATGAGTTCTAGTACTGAGAAAGAAGAAGAAAAAAATCACGTTACGTCATTCATGAATTTATATATTTCCGCCATGTTTCTCTTGATCTTTATTGGAAGCCAAAGAGGGGCACAAAGAGGCTACCCATTAATCTAATCACTTTGGGGAACTTTTTTCTATGTTTAAGTTGTGTTGACCCTAACTGTACATAGGCTTGCACATACTAGTTTAATTATGGACTACTTATAGTCTCACCAAAAATTCTTGTAAGGAGATTACGATACCGACAATTCAATTTTCCATTCTTTCCTAATGATTCCAAGCACAAGATTCACTTTTTAATAGCATTTGCAGAATGCGTTCACATTTTTGTGAAACTGTCCACTGTGACTCTAAAACTTTTTAGAGATCAGCCGGCTGAAATCCCACTAATGTTTAGATGAAATTTACATTATTTGGGCTAAAATGTATCATTATATACTTGTTTTCAAGGCATGATACCTGTTTGTAATTTTTAATTCAATAGTAAGTGTATTTCATACTCATACTCATGTTTAACAATACCAAGTAGCTTTTCCTAACAAGGCTATGAAAAAGCTGGCCACAATACCATCAAACTGGTATATGTGAGCTCTTACGGATATTGATATTTGTTTCTTAGTCATTCTGGTGGAAATTGTCCTTGTTTAATATAAAGCCTTTCTGTATATATTAAACTATTTTCTTTAATGTTTACTTAAGAGAACCGAAGCCAGAATTCATCAATGGCACAAATTGTACTAGCACCTTATATAGGAATAAGGAGCATTTCAAAGAATGAGAAGAAAATAATTATTGAGATTGAACATACAAAACTGCCTTATGTGAAAGTATTATTCATTGATTCATCAAGCAGAGTCCTTTAATGCTGCAAATGAAAGCAAAAATACAAGCTGGGGACCTTTTCTATAGAAAGCAAATGTTCCACTTTCCAAAAAAACTTGATAACCCTACGAAATCATTTTCTTCTACAATTTAAGAGTGAACTATACCAGCAGATTGACTGGCGCACAGAGTTTGTGAAACTGTAGAACTGTAACCATTTTCTTTTATGTTTACTTCCTGTTTTGTGGACAATCAAGCTATTACAATATATATTGGCAACTAACCCTTTTATTATTGGAAAAAAATACTGTTTTTTTAAAAAAATTTTTTGCTAAGCATTACACATGGAGTCTTCTTATTATTTACCTTGAATAGCTATTATGTCTGTTCTATCTAACCAGATCTTGGCTGAGATTTGTTTAATACAAAGCTGCAAAGGAAATTATTCAAGAACAAGAAAAAACACTTCAAATCTCATGTTTACAGCAGTTTTCTTTAACAACAGATTAAACGTGGCTACCTTTGGGATAGAGGATGGTATAATAATGATATCAACAAGGCAACCATTGCTACCACCAGCAAAATAATACTGAAGTTATCTGAAAAGAAGAAATCAATACTTGCATGCAAATTTTAGGACATGCTATATTTTGTCATACACACTGTGTCATTTTGGGGTTTCTATTAGCTCAATTTGTTTGTACCACCAACATATTACAAAGATATAGTGTATCTTTTAAAAATCAAATGTGATTGATATACATATGTATACATACATACATGCATATATATATATGTGTGTATGTATATATATATATATATATATATATATATATATATATATATATATATATATATATATGTGGATCCTTGGTTTTTCGGGTTTTCCCCCGCGTAGAACTAAAGGTGTAGGTGCAACGTTTCGACGGAATGTATATATATGTATATGTGTGTATATATATATATATATATATATATATATATATATATATATATATATATATATAATGTATATGTATATGTATATAAATGTGGTGCCATCAGGCCATTTTATGAGAATTAAAATCAATCACATATATCTACCACCCTTCATTATTAAATCTGAATAACCTTTAACCTTAGAGTGCTTTAGAGCTAGATGCCATGTACAAATCAATTCCGCCAAAAGGACATGCTATATTTTGTCATACACAGTGTGTCATTTTGGGGTTTCTGTTACTTCTTTCTTTCCTTGAAGCAATTCTCTTGCTGTAATTCAATTTGTGTGATTCAGAGGCCCCCTAAAGTCTCTTCTAAAATAAAAATGTGCATAAATGGCTTTCTGCTTGTGCATCCTATTTTACATGATACAGTGATTGTATTGGACAAGGAGGAGATTGGCTTGGTTCTCTGCTGTGGTTTCTATAAGAGTAGCTGATGAAAGCAGCAAACAAATGCCAGGCTTTTGTCACAGTGACAGAGAGCAATGGTTGAGATGTTGACACACTGAGCTGTACTGTAATCAGTTCTATTTTTTTGGAAATAAGAAAGGAGAAAAGATTAAATAATAGGATTCCAACTTTAGATGACAGGTTCATACATAAACCATTTCATTGGAAGCTAAAAAATTGCTGGTCTGGTAGATAGAGTCCTTGATCTCTATCCATTTTTTTTAATTGCACAGATGTTCATCTTGCAAAATACAACACGACCAAAGTTAGTGTTGTGATGGAAGTTTCAGCAGAAACTTCAAAGTAATAGGATATCAAAAATAGTATATAAAAATGGTATTTCTTGGGAAACCTTCATAGTCATTACCTAACCTGAGGCAGCTACAGTGAATTATAATGGGAAATAATGAAAGGAAGATCTAAAGGAACTCTGAATATGAAATTCACTCCTTAATATTAAATACATATAATAGCCATAAATATAGCTTTTAAAATAATGTAAATTTTACATACTGAAATTATAATTTATATTAGGTATTGTATTTATAGCAAATGTCTATCATCATCAATCCAATTCTACTGATCATGCTGTTACAACTGACTTTGACAAGTTTGCTTCTTCAGATTCAAGCCCTAATCAAGGGTTTAGGAATAGTAAATATAGCATTTAAATATGTATGAAGTGTTCAACAGTGCTGTTGTTTATAGTTAGGTTGTCATAATTTGTTCAAAATTTAGACAGTCCAAATTCAAAGTGCTTGTGGTACTTAGACCTAGTCCTGCAAGGTCAACCAGATTTTTGCAAACCCTATTTTGCAGTCTTTTCCATTTATATGTTTTCAAAATTATTGTCTCTTACAATAGGTACATCAATTAACCAAATATGTTTTTTCATTGATAACAATGCCTGGTATGCTAGGTGTCAATCGGTCAGAATTTTAAAATCTCTTAAAAGTTTTACTCTGCCATGTGCAACACCCTCCCATTTCACGTTTCAATTAGTTTTTATGGACTGTGATCTGCACTTTATACATCAATGCCAGTATAATATCATCCTAATCCAAACATGTCCTCTTTTGTAATCAACTTCTGTAATATTGCTGCATCCAATTATTATTGGATAATACCACTTTACAATGCCTTGGTAAGGCCACACCTGGAATACTGCATCCAGTTTTGGTCACCACGATGTAAGAAAGATGTCAAGACTCTAAAAAGAGTACAGAGAAGAGCAGCAAAGATGATTGGGGGACTGGAGGCTAAAACATATAGGGAACGGTTGCTGGAATTGGGTATGTGTAGTTTAACGAAGAGAAGGGTGAGGGGTGACATGATAGCAGTGTTCCAATATCTCAGGGGCTGCTACAAAGAAGAGGGAGCCAAGCTATTCTCCAAAGCACCTGAAAGCAGGACAAGAAGCAACGGATGGAAACTAGTCAAGGAGAGAAGCAACCTAGAACTAAGGAGAAACTTCCTGACAGTTAGAACAATTAACCAGTGGAACAACCTGCCTCCAGAAGTGGTGAATGCTCCAACACTGGAAGTTTTTAAGAAGAGACTGGACAGCCATTTGCCTGAAATGGTATAGGGTTTCCTGCCTTAACAGGGGGTTGGACTAGATGACCTCCAAGGTCCCTTCCAATTATTATTATTATTATTATTATTATTATTATTATTATTATTATTATTATTATTATTATTATTATTATTATTATTATTATTATGTCAAATGTTTCATCCTTATGCTGCCATAACCAGCATTTACTATTAAACTGGGTCTTTTCTATTTCCTTTTTTCTTTTCTATTTCTATTTTGACTTAATGTCATCCGTGCATGACATTGGGGAACAAAAAGGTTTCCTTTTGCTTTTTTTTAAAATAAAGTTTGTTTAAGCCACTGTTATTGTCTGATTTTTCTTTCAGTATCTTTCAAAAAATGCCCATGGAGTGCTTTCATTTTTCAATTTTCTAATCTTATTTCAAACTGTTGCATGCCATGTTTTGATTTTATTTGTTCCATCCGAGACTCTACTCCTATTTATTTTAATAAGCTACATGCTATTATTTTTAAAAGAAAGAGGAAAATATGTAAAAATGTATTTCTGGGTTTAATCAGCTTAATGCGTTGCATGAATATTTTTGGAACCCGTTTGGTATAATGATGAAGATGCCAGCTTAGAAACCAGGAGACTAAGTTTTAGTCCCACTTTAGGCATGAAAGTTGCCTGAGTGACTTTGGGTCTCTCTCTCTCTTTCTCTGCCTAACCCACCTCAGAGAGTTGTTGTTGTGGGGAAAAATAGGAGAAGGAAAGAGTATTGTGCATGTTCACTGCCCTGAGTTATTAAAATAATAACTGCTAAGCTTGTAAGCCGCCCTGAGTCTTCGGAGAAGGGCGGGATATAAATGGAATTAAATAAAATAAAATAAAATAAAATAAAATAAAGGTGGAATAAAAATATATATAAAAGATAGTACCAAGATAAGTACAAATTTAAAAGAATACAAAAATAGATAATGCAGATTTTTTTTTTAAAAACCCCCCAATATAACTCTAAAAAATGAGCAGTGAATCAATAAATTTAAGATATAATTAAAATAGTATAGCACATAATTAAAATTTTACAACACTATAAGCCACTTCATACCCTTTTTATAATTAAAATACATCTCCGCTACACTTTAAAGCTACTTGATTAATACAATTGAAATCAAGAGAAGGAACGAAGAAAGAAAGACTGAAGTAATAAACAATACACAAAGACAATTCTGTTGTTAAAAAGCGTGAAAAACTGTTAATGTTCCACTGTTAATATTCCTGTACAACTGTGCAATACCCTAGTCCCATAAATATAAAAAAACCAACCACAGTAATGTCACAGAAACACTTACAGGTAAAGGTGGGAAAGGAAGAGGAGGAGGAGGAGACGTTGTACTCGTTTTCTTTCCTTCCTTCTCTGTTTCAGGATGACCTGTTGTCTGGGGAGTTTGATCTTCATCCTCCTTTTCAGGATGTGGTCCTAAATCAGGACATTGTCCTATATCTGCATTTTCAAAGGCTACTGATTGGGCGAAATCCATTGGACTATGGAAATACAATGAAAGCAGCAGCAATGAACTAATGTCTTATTCAATACCCTTATATTTTATGCCTTTATTGCCTTTATATTAGTTAAATTCAGTGTAGATCAGGGGTTCCCAAATCACAGTCCATGGACCGGCACCAGGCCGTGGCATGTCAGAAACCGGTCCACGCAAACAAACGAAGCCTCATCTGCCCCCTCTGGTCCACGGAAAAACCTCTCTCCATAGAACTGGTCCCTGGTGCCCAAAAGGTTGAGGGCCAGCCCACTGGTGTAGATTATAAACTAATTTATGTAGAACCCAGGTGACTAAGACTTATTTCTCAACCTTAATCAACTTCCTATACTAAAATAGGTGACACAGAGACATGAATACTATTCTGAGGTGGTTAGACAAATGGCAAGATAAAAATATAGTAAATCATCTCTTCGTACCAAGGATCAATGATATCCAAGATCACTAATACAGGTAATTAAGATACTATTGCTGTGGTTGTTATTTTTAAAGGCTGCTTCATTCCAGATGACTTGTGAATAGTTTACATTAAGAAACTAAAAAAACAATTAAAAGAAGGCAGAGATGCTAAATAGAAGGTAGACTCTGAATTATAGTAACTATCCTTAGGAGAAGAGGCCAAAGTGTTAGTCTTGACTATGGATACAAGCCCTCAGGGAGAATTTACAGAATTTTTCAGAATGATTGAGCAGGCTGTATTCAAGCTCAAATCCCATGAAAATCTCTACAGGAAAAAGAAGCTGACCCTTTCATTTCCCCTCCAGACTGATCACGGGGTGGGGGTGGGGGAAACAAGGAAAGTCAGAAATGTTTTGATGTATCTTCTCCGACCCTTCCCCGAGGTGCAAAAGACAGCCAAGTCTTCTCTAGGACAGGAATGGGCATCCTTTTGATGACTGACAGCTACATTTCTTTGTGGTCAGCCAAGGCTACTATGGACAAAGGGATGATGAGAATAGACAGGGACCAGGATTTTTATTTTTCTAGAATTTGGGAGCAGTTCTTTTAAATCTTCCCTCCATGTAAAATATGGGAAGCCACAAATATTTAAGAGTGATATGTTTCCGGAGCGGCATATACTTACACAGCATTGACAACCAGATTCCATATACAGCCATCAAAGGCAGGTATGTTTTTAATTGGGGGTGTGTGAAATTCAGGTGGTGTTCCTCCTACAAAAAGTCTTTTAATGGAGATAGGCTGATCTGTTGGGAGTCGCTGGGATTGTCTTCTGTCCTCATCTACTTGAATGGCAAACAGCCTGCAGAGTTATGAAAAGTCCACCATCAGCAAATCACATTGATTAAGATATAGCACTGCAGTGATGGCCTTAAAAAAGTTGGAAGCTTTGGTACAGTGAGAAAGAAGGATATGAATTCAGTTTTTCCCCTTTGACCACCAAAACGTGACTGTATGGAATTGTGCTGTTTGATCATGTCTTCCTGTTAATTTATAGAGAGACCTTGAATCTGAGAGCTGACAAATTTAATTGAGCCAAGCTCTCTATACACAAAATACTAGAATAATGTAACAGTATGTTAGCATCTTTAAACTGTAATTTCCCTGCAGTATTGCAAATTTTCTTCCTATCCTGGTTTACCATAGGAATAATATTTAACCAGTAACAAGTCACTAATGGACATATCCAAAACATATCCAGAATACTTAGATCCTTAGATCTATTTCATCTCTAGCCTAACAATCACTGTTAAATTCTCCTGCTCCTGCTCCTCTTCCTCCTCCTCCTCCTCCTCCTCCTCCTCCTCCTCCTCCTCCTCCATATTCTTTATTTGTTTAGATGTATGGTTTCTTCAACAATAACTTAAATGAAATAAACTTTAACATCTTGTTATTACCTGTTGACATTGTTAAAAACATTTCTAGAAAACTTATAAATGTAATATTCCCAAAATCATGCATGGCAAAAGAGAGCAATGGAATTCAATTTCCAGATATGTAAATAAATATATTAATAGTAAATAATAAGCATGAAAGTAGTTTGGTCCATTTACATGTGCTATAAGACCTTACCAATTCC
Source organism: Vipera ursinii (assembly GCF_947247035.1). NCBI lineage: Eukaryota > Metazoa > Chordata > Lepidosauria > Squamata > Viperidae > Vipera > Vipera ursinii. The sequence continues at coordinate 263,463,370 of NC_139512.1, read as the reverse complement.
TAATTTTAAAATTCAACAAGGTTGCTCATTAATAATGAACATAAAAGAGCTGGACACAACAAAGAGAACACATTCATTTTTTACACTATAATTATGTATACTAAGCCACACTAGTTTTCAGAATAGGATTGGGATAAAGCATTCACTTTTTTTCTCCCTTCCAAATGGAGAAATACTAGATAATAGAATAATAAAAGCCTATTGTTCTTGTTAGATATTATTAACAGGCACTAAAAGACAATCTTTATAGGAAAGCTATATGTATAATGACTTATTAACATGGTTGCTAGCTAAATCTCTGATAATTTACATACAGTAGCACTTTACTATTGTTGAATTTGTCCAAGAAAATGCTTATCCACGGGCAGAGAAGACCATCACACAAAGAAAGAACCTCACTTGTCAATGCTATCACATAATTACCCCGGAATGGACAGCAATTAGTTCATAATTATATGGGCAATTAGCTTTCCAAAGAGTTTTCAAAAATGCACTGTACTTTTAATAAAATAACGCCTTCGTGATAATTAGCAGACCGAGTTATTAGTGTGATAAATTATCTCTTTCCATTTTTACAATAATCCAGTTTGTAAAAATCTGATGTTTGCTGTACACGTGGTTTGGATAAAGGCTCCTTTAAAGAATGAGGTTAGGATGTATTTCTGTCCGCTAGAAAAAAGTATGAAACAATAATAACTACAAACTGTCCTTGTAAGCAAACATATCAACATAGTCTTGTTTCAATTCACACTGCTAAAATAAATGGTGTATTGTTTGGGATTTTTAATTAGTGTTTTTGTAATACTATCAATTTCCATATTATCAGTGAAATAGTGGGAACATTTTTAGCAATTGGAAATTTAATAAAAGTAATGATTGCTAAGTGCCAGTACAGATGGTAACATTTTCATGGAAGAGATAGATAGATAGATAGATAGATAGATAGATAGATAGATAGATAGATAGATAGATAGATAGATAGATATACACACACACACACACAGAGAGAGAGAGAGAGAGAGAGAGAGAGAGAGAGAGAGAGAGAGAGAGAGAGAGAGAGAGAGGGAGAGAGAGAGAGAGAGAGAGAGAGAGAACGAATTGAACTGAACTGTGGCTGAACTGTTCAATGTGCTTTTTGGGCTTAGCCTAACACTGGGTCTAAGAAGGAGGCAGCCAAGCAGTGAAAAGCTTTCCAAATCTATTGCTGACTTTAGCCACAATTTTATGGGAAGTTAGTGGTCTGGCAATCAATTTTGTCTTTTTGCTTCTTCTTCAGCTGGGTATTTCCTGTGTTCATTATACTGTATTCTTTTCACTAATGGTGGGTACAAAAAGGAATAGACTTGTTGACAGGTGACCAGAGTATGTTACTTTAACATAAGGTGCATTATTGAAACTGCCGAGGTGCAACATATTAAAATAACACTCTGCTTGGAAAAAACAGTGGCAAGGTTATTTGTCTCCCTCCCAAGCTTAGAGAGTAATTGCCGACAGATTTTTTAAGATTACTCTGAGACAGAAGAATTCAGCTATATACGATATATGCAGTGAGAAACCAGTCTAAAAAACTTTCTCAGAGCAAAATATCATAACATATATCCTGTTGTGATCAAAGAAAGTTTTAAAATCTGGATAAGAAGATGTATTCATCTTCTTTCCTTAAGCCACCATCACTTATTTTCATTGCAACCAGCGTTACCTTCCACGATAAAGAGTCTCATTGCTCTATAAACCTAATTTGGAAATGGTTGCATATAATGCTTTTGTGAGGCTATCTGATTTAGACTGGAAAAAGAAAACAGACAATGATAGCAAAGACTGCTTTCTGTTATTTCTTTGCTGACTTTTAGTAGCAATTTGGATTTTTGAAGCCCAGATGTAGTGGCCCTAGCTTCTTGCTTCTCTGTGGAACAACAATTGAAGGGAAAACATGAGAAATGAAGGGCAAAGTAGTTGCCATAAATTCAGTACTGCATTTGTATCATGTCATAGTTTCTAGTTTTTCTAGCTTAAACAAATTGTCACGTGGTACTTGTTTTTCATGAGTCTCTTTCTTCCCTTGAGTTTGAGGGCATATCAGTCATGGTTTGGTACCTTACTCAGAAAACCATGAGACTGGGGTTTTTGTTTTTTGTTTTGGCTTGGCAATCCTAATTCTCTTACTCTTTACTTCAATAATGTTTGATAAATACCCTACATCAGTTAGATTAATAAAGTACATTTGCAAAAGGTGCCTAAGTTTAAACATAGCAATTTATATTAATGAAAACTAGAATCGGTAATGCCTACACTAAAGCACAACCTGTTTAGTAATGAATTGACCATTGATGATGTATGAAGATGATTTTTAAATGAAAACTACACAGCAATTCCATTCTTCTCTCTTACACTTTCAGGCATGTGGCAGAAAAATAATTTTTGATTTATTACCCTCCAAGTCTCTCCAACGAAAGAGAATGTTCCTTGCCATCATGGAACTCGCCAGACTCAGGTTTGACAATGATCCTGCGTGGATCTCTTACTCCAGTAGAAATATGTACTTCAATTCGACCTCCATTCAGGAATGCAGCATAATACACCTGAAAGGAAACACAAGCATTTCAGCAGAAAGCCTTTATTCCTAATTTTATGTTTTTCTAACCATTTTCTCCAAGACAACATAGACTCCTCTGGTAATTCAAAAAGGACACACATACACACAAAATCCCATTACTGTGTTAATCATATGGAATGCAAGTTTAATAAATTATTGTTATTAAATCTGGAGAACCTGATTAGTTTTAGCCACTAGCAATGATTTGAAGGTATGATTGGACTTCTAATCTGTATTATTGTATTGATATTATCAAAATGGGAAGGGAATATACGTGAATCATCTGCATAAATCACTGACAGAACAACAAAAAACAATACACATAATGCCACAATCCAGGAAGACAGAAAAAAGCTTAGCATCCCCCTGCAATGCTCCACCTCACAAGAAAGGTGTAAATGATGTGATTGTGCAAAAGGTCTCCTGGCTATGGTCTCTACCTGCTGCTCAAGCAGAAGCCTAAAGTCCAGAAGAAAGTCCCCAATAGTCTCCCAACGTCCAGTAAGGACCTCCACCATATCTCAAGCCAGCTAGTGGCGGAGAGGCAATTCTAGGTAATCTTGGCATATTATTTATATCTCACCTATGATGAAGAATGGCTTGGAATTAGTTTTTCAAGTGTCCTACTTTAAGCTTGTTGTCTCATTCTTTTATTTCCCCATTACTTTCAGTGCAAAAAACCCCCAAGAACATTTATAAATTTGGATAGCTACATAACATAGGTAAGGTAAAGGTAAAGGTTCCCCCGCACATGTGTGCTAGTCGTTTCCAACTCTAGGGGCCGGTGCTCATCTCTGTTTCAAAGCTGAAGAGCCAGCGCTTGTCCAAGGACGACTCCGTGGTCATGTGGCCGGCATGACTAGACACCAGTGGCGCACGGAACGCTGTTACCTTCCCACTGTAGTGGTCCCTATTTTCCTACTTGCATTTTTACGTGCTTTCAAACTGCTAGGTTGGCAGAAGCTGGGACAAGTAACAGGCACTCACTCTGTTACACGGCACTCGGGATTCGACCCGGCAAACTGCCGACCATCTGATCGACAAGCTCAGCGTCTTAACCCACTGAGCCACCGCGTCCCTTACATAACATAGTTAACTGTAATAAAGGAATCATTTGAAATGCACAACAGGATAGATGCAAACATCTCATACAATATTTTGGAGGGCTTGTTTTTCTTGTGCTCTTTAGGTTCCCCCCTACCCCCACTGGTTCTTCCTCTTAGACTAAAATATACTAATATATATGGTGGAGTTTGTTTTATTTTTTTATTTTTTCGGTACAACAGACTAGTCAATTAGCATATGGCAAGATTTTTGGAAGTACAGAACAGAACAGAATAACAGAGTTGGAAGGGACCTTGGAGGTCTTCCAGAACAACCCACTGCGCAAGCAGACCCTATCCCATTCCAAAGAAATGGCTGTCCAGTCTCTTCTTAAAAGCCTCCAGTGATGGAGCACCCACAATTTCTGAAGGAGAGCCATTCCAATGGTTAATTGTTCTTACTGTTAAGAAATTTCTCCTTAGTTCTAGGTTGGCTCTCTCCTTGTTTAATTTCCATCCATTGTTTCCTGTCTTGTCTTCAGGTGCTTTGGAAAATAGCTTAGCCTCCTCTTCTTTATGGCAGTCCCTCAGATATTGGAACGCTGTCACCCCTAGTCCTTCATTCCACTAGACTAGGCATACCAATTCCTGCAACTGTTCTTCACATGTTTTACCTCCAGGCCCTCCAGTCATCTTTGTGGGTGTCTGCACTCTTTCCAGAATCTCCACATCTTTTTTATATCGTGGTGACTAAAACTGGATGCAATAGTCCAAACGTGGCCTTACCATAGCATTATAACATAGTATTAACACTTCATGTGATCTTGATTCTATCCTTTTGTTAATGCAGCCTAGGACTAGGTTGGCTTTTTTGGCAGCTGCAGCACACTGCAGACTCATATTTAAGTGAGGGTCCACTAGGACTCCAAGATCCCTGTCACAGTTACTGCTATTGAGCCACGTTTCACCTAGTCTGTACCTGTACATTTGGCTTTTCTTGCCTAAGTATAGAATATGTAGAAAGGAACCTTTCTACAGCTCAAAGTGATTGGTCAAAGGCACTCAATTGGCTTCATCCCTTCATTGGCAGGAATAGAAGTCACAGTTTTTTTTGGTTTCTAACTTCATGATTTTTATGAACTTTGTGATTCAATTTTATTCTATTCTGTTCTGTGAAAAATTAAGCTGCTTAAATGTGATTTAATTTATACCCTGTCTTTCTATCCTGTCAATTAAAATAGTTTTAGAATAATACAATACTGATTAAAAATGTACTTGTTTTAAAGCTTTCAAAAGAAGAACTTCTGAATGAATTTTCCTGAGACTGCATTCCATTTTAGGATCATTGTAAGGGAAACCTGGAATTAATTCAGTTTAAAAATCTGAGCGTATAAGTGTCAATGATTTGCTAGTAAGAGGCAACCAATCATTCCATACCTGCCCTGTTTGCCTGCGTTTCCTTCTTGGAGGCACTGATATTTCATTAGTACCGAAGAGTATAATACCAGATTCATTTTTAGTACTGAAGGACAGGTGAATTTCTGTTCCCACTTCAAGAGAGACTGGTAACATCTCCACAAAGCCAGGTTTGGGGAAGCTGACTGTGTAAATTTTCTATAAGAAAGAATAAAAAAATGCTTGTAACAGCAGATCATAATAAATGGTGCAACAGTTTACATTTCAAAGTGCTATACAAGCACTTCTCCATCTGTTAAATTATTCAGCATTTGAAAACATTTGTTAAGCTTAGATTCAGCCTGAAATAATTTTTTTATCTGAAGCTTCTTCCAGGATCCTATTAGTTTTGCTCGTGGATATCTAGGATTGGCAGATGGCTGCCAAAAATGTGCTATACCTTTGAAGTCTTCAGTGCAGAGATCTATTTAGTAGTTGGGCATTCCCTTGATGTTCCTCTTCTTAGCTTGTCAATTATCCTCCTCCCCCTCCCCCTCTTTGCTAGGAACAAGAATCAGGTATGCCACAGGAGTTCAGAAGGAAAGTAGATGCAGAACTAGTGAAAGAAGTGGCAGGGAAAAGCTTCAGTAAGGAATTTCAAGGCACAGATGGAGCCTACTAGGTGGCAACCTTGATAACCAGTATGATTAAAGTTGTCTTATAAACTACCTCACCGAAGAGGATTCAAGGATGGTATGATATCAGGTGGCTCCCTTAAAAACTTCTAGTAAGTTAATTCCAAACTTGGGATGCTAAAATTAAAAAATTTATATGGACTGCCATATGGTGATGGTGGAAGAACCCAACAGAGATCAGATGATGGTGGAGGAACCCTTAGATGGCAGAACAACAGAGAGGCATCTTACATTGGTCTTACATGCTGGTGAGTATGAAAAATGACCATGCTTGAAATATCCAGGTTCCTAGCTGCCACATATAGGTAGCCTGGACCAAAATTGGGGCCATAATTTTGGTCACTAAGTGAGGTGATCATTAAGTGAATCATCACATGTCTGGACCTGATATTAAGACCATTTTACCATGGTTGTTAATTGAATCATGTGGTTGTTAAGCGATTCACGTGGTCTTTAAGGGAATTCGGCTTCCTCAATTGACTTTGCTTATTCAAAGCTGGCTGGGAAGATCACAGATTGCAATCAAATGAGCATAAAATGCTGCAACCAAAATAAAAAGAGAGATGGTTACTAAGTGCCCAAATTGCAATCAGATGACTATGGGGATGATGGAATGGTTGTAACTTTGAGAAAGAATGGTAAGTCACTTTTTTTTTGGAACCATTTAATTTTGAACCATCATTAAATACAGTTGAAAACTGAAGACTATCTGTAATGAAACTTTGGTTTGATGGATTGGATGCAATGGAAATCTATGTTCAAATGGAGGAAGATGGAGAAGTTTATACAAAAAATTACCAAAGGGCAAGTTTCTCCTTTCTTAATTAGTTCAGTGCAAGTTATAAATTAACTGTTCGCTAATGTAAACCAGTAGTTTTAACTTGTTCAAGGAGAACATAGAGAGTTCAGAAACTAACCTGCAATGTGCACCCTCTGGTAATGCCAAGATAGTTAGGACTACTTAAAAGATTATATGGTGTCCGTGAAATTTCAATATCCTTGAGACAGCCTGCATATTTCTTTGTGTTTACTTCTGGTCTGTCAATATAAAGTAGAAATAGATTTATTTTCTAGTTAAAGACCAATACATTCACGATAAATAAAATTTCATGGACTTAAGAACCACTGAACTCATGAATTCCTACCATAATACAGAACAGACAAAATTCTTTCTGCAAAGAATTGCTGCTCTTCTAGAATATAATGGCTACAGGATTAAATTAATTCTTGTACAATGTCTTATGCTCTGTGGGCATTTAATCCCAAAGGTGCTTTTTCACGAGGCAACTGGACTTTCTTTTGTCTCTTTGAAGACGTTTCACTTCTCATCCAAATGTCCATGTTTATTTTTCTAATACTAGAATTTCCAGTTAAAGATATTCTAGCAAATTACTAGTCTGACATGAGATCTACTCAAAAGGATCACCCTTGTGCAATTCAGAAGGTACACTGGCACTTTTGTTGTTTAAATTTGATTTGTACTATACTTGCTCACAAGGGAAAATGTAATTTAAAATACACTGTACTATGTATCTTGAAGTCTTGAATAAAAGACTCTAACTTCACAAACTTGCAAAAAAAACCTCCCCAGCAACACATTACAATAATCCAATGATTCCCCCCCACCAGGACCCAATAATTCTGATTTTTTAAATCAATTTTTACCATATTCATGTTACCACTCCACTAGCCAGGAAAAACTATTTCATAAATAGATTGACCCTGAATTTTGCACAGAAGCTACGCTAAAGAAAACGGAGCTATTCTGAGATACCTGGCTAACTTATATATTCACCAACTTACCATCCAAGTGAAAGATGCTTGTGAAAATAAGAATTTATCTGGCATTAGATATGAAACACAATCTTCCACAATTCATATATGTACAGAATTGTAATATATTCTAATTTAACAGCTTAAATGTTCATAAACAGCACTTTTAAAATTTTGCTTCATTGTTGTTGGTAGGCTTTCTTTTTTTTTTCCAATTGCGCTGCAGCCATCTCAGCAAAGCGTAGCATCCCGCTTTCAAAAACTGGCAGTACTCAGAAGTTTAGATTAAAAAATAAGGAACTATCTCCATTCTATTCTATTTTGCCAACTGAAGTTAATGTAAGGATGGGGTAATTTGCATGCTGTTTATTCTCATTTCCCTGTGGACACCAACAGAGCTAGAGAAGTAGATCTGGTAATAATAAATACAATTTAGTTTTAACTTAATGTCAAGCATTATTCTCCCATGTGAATTTTTTCCTGTTTCTTAAAAGTCTATTGCATTTTTATAACAATTTTACTTCCCTCTAGTATTTCTTGGGCTATATGATGCTCAGATTTAGAAATTTGATTTGAAGTGATTTGATCAAATCTCTGAATGAATCATTGTTCTGAATGAAGTTGTCAAATCCAATTGGGAACCGCAAATCAACTCACAAAAATCACATTGATCTAGAAAATCTACTTGAACCAATTTAAAATGTTGAAACATGTCCAAAATTGATTTTACGGTTCATTTTCAAGTAGGAACCATGATATTCCTTAATTATGTATTTAAAGGAACACAGCACAGTTTACAAAGATTGGGAAGAAAATCTCTGTCCTCAGCCTTATCACATGAACTTAATTTCTAATGTTAGTATACACATGTGTAGGACCCATCTGAATAAAGGAAGTCCTGGAAACAATTTTGAAGTTTTGTTTGAAGCAATGAAAAAAATGAAGCTAATTAAAAATGCCATACATGACAGACAAGGCTTTGGCTTCTAGTGTCAATGGAAACAAATCTGAATCTTATTACCAGGACTGCTATCGAGAACCTTTAGCTACTATGGTAGTCTTCTGTAACCCGTGAGGCAAAGATGAAAACAACAGGGGAATGAGAATAATCAGCTTTATATCTGCCTTACAATCATACAAAGTCTTCTTGTTGTCTTCCGTTCAAAACAAATTGCTGGACTATTTGGATTTTTATTCAGTTCAACCCCAAAGGACACTTCCTTAACATGCACAGAAACAGTTATGTCCTTGAAAGAGATATTCCTCTAGCCTTTATGGAAATATGAGACTTTAGTTCTTCTAGACTGGTGATTGCCAGAAGCACTGGATTGCGGCTCACATCCAGGGAATTGCTGTCTCAGCCTTCTCAAATACATCAGCTTGAAAAGTCCAGGTTAGATAGTGTTTTTTTTTTTAAAAAAAAAATCTATCCATGTTTTCAAATTCTCACTCCTCCAACAGTTTTAGCTAAGTTGGATCATTAATCTGACCCACACTGAGTTGAAGCATAGACTGCCTTTTCAAGCCAGCATTATTATAATTCATATCTAGTCTTTTTCTTTCCTTAGGATCCTGATCTAATTAATTTAAAAGAAATAGGGGAAAAAAATGAATGAAAACAAAACCAAAAAGCGAAACCCAGCACAGCAAGATGTAAACCGCTGTGTGAGGATGCTCGCTAAGTGTCTGTTGCTGCGATTGTACCCAGCATGAGGCAGGTCTCTGTTAAGCACTTGGGGGTAGCTTGATGTGCTGCAGCAGGATCGGTTGCCAACTGAGCAAGCCCCAGAGCAACAGCTGGAATAAAGACATACACAAATTGCTTTTGCTTTGCCACTGGCTGCAAGCGGCACTTAACCCATGCAAAGCTTACAGCATGCAAGCATTGATTTAAATGTTATGTCTTTTACCTTGATTTCATACTAGATAAAAAAAACAGAATAAAAATAAAAAAGGGAGAAGAAAAAAAAACAGTTTTGTTATTTTTGACAGTTTTGTAATGATACAGCTTTTTAGATAGGTTCAAATATAGTCTTAGGGAATGGACATATTTCTTTTAAATAATTTTCCCTGTATCATAGTTTTGCCAGTAGGGAACGACATGCCCAGGAAAAGCAAAAGTTCAGGCAGGACTTAGCTAAACTGGTTTTCTTTTTCTCAACTTGATATAAGCATGGTAAATATTGGGGCTTTTTCTAGAGTTGTAGCACCTGATAGTGTTTTTGCCCAGCTTCAGCTGGAATACCAGCTTTTGAGGATCTCGTTACAATGATTCATGCCCATATTATCATCCAGGTTGGATGCAATGTGTTTTACCTGAAATTATCTTTAAAGAGCCCTCTGACGCTACCTTACTTCAGAATGCAGTAGACCCTGGGTTAACAGGCACTTGTCTTTGAGAGCACCTGTGATAAGAACCCTGCCCTGTCTATCAATTAGTTTGCAGGTGCCCTTTTTGACATATTTGACCATTATTGCTTGGCATCAGGGTACATACAGACCCCTTGCTTCAACCCAAATTGGCTGAGGGAAAGATTGCTTCCAGGTAGTATTTCATTTTGGAGAACTAATGGCAGCTGAGGCCAGTAACAGCTGCTTCTTAGAGGTAGCACCAATCTCTAGAATAGTCTTCCAATGGAGTTCAGTCTGGCCACCTCCCCCCTCCCCCAGTTTCATTCAGCAAAATATATTCTGGAGAGCATTGTAATCATGTTTGCTTTTATATTTTGTGTTATTTTATTGTTATTTAGCTTTTATATTTGTACTATTGTTTTTCTTTATACTGTTTTAACCATCATGAATAGTTTAGTTGTGGGATGGATGGATGGATGGAGGGAGGCAGGGGGAGAGAGAGAGAGAGAGAGAGAGAGAGAGAGAGAGAGAGAGAGAGAGAGAGAGAGAGAGAGAGAGAGAGAGAGAGGGAGGGAGGGAGGGAGAGAGGGAGTTTTCTGGGCCAAAATACTGGTACCACTTTACAGCTAAGATTAAGGCAGAGTTAGGCTATTGAGGAAGTCAGTGGTTCTCAACCTTTTCTTCACCACAGACCCCCTTTAAATACCTTTTGGGGCCACGGACCATGGACCCTCAAGACCTAACAAAAGATTTAAATCATAACATTACTTCAAGCCTTTGTGGACCTCGTGTGATGACATCATGGCCCCCCAGAGGTCTGCAGACCAAAGGTTGAGAACCACTGGAGTATGTGATTGGTGTGTGAAGCTGGAGAAGAAAGTGAAAAGCTGTGCTGCCCTTCCCCTAACACATCCCTTTCATTCCAATGCCATCTTTACTGAATGTGTGTGTGTAGATGGTGGTGGTGGGGGGAAGGCAGTCAATTATGTGGCTGAGAAGACAACAGAAAGTCCTTTAGACATCTTTTACAGTTAGATTCTCCTAAAATTATCTGGCATCTTGGAAAGCCATGGAGACACTTCATTCCAAGATCTGCAGAACCAAGCAAGCGGGAAGAGCTAGGATTTTCAGTACATTGTCTTCCTTTTCAGAGACTTTCTCTTTCGGTTTCATAAAGGTGTGTTAAGCCTGTTAACACTTATTCTGCTTAATTTCCTGTTGAAAATGGGCAGGAAATCATTTTTTCAACAGATTCTCTGTGGAACTCACAAGAACTTAAACATATGGCCAAACAGAAGCAAACGGAAACAATAATAAACAAATAACTGCATCATCAGTTCCATCAACCAACAGAAGGTTATTTGGACTTGCTTCTCCTTTCCAGATCTCTGGGTACAGAAATAAGGAGATTGCACGTCTATTGTGATTAATTTTTAAAGGTGAAGTTGCCATAACTTTAGTTGCTATAACTAAAATACAGTATCTGGATTGTACAGTATTTGCAACTATATTTCATTTATGTTTCTGTAAAGCACCAGAAAGGTTCCATAGTTTATTTATTAACAGTTTAAATATCTAACAAATTCCAATACCTATGCATCTTCCTACAGAACCAGAATTGAAAGCTTTACAAAATGTATTTTATACAAATAATTTGACAACGAAGCAGGAATTTCAGGTATTGAACTGTGATGTAAATTAATAATAATAATAAAAAATCCATTGCAGGAATCACCAAAATAGGGTCAAGTTATATTGTGTGTTCTTTCTCAATGTCTTGATGCATGATTCCCACGAAAAACTAAGGTTCAAAATGTGTTAGGTTGAGAAGAAAAGGAATATGACAGTTTCTTTATAGAAACAGATGTCTTGTTTTTGTCTGCACAGGTTCTAGAGTCATGTTCTTATTTGCTTAAGTCTATTTTCAGCCTCAATATTTTAGCAAATGAAACAAAATAATGCCACGAATGAAAGGCGATCCTGGAAATCCCTTCTCTTTCCCCTTTTAGATCCTCACTGTGTGGGTGCACATGCAGGCTGGAGCAGCCACCAATAGTTTAGGAACCTGCATGCTTGTTCAATATATAAAATATGGGAGCAATCGAAGTTACACATGCAATGCATCAGTTGAAGACTACAGAGAGGAACTTACAAGCCTATGCAAGGTAGACCAGTTGTACAAGACAGGTAAAATATTTACTTCAAACCTCATTGTCTTTAAAGCGATGAAGGTCAAATCAGGATCACATTGGTAAAGTTTATTCTCTACCGTGTTAGTGACCTCAAAAACAAGGGTTTTGTGTGGTGTGTGTATATGCATGTATATGCGTGTGCATTATGTTTCTGTTTGGGTGTATAAATAAACAAAAATATTTCATTGAGACATTATTTTCTCTATTACAGAAGCCATTACGAATTATGGAAGACTTAAAATGGATTTTTCACTAATCACTGGGAGATGTTCAGCGGAATATCCATTATGTAGTTATTTGGCAGTTAAAAAAATCAACAGAAAAGCACACTTTTTCAGACCAAGTAGACTATTATTCCATTGTTTATTTTATTTGAAAGATGCAAAAGTTAGCAAGGATGGGGGCAGTAACAGGAAAAAAGGAGGGGGCAAAGGATCTACATGGCTGTCTTTATAGGTCTCTCAAAAACTCTCAACCTCCCTGTTGAAAAGCCTGATCCTTTATAAATAAAAGTAGCCTATCCCAAAGGTGCTTTTTCAGGAGGCAACTAGGAAATCATCTGTGGGACAACCATACCTGGATGATTGAGAATCTCCATAGACAAGAGAAACCTATAATCCCCTGATTAAAGTCGTACAGAAGGCAACAGCAAATTTCTCCTGTATTGACCTGGAAACTGTACAGATGGATCCATGTAGTTGCCAGGAATTGGACCTAGTGCTAGGGTGATTATATCTTACCATTTTGTAGATTTCTCTAACATACTGGGAAATAAAGTCTTGCTCAATGAATGAGGCAGGTTTTGCTATTGAATCTTTATAATTAACTATATTTTAAGTCACACTACCTTAGGTTTCTTCTCAGCGATGGCAGTCCACCAAAATAAATGGGCTCATTAGCTTTCAGATTGAGACCAAAGTGCTTTCCTGGAGAAACTGCTGGTATGATTTCTTCATTGTTAGAATCCATGTCTACAATTGATATATTAGCTGGGGAAATACAAAAACGTTAGTGTGTGGGTACATATAGCTGGAAATATTTCAAATATTTTTTCTCTCTTTATCCAAATGGTACTTATGATTTGTACCATTTAACTGTATTTTCAATATACAGAAAGTCCCTGGATATTTGAGGATGGAGGGGATTGTGAGGAATGCAAAGATCACAGAATTACACAGTTGTAAGGGAGCTTGGAGGCCTTCTAGATGAAAAACAGAGAGGAAATTCCTGCTATTTGAGTGCATCACCTTACATGTAGGCCAATATCATGAAATAAATCTATTATGACATTTATCTCAAGAAATATGTTATACAAATTTAGTGCAGAACAGTGAAAACATAGGAATATTTATTTATTTATTTATTTGTTTTTATATACCGCCCTTCTCCCGAGGGACTCGGGGCGGTGTACAGAGTAAGGTAGGTATACAGATTGAACAATAGTGAAAAACAATAGTAAAAACAACTGAGACCCCAAGAGCTATCAGGCCAGGCCGGACTGCTAGAACAGGTAAGTTTTTAAATCGCGCCGGAAGGTGCGGAGGTCGGGGGCCATGCGGATTTCGGTAGGCAAGCAGTTCCAGAGGGCTGGCGCACCCACTGAGAATGCCCTCCCCCTGGGGGCCACCAGCCGACATTCCTTGAGCGGTGGCACCCTGAGGAGGCCCTCTCTGTGGGAGCGCACAGGACGGAGGGGTGTTGACGTTGGCAGAAGGTGCTCCCGTAGGTAGTCCGGACCCATGCCATGTAGGGCTTTGCATGTCATTGTTAGCACCTTGAATTTCACTCGGAAGGAAACCGGAAGCCAGTGCAGCTCACAGAGGAGAGGTGTGATATGGGAGTATCGGGAGGCCCCCAAGAGTGTCCGTGCAGCTGCACTTTGCACCAGTTGAAGCTTCCGAGTGGCCCTCAAGGGTAGCCCCATGTAGAGAGCGTTACAGTAGTCTAGGCGAGAGGTCACAAGTGCATGGGTGACTGTACGTAAGGCATCCAGGTCCAGATAAGGTCGTAGTTGGCGCACCAGTCGAACCCGGGAGAAGGCCCCCTTGGTCACAGCTCCTATGTGATCTTCCAAGGATAGCTGTGAGTCTAGGAGGACACCCAGGTTGCGGGCCCTATCAACAGGGGGTAAGGGATGTTAAGGGATGGAATGATCTGAGTATCCTGAGTATACTTCAGAAAACAATTAACTTGGCTTTACTTCTCAGAATAAATGTGATCAGTTGGACTTGTTATAACATTTTATAAAGTTCAGCCTCAATTTAGAGATAAATCTAGGAAAGTTTTAATTTGTTGGGGAAAAACACATTCCCAGATTCCAGATCTTAGCAAACCATACTAATAGATAGAAAAGTTCACACTGGATCACATTTTTCTCCTTTTACTCAGCAGTGTGTGAAAGTCATCTGACAATGTTCATTCATTATACTGAAATTATGTTCAGTTTGCTTGAATTCTTACATTATCTCTAAAATATTGGGTGGAATTCAATAGCAAGTATAGTTTCTGTATACATTTAAGATATCCTTTCTATCTAAAGGAAGCCTTTTTTTTAGGAAATACCAGGGTTGTGGCACTTAGCAAAATGAAACTAGTTTGTATTATGAGCACAAAGATAACACCAGCAGCATTTATTTCACTGCCTTTTAAAGTCACTTTAAGAAATGCAAAATATGAAAGACACTGTAAAATACAAAACTGACTTCCATTCAAAAGAAATAGTGTAGATTTGTTTTATGAACTTTGGAAAAAAACATCGGGGCACTGCATGAAAAATACATTTTTCACTTGGAATACATTTCTGTGTGTAATTTAGGTAGATGTGAGGTAGAATAATGCCTAGAAAATTAAGCTATCTCATTCAAAACAAAATCATAAGGGACCGATTTGACACTGCAATCAGTCACAACTAACCTGAGCCATCTATAATTGAAAGCAAAAGAAGTTGCTAAATCATTTTCTTCCATAACTTTTTAAATCTACAATTTTATACATTATCTTCTCTGTAATTAGGTGGTTAGCCATGTTGGATAAGATAATTAGTATGTTTCTGTTATCCGTGCAAGAACTCACCTTGTTTGAGAATTCTTGACAAGGTGAATGATTTCCATTTCCCATCATTGTGGCTCTGGTTGCCGACAACTGAAGCTGTTCCTGAGCCTAGATCATAGCTGACTTTAATATGCCCATCGCTGAGTTCTATGCTCATGAAATCCTTCTGTTAGTGAGAAACATAAATTACAGATGTTGATTCAGCCTTTGTATGATACTGTAAATCCCACTTTGTACTTTTATCTACCAATCATAGATGAAGTGACTGTTCCTTCCATTATCTCCAGTCCCCAACCATTTCGCAAGATTTGCCTGCCCCCAATCTCCCCTTTTTAAAAAGTTTATATGGTTCAAAAAAGAAATTGTTGTTCAGATTCATTTAAGGAACCCATTGTGCAAACAGTAGGAACAATTTCTTCCAATCTGAAAAGATAAATACCTCTCTGTACAAGAATTCAAATTACTATTTTTATTGGAAAAAGATCATCTCTGTTTGTCTGCACTACACAGACATGCAAAGACACATTTTATATTTCCAGGTAAGAAAGGCAGTAAAAATGAATGATTGTGTTTCAATCACATATTTACATTCCAATATTACTGAATATGAAGGTACGAGATTCATTTCAAGAAAATATAATAATGAATGACGATGAACAAAATCAGATTGCAGTGTTCATTGCCTTGTTAGGTGGGAGCATCCAGATAACTTTCATTATTTGGTTATTTTAGAAGCCAAGCAGGGTCAACTTTGGAATCCCACAGCTTTAGAGATTCTGGAAGAGATCAGAGGTCAGTGGCAAGCCACTTCTTTGACCCTGCAAAGACAATGATACGGATGCCCGGAATCAATCTAAGGATGCCTTAACTTAATGAGGCAGTTAGAGACTAGGTCTTATTCCTAGAAGAAACAAACTTTTATGGATAATAATCCGATGATGAATTTTTCATTCAGACATTTTCCATTAAGGAATTATGGGATGACTTCAGCGGTAATGTCCCACACAGCAAAAAAACAGCAACTTCCTGACTTCTGGTGGCGACACGACGCCGAAGACAGCCGTTTTTGGGCTGCCCGCTCCGCAGCTGTGTTTTTCCATCGTAAACAGCGCCGATCAGCTGTTTAGATGGATTTGAAGCCCCCTCCTCGGGAGAAGAGGAGGGGGTGAGGCCCCAGGTAGGGGTTGAGCTCTCCGGGGCCGCCTGAGCTGAGAGTTTGGGCGGCTGAAGGATTGAGCCCCCCCGAAGCCTGGGTTGCTCCAAGCTGCGCAGCGCCCCTGCTCCGGGATTTTTGGAGCAGAGCCAGGCGTTAGCAACCACCCCTGCCAAAAGGAAATACTTTTGATTATCAAGATGCAGGCAGAGCGGTACAGGAGGTCAAGGTGATGTGGACTCTTATCTTTACTCTCTAGCTCAATGGATTTTATAGCTTTAAAGTGAAAGTGCGCAATAAGTGAAAGTGGGGGAAGATGGCGGCTAAAACTTCTAAAGCTCTTCGGAATGCAGGGTCTTCCCTGGTGCAACAGACCTCATTGCAAGCTTTGCTTCCTCCTGCACCTCCTCCGGCATTGACGCTTAAGGATTTACAAGATGCTCTTGGAAAGCATTCACAATTGATGTCTGACATGATGGATGGAAAGTTGAAAAAGCTGGAGGAGAAAATGGAGGAGAAAATGGAGAAGAAGATGGAAGAGAAGTTTAGAGCAATTAGGGTGGACATGTTGTCTATGATTGAATCTGTAGATGAATGTGTGCAACAGCTGGATGTAAAAGTGGAGGATCTCAGTCAAAAGAACTCTATATTAGAAGCAAAGGTATTAGAAAATGAAAATATAAGGGATAAAATGGACGGAGAATTAAGCCTTGTTCAGTATCATCAGATGCAGTATGCTATTAGAATCAGGGGTTTAAAGGAGAATTGTAAAGAAGATTTAAAGCAGCTGATTTCTGAGGCTCTGGAAGGGGTACTGGGCCAGCCAGCATCTGAAATTGAGGGAAATATGGACAAAATTTTTCGTGTAAATTCATGGATTGCAAGACAGAGGAAGTTACCCAGAGATGTGGTGGTCTATTTTACAAAGAGAGTAATTAGAGATGAAGTCATTCAAGCTGCTTATGATACTAAATTGGTAGTGGCAGAGCAAGAAGTCTTGGTTTTAAAAGAGATTCCTCCGAAGATTTTAAGGAGAAGGAAAGATTTTGCATTTCTAGTACAGGAACTTAAGAAATGTGATATTAAGTTTAGATGGGAGATTCCAGTTGGACTGGTGGTGACGCACGAAGGTAAAAGACATCGTCTGGTTACTGTGGCCCAGGCACGTGATTTTTATAGCAATGTGTTAAAAGCAACCCCCCTATCATTTTTGGAAGCTGTAAAGGGATACGGTGAGGGAAAGCTTCAAGATGTTGCAGATAGACAGACAGAGGACAATGGTGTTGGAGGGGATCAAGTTACAGTCTCATCGGTTGTTGCAGGAGGCCAGAGGATGACGCGTGCCGCCCTAAGAAGAGCGAGACGAGAGCAAGAGCAAGACCAGCAGAAAGTTATGGAATCTCCAAAGCGTACTTACAGTGAAGCTGTGGAAGGGGTGCGGTCCAAAGAAGTTATGGGGGTTATGACAGACGTGCTCCAAAAGCTTTGGGGCATCAAGATTGGTGATTAAATTTTTAAATTAGAATGTCAATGGATTAAATTTATCATAGAGGAGAAAGAAAGTTTTTTTTAATATTTAACACAATTTAAGATTGATGTTATTTGCTTGCTAGAAAAGTATATTAGGGTTATGGACTAAGTGTTGAACTATGTGTTGAACTAAGAATGGGTACGCAAGCTCCTAATTAACAACAAGTTGTCTTAGAGACTGCCTAAACCTTTTTTTACTCTTTTTATTTGAACTCAAGGATGATCTGGAACTGCGAGACATTTGGCGTGATACATGCAAGAACTATTTTTGATCATAGTTTAGTTTGGTTGGAGATTATTAAGGTTAACAGAGATAGGCGCTTTCGGCGCGTAACTGAGAATTTGTTTAGAAATTAAAGAAAGGTGGGAGAATGCAAATAGTAGGTGAAAGTTTTTTTTTGAAATTAATATGAATAAGGACTGGGATTAAGAAAATCTATTCTGAGTAAAGCTCTTTTTCTGTTTTCTCTTTTTCTTTTTTACTTTATTTGTAATATTAATATTGTTTGTATTCATTTTATATGAGCTAGAGGGAGATAGAATTAATAGTTTATTGTTGATAACATAGGGGTGCTTATGTTTGTTTTTCGATTTTATACCCTGTATTTAGCTCTGGGAAGTCGGGGGGGGGAGGAGGGAATGGGGGAGAGGGATAGGGAGGGCTAGATAGATGCCAATTCTTAGTTAAAAGAAGCATTATTTTAGTCATCTATCAATTAAATATGTTTACAACTCGTAACCTGGACTTTTGTAGGAATATTTTTTTTAATATATAAGATTTCAAGTAGCGGGACTTCCGGTGGCGGCGCGGCGCCGAAGACAGCCTCCCCTGGCTGCCCGCGGCTCAGCTGTTTGTTTTTTCGCCCGAAACAGCGCCGATCAGCTGTTCGGGCGAAATTGAAGCCCCCTCCTCGGGAGAAGAGGAGCGGGTGAGGCCCCAGGTAGGGGTAGAGTTCTCCGAGGCCGCCTGAGCTTGGAGCTTGGGCGGCTGAAGGATCGAACTCCCCCGAAGCCTGGGTTGCTCCCAGCTGGCCGTCGTCTCTGCTCCGAACTTCCTGGAGCAGAGCCAGGCGTCTGCGAACCATCCCTGCCTGAAGAAAGGACTATGATTTAAAGGAGCAGGCAGAGCGGTACAAGAGGAAAAGGTGAAGAGGACTATTTTACTATACTCTCGAACTTGTTGGACTTTTTTAAACTTTAATTGAAAGTGCGTCATAATTGAGGATTAAAAGATGGCGGCTAAACCTCCCTCTAAAACTCTTCGGAGTGGAGGATCCTCGCCGGTGCAACAATCATCACTACAGGCATTGCACCCTCCTGAAGTGCTGACATCGAAGGATTTGCGAGATGCCCTGGATAAACATGCCCAGGTACTTTTGGAATCAATTAATCAATCAATTGCTGATAAATTTGCACAGATGGAGGAGAAATTGGAGAAATTTGAGGAAAGAATGGAAGAGAGGATGGAACAGAAGTACAGCGTGATGAAGGTAGACATTTTGACTTCAGTGCATAAAGTGGCGGAATGTGTGGAAGATTTAGATGAAAAAGTGGATGATTTGGCTCAAAGGAATGCCATATTAGAAGTAAAAGCACGGGAGAATGAAAATGTAAGAGGCAAGTTGGAAAGGGAGTTAAGCCTTGCCCAATATTACCAGATGCAGTTTGCTGTCAGAATTAGAGGCTTAAAAGAGAATGTTAAAGAAGATTTAAAGCAGCTGATCTCTGAGGCTCTCGAAGGGGTATTGAACCAGCCAGCATCTGAAATAAGAGCAGCTATGGATAAAGTGTTTCGGGTGAATTCATGGATTGCTAGACAGAGAAAGTTGCCTAGAGATGTGGTGGTTTATTTTGCAAAAAGAGAAATTAGAGATCAAGTTATACAAGCTGCCTATGATGCTAAGGTGGTGATTGCTGAACAAGAAGTCTTGGTTTTAAAAGAAATTCCTCCAAGGATTTTAAGGGGAAGAAAGGACTATACATTTCTTGTGCAAGAGCTCAAGCAAAGAGATATAAGGTTCAGATGGGAGATTCCAGATGGGCTGATAGTGATGTATGAAGGTAAAAGGTATAGGCTGATTACTGTGAAACAAGCACGTGATTTCTACAATAATGTCTTAAAAGCAACCCCATTAACGCTCCTGGAAGCTGGAAAGGGATCTGGAGAAGAAGAACAACAAGAGGAGGAAACAGAGGAAAATGGTGCTGGAGGAGATCAAGCTACAATCTCTTTGGATGATCCTAGAGAGCAAAGAGTGACGCGTGCTGCTTTAAAACGAGCAAAGAAAATAAAAGAACAAGATCAGCAAAAGTCTTCAGATTCTTCACAACGCATTCATAGCCAAGCTGTGGGAGGAGCACGGCCTAAAGTAACCAGTCCTATCAAAGCTGTGGTCCAAGAGCTTTTCGGGGATATACATGGCAACTAAATTTTTAACCTGGAATGTTAATGGACTAAACTCACCGCAGAAGAGGAAGAAAGTTTTTCAATATTTAAAACAATTTAAGATAGATGTTATATGCCTGCAAGAAACGCATATTAGAGTTTTGGATCAAAAGTACTTATTGAACTCGAGGCTGGGTACGCAATTTGTTGCTTCTGCAGAGAATAAGAAAAATGGAGTGGTTGTTTATGTTAAAAGTGCCTTAACAGCGGATCTAATTGAAGCAGATAAGCATGGAAGATATGTTATGATCGAGCTGTTGTTTGAAGGTAAAAAGACGCTTTTAGTTGGATTATATGCACCAAATCAACAACAAGCTGACTTTTTTAGTTTACTTCATACAAAGCTTACCCAGTTGGATTATAAATCCTTTATTTTTATGGGGGACTGGAATGGAGTTATGGATGTACAGTTGGATAAGGCTGGAGCCTTTAAGCGCATTCCAAGTCACGCTAGACTGCCTAAATCTTTTTTTGAAATGAAGGATGACCTGGAATTGCGAGATATTTGGCGTGAGAGACATCTGCAGGAGAAGGATTATACATTTTATTCTGATAGACACCAATCTTTTTCGAGGATTGATTTTATTTTGTTGACTAATGATTTTCTTTTGAGAACTAAAAAGGTGAAAATCTGCGCAAGAACTATCTCTGATCACAGTCCAGTGTGGTTGGAGATTGATAAGGAAAGAGGAGATAGACGCTCATGGCGCGTAAATGAGAATTTGTTTAGAAATCAGAGAAATGTGGAAGAATGCAAACAGCGGATGAAGGATTTTTTTGAGATGAATATGAATAAGGGTACCTCTATGGATATGGTTTGGGATGCTAGCAAGGCATACATGAGAGGGGTGTTGATATATATGAACAACAAACATAGACGTGCTGTGGAAGCTAGGAGGAAAGAACTGGAGAATGAAATAAAGGAAAAAGAAAAGGCTTTGATTTTGAACCCAGAGGAGGTGAAGATCAAGGAGGCTATTAGACTGTTAAGAGGACAATTTGATAAATTAATGGCTGATCAAGTGGCGACCAATCTGCGGTTTGCTAGGCATAATACTTTTTGCAATGCTAATAAACCAGGCAGATGGTTAGCTTATAGACTGAGGAAAAAACAAAGGGCATCTAATATAGATAAGATTGAGTATAAAGGAAGGGTTGTGTATCAACAGAATCTTATTAAAGATGCCTTTGTGGATTTTTACTCGAAATTATATACTAAAGAGGACATTAATGCAAAAGATATTGATACGTATTTGGAGAAGGCTAGCATCCCGGTTCTTACGCAAGTACAAAAAGAGGGGATTAATCAACTGATTACAGAAGAAGAAATTTTTACAGCTATTAAGGAACTGAAGGTGGATAAAGCACCAGGCACTGATGGCTTGACTGCGGCCTATTATAAAAACTTACAATTAGAGATGATAAAACCGTTAAAGGAACTGTTCCAGACAATCCAGAGGGGGGGAAAGGTGCCCCCGTCTTGGAGAACAGCTTTTATCTCTTTGATTCCGAAGGAAGACCAGGATGCTACTTTAGTTAAAAATTACAGACCGATATCGCTTTTAAATACAGATTATAAGATATTTGCTAAGGTTTTGGCTAATAGACTGATGAGGGTTCTGCAACAGGTGATTCATGGGGACCAAACGGGGTTTATTAGTGGAAGACAAATGAAAACTAATGTGAGACATATAGTTGATGTGTTAGAGTTTTTGGAAAGGCACAACCAGATCTCTGCTGCGCTAATCTTTTTAGATGCTGAAAAGGCTTTTGATCAATTGAACTGGCAATTTTTGTTGAAAGTTTTAGACAAAATGGAATTTGGGGAAAAATTTTTACAACCGATTAGGGCATTATACCAAAAACAAACTGCCCGAATTATAGTTAACAATAGTTTGACAACAGTATGTAATATTGAGAAGGGCACAAGGCAAGGGTGTCCGCTATCGCCCTTGTTATTTGTGTTAACATTAGAGATATTATTGGTTAAGATTCGGAATTCGGAAAAAATTAAGGGGATACAAGTTGGAGATCAGGATTACAGATTGAGAGCATTTGCAGATGATCTGGTTGTTACAGTGACCCAGCCAGAGAACTCTGTTGTGGACCTGATGGAGATAATAACACAATATGGGAAGGTTTCTGGATTTAAAGTAAATATACAGAAAACTAAAATTTTGGCTAGAAACATGACAGTTTCGCAGAAGGCTCTCCTAGAAGGATTAACTGGATTTGAGATTGTTAAAAGGGTTAAATATTTGGGGGTGATTTTGTCGCCCTCTAATACAAAGCTATATAAAAATAATTATGAAAAGTTATGGGGGAAAATTCAAAAAGAACTGGAGAGTTGGGAAAAATTACAATTGTCTTTGTTGGGACGGATTGCAGCAGTGAAAATGAATATCCTGCCCAAATTTTTATTCTTATTTCAAATGATACCGATTCTTAAGAAAGATTCTAACTTGGAGGAATGGCAGCGTGGTATCAATAAATTTGTGTGGGCAGGGAAAAAGCCACGAGTTAAACTTAAGATTATGCAGGATACTCGTGAGAGAGGTGGCCTTAAAATGCCTAATTTTAAATTATATTATGAAGCTGCTGCACTAGTAGGAATAAGTGATTGGATTAATTTGACACAATCGAGGTTATTAAATCTTGAGGGCCATGATTTGTTGTTTGGCTGGCATGCATATTTGTTGTATGATAAGAAGGTAGATACTGTGTTTAGGATGCATATTTTAAGACAGGCACTGCTGAGAGTCTGGAAGAAGTATAGACATAAGTTAAGCAGCAAGATACCATTGTGGGCAATCCCAAAACACGCAATAGAAAATATGCATGCTGGTTTCAAACATGATGAGACTACTTACAAGGAAATTTTAAGTTTGGAAAGGAATATTTGGTGCTTGAAATCATATAGCTTCTTGCGAGAAGAGAAGGTTGTTCAGACTTGGTTTCAATATATTCAGTTACGGGCCAGGTGGAAAGAAGACCAGAAAAATGGATTTGCAACGACTGATGAAAATTTGATAAAGCAAATTAGAAATCAAGGACCAGCACATATTAAACGGATATATCTTGCATTGATAGAGATCGATTCAGAAACAGAGCTTGTTAAGGATTGTATGATAAAATGGGCCCAAAACATTCAGGAAGTTATTACAATGGACACGTGGGAAAAGATTTGGGTGAGGAATGTAAAATTCACTCAAGCTCAAAGTCTAAGAGAGAACTTTTATAAAATGTTTTATAGATGGCATCTAGATCCTAAAAAGCTTGCAAGTATGTATCCGAATTATCAGCCTAAATGTTGGAGGTGTGGTGATGAAGAGGCAACATATTTTCACATATGGTGGACATGTAAAAAGGTCAAGGCTTTTTGGATAAAGGTCTGGTGGAATATGCAGAAGATTTTTAAACGGAGGATAAAGTTTTGTCCGCAATTTTTTTTGTTGGGAATAATTGATGACGCTACAGTTGTGGACTCTAAGTTGATGTTGAATTTAGTTACGGCAGCAAGACTTTTGATAGGTCAATATTGGAAGAAAGAGGAACTGCCGACTATACAAGAGTGGATTTTAAAGGTTTCCGACTTGGCAGAGATGGCGAAGATTTCAGCCTATTTGAAAGATTACTCGCAAGAACATTATATTATGGAATGGAGAAAATGGATTGAGTTTATCCAGAACAAGTATAGGGTTAAGAAGTTTTATGTAGCATTCGAATAAGTCTTCTTTCGTTTTCTTTTTTCTTTTTCTATTTTAGTCTTCTATATATATTTAATAATGCTAAGTTTTGTTTGATCCTATATAAGTTAGAGAGTGATGGATTTTAGAATTTATAGTTGTTAGTATATGGTTGTTTATGATTGCTTTTATATATATATATACCTTGTATTTAGCTCTGGGAAGTCCGGGGGGGGAGGGGGGTTGGGGGGAGGTGGGGGGGGAGGAGGGGGGGGGAGGGGGGGAAGGGGGGAGGTAGGGAGGGGAGGAGGGAGGGGGAAGGGGGTTTTTTTAAAGGAAAACTGTATTTTTAAAACTTTTCAATAAAAAAAAAAAGATTTCAAGTAGCTTTGGCAGCAGAAAGTAAATTGGTTGGAGTTATCAATATTTACAAGAAACTTTATTCTATGCAATGTTCAAATACACTAAACATTTTTGCAAATTGAGAACCAACATTATAAATATCATATACAACTCATAACTTAATCTTCTTCAAGCCACAAATGTAAATCTTGCTAAAATCTACTACAGTCAGCCTGCTACTTGGAGAAGAGGTTATCAGAAAATCAAAGAAGGAGTACCAGGAAAAAATAAAAACATGAGCAACCACACCCAGTTTTCATTTTGCTCCTGGGAAAGGCAGCCCTCAGTGAAAAAATGAGAAAAAGTACCAATCACTCCACTGATAGATATGTTTGAATATTAAGGGTACAGGGATATATTGAAATCTATGGTTATAAATTTGTCTCGAAACAGTGTTTTGCATGTAGTATTTGCTGTTAAAAGAAAATAAAACTCTGGCTTCCGGTTTGCGTGTGCGGCGCTTCCAGATGTGCAGGAAGAGTCCACTCCCTGCTGTCCAATCTTTCTTCCTTGGAGGACCCTGAAAAGGGTCTAAAGTCACCCTGGAGGGGCAACCACTGCGTGGAGGCTCTCCCTGTGATTTTGGAAGGGTGGCAGCCCTCCGCTTGAATTCAGAGTAGCTCCTTTGGCCTGAAGAAGAGACGGCCATGAAGATGGCCGATCATTAAGCCGCTCCCTGCCAAAAGCCAAAAGCACTACCTAGCACTAAGAAGCAATCTGGAGGACCTGGGTGAGACTTTACCTTTCTTATTCCCCTAACCATCTTCCTGTGGAACTTTTCTGAAAATTTCCTCCCCCCCTTTTTTTAAAGAACAGTGTTTATATACGTGGGGAATAAATTTCAAAGCCTTACAGCCTCAAAAAAAAAGTGATTCAGCAAAGAAATTAAGCAATCTTATCTGTACTTACTAAAAAGCTTCTATTTTTTGTGGTGATCTACTACCCTATTTTCTGTTTAAGCTGTGAATTAAGAAAAAAAAAGAATGGACTAATGCTACAAAAGTTTTATATTAATTTGGGGGAAAAATTACATCGCATTTTATATGCTATTGATGACATTTTGTGGTGAATCTTGGTATAGCAAATAAATCCTTTTCTTATTGTGAGAGCTGACTGAATAACAGGGCTGTCCTTGACATTACTTTCAAAGATAAGTGAGGGAGCACCTGGCACTGAAAACAACTCTTTTGGAGGTGGATAATAATTGACTCTTATTAAAATAGCCTCCATGGAAGATTTAGCTATAAACAACAATGAAATGGATGAATACATCCCACCACTTAATTACAAACTAATACTAGACACGATTTTGGCAATGACAGAGCAAATTAAAGCCAAACTGCAAGATAAATCTAACATCTTAAAGCCACCAAATCAAACTCTGACCTTAAAGGAGGAACTGACAATCCAAAAGCAAACAGAAGAAGTGGACACTAACACTAAAATAGGAGACTACAAAGAAACAACAAATGCAACCTACAGAGAACCTTAAAGTCCAAATTTCAATGTTAACTACAAAACTTACAACTCAAAAAGTAACAGCACCCGAAGAAAGCAATATTAAGAGTGAGGACTTTAAAGGCCTTCAAATACACTATGTTGAGGATTCAGCTAATCAAATGACAACCATAACACCAGCTACTACTTTCTACCTAACCCAGATGGAATTGGAAGAAGAAAAAGACCAGACTGATCTAATGACAACTATATTACATCCAACATCAAAAACTGAGCTATTAAAACAAAATTTTAATAGCTATAAAGGGGACACTTTCTTTGCAAAACTGATATTTGGATGATCTCCCTGGATTCAAATAAAGGGTGTAGGAAGAAAGGAAGAAACATTTGAGAATTTAAAGATGCCAAAAGGGAAACCTGATTGGCACAAAAGGAAGGTGAGAGTTAGATTAAAAAAATGAATTTGTCTCTTTTTTGAGATTCCTAAGGATAGAGTCTGAAAATATCTTTTAATGGATTAAGGGGAATCTCTAAAAAAATATAAACTGATTTTATATTTAATTTTTAGATCTGTAAGGGAAAACAAAATTAAACTTTTAGAATATAACTCTGAACTATATTATAGAATCTGAAATCACATATAGAATATATTAGTTGTAATGATATAGACAGAAACTCATTTTGTATTTATCTTTCAAAGGAAAGTTGGTTATTAGAATTGATATATATTATAGAATTTGGAAAGGAATATGAGATATTTTGCTATAATTGGTGAATTGTTAAGATGATAAATAAACGTTACTGGTAAAAAATAAGAATGTTTTGAAATGAACATTGTAAGTTTTGTAAACAGGATAACTACTCTCTATTGAAATAGGGAAATGTGGGTTACCAAAAATGTAAGCGATCTTCCATTTATCATAGGCTAACCTAGATTACTTTATTTCAATTAGGTAAAACCTAAAAGCAGGATATTGATATGTATTAATGAAAATATATTATTATTATTATTGAAAATTATTTTAATTGACTAGATCACAATTAGAAATGTATTAATTTGATTAATTTGACTATGTTTTAACTAAGGGAATCAGAGAGGGAATCCCTGTTGATGTAACCTGTGCTATTTACAAATAACTTGTTATTTGATATTGTTTACTTTTGATTCCCCAACCACTGTATTGCTTCACAAATATTTGACTGTAAATATTAAAAAAATAATAAAACTTGTAAAAAAATAAAATAAAACCCCTATGTTTCCTAACAACACCAAAGTCATTGTTAAAATAAGTAGATAAATTCCAGTGAATGTTTACATTACACAATGCTCCTCTGTAACTGCTAAGGGAGTGCTGACAGATACTGTATATAATACTGTATATAATACAAGTGGTTCTTGGGCAATGCAACTTACACTAGGAATAATAAGAACAGTCATATTAATGATCTATATTATACTGTTAGTGTTATACGAGCTGTTGTATTAAATCCTCATAAATTATCCTACTTTGTCTATAAACAGCCTTAAAACTCAGTGTTCAATGTAAAATTCATCCACAGGGAAACTGACATATATTTAATTTCTCTTTACAGGAACTTGCAGATGCCATAATGTGAATAGCACAAGTCTAAGAAGCATAGTTTTACCAAGTCTAGAGTAGCAAGATACATCAGGAGAGCAGTTGAAGAAAATGTCTTGAATTTGAACATGACCATAGAGATATTAGGGTTCCATCTTATGGGACGGCTCACAGTAGCATAACCTTCTCCGTCAAACTGAACAGTTCCCTCACCATCTGCCACCTGGGGGCTGTGATGTGAAGAAATACAAAATAATAAAATTTGAAAACTGTTATATATCAGAATCATCTAAAAGCTGATTAAAATAATCATATCAGTTAGAATGATTGAAACAAAGATGAGTCTATCTGAATCGTTCATTCAAATTGATTGGTACAGATGATTTGAATCAAATTTTATGTAGCACAACCATCTCATAGCAGGTGCATGCATGCACGTGCAAAGGTCCACTGAATCATTTTAGCAAGTAAATTTTATTCAGTCATCAATTTAATTTGATATCAAATCAAATATATTTGATTTGATGTAGTACTGTATATCAAGTGCTTGAACCAAAACCTATCAATTTATTGATTTGAAGAAATAGAGTTTAATTTCCTGCATTCAGGGAATCAGATAGCTAAATGAAGTAGAAACACAAAGCTGTGAATCAAAGTTTCACACAGCTCATGTATGATATGAAACTATGCTGAGATACGTATTATATAAGTTATATTTGCATCCATATACTGACATCCGTAAGATGGTAAATGTGGACATCTATGTTATAATGTCATCACACAAATGACACATATTTGCAAGATCCATCATGCTGTCATTAGGTAGTTGCATAATTTACATGATGTCATGATGCATATACTACCATTCTAATATCATCATGTGTTGATACTGTTCCTGCACTATCTATTTGTATATATCTATAACTATATATCTATATCTACATCTATATATGTCTATCTATCTATCTATCTATCTATCTATCTATCTATCTATCTATCTATCTATCTATCTATCTTTTAGAAATGTAAAGATTAACTTTATATTCTTGTAAATGTATAGTTCCTGTATATTTTCAGTCATTCATTTACCATGTATATGTACTGGGGAAGGGATGGTGAATATTGTGAGCTATGCCATACAATTTTCATTTTTCAGAGTGTTTTATAATGATTGGGGTTTCAAAAGGCTGATCCTTAAAGGTTCCCCCACACATGCGTGCTAGTCGTTTCTGACTCTAGGGGCCGGTGCTCATCTCCGTTTCAAAGCCAAAGAGCCAGCACTTGTCTGAGGATGTCTCCATGGTCATGTGGCTGGCATGACTAGACACCAAAGGTGCATGGAACGCTGTTACCTTCCCACCGTAGTGGTCCCTATTTTTTTACTTGCATTTTTATGTGCTTTCAAACTGCTAGGTTGGCAGAAGCTGGGACAAGTAACAGGCGCTCAACCTAATTATGGCCTTTCAAAATGCCTTTCTATATAAAAAGAAGTACTAGTATATTGAGAAAAAAAGACTGTGAGATGCTCAGCTACTTATTTTTTTAAAAATAATTACAGTAAACAATATTATGGGGGAAAAAACCCTTACCTTACAGCACAGCCTTTACACTCTCCTTCAATGTCTCTGAAATTCCATAGTCCTATTGGTTTGCTGTCCAAATAGGTTTCTCCCATGCATCCTGTGAAAGTAGTGACTCTCACAGCATCAGATTTCTGGAAAAAGAAAGTATGCCAGCTAAGTACTGAATTCTTTATTCATAGACTCTCTATTACAATTTGTAACAAAAGCCAGTATTTGTCCATACTGCCTAATTTTCAACAGAAGTAGAAGCTATTAAGACAGAAATGATTGACATGGACAGAGAAACATGCCTTCTGTGTCATAGCACCTGCCCTGTGGAAAGAGGTTGTCCCTGAGATCCAGGTGACTTCCATGGTGCTGGCATTCCTGAGGACCTTAAAGACCTGATTTATCTCTCATGTGGTGGAATGGGAGAAAGCTTGCAGGTATATCAAAATAGTTCCTGGTGATCCTGTACTCTCCTTATACCCTATCATGAACCTTTTAGCTGAGACCATTTTGAACCTTAAAAGGTAAATGTAAAGTTTCCCCCACACATGTGTGCTAGTCGTTTCCAACTCTAGGGACCGGTGCTCATCTCCGTTTCAAAGCCGAAGAGCCAGTGCTTGTCCGAGGATGTCTCTGTGGTCATGTGGCCAGCATGACTAGATGCCAAAGTCGCACGGAACGCTTCCCACCATAGTGATCCCTATTTTTCTACTTGCATTTTTACATGCTTTTGAACTGCTAGGTTGGCAGAAGCTGGGCCGAGTAACAGGTGCTCACTCTGTTACGCAGCACTCAGGATTCGACCTGCCAAACTGCTGACCATCTGATTGACAAGCTCAGCGTCCTAAGCCACTGAGCCACCGCATCCCTGAACCTTAGAGTAAAGGAATAGCAGTGCTGGTATTGATTAGTAACATCCAAGGGAAGTCCATGTACCCAAAATGGTATCAGAGATCGTCACTACTCTACAGCATCTCTCCCAACCTAATACAAAATAAGGCAAGCAGGATATTTGGCAATATGAAACCCATTCTTGTTGGAACCAGTGAGAAACTCATCTGGAACATCAGAAGAGTC
Source organism: Vipera ursinii (assembly GCF_947247035.1). Taxonomy (NCBI): domain Eukaryota; kingdom Metazoa; phylum Chordata; class Lepidosauria; order Squamata; family Viperidae; genus Vipera; species Vipera ursinii. The sequence goes on along the minus strand of NC_139512.1, from coordinate 263,433,373 downwards.
AATAACTTTCCCTGTTTAAATCAACCAATGTTGCAGATTTGTTTTGTACAGAGAAAGACAGATGTATATGTGTTTAGAAACAAGTCTTTGTTCTCTAGAAAGCCACTATATCCTAGTACCTGAGGAACTTGCATAAGATTTAATCAGCAGTTTCTGAAGTACTGGGAGGACATTACAAAGACAGGACAGATGCCTCTGTGCAAGCCAAGTATCTACTCTCTCTTGCAGTCCATGGCAACGTGGCTACAGAAGGTAGGGGCAGCACCTGAGTGGGAATGGAGTCTGACAAAGCTTTAAACTGGCAAAAGAGCTAACAGATTTCTTTATCATTCCATTGTCATTGAGGTGCTGTAGACTGATACCTGGCATGATAGACACAAAGGCACTAAGACAACTAAAGTGGCCTGGAGGTCAGATGAAAGCAATGTAATTAGGATACTTCCCTTCAAAAAAAAAACCAGTGATATTTTATATACAAACACATTAAGGTCCAACAAATTCATTTTTTAAATATGTGTATGATAAACCATAGTTTATTGAATTATGACAGAATCTTTAAGAAATTTTCCTCTTGTTTAGGCAAAATAGAAATTTCTAATTCCTTGTTCCAGTCAGTGTTTTAAAATGGCATATGAAACAGACTGATCAATAGAAAATATTTATAAAGACTGTTGTGGAATTTATCTTATTGGCCTTTAGTGATAAAAATCTAATAACTTAGGTGTCTCTGAAGCTGAAAATGCTACAGGTCCAAACTGAGAATAGCGCTTCATTAAAACGTATTTTTTGTGATTCCTTAAAATCATTATATTCAGTGAATAAATAATTACACATTTAAACAGGGCTTTATGTTTTCACACAACAATATTCTTTTGATCAACATACCTACATTACTATTCATGGCTGGACAAAGCAAATGGATTCTCTGCATTGGTCTTATTGGTAAAAAACCTGTCCTTCAATTTTGCAAATGTAAAATTATGATCCCAATTATTCAGAGGATTGAACACCTAAAACTAATTGTGACTTCTTTATAAGTTATTTACAATACAGGTAATCCTTGAGTTACAAATGTAATAAAGCCTGCCAATTATATTCATAACCTGAAGATTCATCACATTAAATGAACGTGATCCCTTCCTGCTTTATCCAATGCATTCACTAATCAAATGCACAGGTCATTAAGTGCACATGAGTGTGTCAGGGTGGGGAAGGCCATGGGTTTTTCTTTCTTTCTAGTGCTTCCAATCACCCAAGGCTTCCCCCAACCCACTGAGATATCTCATGCTTCCCCCCTCCCATCCTGCCTCACTGGATCTCCACAGGCACTGGGCCTGTGGAGACTCACTTACCTTTCAAAGATTTTGATGATCAAGCAAACTGACTCCTCTCCACCCTCTCTGCCGCGTTTTCTTTGTCTGCTCTTGGGGCTCCAAAAGAGGAGCAGTAAGAACAGATGCTAAACAAGAGGAGCACACCCTACTCAGCTTGGCTGACTCACTGAGGTTGCCTACCCAGGGCACCTGATATGCTTTTGGAGCACTGGGCAGCCTCGGTGAGTCTGAAGAAGCAAAAGGACAGAGGCCTGAAGGAGTGCAAGATCGCGCCCCCAAAGGCTTCAGTTCTCCACACCAAAAGCTTTTGTAAAGAGATGGAAGGTTTCAGGGGTGTGATCTCATGTTGCTTCAGGCCTCTGTTCTCCATGCCAAAAGGAGGCCTTTGTGGGTGCAATCTCATGCTCCTTCAGACTCGGTGAGTCAGCCAAACTAAGCAGGGGGCACTCATCTCACTCTGCCTCTGTTCTTAATACTCCACCTTTGGAGCTCCAGGAGCAGGCAAAGAAACTGTGCTGCCACACAACACCCCCCCCACCGGCAAGGAGGCTGGAGAGGAGACAGCTTGTTTGAGAAGAGAGAAGGAGCGGTGAGCCTGTTCTGGAACTCTGGATCTTTGAATGGTAACTGAGCAGTCGGCAATCGGGTGGGGAGAAGTCAGTGGGCTAGCATAGCAAGGCTGTGCTTGTTAGGTCTCTATGGGGGGGGGGATAGGCAGAGGGAATGTTGCAGTGTCTCTGTGGTCGGACATAAAGGTGAATGATTGCGGTGGTGCTACAACTTTCATAACTTTGGGACTGTGTCATAAGTACTTTAGGGGGGTTCGTAACTTTGAACTGTTGCTAAGTGAACTTGAGGACTAGCTGTATAAATTTCTAGGGCCATCCATTCACCCACAACCTTTATGAACAAATTGCTTATTGATTACTGATGTAGATAAATGGTAATTATAATGAAATATAAGAGTTTCACTGAAACTCTTGAATAAAAATATATGTGTGTATGACAAGTTCTAATACAACATTTTTAAAATTTTGCTTCTTTTTTCTGGTTCATTAAATAACAAAGGCATTTTTGTTTAAAAAATTAGAACAAGTACCTTAAAACCAATCAGCAAGAGGGTGCTTTAGGGATGTTAGGATGAGCCTTAGGTTTTTTTTATCATTTAGAGTAACCTTTTAATCTTGGCTTTGTGCAATCATAATTATCACGTTAGCAATATAATCACACAAACCACAGCAGTTTGAAGAACACTTTTTGTAACTGCTGAAAGAGAATTGTTTTCACTGGAAGTTGTTTTTTTCAAAAGTATTTAATTATCTTTTATGTCTCATTTCATCAATATCATTTTATTTCCAGATATTTAGCAATTTGAGACATATAAGCACCTGGTACTTTTCATAAAGAATTGTAAGTATTAAAAATATTAATGTATGAACATCTGGAGAACAAAAACTTGACTTTCAAAAAGAGACATGGCATGAATTCTGAAAAACTTCAAAATTCACTGTGAATATGACAAACTTGGCATTACAAACTAGACAATTCACATTGAAAAGAACTTTTAAAAAGCAAAAAATGGATGAGAGAAGAAGCAAGTTCAGAAATGGAAGTATTTTTTGAATGTTATACCTATCTACTATGATGGGCTCTTAAAGAGAAAAGGGTAAGTATAGTTGTTATTACTGTTGGTCATACCTCAGACAGATGTTTAGATTGAATTTGGCATTTCTATCGACATATCAAGTCTTTCCCAAGGTCCTAAGATAGGCAGATGTTGTTGGTGTTATTATTGTTTTTGTTTGATTGGCTTTTAGCAAACTAGCTGGAAAGGTCCCTTATTACGTACCCATGATTAACATTAATCTGAACTATCATGGCCATAATGGACATTCTTCTTCAATGTATTACATAAATAAATAATGGGCTAGGATAGTTGGAATTCCTGCTATGTGTATGATACAGTTGTTATTGCTAATTAATTCCCCACCTTGTTTACTATTTTATGTTCTACTTTGATTGTATATTTGTTATTTTGTTTTTATGGTGTGAACTACCTAGAGTATTTTGGGGTTGAGGGATCTCTAAGTTGAATAATTAATGAACTAAATATGTAATTAAGAATCCCAAAACCACAGTATAATTTCTGACGGTATTTTTCTACAAATTTATGCATCACTTCAATTCAAATGATAACACTTATTCAAAGTTTATGCATATACAATATTGAAATGCATGAATGAAATTATCTGTGGATTATGTACCTATTTATAGCACTAAGATTGGATAGGAAATACCAGGATTTAAACTACTGGAAAAGTATCAGATGAGAAGAAAGAGTTAACAAAAGATATAGAAAATTACTTGAGATTTAAAGCAGATGCTGATAATAATAAAAATGATATAAGAGAAGTGAAGCCAAATTGGATTTTAAAAAAGAGTTTAGGATCCAAGTTGGATCTGTCAATCCATCCACCCATCCATCCCAGTACAAGGTTTATACAAAAATTGTACATGTAATTATAAATTACTATATGAACTTAAAGAATGTATATATTATGGAAACAGCCTTAAATAGAAAGATGGGAAACTGAGATCTTTGCAAAGCTTTATCTTGTCTTAGAAGTAAATAAAAGCTGTAATTCTTTTAAATTATACAGTATGCTAAAGAATGGTTCAAGCCCAGAATCTGTCTAGATTAATTTACAGTTTATTTTTAAGGTCTGATTGATTAGATACAGAGCTGTTTGGAAGATTGGAAAAGTTTTTAAAGGCTCATTTGTCTATGGGTGTCTCTGTAGGGCCATGCAAACTGACTTAACAGGGATTTTACTTCAGAATCTACTGCAGGTATGAGTTCAGGTGTGTACTTTGTGTTACTCTATTCTATTTGGACATAAAATAATCAAATAGTTTCATCACTTCTCTTTTTTATAGGAAGGAAGGAAGGAAGGAAGGAAGGAAGGAAGGAAGGAAGGAAGGAAGGAAGGAAGGAAGGAAACTTTATGCTGATTTCCTTTAACCCGGTGGTCCTTGTTCAGTGAAAATGTGACTATAAGTATTTCAAAATGTGGTGGTTAAAGCACTGTAACAGAGTGAGAAGGCCCAAAGTTTTGTCTGTAGAGAAAAAGAAAGATGACCTGGACAGAAATGTGCAAAATCTGTTGCCTAGGCAAAGAGGGCTGAAAATCCTGGGGAGCAAAATAATATTCAGAAGCAATACAGGCAAATGCTTCCCTGATTCACTGCAGTGTAAGAAGGAGAGGATGTACAATATATCCAAGACTTGAAAGTCTCTGTTATTATAGCCTATCTCAAAAAAGTGTAGATATCTTAAAGTGGAGTTGGTTTTCTGATCTGGTCTACCTAGTGGCACTTATGTTGTCCATCTTCAGTCATGGAAGCTTATGTGATTATTTTGGGTCCTTTATTTTTTTCACATGATGTGATCAGCAACTTCAAACTTTGAGCACCCAACAGGATACTGGAGGTATTACAGACTTCTCCAGTAGCTTTCTCTCTCCCTGTCCTTTCTGTCTGTCTTCATTTTTGCTGCTTCTGATGCTTGCCTGCTGACCTGACATCATGTCTGAGAAAAATGGCCAGTGAGTTTCATAGGAACACACATAGCCACATATATTTCACCTGAATAAGACACTGGAAGTTGCTGCTGCAGGTATTTCACCCACAATGCCTCACTTTAAAAGAAGGTTACATAATATGGTTTCAGGTAAATCATCTGAAGGTCAAAATAATTTGCCATCCAAAGCCATTTTCCAATGGTCAGATACAAATAAAACCAACAGGGAACCCCTGATTCTCTCATTTTTTAATTAGCCTAGAAGGAGCTAATGATTAGTTAGAATAAATTAGTCAGCAAGTCAAATCTTTCCTAGTACTACTGATATATGTCATATTGCATATGCAAATTTGGTTGTGAATCTTGACTGACGTCAGATATAAATGACATTAGGGTTTAACATCGCTGAATTCCAGTTTCTACCTGTTCTTACGGTTCTGAACAGGGGACTGAGAGAAAACCTCATTTCAATAATGACAATCAGTAATATAGCCTCAATCTGGGATTTGGAAACAGTTCCTATTGTGCTTTAGCAATAGCAATAGAACTTGGACTTATATACCGCTCCATAGTGCTTTACAGTGCTCCTTGAGAAGTTTATAGAATCAGCATATTGCTGATCAGGGTCCTCATTTTATTGATCTTGGAAGGATGGAAGACTAAGTCAATGTTGAGCTGGTCACGCAATACTGCATTCTAACCCCTGCATCACCACAGCAGAAGAAAAGAATTTAGAAGAAGCCTCAGATTGTGCACAAGGTCTGTTTGTCACAGTGCAACCCCAGTGCAACAGCCAAGATGCTTTAGGCTCTTTTGTTCTATGGGCTGGAATTAATACAGCGATATTTGATCCTTTCATGATTATATATCTTTGTAAAAATGTGTCATATTCCAATTAATATTGGTACCATTCTGTGGATCTTTTCAGCTGTAATGAAAATCCATCAATAAATAATTGTATCTAAAGTGGGAAATAAGCTTTGTATCAAGTGTAGTTCAGGTCATTGTTGTATTTGCTGGTGGCACATTAAGAAATCTGTGTCTTTTATTGCCTTGCACCATAGGTAGGCACAGTTTTGTTAAAAACTCAGAAGATTTTAAAGGGATGACAGTTGCTGACACTACTTGAAAATAGGAGTAGGTAAGGCATATCTGCTTCAAATCTGAATAATGCAGATCTAAGTACTGTCATTATTGTGACATTTATTTTATTGGCAATTAATTAGACTGCAGTCTAGAAGTCATTTCCTGCAAAACTCTCTGAAATCTCACAGAGGACAGTGATTTAAGACTGCTCCCTCTCAAGCAAATGTTTCAAATAAAACAAAGAAAAGCATGTATGGTTACGCTGACCAGTTAAGCAGAGAGTCACTCATTACCTTTATTTTCTCAGTTAAACCTCCAACAAAGAGCATGGCATTTGCATCCACATCTAAAATCGTGTAACCAGGTGGAGAAATTGCACTGAAAATGCTAGGAACGATGGTGGCTTTAGGACCCTCTAATGCCTGTACTGAAATTGTGCCATTTCTTCCAGTCCTGTAAGACAGAAAACAGGGGAATGAGTTTTGCTACTATCAACTAATACAGTATTTACCTTCCTGTGAATACAAGCATTCTCTCCAATCTCTGAAGATATTCACACATGGAAGATGACATTTTGTGAATTTCTGTATTCATGTTTTAAGCTATTAGGATACACTATGGATTCTCATTGTTAGGGAATGGTTTCATGTGAAGAGTAAGCCAATAGGAATATATACCTACTGACTAGGTTGAAACACGGGTGCCTGATAACATGTAATCCCTGTGGCAAGAAGTTATGAGATGAAGCCAGCCTATTATTTTAATCTCAGAAGAAAACAAAATCCACTATGGAAACACAGAATTATGTGGACTACAATTGCAATCCACCACATCTGTTGCCTGAAAGTCCACACCAAACAAATGGAGAGGACAATTTCTTAGTTATTTATATTAGCTTCTACAGTTTGCAGGGATTTTCATCTCTAAATCTAAAATGCAGCTCATTTATTTTTAAAAGATAAAGTTCACAATTCCTTTATTTGGAGCAGAAAATAAAAGATACTGGAAAATAACAAACATCAATTTATTCTATAGACTCCAATGACTTCATGCATCAAAAATATTTTATATTTTACTGAAGTGACATATTCATCTGTTTTCTTTCTTTGCACTTCCTCACTCCCTTCCCCATTTTTGAATCTGAAGCACTCCAGACTACTAAGGCTCATCTCTTGATTTGTTTATTCCTTTGTCTGTTCTTTTTATGACAGACATGCTTTTGCACTCTGAATAAGTTCAATAGATTTATTATGGCAGTATAGTAAGCCAGATCATGAATGGCATTTCAACAGACGAAGACAAAAGTACTTCAGTTTTGAGTTTCCAACAGAACAAGAACCATTCCATTGGAACATGTCAAGTGACATAGTTTAATCAGCATGCAGATCAAAACACATATTTGAAAGGGCTCAAACTTCAATCAAAGGAATTAGCATTCAAGGCCTAATCTCAAAGAATGATTTGAAAGCTGCACTTTTTTCTGATATAGTCTCAAGTCTCCTATAAAAGTCAGTAATGTGAAGAGCTGATCCATTGGAAAGGGTTGCGAGTCTTCTCCTGCCTTAGACTCTTGACTGAGACCACCATTCCAAAATTGCAGGTTCATAGACCTGCCTGCCATGATTGTGCTCTATGCCCCAGTGCCCATGAGCACTGCATATACATGCACACACAAAGCTGCAGCAAAATGTAGGTTCATTTACAAAATTTGATAAGAATGGTAGATGGGGAAACTTGAAATGATCTGAAGACAGATCCTTCAGAAGATTTCAACTTAGGGATTGCTCCCACAACCCATGTTATTCAGATGCTGCTATTCCTCGGTCCATTTCCTAATGAGTGGGAGAAACACATCATCCCAATTAGTTTTATTCACAAAGTACTTTTGTCACAGCCACGTTGGCAAAATGATAGGTAAGTAAGATGGGTCACCACTTTATTCATTTGGACAATAATATACCACTAAAAATGGTATACCGATTCTGATGTCTAAAAGGTCAGTAGGGCTTTTAAAATATTCCTTGTATTTGTTAGGTTTATATTATGCGTTTGCACTCATACAACAAAAATCAAAGAAATTCAGAAGCAGTGCATACAAAAATAAATAAATAAAAAGCTAAAGCAACATTCTCCATATTGTAAAAGCACTGGCAGAACATTCTCCACATAGTAAGACCATATTTTGGCCTACTCTCTGACGGCAGGATCCCTGAAGACAAAAGGGAACAAGGTAGGCAGCAGGTACCACCTGGAGTCTTCTTTCCCTTCCCACCTGGCCACAATAACTATTTACTGCACTCTTGAGAAGGATCCTTAAAATTGCTTTATTTTCAATTTTTATATTTGATCGTGCATTACATTGTATTCGATTTTAAAAATACAATAAGATGCATCCCAGAAGAACTACTTTCAAAAGAATTTGCACAAGTGTGATGCCATTTTGAAAATGATATCTTTCTGCTAAGCTTTTTTGAAAATTGGAGCATGGAATTGCCATTTGAGAGTGATACAATTAGTCTGGAAGATCTTAGGAACTTGCCTTGATGCTTCAATTCGGTACCAAACTCCATCATCAATTGTGAGATCTGGGTAATCCGCACGCCCGACACCAGATCCCACGTCCCATAAGAAATCCACTTTTCCTTTACGCATTTCTATGGCCAAGAAGTCAGTCTAGAATGAGGAAGCATAATAGCATAATTATAGTGTTTGCTACCTCTGAGACAATCTGGTAAAATAATGCAAAGTGATATTTAGTAAAACAGTGAAAATGAAGCAATTAAGAGCAATGAACAGCTATATACTACCATGAAGGGATAATTTTTCTAAATGTATTTTTTTTCTGAAAATCTTTTTCTTTATCATGTTCCATATGTAATATTTATGAGCTGAAACATCTTTCCCATTAGTAGTGGCTGTCAATTATTGTCTTGCATAATCTATAATATTCTGTAAAATTTACATGTTCAAAGATATTTAAATCTATTTTTAAAAATATAGATAAAACGAGGAGGTAACATTATACGAAGAGGAGATTCAATAACCTCCAGTTCGCTTTATCATAACTTCATATCTTTGCATAATCATATTAGCTGCCCAGGGACACCTCACACACACTTTTTTCTAATTTATTTTAATGATTTTAGCCTAGTATGTAATACAAATGTGGTTTTTTTTTTGCTGAAACTTCTTTTTGAATCAGTTTTGCAGCTTATTTTCTCTTGTGCGTTTTAGAAACAAAATAAAACTTTTTAAATTTTTTGACCTAATTTTTATAAAGATAATTAATCCATCAGTTGGATTGTTTCCTTAAAACTTTATGAATTAGATTTTCTACTAGAAGTTCTTTTGATCTTTATTTATCTTCCCTATGCATTTAGTTCCTCTGGAGTCTCTCCATTTGGATGGGGCTGCATAGGTTCCTCTTAACAAGTGTTATATCATTCTCTTCTCTCCCTACCCCAACTTCCTCTTTCAAGTTATTTCATTATTGCATAGCTGATGGCAGTGGTAGCAATACCACCAGTTTTTTTTAACATTATTTGTCACTGTTGTGGTAAAACAAAAATGGTTCGGGTTCCATCTATATCAATTTTATCATTTTGACTCACTCCAAGGAAGGTACCCCCATAACAGATTAACTGTTAAGGGTCCAGCAATCGGAACACTACTGGTCAGTTTCCTACACAGGTGGTGACAGTATCCTAATTTGAGCCAAGAGATTCTGATAATAACACTTGCTTTTTCTGTTGCTTAGTAAAATGCAGACACGATGATATGGGATGATATCATTTATTTATTTTTTATTTATTTTTATTACATTTATATCCCTCCCTTCTCTGAAGACTCAGGGCGGCTTACAAGCTTAGCAGTAGCCTTCATTCTATGTATATGCCTGCTTGTTAGGGCTTTCACACCCACACCAAGCGGCATTATTACAAAGTCAGCTTATTGCCCCCAACAATCTGGGTCCTCATTTTACCTACCTCGGAAGGATGGAAGGCTGAGTCAACCTTGAGCCTGGTGGGATGCGAATCTGCACTAATTGCAGGCAGCTGGTGTATGGCAACAGTAATGCCCTCAGAACATCAGATGGTGCTCCAGCTACATTGCCAGAATTAATATCAATATACAATCAGATGGTAACAATTTTTAACAGAAAAATTAATGCGGACTTACGAATCTATTGCTTCCAAGATAAAAAAGTAGATTATCAGCAACAGTTGTCTTTACGTTGAGAATAACAGTGTTGTACAATCCTTTTTTAATTTCTGGTCTGTATGTTCGAATGCAGTTTCCTCCTGAAGCCACAGATACTTTAATCTTAAATTAGCAATTAAAGACAAAAGAAAGAGATCCATTTTTAATATTTTCAGTTCCATTCATAAAATAAATAATATGAATTTTCTAGAGATCTGACTTTAGAATATAAACTACTGACAGTTTTATGTAGTATTCTCTACGGACATCACAATCCATTATTTTGCCACACCAGAATACCTAACAATATACAAAGTACTGTTTTGAAAATTCACTTGCTGAATAATTCAGAGGTAACTGCCTAATGAAGTCAAATGTATGACCTACTATATCTGAGACTTGTATATACACTATATTATTTTAAATAAATTCTTTCCTATTGTTTGGGGTCTGCATTATGAAAGCCTTTTGTATATTGTGCTTGTACTGTCAACTGTTGCTAGATGTGTCCCATAGGATCTTTTAATTTTTAAAACTAATTATCTAATAGTCACTAAGAGTTCACTTAGTGCTTACTGTAATATTATTATCATTATTTTTTAAAAGGAATGGCATTTCTGTATGTCAAAAAAAAAAGACTCAATAAAGACCCAGTCGATTGGCTTTATTGAACTTACAGAATTACTTTCCCAAGACAAACAAGAAAGTTGAACATTTCATTTGATTGCTGAAGTTTATTATCTGAAACTCTGAAAGAGCAAATGTACACTATATCAGTACGGGTTTCATATTTTGAAAATAAGTTATTCTAGGATTATAAAAGAGATGTATTTCTAATTCTGATGAAAGGTTGTGCAAATATACTCAAAAATGAAATCTTGTTGCATATGCACATATGGCTTTAGCTGGGGTATCAACAAAGGGCCCCTTAATGGATTGCTACTCTGCAGCAGTGAAAGTATTTGCATATAGCACTTAGCAACAGCAATAGCACTTAGACATATATACCGCTTCACAGTGCTTTACAGCCCTCTCTAAGCGGTTTACAGGGTCAGCATATTGCCCCCAACAATCTGATTCCTCATTTTACCAATCTCAGAAGGATGGAAGGCTGAGTCAACCTTGAGCTGGTGACACTCAAACTACCAAACTGCTGGCAGCCAGGAGTTACCAGAAATAGTGCATTCTAACCATTGCACCACCAGGGTTCTTCCATATTACAGTGATGCTATGAGCTATACTGTTGGGACTGTACACTTGCAGAAGATTGATCTATGATGGACAAGTCATAGACAAGGGAACAGATTAAATATTGTATGAGAAGAAAATGACAACCCACTCAAATATTTCGCCAAAGGGACATTGACAATCAGGGCAATGTTACAAAGATATGTATACCATTGTTCTGCCAGGACTATGAACCAAGGCATAGTGGATGTGGCCAGAGCAGCTATGTTAAAACTGAACATCGGTCCAACTAAACAGTGAATACAAGACAAAAGCAAGAAGAGATAAGGAGTCATATAAAATTAGCAAAGCAAATAAATTAAGAATATAGTTTAAAGGGGAAAACAAGCTATTTTTTTTGAAGAAAATCGGAGAAGGCAGGTGAAACTTTTCATACAAAAATAAGCATAATAAGATACAAAGAGATCAAAGATCTGAGGGAGATTTAATGAAGAAATAGCACAAAATATATGGAAGAATAAATGACTGTTAAGCAAGGTTTCATCAGTACTAAAGCCAGACATTTTGAAAAGTGAAGTTAAATGAGTCCTAGAAAATCGCTTGCAGTTTATAAGACAAGCACACTGGAGTCCAAGGAACTGGAGGAGACTCATTTATATCCCAATAGCCCCCCAAAAATATAAAGCTCGCTTCTCATAATTTTGCAGTCCAGACCTATATGTGACTAAGAATTGTCACATATAAAAAGAAAATTCCGAAAAGGTGGGGGGCATCTGAATTAACAGTGCTAACACTGAATGGATAATGGAAAAATTCTAGACAATTTTTAAAAAGATATCTTTTTTTGCTTTATTAATCATACAAAGACTTTTGATACGGTGGACCACAAGAAATAGTAGATATCTTTTAAATATGAACATACTAGGCCAGAGGTCCCCAACCCCCGGTCCATGGACTGGAACTGGCCCACGGCATGCCAGAAACTGGGCTGCGCAAACAAGTGAAGCCCCACCCATGGGATGCAGGCAGCACACAAAACCATGCCCCATCTGGTCTGCTGAAAAACCTCTCCCTACAGAACTGGTCCCTGGTGCCTAAAAGGTTGGTGGCCTCTGTATTGGCCACCTTATTTGTCTATTGATGAATTTATACAACAACTACAAGCAATAATGTTAACAGGATACAGAGCAATTAAACACATGTCAAATATATAATGAAAAATATTTCACTAGAGGAAATACAATTAATATAGCTGGGAGAAACATAAAAACCTCAGCTATGTTGATGATACCACTGTGAAATCCAGAAGATTTAAAAAATGTCTTGTTGAATTTAAAAGGAGAGCAAAAGCTAGTGTGCATATTGTTCCATATCAAAAGCATAACAAAAAAATTAAAACATAAAACCAAAAGAAAACCTCATGCAGAACATAATTATGATTAAATCAAGAGATAATGCCAACTGAATGCACCTGAGCATAGAAGAAGGTAAAGTAATAGTAAAAAACTTTATTTTCATAGGCGCAAAAATTCAGCAATAGTGACCGTAATAAAGAATGGATGAGAGGTCTAGTTAAAATATCATGATGCAAAGATAGTACACTGACAAGAAATGTTCATACTATAAAAGCACCCTGTTTTAATAAGTGGCTGAGAAAGTTGGATCCTAAAAAAAAGGCTGAATGAAGAAAAGTTAATGCCGTTGATATATGGAGGTGGAGAAAACATTAAGAGTGCCTTGGATTGCAAAGACAACAAATGATTCAGTGCCACAGGAAGTAAAATCAGACTTCTTATTGGAAACATTAATAATAGAAAAAAGAGGAATTAGAGAAAATAAGGTGGTTATATACTATTACTAATGACACTAGCAGGAACTTAAAAGAAACCAGAAAAGCACTGATAGATAATCTTGGGATATAACAGCCATTGGATCACAACGAGTCAGAAGCAACTCAATGATTGAACATTCAAGTTTCCATGGACAGAGCTAGTTTAGACAGGTAGTCCTCAATTTACAACCACAACTGAGCCCAAAATTTCTGTTGTTAAGTGAGACATTTATTGAGTTTTGCATTTTATGACCTTTCCTGCCTCAGTTATTGAGTGAATCACTGCAGTTGATAAGTTAGCAACCCAGTGGTTAAGTGTGAATCTAGCTTCCTCACTGACTTTCTTGTCAAAGATTGTAAAAGGTGATCAAATGACACAGCAATGGTCATAAATCTGAACCAGTTGCCAAGCATCTAAATTTTGACCCTGCAAAGGCCGTACCTGTGAAAGATGGTCATAAGTCACTTTTCTTCAGTGCCACTGTAGCTTTGAATGGTCGCTAAACCAACTGTTGTAAATCAAGGATTACCTGTAATCTGTGGGTCCTCCTATGTTCCCTGCTCCTGCATAATGAGCAGCACTGGCTAGGACACAGCCTCTGTGCAGCTCCATCTTATGTTTTACAGTACAAACCCTTTCTGGAGCAGAATATTCTACTTATCATCATTCATGTTTTGGTCATCTCTTGTTTGGACTACTCTAATATGTTCTACTTGGGATTGCCCCTGAAGATGACTTGGAGGCTTCTGCTGGTCCAGATTGAAGCATTTCAGACAGCAACACATATAGGTAAAACTACCACTACTATTTTGAGAACTGCACTTGCAACTAGTTTGTTTTAAGGAGTAATTCAGGATGATGGTTAAGTTTTTTTTTTAGAGAACAGGGACTGGGTATCTTGGTATTGCCTTCTCCTAGTGATTTCTACCTGTATATTGTGTTTGAGAAGAGAAGATTCTCTATGGGCCAAGACTCTGGAGAAGGACTTTTTGGTCAATGCACTCTTTCTCTGGACAATGCACTCTTTCTCTGAATTTCCTTACAAATTAGACCCCATATCCTTGAGTATTCATAAAGGCAGTGTACCATCAAGATCTTTGATATGTTGTTTTGACCCTTCTTATAGGGGAAGGTCTATATGTTAACATTGTCAGCAGTTATTTTGGATTGTGCATGAATGTGTATCTATTTTAACACAATTACTGCAATGAATTATAAGAAGGTTTCTGAATGTCTTTCACAGTCTATTATGACTGAAATGGCTTATAGGCATAGTAAGTAAGCAAATAAATCAAATAATCAAAGAAGTCAATGTTAATAGCTGTTCAATATAAAGATCATATTAGGAAACATGACGACATGCTAACTAAAATGTATCTCACCAGATTTATTCTACAATAAGAGTAGAATTATATTAGAAGAAATAACTGTTACCTATGATAGTTTATATTCATTATTTGTTTTAGTGGTATAAGGAAATGGTAGATATACATTATTCAGACCAGACCAGGAAAACAAAAAACACAAAATAAAACCAAAATAACCCTGAAGGGAATACATTACACTTAAATGTGTAAGCTTAGAAGGTTAGTTACCTGTATTAAAATAGCCCTAAAAGATTTATATATTTTAAAACCTTTGTATGGTACAAATATCACTGAGTCAGAATAGCTATTAAACAACGATCAATGTGGGTTTTTCCATCCTCATCCATAAAAATACAGAGATGCCTACTCCAAGGCATGAATAATGTTAGGAAAGTAACTTAAAAATCTATGGATGGAAATTATTTTGGAGGTAAATGATTGCTTCTATTTTATATGAAGGGCTGTTTATCAAGTAAATATGCTGTTTTCTCATTATAATGACACATACTTTCCTTTTTATATTTTTCCCGGAGCGGCATAAAGCTTTGACTTGAACATATTCATCCTCAGAGATCTTTTTTTAGGTTCTTGCAGGTCACAAGGCAAACAGATTTAGCATTACCAGCTAAAATGTGTTTCAAATGTAATTGCACTTTGAAGATAAACTTAGGACTCAATAATAAAACTAGTAAGTGATGTTCTTAACCCACTTACATAATGGGGAAAAAATGGGACACCAATCCCTTAATATCTCCGAGTGTAGTGGCTTGGCCGCAAATTTGACTCAGAAGCATCTGGACAAACAACACCCACACCCACTGGTGCTTTGACAGATGAGCACAATTCAAAGTCCACTGAAGATGCCCCCCCCTGAATGGAGACAAAATGTTTGCAGCCAAATTGCCAAGCTCAGAGATCAAACCTACATCCCAATTACCCACCTGAGCTATTAATATTCAATCACATCTCAATCCCCTAATACTCTTGGTTAGTCTGCAAGATGTTGTCAATTTTACTTGCAAAGCAGCAGTGCTTCCTGATTACCAATTGTAAATATCGTAGGGACTGTATTGGGGAGGGGAAGGGGAAATGATTCATTAAATATTTGATCAGTTAGTTTCTGCTCAAATATTAATATTTCCTATTAATATTCATAAAGGGCATTATGGTGTATCGATACAATCCATTCCAATTGTTGAGATGAGGGTGAAATTACATTGTTACAAGAACTCTGACTTGCTTCTTCAAGCTCTTACTTCAAGAACAATGTTTGGTGAGAAGATTGATTTGAAAACTGATGATGAAACTGACGTGGATATTTGTGAACAACTCTGGGATTTGTAATTTATTGTGACTGAGTATACAGACTTTTCCTATAGGCTGCAATTATGTAAGCTGTACAGGCCCAGCTTCACCATTCGCTTGGAGAGGAAGACTACAGTAAGAAGTGGGGAAAAAATGTGCCCTACATCGATGACAGACCAGCTTCTCCTGTAGCCACCAAAAGTACAGCTCAATTCATGAAAGTCTTTACCTTTTCAAAGAAATAAACTAAGCTCTTAAGAAAGTCTTACAGAATTGGCCTGCTTCCTGGCTTGATTTATCAGGTCTTTAATGTGAGATATGTTCTTCCCCAGATTATCTTGAAGTTGTTTGATTGGTTTCAATTTATCCATCAGCCGATCTGCTTCTTTGCCCAGATTTTTAACAGTGTCATCTGCATCAGCAACTTTATGTGAAAAAATAAAACAAAAACAGAACAGATTAAATTTTGGATGCAAGTGCCATTAATAAAAACTGAGGGCACTTTGGGGCAGTGATTTATAAATAAAAAAATGAACTCTTCCCTTGATTCTCCTCTCAAAATATTGCATCATGGGTAATTTATTAATATATCTCATTACACCTGAAATAGAAAACTGTAGGTTAATTTTGCATTCTAGCCAATAATATAAAACATTTTTTTACTTCATATGGTCATTTGGATTTCATTATTAAGGTAGTTTCCTGATCTGGATGGATTCTTTGGAAATGATGGTTTAAATTAGCCATGATACAAATTTTAAAATAAGAATGTCAGGAGTGAAAAGTTCGATGTTACATTAATTTCTAGATGCATGAACTATGTTTAAAACTGGGGTTGCTGTGCTCAGAGCAATCTGCAGTAATCATGTTAAAGATGTAAAATAGTTGCCATTTTAATTTTAATTTTATAACTTGGTTTAAAGGCAAAATAGTAGCAAAGCAGCAAAGGTTAGAAAAGTGCACTAGGGAGCTAAGGTTTCAGGGCTTGCATTCTCGCATTACTGAACACATTTTGAATTAAAATAGTAGCGGATTTGCCAATTAATAAACTAAGTGTTCCATATCTCAAACAAATTTTTCAAGCCACCCTAAAGTTGCAAAATTTGAGTAACATGACAATGGAAACTTCAGAGCATGGCTCAGTATGAACAAAATAAAATAACATAATGTCCATAGATGGTTTTATATATGTACAATCGGCCCCATGTGTATATTAGATAGCAGATTAATATCTTTGCACATCCTTAAAAAAATACAAGATTCCAAATCTTACTGAAATCTGTTCTCATATATCTCTACCTGCATTTGTCTGAAACCATTTTCAGGGAGGGTTGTAATGTATTGGGCTTTGTCTTGTTAAGGGAACACCACGTGGGTTAATTGCTTAAGGTTGCTTAAGCAGGGAACGTTGCTTAAGCAGGGAAGCTGGCTAATGGCTCCCAGCTTCTCAGACAACCTGTCTCCAGCGTTGCCATTGGCTGCCTCTAGGGCGGCAATAGGTTGCTTTAAACCTATTGGCCACCGCCTAGAGGCCAGGGTATAAATTGCTGCATTCGCAGCCCTGTTTCTCAGTTCAGATCCTGCAAGCAATAAACAATGATCTTTGCTGAACTCACTTGCCTCATCTCGTCATTGAAGCGACGAACCCAGTATCTAACAATGGCAATCTAGAAAAAGGAACAATACATGGATGGGCCTGGCAACCTTAGCAGTGTGTGTAATCCCAATTATTTGCTGTATATGGGGCAGTTAGGATTTCTGGCTTGTACGATAAAAAGATCTGTTTGGCTTTGGAAGTTCACAAACAACCCATAGTGCCTTCTTCTATGGTGTCTCATCAATACAGTATCTGGTATTCCTGTTTGCTTTCACTATTATGGACATGGAAAGATGCATAATGGTGAGCAAAATGATTATGTATTTGAAAGTGAAACATCTTCTATAGTCCATCCTGAGTCTACTGTTTAACGATTAGAAAGCTCTAAGCTTCAACAAAATACAGCAAAGTGTTTGCACGTGCATGGGAATATACTGAATCACTCTAGACAAAATTTGCTTTTTTCTGTTGTGTTTTAGATGATTACTCAGACTGAAAGTATTACATTTAATGAATTAAAACTTGATAGTGACAATGATTGATGGGGTATTCAGTGCGAATGTGGAGCACTCACACTGAAGAACCCATGTTTTTGTTAACTGAGGAGCTGTCTGGATATTCATCCTCAAGACGCAAGAGAAAAAGAGTGAATAATGAGAAATGTAACAAGTTTTCAACACATTGTGAAGTGTACAGATTGACTGATCTGCACATTAGAATTGTTGTTAGCTGCGAAGTCGTGTCCGACCCATCGCGACCCTATGGACAACGTTCCTCCAGGCCTTCCTGTCCTCTACCATCTTCAGAAGTCCATTTAAGCTCACGCCTACTGCTTCAGTGACTCCATCCAGCCACCTCATTCTCTGTCGTCGCCTTCTTCTCTTGCCCTCAACCTTTCCCAGCATTAGGCTCTTCTCCAGTGAGTCCTTCCTTCTCATTAGGTGGCCAAAGTATTTGAGTTTTAGCTTCAGGATCAGAATACGCAGACCTTTTTTTAATGAAAGCTTCCAAGACCCTTTCTTAATTTTTAAAATGTGTTTGATAGATGCATATGACCATGTAATAACAACTAGGGTACATTCCTTTTTCATGGCAAAGCTGCTTGGATAAATTAGTATCATTGCTGGAACACAACAGCTATTATTAGACAATGCCTAACATAGTAACCATGCAAATATATTTTAATAAAGTGGTTGAAGTTAAAACCTTATACGTACTGATTCCTGTAGGCAAATTTTGAAGCAGTTTTTAAAAAAAAGAAAAAAAAGAAAAAGAAATTTTAAATAAATAAAAAAACAAACAGCAATATAAAATAAGTTGGTGACTGAACAAAACCCTGGAAATGGGCACAGCTTGTCAGGGTGGATTATGTTGATTTGAAGTAAGTGGGATATTTTCTCTTAGGACTTTTAAAACATGGTAACTAGCTGATCTATAGATAATTAATATACAGGTGAAACTCGAAAAATTAGAATATCGTGCAAAAGTTCATTTATTTCAGTAATGCAACTTAAAAGGGGAAACTAATATATGAGATAGACTCATTACATGCAAAGCAAGATAGTTCAAGCCATGATTTGTCATAATTGTGATGATTATGGCGTACAGCTCATGACAGTTAGAACAATTAACCAGTGGAACAACCTGCCTCCAGAGGTGGTGAATGCTCCAACACTGGAGGTTTTTAAGAAGAGACTGGACAGCCATTTGCCTGGCTGTCCCTACCAACTTTATATTATTATTATTATTATTATTATTATTATTATTATTATTATTATTATTATTATTATTATTATTATTATTATTATTATTATTATTAAACCCCAAATCCACAATCTCAGAAAATTAGAATATTACATGCAATCAATAAAACAAGGAGTGTCCATAGAACAATATCGGACCTCTGAAAAGTATAAGCATGCATATGTACTCAGTACTTGGTTTGGGCCCCTTTTGCAGCAATTACTGCCTCAATGCAGCGTGGCATGGAAGCTATCAGCCTGTGGCACTGCTGAGGTGTTATGGAAGGCCAGGATGCTTCAATAGCGGCCTTTAGCTCTTCTGCATTGTTCGGTCTCATGTTGCTCATCTTTCTCTTGGCAATGCCCCATAGATTCTCTATGGGGTTCAGGTCAGGCAAGTTTGCTGGCCAATCAAGCACAGTAATCCCACGGTCATTG
Organism: Vipera ursinii; assembly: GCF_947247035.1. Lineage (NCBI taxonomy): Eukaryota > Metazoa > Chordata > Lepidosauria > Squamata > Viperidae > Vipera > Vipera ursinii. Next base: position 263,413,704 of record NC_139512.1, on the reverse strand, counting down.
AACCAGGTTTTGGTGCTTTTGTCAGTGTGGGCAGGTGCCAAGTCCTGCTGGAAAATGAAGTCAGCATCCCCATAAAGCTTGTCTGCGGAAGGAAGCATGAAGTGCTCCAAAATGTCCTGGTAGACGATTGCATTGACCCTGGACTTAATGAAGCACAGTGGACCAACACCAGCAGATGACATGGCTCCCCAAATCAACACAGACTGTGGAAATTTCACACTGGACTTCAGGCATCTTGCAGTGTGTGCTTCTCCATTCTTCCTCCAGACTCTGGGTCCTTGGTTTCCAAATGACATGCAAAAGTTGTTCTCATCAGAAAAGAGGACTTTGGACCACTGAGCAACAGATCAGGTCTGTTTTTCTTTAGCCCAGGTAAGACGCTTCTGACGTTGTTTGTTGTTTGGGAGTGGCTTGACAAGACGAATATGACATTTGAAGCCCATGTCCAGGATCCGTCTCTGTGTGGTGGCTCTTGATGCACTGACTCCAGCCTCAGTCCACTCCTTGTGAAAGTCCCCAACACTTTTGAATGGCCCTTTCCTGACAATCCTCTCCAGGCTGCGGTCATCCCTGCTGCTTGTGCACCTTTTTCTTCCATACTTTTCCCTTCCACATAACTTTCTATTAATGTGCTTTGATACAGCACTTTGGGAACATCCAGCTTCTTTTGCAATTACCTTTTGAGGCTTTCCCTCCTTATGGAGGGTGTCAATGATGGTTTTCTGCACAACTGTCAGGTCAGCAGTCTTCCCCATGATTGTGATTCCTACTGAACCAGACTGAGAGACCATTTAAAGGCTCAGGAACCCTTTGCAGGTGTTATGGCTTAATTAGCTGATTAGAGTGGGACACTTTGAGCCTAGAATATTGCACCTTTTCACAATTTTCTAATTTTCTGAGATTCTGGATTTGGGATTTTCATGAGCTGTACGCCATAATCATCACAATTATGACAAATCAGGGCTTGAACTATCTTGCTTTGCATGTAATGAGTCTATCTCACATATTAGTTTCCCCTTTTAAGTTGCATTACTGAAATAAATGAACTTTTGCACGATATTCTAATTTTTCGAGTTTCACCTGTAGTTAATTAAAACTCGGTTAATGGATATAAAAAGCAGGCCGAAAGAATATTTTTTTATTTGATGTTACCATGTAATATATCAGTGAAGATGTAACATTTCCTCATCTCATAATAATGGTGATCTTCTCCAGCTTTCTTTTGGGTTATGCGCATTTCTATTTCTCTGACTTAAAGTTCTCCTTTCTCATGTTGCTGTGATTTCAGAATTAAAACCAGGGCTTTTTTGTCATAGAACACTCAGAACGGAGTTCCGGCACCTTTTTTGGATGGAACCTTGTAGGGTAGGCAAGGCGGGTTGTATGACATGTGTGAGTTCCGGCACCTTTTTCTTTTACAAAAAAAGCACTGATTAAAACTAACTATGGGATAAAGGTAGAATGCTAATAGAAGCTGGTGTAGAAAGAAGAACAAAGGGGACATTTAAGTGAGAAAGGGGAGACACAAGAGCGGAGTACCAAGACAACTTGCAAGGAAGTTCTGATTTCAGTTAAAATTGAAACGGCAAGTACAGCTCAGGAAAATGCACATCTTCAACTGTGATTAGGAATATGCAATAGGGCATATAGGATGAACGGACTCCAATCATTCAAGATCTTCTTGACATTTTATTTTCCCCCTCCTCCAAATGGAGTGAGACCCCAGATAGAGGCTCCAGCAGAGATGGACATTTCTGAATATGTGTTCAGTCCAGAAACTCAGGCAGACTCAAGCTCAAAAGTTTTTTTTTAACACAACCACCACCAAGTGTTCTTTTTCTTTTCTAATTGAGACTCACTGATATTGCTAGCCTGCTGGGAATCTGAAGCTCCTGTCAATCTGGTCAGTTGACTCTAAATTAGGTTGTGTCCATGCTTGCTGTAAGCTAACTGCTAAATTTAGCTGAACTATAATAGCGAACTATCTTCAGGAACACCATTCCTGATTTTTTCAAGAAGGTATTTCTAATTCACATAACTCAGCAATAAAAGTCTTCGGACATACAATAAAACTTCTCCCTACTCAAGAGGAAAGCACAGATTTGTGGGGATATAATAATGTATTTTTTATGGTTGTTGTTGTTGTTGTTGTAAAGATTCAAAAATTCTAAGCCCATTTTCTTCTAGTCTTCTAGGTATCCCCTTGTGGATACCTCTGTGTTTTCCTTTTAACATTTTTTTTCTGGTGAATTAATATATCTTTTCCTTACAAATTACATTTTCCTGCATATTGCAGAGATGACCAGTTCTGGTATAAGATCCACTCACTGGGGCAATTTAAAAGGTTTCTAGTAAAAAAAAATGGTTATTTGTCTGCTAAAGGTCATATAGAACCAACCAGTTTGGTGTAGTGACTAAGGAATCAGGCTTGAAACTGGGGGATTGTGAGTCTTTGTCCCATCTTGGGCATGTCACTTTCTGTCAGCCCTAGGAAGAAAGCAATGGCAAACCATTTCTGAAAAACATGGCCAAAAAACCTGCAAGGATTTGTTCAGGCAGCCTCCGAGAATCGGACACAATTGAATGGAAGAATCAAAACAGGTCACATAGTTATGCTGGAGACATTTTTCTGAATTCTACCAGTAATATAGTGCTTTTCAGTCAATATAATAAGTAACGGTTCAGCATAAAATATGTTCCTAACGTATCTATATTACCCAAGAGATTATAATACATCTTCTAAAACCAAAAGACAGCTTTATTACAGCATTTTCATCCAATGATTAACTTATATACCTACCTGATATGTTCAAACTACAAATGCTTACCATTATTTCTACTGTCCTGGGAATGATCTTTCAAGGACATTTTTACTATTAAGAGTTGAAGCTATTTTTTATATCAAAAGAAATGTGTTAAGGTGGCAGAAGGCAATGGAAAACATGCTGCTAATTAAGTGATATTTGAAGTATACAAAATAATGAAGGAATTATGCATGGAATATCAGCAGGAAGATCTAATTTTAAAGCATAGGGTATTCACCATTCTTCTCTCTATACATAAACCTTACCAACATTAGTAGATGTTGAAAAGCGCACAACACCATAATTTAAATCAGGGGAAGGAACAACCCTTTCATTTCAGAAGATTAGAAAAAAGGAAAGAAATCAAAGTACATAGGCATAATAAGGTCTTACTATTTTTAGTAGGATCTTTCAATATAGCGTTTGTTTTGGCTGCATCATCTGCAACTTTTCTGTATCTGTCTTTTAATCCAAGGAGGTTTTGATTGAGATCTCTGATTTTAGCCAGTACCTCATTAGCAGTATCATTAGCTTGCTTGGCTTTATCTTTGACTGCTTGTACTTTGGCTGCAGTATCTGTAAACAGGAGGAGGGGGGAAAAATAGAACCAAGAAATATATTTTATCTGATTTTTATTCCACTTTTTTTATAAATAACTCAAGGCAGCCGACATACTTACTTATCACATCTTGTACACAGTATTTATATTTATTGGTTTATTGATTTATCAAACTTCTTAATTGCCCATATCCCTTGTAGAGGGACTATTTGAGCTGTGTTGGGCCCTACTGCAAGACAAAACACTTTTGTTTGTTTCTGAAAAGGTAAATTTTTATTTAAAAGTAAAACAAACACAAAACCTATTTATTTTCACTTATTCCAAGAAGAAAAAAACCATGTAACCTCTCTGAACAAACAAGAGTGACAGCACTGTTAGTGCTGTAACAATGACATCAGTAAATGTGCCCATAATAGAACATTGCAAGAAATATGAGCAAAACAGAAAAGACAAATCAAACATATATTAACTGAACTATTGCCTGAATTGTTTACGGAATCTAAATTTACATAGGGAAAAAAGAGGGGCTATATATTTCTGGACATACTTTCATGTTTTTAATATCCTAACTTTTTGTTGACCTCCTGCAAACTATTGCATTGGCAAAGATAAGTTCACAGGTTCTTGTGAATAGGTTTAATTAACTTTCTTTTAAACCAAAGAAGTCCTAATCCAGCAAAATTTGTCATAATGAAGATATCAGTCTAGTCTGTACAGTATATAACTTGGTTCCCTCTGATACAGAATGTGTTTTAACCTCCTAGGCAAGTAGGAAAATGAACTGTGATGTCATGCCTATTTACTTCATATAATTAAAACACTGGCAGCAGATCTTGGCTTCCATTTGCTGCTGTAAGTAACAAATCTCACATTCAGTTCCATCTGTACAGATTGCTTATATTTCTTCAGAAATGATGTTCTTTGTGTTAAATAGTGGGCTCCGGACCGCATGGCCAAGATGGACGACTCAGGACAACAGGAGTCAGCATTCCAACTCTTTATTGATGTAGCAAAGACTGGGCGAACAAAGGGGCAACTGCCCCACTTATATACCTAGCCAGGTATACTTTGGAACCAATCCCAATATCTGGATTTCCCGCCAAAGACTATCCTGCCAATCTGGACAGGGCACCCTGCCACCTGGTGGTGTCAGTGGCTTATATCTGTATAACATCCCCTATGTACAGAACACCCCTTCCCCCATACAAAAACAACAATGTAAAACAATAAACATACTAATGGAAAAAACAGCTGCAGTGTGGAGCTTGCTTTATCACATAATAACCCTAGTCCTCAAGACCTTACATAGTCCTTGAGGTACGCCAGTGGCCTATGAATTCTTGCTGACCATTTCACTGTTTGCCCCGTGTTTTGGTCAACTGGGTCTGCAATGGGGTCATCAATTGGGTCACCAGCTGGGTCCTGATTCTAAGCCCTGTCCACCCCTAAGTCATTGTGCTGCTCTGGAATCACAGTTTGTGGTTTTTCAGGGTGTCTCTTCCTCAACTGGTCAATGTGTCTTCTCACCTCGCGACCCTCCTCCACCTCTACAATGTATGATACAGGCCCCGTTTTGTCGACTACCACCCCCTGAATCCAGGGATGCCCATGACCATAGTTCCAGGCCCAAACCATTTCACCTATGTGAAGTTCTCTGGAAGTGACCATTTGGGGTTGATCCTCTTGTGCTGCCACTCTGTCAGGGTGAAGTCTGTCCAACTTAGTAATCAGGCGCCGACCCCAACGTAACTCAGCAGGACTCTTGCCTGTCGCTATGCATGGTGTGGTATGTTGTGCCAACAGAAACTGAGCCAACCTTTGATGCCAGTCTCCACTGATGATGCGCCTCAATACATCCTTGGTTGTTCTCACCATGCGTTCTGCCATACCATTAGATGACGGGTGGAAAGGCGCCGATGTGACGTGCCTAATAGAGTTGGCCCTGGTGAATGCCTGGAAATCAGCAGATGTGAATTGTGGGCCATTATCGGAGACCAACACATCAGGCAACCCATGAGTGGCAAATAGTCCCCGGAGCATTTGAACTGTCTTTGCAGAGGTCATGCTAGGAACTGGTACTACTTCTAGCCACTTAGAGTGACTGTCAACTACTACACTATTGCCAGGGCTTCCTTGTCAATTTGTGCATAATTCTTTTCTGCCTTTGACAGTGTCTGGGAGTAGTATGCAATGGGCCTTTGCTCCCCATTGTCTTCTATATGACTTAATACAGCGCCCACCCCATAAGGGGATGCATCACACGCTATGCAAATGGGCTTGTTTTCTATGAAATGGGTGATGGTTGAGTCACTGGATTAAAGTTGTTTGAGATGTCTAAAACTCTGTTCATGGACCTTAGTCCATTTCCATGGGGTTTTCTTATCTAGCAGTCAGTATAAAGGTTCTGCAATTGCTGCTTTGTGAGGTAAAAACGTGTGATAGAAGTTTAGTAACCGCAGAAAAGCTTGCAATTCAGCCTTATTAGTTGGGGTTGGAGCCAACTTAATTGCTTTTACCTTAGAGTCAGTGGGGTGAATTCCCTTGGCATCAATCCTGAACCCTAAGAACTCAGTGGATGCCACACCAATACTGCACTTACTTTTTTTGAGTTTAAGTCCAGCAGAGCAAAATCTGCTTAAAACAGCTTGCAGCCTGTCAGCCAAGATCTCCTCAGATTCCCCAGCAATAAGGACATCGTCAAAATAAGGACAGACACCTGGAATGCCTTTCAGAGTCTTTTCCATGACTTCCTGGAAAATTCCAGGAGCTACTGAAATACCAAACTGTAGCCGGTTAACTCTGAAAGCTCCTCTGTGTGTCACTATTGTCTGAGCGTCAGCTGTTTCTTTAGTAACTGTGAGCTGATACGCCTGCGCCAAGTCAAGTTTGCAAAGAAAACACCACCTTGGACAGCGTAGAGTACCTGCTGGACCGTCAAGACGGGGTAAGCGTGCGGATTTAAGGCTCGGTTAACCATGGCCTTGCAATCTGCACATATTCTAACTTCCCCATTGGCCTTTAGTGGTGTCACAATAGGTGTTTCCCAGTCTCCCTCATCCACGGGCTCTAACACCCCCTGTTCCACCAGCTTGTTCAGTTCGCTCTCAATCTTATGCTTGAGAGCGAATGGAACTCTCTGGGGCTTTATTCGTATCTGTGGAACAGTCGGGTTTAGTTTAAATTTGATTTGGGCTGGATGCTATTCACTCCCCCCAACCAAATGCCCAGGGCATCAAACCAATCCAGCTCCACTAGACTAGTTCTCTGCCCATCGGTCACCAAGATGTCTAAGGGACCCTGGAACTCCTTAAACCCTACAAACATGGTGGCCTTTCCCCTGATTTTAATGGGGGTGTGCTAGAAATTGGACAACTGTAATTTGGTGGGCTTTAAAGGGACCCTCTGCCTACTCCGATCGCAAATTCCTTGAAATGTCTTGTAGGAAATTATTGAGACTGTGGAACCGGAGTCCAGCTCTATCGTGCAAGGACCTGTATTGTTATTTTTGGTTTGAGCAGCTGATGGATCTCTGTGTGAGACACGGTCTGCCTGCTCTTTCCCAGGTTGGAGGGTTTGAGCTGGGGTTTGTGCCAAGGAAGAACAGTACCTTTGAGTGCCGATGCCAAAGCTTGTACTTCATTCAGGCTGTCCTGGCTTCAATTCCAGCAGATGGCTGCGATGTGCCCCATCTTGCCGCAGGAGCGACACTTCGCGGATCGGAACCTGCAGGTCGCTCGCGGATGATTTCCCCCACAGCTGGCACATTTCTGGATGCATAAGAGACGTTTTCGATGGGCGTCGGTGAGCACAGTCCCATGGCCACATCATACACATCCTGAACGCTTAGGCACAAAAGCGCCGCTGCTTTCATTTTGTCTTCTGTGATCTTGTTAATCATCAGGAACCCTTCAATTTGTCTCAGATGCACTTTCCATCGCTCTGGTTCATCGAAGTTGAAATGGAATTCACTGGTCACTCCGAACTTAGCCATGTTGCGCTGGTCCTTGAATGCTGCATCGTTAGGAAGGTTCAGAAAATTTACCTTTCCTGCTTCTGAGTGTCTTCAGCGTTTGGAAGGTTCCCTTGGGAAAGATTTGCCTTTCCTCCTTCCTTGTGACTTCAGCTCTGTTTGAAACAGCATCCCACCTTCGTCGCCAGTGTTAAATAGTGGGCTCCGGACCGCATGGCCAAGATGGATGACTCAGGACAACAGGAGTCAGCATTCCAACTCTTTATTGATGTAGCACAGACTGGGTGAACAAAGGGGCAACTGCCCCACTTATATACCTAGCCAGGTATACTTGGAACCAATCCCAATATCTGGATTTCCCGCCAAAGACTACCCTGCCAATCTGGACAGGGCACCCTGCCACCTGGTGGTGTCAGTGGCTTATATCTGTGTAACATCCCCTATGTACATAACACTTTGCTCAACTTGACCTTTTTCTCTCTGAATATTTGCTCCTTTCTTAGCATTTTTATTATAACAGCAAGGAGAGGCACTTTGAGAAAATGAACTAAAACGATGGATTGGTTGGTAGAATGTTGCCTTTCATTGCTTTTAAAAAGAAAAAAGGACTTCTATGAATGAGAAGAAAGTGAATGCTCTTGCTAAACCAAAAGGAAAAAAAATATCAATTTTTTTATCTGTGGCAAGCAATATACTAACATATCTCAAAGAACCAAAAAAGTCAAGAGGACTTATGGGACACAGTAGAAAGCATAATATATATACATATTTTTCAAAAGTAGATCAAAATCAGAAATATATTGAGCCAAAGCTGTCAGCATACTGACACGTCTTATTAGAGCTGAGCTATTGGGCTGTGATGATAATTCCAGCAATGGTACTTCCACTGTGTTTGGATGTGCCAAAATGGTGCCACTGGTTTGGAAGCATTGGATAGAGTTCAGCAGTCATGAGGGAAGCAGACAGCAGTGACAGCAGCAGCAGCCCACTGACTGTGATCAAGTGACATCACTGAGAAAGACACTGGCAGACAGAATGAGAAGTGGGAGAATCTGGACAAATTTTCCAGGGTTCTTAGAAGGGGGGCTTTTAAACTTAATGGCACCACTGTGTATTGTTAAAGAGAATTTTTCCTCTATCTGCACTTAGTATCTATATTATGAAAATATTTTGATTCGGAACACAAAGACATGATATTGATGCACTTCTTACATGATTCTTGCTGTATTTGGTTAGAAACTGGAAAGGAAGGAAGGAAGGAAGGAAGGAAGGAAGGAAGGAAGGAAGGAAGGAAGGAGGGAGGGAGGGAGGGAGGGAGGGAAGGAAGGAGGGAGGGAGGGAAGGAAGGAAGGAGGGAGGGAAGGAAGGAAGGATGGATAATGCAAATACAAGTAGATTGAGGACTGAAGTGGGGAAAAAACATAATTCTTTAATTTAGGAAAAGCACTGCGCTCTAAATACTGAACAATGATAATTTAGCCCATCCCCACTTACCGTTTGGAATGGTTGATAGCTTTTCCAGGGTGCCATTCAAAGCTTTCAAGAGAGCTGAGTTTCTTTCCCCTGCAACTTGCAACTTATTCTGCATTCCTTTTAGATTATCCTCATTTTCTGTAAGGAGTACACAAATCAGAGATTTGGTTATATTAATATAATTCATTATAAGTTTAATATATCTTGAAAGGAATTCAGGGCTACGTAGGAATTATCTCAATTTAGTATCATCATAATTTTATTAGTGAGCTTAGGCTAAGAAATTATAATTGACCATGATGAGCTTTCTTCGGGTTTCTGGACTATTTACTGTATGGCTTGGAAGTATCAAGCACTCAAATCACTACAGATTGAATATTTATCATGATTTATTCATTTGAAATCAGCTGGTTAGCTATTACATTCAGCCTGATGGTGCTTGGAGCGCAGATCATTGGCACAGGCTGATAGTCAAAATTTTATTAATTTCTCTCCCCACTGCACCAAGATATGCATTATTTCCTTATTTTATTCTTTTTAAAATTGTAAGCATCCCAGAGTCACCTTATGATTAAGATGGGAAAATAAATAATAAATATGAAAATATCAATTGTGTATGCTTACATTAACATTGACTAATTAAAGCAGCCATGTCTTTTTTTCAGGCTCAGACAAAAACATGAAGAAAGGTGTAACTACTTGAAAAAGAATACGTGTATCTCTTACAAACTATTTTCAAAGTAAAATTAATAACAACTGTAGTTTTTGAAGGTTAGGTCAGGTTTTCCATAAAGTTGAAAATCTCAGTTTCCTGATGTCAATGCTTCATTGATGGAGGGTGTCTTCCCCTCCACCTTAAAAAAGGTGGTGGTGAGGCCCCTTCTCAAGAAGCCTGCTCTGGACCCGGCCTCCTTGAATAACTATTGTCCTGTCTCCAACCTTCGCTTTGTAGCAAAGGTTGTTGAGAGTGTTGTAGCGTGTCAGCTTCCGCAATTTCTGGATAAAGCGGACTATCTGGACCCATACCAGCCCGGTTTCAGACCCGGTTACAGCACGGAAATGGCATTGGTCGCACTGGTAGATGATCTCTGGCAGGCCCGGGACAGGGGTTGCTCTTCTGTCCTGGTCCTACTTGACCTCTCAGCGGCTTTTGATACCATTGACCATGGTATCCTGTTGCGACGGCTCGAGGGGTTGGGAGTGGAGGCGCTGTTCTATGGTGGTTCTCCTCCTACCTCTTGGGCCGTTCACAGTTCGTATTGGCAGGGGGGCAGAGATCTACCCCAAGGCCTTTTCTTGTGGGGTACCCCAGGGGTTGGTTCTCTCCCCCCTCCTTTTTAACATCTATATGAAGCCGCTGGGTGAGATCATCCGTGGCTTTGGGGTGAGGTATCACCAATATGTCGATGATACCCAGTTGTTTATCTCCACCCCAAGCCAACACAGTGATGCCCTTGACGTGATGTCCCAGTGCCTGAAGGGGGTGCGGGTCTGGATGTGAAGGAACAGGCTCAGGCTGAACCCCTCCAAGACCGAGTGGCTGTGGATACCGGCATCTCATATTGTCCAACATGTTCCACCTCTTTTGATGTGGGGGAGCTATTGCCCTCCTCAGAAAGGGACTGCAACCTGGGTGTCCTCCTGGATTCACGGCTTAATTTGGAGGATCATCTAACTGCTGTGACCGGGGGGGGCTTTGCACAGGTTCGCCTGGTGCGCCGGTTGTGCCCCTTTTTGGACCGAGATGCCCTATGCATGGTCACCCATTCCCTTGTCACTTCTTGCCTGGATTACTGCAATGCTCTCTACATGGGGCTGCTCTTGAAGTGCACCTGGAGGCTTCAACTGGTGCAAAATGCGGCCGTGCGGGTGCTTATGGGAGTATCTCGATACTCCCATGTTACATCACTCCTGCGCGACCTGCATTGGCTTCCGGTTGCCCTCCGGGTGCAATTCAAGGTGCTGGTAATTACCTTTAAAGCCCTACATGGCTTAGGCCTGGGGTACTTGTGAGACCACCTGCTACCAATGTCAACCTCCCAACGCCCGGTTCACTCCCACAGAGTTGGTCTCCTCAGGGTGCCGTCGGCCAGGCCATGCCAGCTGGCGACCCCCAGGGGGAGAACCTTCTCTGTGGCCGCGCCGACCCTCTGGAATGATTTGCCTCCGGAGCTGCGGATGGCCCCTGACCTTCAATCCTTCTGCCGCGACCTGAAGACATGGTTGTTCCAACAACCGGGCCTGGACTGATCATGGTTTTTTAAATTTGGTTTTTATCGGCTTAAATTGTCCTTTATTTCTTTATCTATTAATTCTTTTTTAATCTTTGTATTCTATGTTTTTTAATTTTTTATTGCTGTGAGCCGCCCTGAGTCCTTAGGGAGAAGGGCGGCATATAAATTTAATAAATAATAATAAATAATAATAATAATAATTAAGGACAATAGGAATTTATTAAATCTGATGCAGAAATTTTCCACATTCCTCAATGGGAAAACTAACTGGATAACCCATGAGGATCTTTAAAACATAATATCTATTGGCAAATGGCTGTCCAGTAACTTCAGAATTCTCAGAATCTGGTTTCTTTAGTATATACAGTAGCTCTCTGTGTGTATGTGTGTGCGCGTGTGTATGGATGTGGAAATGTGTGCATTTGCAAATATACATGAAAATGAGCATCAAAAAGACCAAAGCAACATCACAAATAAGTTTTACCCATTTACCCACAGGAGCCATGGTGTGGTTAGAATGCAATACTGCAGGCAAACTCTAGCCACAACTAGGAGTTTGAAACTGACTGGCTCAAGGTTGCCTCAGCTTTCTATCCTTCTGAAATCGATAAAATGAGGCCCCAGATTGTTTCGGACAATATGCTGACTCTGTAAACCACCCAGAGCATGTTATAAAGTACTATGGAGCAGTATATAAGTCCAAGTGCTATTGCTATTGTATTCTTATTATCTACCCATCTCATGATCTAACAAAATCTAACACCCTCCCTTCAGAGATTAGAATGGCTCCAACCCAGTAAGTCTTTCACAAGGCCCTAAAAAAACTGGCTATGTTCCCATGACTGAGGTAATAAGTGTGGCAAAGGCCCCATTTCTTGGCTGTATTGCTAACTGGCCAAATATCTCTGTTGCCATGTTTATTTATTTTGGATGTTTCTATTGCTTTAATTGTTTAAAAATGTATTTGATATTTTGACTGTAATGTATTTTTTTATATTGTAAGCCACCAAAAGTCATTAATTTGGTTGGGCAGCCATAGAAATTGAATGAATGAATGAATGACTTGATAGAAAAAAAACTGCCAGTGACAAAGTAGCATTGAAACAAATGAAATAAAATACTATGAAAACAAAACAAAACAAAAATCTCTAAAGTGATCACTATTAGAGACAAAACTAACCGTTCATATTTTTCACTCATGGGTGCACAAGCACAATTATGTTTTAAAAGAAAACTTATTTTTACATAAAAGAATAAACTAAATAGAAATTTAAGCAGAAATCATAGGGACAGTAATTGCATATTCAATATCATACTAATGGAATATTTATTTATTTTATTTTATTTATTTATTTTATTATATTTATATACCGCCCTTTCCCGGAGGACTCAGGGCGGTTTACAGGGTAATTAAAAACCAAAAATACAAAAGTTAAAAACCAAGTTTAAAAAAGATTAAATTTATCCCTGTATAAATAAAACCCCAATTAAAATAAATTAATCCTCAGCCTGGGCCAGAGAGCTCGAAGAGCCAGGTCTTCAGGCCCCGGCGGAATGAACGGATGTCGGGGGCAGTCCTCAGCTCCACTGGCAGTTGGTTCCAAAGGGCAGGCGCCCCCACTGAGAAGGCCCTATCCCTGGGTGTTACCCGCCGGCAATCTCTTACCGGTGGCACCCTGAGAAGACCCTCCCTGTGGGAGCGCACTGGACGAAGGGAACTTGATGCCGGCAGCAGGTGTTCCCTCAGATATCCCGGACCCAAGCCATGTAGGGCTTTATAGGTCATCACCAGCACCTTGAATTTCACCCGGAGGGCAACCGGAAGCCAATGCAGCTCGCGGAGTAGAGGTGTTACGTGGGAGTATCAGGAGACCCCCATCACAACTCGCGCGGCCGCATTCTGCACCAGTTGAAGCCTCCGAGTGGTCCTCAAGGGCAGCCCCATGTAGAGAACATTGCAGTAGTCCAAACGGGAGGTCACGAGCGCATGAGTGACTGTGCGTAGGGCATCTCGGTCCAGATAGGGTCGCAACTGGCGCACCAGGTGAAACTGGGCAAAAGCCCCCCTGGTCACGGCTCCTATATGGTCTTCAAAAGCCCTATCAACGGGGGGTATCACCTCACCCCCCATCGTTAGAGATGGAATAGTCTGGTTGACCCAAGATGCCGATATGCACAGCCACTCAGTCTTGATTCAATATATTTTGCAAATTATTTTGTGTGACAATGGTATACCTAAATATGTCATTTTCTTTAAAAATGATTGCATTAACATTGTCAAAATGTCTGCTCCAGTTTAGATTTGTGGGCATCATCAATACGTATGGCAGGAATGTAGTTTAACAAAGAAAATGTGGATTAGTTGCAGATCAGTGAGGAAAAAATTGTGGCAAGAAAAATCCTTTTTGTACAATTATTTTTTTTCCTTAGAAATAAAATAAATGAACTAACAGCAAAATCTGGGAATGGACCATTAGTCTTGCTGAAGGTGGCAAATATGAAAGAACCCAAACATAGGGAAGTTAATGAGCAATACCTAAATAAGAAATGTATTATTGTAATTTAATTGGATATAAAATGATTTTTAGTGCAATGATAGGCACAGTAGCTTTGTCAAATGGCATATTAGAAAGAATCTCATTTCTGCAATATTTGTTTCTTTGGAAAGAAACTAATTGCTCTTTAAAAGTGGCTCTGCATACCTCTTAATGAAAAAAAACAAATGTATTTCCATAGCTTGACCCAGAATGACCAAATGAATTTTCACATTAACTTTTCTAGTATATCAAATGATTGCATTGTGTTAACCAATAGCCTTCTACTCTTACTCTTACATCTTTCTGGTATTTCCATGGGAAATCTTATCCTCTTTTTTGTGGTCTTTCTCTAGGAATAGAAACAAAGAATCTATAAAATTGTTTTATATACAACCATTATATACAACCCTTTTTGCCTATAAATACCTGCTCTAAAGATGGAGATACAGAGACATTTCCAATGTACAGAGAATACTTAACTTACAACCGCTAGTGAGCCCAAAATTTATGTTGCTAAGTGAGACAATTGTTAAGTGAGTTTTGTACAATTTTATGACTTTGCTTGTCACAGTGATTAAGTCAATCATTGCAGTTGTTGAGATAATAACACGGTTAAGTGAATCTGGCTTCCCCATTGACTTTGTTTGTCAGAGGTCGCAAAAAATGTTCACATGGCACTGGGACACTGCAACTGTAATAAATACTGCCAAAAAATCCAGAATTTGATCACGTGATGATGGGGATGCTGCAATGGTTGTAAATTACTTTCTTCAATGCTATTGTAACTTTGAATCATCACTAAATGAATGGTTGTAAGTTAAAGATTACCTACATTCATTGTACAGTTTTTAACCAATTAACACTTTCTTGCATAAGCAAAATAACTTTTAACCTTGTTCTAAATATTTTTTGAAGATAAGATAAATCTTGTTCTAAAATACTTTAAAAAAATCTTTTAAGATTCTTCAGGCATTTTTTTAATTATACGGCACTTATGTTATGCTTCTAACATATTTTCCATTTAATAGATGGATAGATTCAGTAGTTTTAGTAATTTTGCAGCCAAATGTTTTATAAATTCACTATTTCTCTCGGGGGTGAATTTCCCAAGTTATATTAATTATTTCTGTATTTTAGAATCGCTCTGCTTTAAAACCTGTTTTTATACCCATTAAACCAGGCTATTTTATGAGCTTTAATAAGTTTAATCTCTGTGGATCTCTTAAATGCCAACATTCTCAGTCCATCTGTTTAATATTTTTTCCATTTAATATCTCAAATGCATTTTAATTGTTTCCTGAAAATTAGAAAGAAAAAGGCAAAATAAATTTCCTGAGATAGCCTCGTACAGAAGATAAAGCTCCAAAAACTATCATTTTTTAAAAAAAGTCTACACTTTAAAAAACAAACATTCTGAAATGCCACAGTTTGAAATTCCCAGCAATGAAACTAAGCTTAATCTTCTAAACTTTAAGCATTATCTTATAGAATAGCAAAACAAACAAACAAACAAATCAGTCTGTTTTGCTTATATTTATTCTAAAAGGTAATATGAATAATTCTTCTTTCTCTATTTAGTAAAGTTGGATGGATAAAGATCTTGCTGGTCCCAACTAGAAGATTCTTCTATTTGTGGAAAGACTATGAAGGAGAGGCAATTTTTTTTCTGCAATCAATTCCCTTTCCAGCATTCTAACAGTTGTCTCAAAACAACAGATATGAAGTCAGTAAAAAGCTATTTATTAGACAATGGGAATACTAAAAACAATATTGTAAAGTAAGTTATGAGCCAACTCATTTACAAGAGTGAATGAAGTTTGCTTAAAGGAAGATGGTTTACAGTACACCTGAAAGCAAGACTTGCTTGGAAATTAACAGTTTTTGTGAAACTTTCTAAGACTGTAATTTGTACATATCTTTGTCAAAGTGAAGAACTGCTTCAAATAATATCCATATGGAGAGAAAATCTGAGGGGAGAACGGACATGTGTGAAGGGTAGAGGAGTATCCCTTTACTGAAAAAAATACGCTTTTGAACTTTTACACAACAGGGACTATGTCATTGTGC
Source organism: Vipera ursinii (assembly GCF_947247035.1). Taxonomy (NCBI): domain Eukaryota; kingdom Metazoa; phylum Chordata; class Lepidosauria; order Squamata; family Viperidae; genus Vipera; species Vipera ursinii. The sequence goes on along the minus strand of NC_139512.1, from coordinate 263,398,060 downwards.
TGTTCCTATTATTATCTGGCAACAAAAATCATAGTAGATTATACTACAAATCTCATTAAGAAAGATGAAACTTTCTTTCTCAGATTTTCAAAAGCGGTATCTATCTGCATGGAGGTAGAATTTCCACTCTTCCTTACTTGCTCCAGAAATGGTTGATCATTTTGAAATAGTATAAAATGCTGTGGGTCCTTTTTCTCTAAAGCAAATTATAAAGGTCATGAGAAAAGCCTTTGTAGATATTGCTTTCAAGCACATGGGAAAAAACTTTTCCAGTGCTTTTGCTCCTCCTACCTAGCCACAGGAATCCTTAAGGACTTTTTCTGTCACACAGATAAATAGGTACATAAATGTGCATATATGTTTGTGTTGGCTGCATGCATATGTACACATATGAATTTAACATTTCTCTTGCGCCATTTTCTAAGTCAAAACTCTCTAGATTCTATTTGTCCTTCAGGGCAGAAATAAAGATACAGACTTTCTGGAAGGAAATAAAGAGAGGCATGCTAGATAAATGAATGGTGATAGAATCACTAAAATTCATCCTGACAACACATTAGAAAGAGTTGAGAAGATGAATTCTTTTTCTCAGCATAGTCAAGAATTTCATGCTTGAGGCCAAGAATATATGTAGTGGGATACTGCTCAGATTCTACAGACTCATTTAAAAAAAAAGGCAGAAAGGGACCCAGCTTAATTAGTAGTTTGAAAAATCTTTATTTTTCTATACCACTGACATCATGCACCAAGAAAGGGGTCTGATCCTTTCCATTGCTTTGCTGGCTGCCATCTGGTTCCCCACCTCCTCTGCGTCCTAAATTCCAGTACCATAGTGCCATCTACTGAGAGCCAAATAATTTGAAACTTTTTTTTAAAAAAAATAATACATTATTGCACAATGCCCATTTCTTGTCCTCAGGCTGCTTGCTGGAAGTTAGCACTCTTGGTATAAAACAAAACACTTTCTAATCAACATCAAAATGCTGTCACTGCTGAAGTATTATGATCAGGTCAAAAGTATCACATTCTGAGTTTAATGGGATTTACTCCCACATTATATGCAGCATTGTAGGTTCATTTAAACCAGGGGTAGGTAACTATAGCAACTTTACGACCAGTGGACTTCAACTCCCAGAATTCCTAAGGCTGGCTCAGGAATTCTGGGAAATGAAGTCCATAGGTTGTAAAGTTGCCATAGTTGCTCACTCCTGATTTAAACAGAAAGTATAGCATGCTAAGAAGACAGAATTGAGGGAAGCACTGTTATTAATTTTTGCATAAACCTAGCCCCATACAATACACTGAAAATGAGTTTCCAAATTAGAGGAAATAATGAAAATCATGATTTTCTATCATACACAGCAGGCAGCCTCTCCAATTCCATCGTCTAATGAGCAGATAAAAGTTTCAGGGTTAATATGACAATTCTTAAGAAAATTCTCAAAAACAAAGCTCTTGTAAGAGTTACCAATCCAAATGAAATAATAACTTCTGTCTTGATGGCTAGCATTTGGGGGCTTTTATTTTGCAATTAATCTTCCTTACAGAGAAAAGTGTTATAACTAAATTTCTCAGTACAGAACTTCACAGACCATATATCTTAAAAATAGTATATTTGATTCCATTTTCTTGTTCTGTAATTGATTCCTAGCATATATTCTGACACAGAGCAAACCGGGGACAGAAGCTTTCCATCATATTGAGAAATACATACAAGGGTAAAATGTTAGCGGTAGAATTTACTTCCCTATCCAGTCACTCCTTCCTTCAAATTTCTACCATCACCAACTAGTAAATCTCTAGTTCAACTGCTACCATCGGACATTTTGCTCTGTAAGGACTCTTTCAGCACTTTTTGGTGTTAACATATGGCAGTCTCCTGATTAACTATCACATAATACCTTATATAATAGGTTACAATTCAAACAGATGTCATATCAAAACATTTCCATTGTTGCCACAAGTCAGGCCTGAGTCCTGGAGAATTACTTAAATAGAACTTAGGTTTTCAATATTTTAACGAGACAACTATCTGAAATTGAAAGAGATAAATTTCTCCTTCCAGAATAACGAAATATTATAAGGAAAAAAATATTTTATTCAAAATCTTTTAATTCTGAACTTCCTTTCTGAACTATGGGAAATTCTATGACAACCGTATTCTATCTATTTATTAATTAAATTTAGATAGCTTTTTATAGTATACTATATGCTTTTTCTAATCCAGAAATACCAAGTCTATTTAGAGTCTTTACAGTGTATGTTGTAGATAACTCTATTTTTTCTTCTGAGGCCCTCCTAAACATCCTACGTAAGCCAAAAGACCAACAGCCCCAAAAGGAAAAACAAACAAACAAACAGCCTCTAAATAGGACAAGCAGGCAGAAGACCAGCAAAACGCATCCATGGACACCAACCAGCAGTCAGAAGACATGATGAAAACTCTTTAATTTCACAACATATGGACAGACTTAACCAAAGTTTCAAGTGGGAAACTGTGACCGTCCTAAAAGGTAAAGGTAAAGGATCCCCCGCACATGTGTGCTAGTCGTTTCCGACTCTAGGGGCCGGTGCTCATCTCCGTTTCAAAGCCGAAGAACCAGTGCTTGTCCGAGGACGTCTCCGTGGTCATGTGGCCGGCATGACTAGATGCCAAAGGCGCACAGAACGCTGTTACCTTCCCACCGGAGTGGTCCCTATTTTTCTACTTGCATTTTTATGTGCTTTCGAACTGCTAGGTTGGCAGATGCTGGGACGAGTAACAGGCACTCACTCTGTTACGCAGCACTCGGGATTCGACCCGCCAAACTGCGGACCTTCTGATCGACAAGCTCAGCGTCCTAACCCACTGAGCCACCGCGACCCTGTGACCATCCCTAGACCAAGCCAAATCCAAAAATGCTAGAGAATTCCTGGAAGCCTGGCATTCTGACAAATTGGCCAACAATAGAAACATAGACATCAACAACAGCTACTTACTGTGCAAAAGGGAAAATCAACAAGCCAAAAAGAAAATAAAAAGACCCAAACACCTCCCCAACAGCAATCAATACCCAGATAAGCATGGATTAACACCAAGATTAACATTAGTCCAACAATCAAGAAGTAAACAATAGTCCAATTAAGGAACTGCCAAACAAGCTAGCAGTAAACAGCCCAACCAAAGCACCTCCAAGACCACTCCCACCAACACTGATAGAGCAAGCCACTAAAACGTAACCAGAGCATCCAATTCCTTACTACCAGTAGCATTGATATTACCTAGTTTGGGTAATGAAGTGTCTGCAAGAAAACAACCAAGCTCAGAGAACACCAAAGATGTCAACCTTGAGCTACAACTATTTTCCTTTATTGGTGAATACATACCTTTGACATCATTTGCCTGTTTATTGGCATCATTAAGAACCTTGAAGCTTTTTTGTAAGGCTTTCTTGGCAGCATCCTTTAATGAGCCTTCTGGACCAGATGCCTAGAGAAGAAAAGTACAGAAGCAACTATTTGCTGTACCTGAAAAGATTCCAGGAAAAAGAATCAAGAGAAATTGACTGCTTTATTTAAAAAAGCAGTGCAACATAGTTGAAGAATTATGATGATTGAAAACATCACAAATTTGCTTTGAAATGTTACCTTAGATTAGTGTAATATATCATACTTGCTTTGTTATTTTGGTTTAATTCTAAAAACAGAGTCTTCTCTGTTCTTTCATCCCTAGGAAACAGAAACATGTATAAGATCTCCTAAAATTGTGGGGGAGGGGAGCCATTCTACTACAATCATTTCAAACAGGAAAACCTTTTTATGGGTGAGTCAGAATTGAATAAATTGAGACCCCAAAGTCACTCACACTTTTCTAAATTATTTGATGTAGCCTCCAGAGCTTCTCTAATTATTACCATCAAACCGTAATGTTTAATATGACAGAATAGTGAATTATTAAATTCATGTGAAGTAAATCACATTAGCTTAAAATTAGCTAATTTAAATGTAGTTATATTTAAATTAAATAAAATTAAAACTACTTTTTGTCCTTGTCCCATCTCTTCTGGAAGTATGTATGAGAAACCCCTAGATTAGCCTTTATGAATGGGAAGACATGTCATTGGCAAATTAAAGAAAAAGAACTGTAATGTGAATAAACTGATACTATTATGGACATTTAGCTGACTGCTCACTGCTAAATTTGAGCTATGTCCTAAGTAAAAGTGATTCTACTCCTAGATGGTATTTAGTAAGTACCCAGCTTTTCTAAAAGGAGTAGTGCAAGATTCATGTTAAACTTCTTCAAGTAACCATCACTGCTCATTGGCTTATAATTTATCTATAGAATCATAAAGCACGAACTCAAATTTTCATTTTCAAAAGTCAGGGATGGTAAATGAAAATTGGATTGTAGTAGATTTTTTATCCATCTCATTGTCAGGTTTGAGCTTTAAGAAAGAGTTGAATAAAGGTCTACAGAATGATGCTCAATCTTGACAACATATTTAAACTTGATTGTGGCAGTGATGGTGGACAGGATAAGATATAGTTGTCTTATATACTATCTATCATCTATCTATCTATCTATCTATCTATCTATCTATCTATCTATCTATCTATCTATCTATCTATCTATACACACACACAGAGAGACATACATACACACACACAGAGAGTAAAATTATTTTACTTTTATAGTAAAAAGGTAAGATTTAAAGTTATTCCCATTGTTAAAACTAACAATGTCAACAATTTGTTCTTGAAGAGAGAATTACTGCCAAATTCAGCAACAGAGACTCTTGCTACATAAGACTGCATTTCTAGATCTAGAAGAGGCACTTTATCACTACCAAGGGGCTACATACAAAGCTGAATATTATTACTAATAAATAAGTGTGAATGGTTAAGTAGCTAATAAAAAGATCATTAGACAAAATGAAATTGTTAAGACACCCAATTTGCAATATAAAAAGTGAAAAGTCAGTGTAGTCAGAACTAAAAAAAAATGAATTGGCTTGAGTCTTGAGCAGGACTTCATGGCTGTGTTACATGTAGTGTAAAATTGTTTCCATGAGATTGAATAGATCAATAGAGGCTGATATTAATAGATAACTGATTTATCTTGATGGGTATGACATTTTACACAAAAGATTATTTAGTCTAAATTCTTTATTGAACTATCTGGTTGACATAAAAAAACAGATGATAGCAAGCATGTGATGAACGTTCTAGAGAACTGGGATTAAACACATGAATTATCTATGGAAAAATGGGAAATTTGGGTATGGAACTATGTGAAAATTCATTATGGCAATGGATTTACTGTAAAATATATTATATTGTGAATTTGCCAATAAAGGCAATATCAAGCAATAGGAGGAGGAAGGTACGTTGGCTATGTTTGCCTCCTTAAGTCATTTGTAAAAATAATAAAGAATAAATAACAAATAAATAAATATTAAATAAATGAAAAAAGTGAAAGAAGAGTCAGAAACAAAGGGCAAAGAAAGTAAATAAGAATGATTTACTGTGACACTAAAAATATGTTAGAGTATAAGCCTAGTTTAGTTAGTTATGGCAGTAAAGAAAACAATTGAAAGAGAAAAGCCTTATACACTGATTAATCTGTTTAAAAAGACTTTTTTCTTTAAAGACCACAACTAACCCAGGCTTCAAAATCATTTGCAGAAGTCCTTCTCTTGGTCCACCAGCAGAGACTTGATTAGTGTATCAATTACAGAAAGAATCTGTAAAACTAACCTGGCTACTGACACGAGATTTAATAAACTACATCATAATAGCAGTAGTTTGATTATACTTTATGATATTTATGGTTCTGTAGGTGTTTAGTAATAAACCTTATTTTAATGCTATTAACCATAAACAGGTTCTGGATGGTGATGGTTACGGCTGATAAAGCTATTTTATGGAATTCCTCCAAGAATATTTTACTATTTTGAGTAGTAAAATAGTAAAATCCTTTTTTTTGATAGTTTGTTGTGTGTAGAGTAACTAGGTTTAATTTGCCAAAATGCACTTTGGGCCACTGCTTAAAATTTCTTGATAGATGTTTATTAGCAGTTGTGTTAAACCTTGTAACACTAACCTATATCAATGAGCATGATAATAGTATCTGATAACTAATTGCTGAGAAATAGCAAGACACTGAAAGAAGATTATTTGAGAAAATCAAGAGATTTTCCCTTTCCCTTACCAGTTGTATGGCTTCATTGGCACGAGCTTTAGCATCTTTAGAAATTGCATCAGCTTCATCAATATGGTTCTTGATATTGCTGTAGGCCTTAAAAGCTATTGTTGCATTGAAGGAGAGGTTTTTAGCTTCATCAAGGATTCTATTAGGGAAAAAAAATATACATATTCAGCTTTTAAAAACCCAAGGGGGAATTTTAGATGCTAATTCTAGACCCATATGTATTAATGTCTTTTTGCACATAGGTATTCTCTACAGGACTCAGCCAGATTTTCTTTTGTGTAGACATGCACAGAATTTCAATTTATAGGTTGCTTCTAGCCAGGGGGAAAAACCCAACAAAAAACAAATGCAACCTGTTTGAGATTAGGCCATAGAACAAGAATACTGCAATGTCACCACATGAAACATTCATCTCATGCTAAAGAGCATTGATTCCACGCTCCAAAGTTCAAAGGACTTAATTTTGTTGGAAATTCTTTCTCTCTTATTTTTTCTATTTATCAATCAAAAATCAAGAATAATAACTGAAGTCAGTCTATTTCTTTGGGAAGATTGGGACATGGCCATCTTGCCTTGGGACAGCTTACACAAATATGATAATGGAGTTTGGGAATGTCTGTTTAATTGTCATAAAGAGTTGAAGAAGAAAATGTTTCCTCTATTTTCCCAGCTACGTAACTCTAGAGTCCATGAAAGTGAAATAACAATCTTGTTAACTTACCCATCCAAAACAGCAGATGAATCATTCAGTTGGGCAGCATGAGCTTCTGCCTGCAGTACCTTTTCTGGAAGCTTCTTTCTTATGATATCTTCAGAGAGATTGTCTATTTTACTCCTTAGCTCCTCAAAAAGTGAGTCTATTTCATTCTGAATATTATCTATGTTCTAAGAAGCAGAAAACAGAAGCATGTTTAAGTAACCGAGCGTTTAACCACTGAAATTATAGCCCCTTGTAACAAGATTATTATCCTATTATACTGAAATAAATCAATGAGCTTTATCATCCATTAAAAGTATCCTGTCACCTATAGTTCAGATTTCTGCATTTAGGATTCTACCTGCTTGGTCTCAAAGCTGAACTGAACTTTTACGGTCCTCTTGACTACACAAACTTAACTAATCACATCTTATCAGAATATAAAGTGGGATTTGTTAATTAATACAAAACTGTGATTTCATCAGCACTCTCACCTTAGCCACATTCAAAATGATATTTCTTGGATTTTATTTGCTTAAAGGCATAATGAAAAGTAATTTAGCCAATTAGTTATGAGAGGAATCCATTAGCGGAAAAGCACATTTCATTACGCCATCAACTTGTGCCTTCAGCTAGAGCACGCTGTGAAATACATTATAATTGATAAAACTGTTCTTCATGAATTTTCCAGAACCAATTCTCTATGCATAGTATTTGTTTCTGATTAAAATCAGAAAGATGGGCTAATCTAACATGGAGCAGTGAGAACACAGGCTGCCCTCTTTTAAGGCAGGAGGCATTTGCAAATTGAAGGTTTTCATCAAAATATGATGAGACGAACACAACATTGTGGGAACAGGACAAAGCAAAGAGGTTGCCTGGACATATTTGTCCCATACTTAAAAGCAGGTTACAAAAGGTCCATAATGAGGTATAGCATATACAATGAATATGTTTAGAATATCTTCTCTCTCCAGGAAATAAAATGAATTAACTTTTAGGGTAGATACAAAGGCTACTGTCTGGTTCAATCTAAGAACAACATAGAACAAACTAGCCAAAGTTCACTTCTTTACTTACTCATACCATATAGACAGAATCTTGCCAGATTTAACCTATATACCCTGGAAGATTCTAGGGAGTGATTATTCTTAATCTCTTCTTCCTTCTCCAGGACAACACTGGGCTTCGTCTCTTCTCTCATCACCCTCCTTGATTGTGCTCCCTTCTCCCTGGGAAACTGCCATTTCACTTCAGTCCATTACTCTATCTCCCTGTCCATAGGTGCAATCCAGCAAAGCTTTATGAGGTGCCCAAGCATTTCCTCCACTCCACCTGAAGTTGCATTTAGAATGCTTTTGGCACTTTGAAAATCGAACTTGACCTAGTAACATTATTTCCATGTGATAAAGAGTAGTTGCCTTCATGGCCCCGTACTTAAATGCAAGTCAGAAAAACTCATAGTGAGGAATAGTATATACAATGAATATGATTAGAACATCTCTCTCCAGGAAAAAAAAATGAATGGACTTTTAGGGTGGATAGGTCCAGTCTGCATTCTTGTCTCACTCCCATCTCAAGTACTCTTGGGATAGTATAGCAGAATTATAAACCCATGGAACCAAGTGACTGGAAGAGAACATTGGACATCATGACCAATCATTTAAATGCTTAAGGCCAAATTAAAGCATCCATAGGTGTCTCCATGGAAGGACAAGTGGGGCAAATATTAACATATGTCATGAAATCAACCATGGGACTTGCATACTTGTGTCTGATGCTGGTACAAAAGTTGAGGCTTGTCTTGTGATGTTTTGAAACATACTTTTCGATGCATCCCAAACATTTTTATATCCAATGAAGGGAAGTTCATTGCCTCCAGTGGTGGGATTCAGCCAGTTTGCACCACTTTGGCAGAACCGGTAGCTAATTTTTTGTTGCCCATGCCCAGAATGGACTTCCGGAATCAGCATCCACACAGAGAACTGGTTGTTCACATATTTGAATCCCACCACTGATTGCCTCCCTAAACAATTAGTTAGCATTATTATAGTCAATTTCCTTCCTCTATAAGAAAAATGCTTCAATTTTCCAAACAGCTCAGAAGTAACAGTTGAATTACGTAGTCTACTTTTCAAGGGTCATTCTTAACTGAATTTTTTTGGGTACTGAGCATCTGACATGCCTAGGAAATTAAAGCATCAGCTTATTTATTCATACCTCATTAAAAAACACAAAGTTACAACTTGAAAAAATATATGCTAATTAATTACTCGTATTTAAATATAAAGGAATCCTGCTGTTCAAACATGTCACTCTGTCATTTTAATCTTTGGAAGTGTTTTTTGCTTCCTTCTCCTCTAACCTAACATTTAGATTGCCCATATCCTCTGTATCTCAATATACTATTTATTCTATCTGAAAATACAAATTATATTTTTTTATCACTTGCTGACTGTCTTTTATGTTGCACTGCATTATAGCCTCCACCCTTAAAACACACATCACATTTTACCTCCACAGCCAAATTCATTCCATTTGCAAGTTCATTAGTTTCACCAAGGATGTCATTTCCTTCTCTTAGAGTATTTTCAGTTTCCTGTCGTCCATTTTCTATAGCTTGCTTCTTTTTCTATATGCAAAATATAGAAACACTTGTGATTTTACATATTGACAAACATCACATTTTCATTATTATTATTTCAACCAGTGCTGTGCCAATGTTATATTTATAGATATATTTGACTATCACGTTCAATTTACTAGCAAAGGCATTTATATTTTAATTCTCATAGGTGGGGTACACTTAATAATAATAATAAGTTGGAAGGGACCTTGGAGGTCATCTAGTCCAACCCCCTGCTCAGGCAGGAAACCCTATACCATTTCAGACAAGTGGCTGGCCAGTCTCTTCTTAAAAACTTCCAGTGTTGGAGCATTCACCACTTCTGGAGGCAGGTTGTTCCACTGGTTAGTTGTTCTAACTGTCAGGAAGTTTCTCCTTTGTTCTTGGCTGCTTCTCTCCTTGATTAGTTTCCATCCGTTGCTTCTTGTCCTGCTTTCAGGTGCTTTGGAGAATAGCTTGACTCCCTCTTCTTTGTGGCAGCCCCTGAGATATTGGAACACTCCTATCATGTCACCCTTCGCCCTTCTCTTCATTAAACTACACATACCCAATTTCAGCAACCGTTCCCTATATGTTTTAGCCTCCAGCCCCCTAATCATCTTTGTTGCCCTTCTCTGTACCCTTTCTAGAGTCTCGACATCTTTTTTACATCGTGGTGACCAAAACTGGATGCAGTATTCCAGGTGTGGCCTTACCAAGGCATTGTAAAGTGGTATTAGCTACACTTGAATAAATCACCACTTGTATATCTTCCCTGGCCACTTATGGAGCCATTTACCAGCCTGCTTGCAAGCCATCGGGAACTTGGCAGTTTCCCTATTGGCTTTGGTTGTTGGAAATTGGCAGGAAGTTGCAAGGAAGTGCTCATTGAGCGACCCAAGATCCTCACTTAATAGTGGAACTGTGGAAATGCCATCGGTAAATGATGCAGTCATGTGATGTTGGGTTTTACAATCATATCACTTAGTGATGGAAATTCCAATCCCAATTGCTATTGTACAGGACTACCTGTACTTAGCACCTATCTGCAACCTCTTAAAAAAGCTGCATTTTCCCAGGAATTGTGCACTTGATTTTTTTTTTAGAGAAGCAAAGAAAAGAATTGTGCACTTGTCCCTCACTGCTACAATCTCATCAGTCTTGAAAAGAGGGGCTGGTTGCAAACAAGTGTTAAATCTTCATAGACCAATGCATCTTTTTGTCATTAAATCCTTTACCAGTCCTTATATAAAGAAATGTGTGTTATACTTTATGATAAAATATAAGACGATATAATTTTTGGAAAGTTTACCATGTTTTAGAAGATTAAAGTGAGGGATGAAATTAAAAAAAATAAAATTTCAAGTCTCTGGAAGTCATGCTTGACTTGAAGGAGACTCTACTTTCAAGAATGGCATCAACAGGGACAAAGGTGGACCTTTTCAATGGTTGTTCTCCTTCTCCGGAACAGCTTTCTCCTTGAAGTCCAAGTAGCCCCAACCCTGTTAAAGCTTCAAAGAGATCATGAAAATGTGTGTTTGAGCTGACCTTGGCAGCTGATATGTGATGAGGTTGTCACCTCTTACCATAGAACATTTTATTTAATTGAACTTTCATTATGCCCTAGTTCAGGGGTAGGCAACCTTGGCTCTTTCATGACTCATGGACTCCAACTCCCAGAATTCCTGAGTCAGCATAGCTGACTCAGGAATTCTGGGAGTTGGAGTCCATGAGTCATGAAAGAGCCAAGGTTGCCTACCCCTGAACTAGTTCATTAGAAATGTTATTATTTGCTATGTTAATTGCTAGTCTACCATTATTTATAAACCTTTTTAATGGTTGTGGGATATGCAAGCTATTTAGAGATGGCAACAACAGAAGCAGCATAAGATACCCAGAAAATTAAAAAAAGACCTTCTACAAAGTTTCCTATTACAAAACACACTTTATCAGAAAGCTAATGATGCTAAAAGAAATTTACTTGCCAAACACAGTTGTACTTTTCTTTCACATAAATCAAGCCGCCTGTAAATTGACAAAGCAGATGTCTATGGATGCTGGTATTTCTGAAGCTTGTCCATTTATTCTAAGCAGGCATACTAGTGGGTCAAGATCTGTAAAGCCTTACAGACATTGCCTTATTCTGAGCAATTAATTTCCAGTGGTAAATCTCTGCCTGGCCTTTCCTGCTTCTTCTCGTGTTTATTGACTAAACCTTGATACTGTAACTCAGCTTTGACCATGCCTCTGCTACATTCCTCTGATTTTTGACTAAATATTGTAAGTGGTCCATTTTGGGATCCCTAGAAATTGAACGCAATTATCTCTGGACTGATTTGCATTTAATTAGATATGAATACAGTACTGGACACTTTGAAAATGATTTGGAAGAACTGCTTTGGATATAATTCAGGCTTCCAAACTACTTTAAGACATGCATTATAGATACATTTTTAAATGTTTCAATTTATTAAAGCAGTAATAGACTTTTTCAGTTTGAGGCTGACACCAGAAAGAAAAACAGTATATTTTAATAAATAGCAGAGAGCTGGTTTGCTTGTACAAAATCTAAAGTAATTCTTCCAAATAATTTCTAAACAGTGTTAAGCCTTAACCGCTCAAAGCTTAATATAGTTCTTCAAGACAAAGGAAGGAAAAAAAGAAATTCCTGCAGATTTTATACATACAAGTCCCACCATAAGAAACAATTCCCCAAACAACAAAAGTGTAGCTTCCTGATTTGAAACATGGTGTCATGACACTTGATAAAAAGTATTCCAGAAGTCTAAATGATAAAAAAAATATTTCGCTTTGAGCGAGTGGAATCAAATAAACTCAAATAAAACAAATATGTTTCTACACATTTGTGTGCTATCTGTATGTATGCATTCAAGTTGTACAAAAAGTCAGGCCTCCCAGACAAATTATACTATAAATTACAACATTCAGAGTGGTTGCTATTTTCCTTTAAACCCTTCCTTATTTGACATATGACCTTTGAACATTCCTAAGTATAATAACATTTTCTCTGAAAAATTTAATTAAATATATTGTGATTGGCCTATGAACCTACCCTTTGGCACACTCTCTAGTCTATAAAGAACCATATCTCTCTCTCTCTCTCTCTCTCTGGATGGGTGTTTGTAACCCTTAGTAGTTTCTTCTTCCTACTTTAAGAGCTGATTGAGAAGCAATACTACCCTTAAGATTGTTAGCCAATGCAGCCTTGAAGCATATATATGGAAACTGCTACCATTGGATTAATATTTGCCTTTAGGCAAAACATGAATGAGACATAAACAAGAAACTGAACACATTTATCTTCATTTGAGGTTGACTTTGCTCTTACTGTCATGGCTAAGCATTTGTTAATGTACAGTATAATGTGCTTTCAAGTCATTGCAATTACATTCAAATCAAGGAAAATCATTTACATCACTTAACTACAAAAGATATATGATGGTTTGATTTATAATGTGAATTTGCATATACTGTACCCATTTTAATTCCTTACTTGACAGCATGAGAGAAAAGAAAGTGTAGCCATACTAATATTGAAGATTAATTGTCTCTCCCTGTGTGTATGTGAATAGAATATCAGCATAGAGCATGAAGTAAGGACCATACAGGGCTCTAAGCGGCTTAGTTTATTTGAATTACTATACATTATATGTATTATATATTAACCACAGACTAGTAACTAGAATTTCTTTCCATTTTCTTCCTATTTCAATAATAATTTTGCTGCCGTAACTTACTCCAGATAGTAATTTAAATAATATATCAAAGATTTCACCAAGTTATATCCATAGCATTTTGGCTTTATTTTTAACTGGAAAATAAAGCTCTTTATCTTGTTCAGATGACCTCTGATTGATTATACATGAAAAAAAAGTCAGTAAAAGGGACTTTAAGACCAAGCACCCACCTCTACTGCTGTCAGGTTTCTTTGGTTGATTGCTGATAGTCTGTCTGCTTCCCGAATTTTATTAGTTGCTTCTCTTAACAGGTTCAGAGCATCATCAATTTTATCATGGTAGTCTGCTAGTTTCTCTTTGATTTCATTCTTTAGCTCTTCAGTTTTCTTCCTTGGCTCTACAAATAGCTTGTTCAGGTTCTTCAAGAGGTCTTCTGCTGACCTACAGCATACCATAAACAATGTTGAATAATAGTAATGTTGCAATGTTGCATTCTATTCATTCTGTCTTCTGATAGGGATTTAAAAATGGACTTAGTTTATACAGCTATCCATTAGGACATGTTTCATTCATATTGCTTTGCAATACTTATGGGTTTTAGCAGGTACTAAACAGCTCCTTAGCTTGTCTCTTGCTGACAGATTCAGTAGCTGGTTCTTGCAGGCATTGAGCGAGACAGAAGGTTCAAAACAGCAACATATTTTATTGAAGGTCAAACAGAACAGAAGCAACAAGGGAGCTGCTGTGCATCTATTTATACGGTTGGCCAATAGGCGGTGGCCAATAGGTTTGAAGCATAGGTTTCCTGCCCAAAGACCAACTTAGCCGGCTGGAGACAACCAGTCTGGCCCGGATAGCAACTATTACAACATACACCTGAACTAACACTTAGCAATTGAATGCAAGCAGTTAGCAAGCAGTGCAACAAGAGCAAACACTTACAACATATACAAAAGGCCAATACATTACAACCTCATTAATTGTTCATGCTAGGAATATATGCATTGGATTTAATTAGATCCTGAATTGAACAGTGGAATCAGGCTGATATAGAAAGAAGTTGCAAATATCAAGTTCAAAGCAGAGATCCTCTGAAAGAGACTAATCTCAGCCTTTGGGCTCCTAATTGATGATTCACAGAAGAAAGTCATTTCACCTGCAAAACTCTCCATCTCTGCTGAAATTCCCAGACTGATGGATCTAGTTTCTATTTCCAGTGGCTAACCAAAGACTCTCTAAACACAGTACTTTTATCTATGTAGTTTTTTAAAAAGAGCCTTTCACAGAGATGACCAAAGCCGTTGCTTCCTCAAGGCTTACTGTTCTAAAATTTATTCCTAATCTCATTTTTGAGGTAATAGTTGTAAATATATCATAATTCAGGATAAAAGTAACTCCAAGAAAACTCCAGTTAAGTTTTTTTAATTAATAAAGCTGTATAAAATAGATAGAATCTTGAGGTATTAAGACTCAATGACATTGAACACACACACACACACACACACACACAGAGAGAGAGAGAGAGAGACAGAGAGAGAGAGAGAGAGACAGAGAGACAGAGACAGAGAGACAGAGAGAGACAGAGAGAAAGAGAGAGAGAGAGAGTTTCCCCCAAAGCTGAAAGGAAATTTGATTACAGGCATAATAAGATCAATTATTATTTCATTTATATTTTCCTCTTTACCACTTACTCTAATTCATCTTGAGCTACTGCCTTTTGCACTTCCAATTTTCTCTTCCTAAGTTCTGCCATCATTTTGTCAACTTCGCTTTGTAATTCTTGAAAGCTTTTGTCAAGTGCCTTGTCTGGGATCCCAAGTGTCTCATTCAGTTTTAAAGCAGCATCATTTACATCTGCAGAAAGATGGCAAATTATGTTTGTCAACAAAATGCAAGCAGATAATGTTTCGCATATTCATTTGATTTCATTCATTTATTGAAATGTTCCTGTGATATTCCTCATGTATGGGACTAGAAATATGTCCCGTTACTCCAATAATAAATAAAGAGACAGAGGATTGGACCATAACCTATTCATATAAGCCAAGTCAATCCGAGTAGAGCTGGGAGAGATCTTGGAGGCCTTCTAGTCCAACCACCTGCTGAAGCAGGAGACTCAATGCCAGGGCTTTTCAGCCTTTTCAGATTGTACCACTTTTAGGACATGACAATATTTGAGTACCAAGGTGCTTAGCAAGGCTCAGCAAGGTGTCAAAAACTTGATGACTAAAAAAAAAGGGGGGGGGATTTTGGGGTTTTACTGATTAGATTCATTTGTTGTTATAGAAATGGCTAGTTTATACCTTTGTGGAAAAGTAAAACATTGAGGTTTGATGTTAATGCTTAATTCTAGTGCAACAGAGGAAGTTGGAAGCCAATGCCTTTTCTTTTCTTTTCCTTTTCCCTTCCCCCCCTCACATTTTTCCCTTTTTCCTCCCCACTGTGTCCTACTATTTGCTTTTGTATTTTATTCTATAATTTAATAAAATGTTATAAACCATAAAAAAGGGGAAAAGGTACCAGTTTTAATTTCTTTGGTGGCGGTTCCTTTGCTGAATCACTTTCCCTTTCCACTGGCAAATGTATGATGAATGTATCCATATTTATTAATATTCACTACTACCTTGGTGGTCAGCTGGCTAGTCAGCCCTTCTTCCTCTCTCTCTTTTTCCTCCTTGCCTGTTGGGCTCTCCTTCCACAGTTTCTTCTCCATCCCTTTCCCCTCTTCCACCAAAAAACCCTCCTTTTATATATCCTCTCCTTGCCCCCCCACATTTTTCTGTTTGGTGGACCTCCAATGGATTCCTCAAGGCTTTGCTTCTCTGTCTCTCTTTCTCCATCCCCTACTCTTTGCTCTTTGTCTTTTTTCCCTCTCCATTTCCTGCCAAAATCTCCTCTTTTTATATCCTCTCCTCTCTCCCACCCTTCCTCCTTTTCCCTTCAGTGCACCTCCAGCTATGCACTGCTTCTGGAAGCGCCAGAAGCACTGATCCTGGGGCTTCTGCTGAGCCCCGACAGCCTTACAGCTCCAGCTCTCTCTCCCTTAGGCTTCTACGGCACTGCCGCCACTTCAGCTCATTCCCTTCCTGAGCTACACTTGCCCAGGATGGTCATCTACCACCTGCCAGGGGCCAAAGTACCACTGGCGATACACTTACCACTGGTTGAAAAGCCCTGCTCTATACCATTTCAGACAATGTTACATAATGTGTGCACGGCATTGCTGGAAAAGAATCACATCTCAGTTCCAAGAATGATATCAAGTTTTCAATAAAAAAATTATATCTGTCTGGTTTTTTTATTTACTATGTTTTATAATCCCTAGATATCACTTAATACCTTCTAATTACTATTCCCAATTAGAAGAAGGAGAGTGCAAAAGTTGGGTTGAACCTTAACATTAAGAAAACCAAAATCATGGCATCCAGCCCTCTCAATTCCTGGCAAATAGATGGGGAAGAAATGGAGGTAGTGACAGATTTTATTTTCCTGGGCTCCAAGATCACTGCAGATGGGGACTGTAGCCAAGAAATTAAAAGACACTTGCTCCTGGGGAGGATAGCAATGGCAAATCTAGACAGCACACTAAAAAGCAGAGACATCACCCTGTCAACAAAAGTGCGTAAAGTCAAGGCTATGGTCTTTCCAGTTGCAATGTATGGCAGTGAAAGTTGGACCATAAGAAAGGCTGAGTGCCAAAGAATTGAGACCTTTGAACTATGGTGTTGGAGAAGACTCCTGCGAATCCCTTGGACTGCAAGGCGTTCAAACCGGTCAGTCCTAGAGGAGATCAACCCTGACTGCTCTTTAGAAGGCCAGATCCTGAAGCTGAAACTCAAATACTTTGGCCACCTAATGAGAAGGAAGGACTCACTGGAGAAGAGCCTAATGCTGGGAAAGGTTGAGGGCAATAGAAGAAGGGGACGACAGAGAATGAGGTGGCTGGATGGAGTCACTGAAGCAGTAGGCGTAAGCCTAAATGGACTCCAGAAGATGGTAAAGGACAGGAAGGCCTGGAGGAACATTGTCCATGGGGTCGGGATGGGTCGGACACGGCTTCGCAGCTAACAACAACAAATTGCACTCTGAAGTTTATAGAACCAAATTCCTTTTAGGGAGTCTCGATACGCATGTATATCTTGATGATGATGATGATGAAGAAGAAGATGGTGGAAGGGACCTTGAATGTCATCTAGTCCAGCCCCCTGCTCAGGCAGGAAACCCTACACCATTTTGGACAAATGGCTATCCAGTCTCTTCTTAAAAACTTCCAGTGTGGAGCATTCACAGCTTCTGGAGGCAGGTTGTTCTATTGATTAATTGTTGTAACTGTCAGGAAGTTTCCCCTTAGTTCTAGGTTGCTTCTCTCTTTGGTTAGTTTCCATCTGTTGCTTCTTGTCCTGCCTTCAGGTGCTTTGGAGAATAACTTGACTCCCTCTTTTATGCGGCAGTCTCTGAGATATTGGAACACTGCTATCATGTCACCCCTAGTCCTTCTCTTCATTAAACTAGACATACCCAATTCCATTCTTTATATGTTTTAGCCTCCAATCCCCTAATGAACTTTGTTGCTCTTCTCTGTTCTCTTTCTAGAGTCTCAACATCTTTTTTACATCGTGATGACCAAAACTGGATGCAGTATTCCAAGTGTGGCCTTACCAAGGCATTGTAATGTGGTATTAACACTTCATGTGATCTTGATTCTATCCCTCTGTTAATGCAGCCTAGCACTGTGTTGGCTTTTTTGGTAGCTGCAGCACACTGCTGGCTCATATTTAAGTGATTGTCCACTGAGACTCCAAGATCCCTCTGACAGTTGCTACTATTGAGCAAGGTAGCACTTACATATACTATATCTGTGCATTTGGTTTTTCTTGCCTAAATGTAGAACCTTACTTTTTTCACCACTGAATTTCATTTTTTTTAAAATTCCATTTATATCCTGCCCTTCTCCGAAGACTCAGGGCGGCTTACAAGCTTAGCAGTAGCCTTCATTCTATGTATATCCCTGCTTATTAGGGCTTTCACACACCCCCAAGCGGCATTATTACAAAATCAGCTTAATTGCCCCCAACAATCTGGGTCCTCATTTTGTTAGATAGTGCCCAATGTTCAAGTCTATCAGGATCCTTCTGAATCTTAAGCCCATCTTCTGGAGTGTTGGCTATTTCTGCCAGCTTGGTCTATCTATCCATTTGCAAGCAGATGTTTATTAACAGCAAGAAATAATGTATTTTTAAAGTCATTTTGAGAAATTAAAAATGTACTCTTAATCTACTTGTAGAGTACTAAAACTATAAGGTGCTTTTTTTTCTTCTTCTCTTACATGAAAATTTTACTGAGTTGAAAATAAACAACAGCAAAGCAGAAATTACCCATTAGTTATTTAACCATAATAGCTATTCTTCTAGACTAAAAATGTTCCTGAAGGAGAACATTTAATTTCTACTGTTCTGTGGTCGTAATTGCCAATTTACCAACAAACTACCCTCCTTAGATTTCAGGAAGCCTGCAATTATTTGACAATAGTTTCTGTGGTTTAACACAAAAGTCCAGTATTTTAATCAACCGATCCTCTCAGTCTTATATAATTATTCTTAAAATGTGCTGCTTTCCTTTCCTTAAGAAACCATTGGCATTTTCCCTTTCCTACCTTCTGCAGCCTGGAGGGTGACTTTGATGAGCTGTCCAAGTGACTTCGCTCTCTCATTAGTTGTCTTAGCATCCTGTCCAGTTTGTTCCCCATCTGCTGTCACCTTGGTCGCCTGGCAATACAGATTAAAGAAAAGTGTAATTAATGAACATGACAAGGAGATACTCCATCTGTCTGAATCTACTTGGAAACCTTTCCTCAAGCAAAAAGAGATCAATGAATTATTGATCAGATATACTGGAAGTGACACATACTCTTCCCAAGTACACAATTACATTTTATAACCACTTCCATCATTAAGGGGCCACCAGAGGCTCAGTTTTTCATTTCTTGGAGAACACATTGGAAAGAATAGGACACAAAGGAATTCTAGACAAAAAAATGGTTTTGTTCACACCCTTAAATATGTAAGACACTACATCTGATGCAATATTGGTGTCCCAATTGAAATAATGAATCTCTTAGGAGTCCTACTGATTTTAGTGTTACATGTCACTTACTTAAGAACGCTTATGTAGCACTTCAGAACAATTATGAATGAAAAAAATATGAATTATGAATGAATAATTCATAATTTGTTTATTTGAGTATAATGTGTAGATGACCAGGTTGAACTTGAGGGTGGGATCAAATGCATCATCAGTCTGGATCCCTATAACCCTAAAAAATACCTACATCCAGCCCCCCTTGAAGTCCATTGACTCTTATCTGGCACCAATTCGCCTTGGCCATTAGTAGTTCAGATTCTTGTATATAGGTAACATGAAATAAACTTGTAGTACTTTTGAACTCTATCCTGGTTCCTGACTTTTTGCACCTACTGTGTAATTTATCAACCATAAAACCCTCCTACTTTGCAATATAAATCACAATTCTAAATACATCCTTTGTGGGACAAATCAAAAATAGGAATTCACGTTTACCCCCTTCTCCCTTGTTGCTGGAGAAGTAAATAAATCTCAGATATGCCAAATCTGCAATGTCCTGGAAATTAAGACCTTAATATCCAGTGGGTCTAATTTGTCAGGTGTATGGGAAAGAATATAGGTACAAAACAGATTGAAGAAAAATGTAATTAATGAACATGACCAGGAGATACTCCATCTGTCTGAATGCTCTAGAGAGATATTGTTTTTCTATTGTTCATATATTGATATCCAACCAATTAGAAGTATGGAAATAAAATGATACTGAAATTCACTGAACTCTCAATGAATGTTGGTTTACAATAGTAAAGGGAACATTAACATGAGAAGCTGCAAAGTGAAATACATTATTTTATATGCCTATAGACTCTTTGGCCTTTGTAATATCTTGCCAAATGAGGGGCAAAAGAGCTTAAAACGTTTCTACATGATCAGACAGAACTCTGGGAAGAAGGAAATTGGTAAGATTCTCCTTTCCACTGACCTATACAATACAGATCTAGGTGTGATGTCTCTCTTGAACATAGTATCAAAACATGCAATTATGATCTAACTACAAAGCATGCATAACTATAACTGAGATAAACGAAGGCATAACATCAAACAATGCAATCATGAGGTAGACACAATATGCATAGTTCAAGGTTCAATCTTCAAGTTGTGTCTTCTTCAGCAACAGGACCAAGTTGGTCTGGTGTAAAGCCGTTTAACAAGAGTCTGTGAGTCGCGACCCGACTCTTGTGGCTTCACAATCTGGACTTTGACGTGAGGAACTAGTCGACCAGAGCTGGGTAGGAGCTGGTGCACAAGTCCCATGGACCCCAGACACCTCCTCAGTTGTCAGCTCAGGGGAGGATGAACTGATTCCTAGCATGTCAGGAAGTGAATTGATTGATGGATCTGAACGGCCACCTGGAAGTGATTTGGTGGAGGCTTCAGCTGAGGAAAGTTTGCAGTGGCAGACAGCTAGGGAAGAGGAGAAGGAATTGCTTTCTGCACCTCATCCGAGAACACTTAGTGCAGAGAAAAGGCAGGAGCAGAGAAGGTCAACCAGACTACTTGAGATGGGCTGCACCGGAAGCTGGCTATTTTCACAGATGGAGGAGTTGCTGAGAACGTGTTTGTTTTCTAGCTGTGTGTTTGATCATTGTGATTCCTGCTTCACTCTGGATTGACACCATGTTTGGAATTGTGCTTTGGAGACTCTGAACTTTTCTTGCCCCGTGAGTTCTCTTCTGTGTGGATTAGTTTTACCTGGTATATTTAAGTTGTCTGGTGGAGTTAGTTTGAACAAGTTTCAAGTGCTTTGTGGACTATTGGGCCATTGCTTTGTGGGCTAAACTTGGTCTGCTCATGGCTGGACTTGATCGGGACAGTTCTGGGCTTTTACTGAAGGGAATTGCTGGGGAATATTAGGTAAACCCACTAAACCACAGTCATACAGTATGTGTGTGAGTGAGAGGGGCAGTACAGTAGGAAACGTCATTGGTTAGCTTCACATTATTAATGTGGCCTTGTTTATTGAATAAACCATATACTGCTGGCTTCAAATAACACATTAGATCCAAACTGAACACCTTTTGCCTTAATATAATATATAAGTACAGTGATATATAAATGAGACCAATATATTTTATGGACCTAATTTCTGGTGCGTGGAATCCATTACAAGCCAATATAGCCACAGATTGGTAATTTATCATTTAGTTACATTATAAATTTACCAACTCAAATCAATTATTAAAATAGTTTTAAGGATTTTTTTTTACTACAGTGAAATTTAACAAAAATAAAAATAAAAACAATATAACAATAATATTGGTTATTTTTGGAAACACGAATGACACCAAGTATATGTTAGCACATCTGGCCAAAAAAACCCCCTGACCATTATCTCTTTTCTAGTGACTGTGTGTATTTTTGCTATTAAAATCTTCAAATGGCATAGTTCTAGTATTTTCTGTCTCTTCCAAATAAATGTAACTATATAGGGAACATCCATTCTATCAAAATTGGTTTTTATTTTTGTCTTGAGTATCATTTATCATCATCATTATTTTTTTCATCTCCTTAGTTTTATTTAAAATTGGACAGTTGACCCATACTTCATCTTTAAACGCTGACCATACTGATTTTGTCAACTTAATAGTATTTTTTTCTTCCCTTAATCCATTATTTTATTCTATGTGTTTTCTAACATGCTCCCTAATGAAGAGATTAGAGATATTTTCAATACTTGGACATTTTTGAATGTACAGAATTAAGATATTGCCCAATATGGATTTTGAGTTTGTCCAGCAAACATCCAAATTTCATCAATGTGGAGTCAGTTCTTCCGTTTTTCTTTTTTCGATCACTAGGTGGCAGACTTTCTATGGATATAATCTTCTACCTGATAACTAACGAAAATTCCAGTTTTTGTAGTTTGTAGTTTACTAATGAAAAGAATAACCAACAGGAGAGGTGTCATCTCTGGAGGATTTTACTTTCAGAAAACAAAGGTTTTAATAACAGACTTTTCACCCCTCCTTTCTAAATGAGGCTTGCTTCATAGGATCTAAATCACAACTGCAATTTGATTTTGAGGCAGGATTTTCTTTGTCTATTGCTGTGTGCCTCTGTGGGGTTACAAATTAAAATTTATTATTTCTTTGCACTTCCTTTCTAAATAAATGGTTATTGCAAATTTTAAAAACTTAAAACATGCCAAAAATTAAGCCCCTTTTCTATGTTTCATTTTAGAACTTTATAATTAAAAAACATGTGAGAGAAAATAAAGGTTTATATGACATATTGCCATTGTTTATTTTAATCTGTTGACAGAATTTTTGTCCACAGAGATATAAAAACAGCCAATATCTTCATTATAAGAGGAAGACTCAAGAAAAAAACGCTTTTTTTAAAAACAACAACAACAACAGTGTACCTAGCACAGTAGACTATTATCTCCCCAATCCTGGCCCTATCCCCATGCAATGCAACTTCTGAAGCAGCCATGCAAAAAATCCAGCTGCTTTAATTATTTGAAAACTGGTCCTTTGCATTCCAAAGCACATCTTTTGAAAGAGATGCATAGTCCTAGGGCTTTCATTCCATAATAAATATTCTAGGAAGGAAATACACTTTGAGTATTTTCTTTTTATAATTATGCAAGGAATACCAGAGCCAAGAGCATTTTAGCACTGGGACATTCCACACAGGGCTTGTGAGTTGCCCATAAAATCTATTTTGGAGCTGTGTGGTTCCACATCTGTCAGCATTCAGCCATTGTACAGATTAATTTTTCCAGCTCAACTAGCTGGGATTTCCAGCTTCTTGGTGGGAACTTTAGGCAAACCCTGTTGCCCATCTCTTGGGTTTCAGCTGACATAACTTTCTTCCTCTTGATGAGGAAAGATTGTTTCAATAAATTCACAAATCTTCCTTTAACAACTCCTTTTTTTAAAAAAAGGAAAAAAAGAAAAAATAGACAAATTCATATCGCTTGCTTTAAAGCACAGCAAATATTGAGGTGAGCTGATTTAGCTGGTGAAAAACTGAAATGAAATTGGTAAGAATCTGTCTTTTGTGTCTTCTCTTTGGCAGGAATCTGCCCAATTGTTGTTTAGGGCTCTTCCCTGCCCCAAACTGCATTTGGATGGCATAGTGATGAGTTTATGTGCTAGTATTTTTTTCTTTTCTTTTTGTGGGGAACTGGGAATGAAGAGGGTTTTTTAAGTTGCTCTTAAGACAATTTATTTCTCTTCAACCTTCCCCATCGACAATTTTGGCCATTCTTTACATGTCTGCAGGCTGTAGTCATTGGTTTGAATGTTCTCACCTGCCACTGAAGCAACCTACAATACAGCAAATGGGAAATGTGCTTCATTGGAAAAGAAGCTGCATTGTAATTTATTTTCTCAAAGTTGCTTCCCCACAGAGAAAGAATTCAGGAAACCAGGCTATAAACAACCAGCTGGAAACTTCATCACCATCAGAGAAGAGACCACAGACCTTTCTTCAAAGAAAGGCTGGGAAAAATAAATCATAGAATACAGAATACGCCCTAATGTACTCAAGAGATATGCTGGTTCTATTGAAAACAGTTCACTTGCTGAGATACCTGTACCTATAGATATTTCATCTCGATACACAAATAAAACCGTGAGAACCGTGCTTGGAATAGAGTGAGTTTTGAATCAGGCGGTTGCCAAAATAGCCTTATTCCTTTTTGCAACCATTGAAAACTACTGGCTTTTAAAAACAGAGGATGATGAGTTGGTGCTTTTGCATCTATTCCTTTGAGCAATTGTTCACTTACATTTTTTATTGTCTTGCAAACAAGACAAATGTACAGAATAAATTTTGGAAATGTGGATGGCGACTTTTACTGCTGCAATGGGGTCCTGTTCAAATTTATTTATTTATTTTTGTACTTTTGTATTGGTCATCTGGAGCAGAACCCTAATTAGCTGAGAATATTCTCTCCCTTTTGAAATTTATTCCACATCTTGCTTTATCATGGTTTGAATGGATGGATTAGTAGATAGACATGGTGTTGGTTAATTCATCTTTTTTTAAAAAAAAATTATAAATGTTTTCTTCTGATATGTAGAACAGCTTCCCATGCTACCAGAAATCCTTGTTAAATTAAATCCTGGAAGTAGCCTAGGGTTTCTCAAGTAGGTATCACAAAAATGCTGGTAATGAATGAATGAATGAATCAATCCATTAGAAATTATATTATCAATGTCCTGTATGTTTTTGCATATAGACATTACAAAGAAAATACAGATGGAATCCTGGCAGTCATGTGGCTCTAGTAAGCTGAGATAAAATCATGAGATCCAATTATTTTAAATGAATTCAGAATTCATTTATTTGCCATTTGCTTGCCAAACTTACCCTTGTCAGCAGTTCATCCATTTCTATCACAAGAGTATCTAAATTCTTCTGTGCCAAATTAAGAAGTCTTTCTGGAGCTTGCTGAGGTGACAATAAATGCTGAGGAGAAAAAAAAAAGAACATTTACATTGTGGGTGTAATACTACTAGTATAAAAATGCATGCTTTCCATCCTGGTGAATGAAGCTCCATCTTAATCTCAATTACCGTAATGATGTATATGAAAATAATTTATCTGAATATCTTTATGTAGAAGAAAAGCCATACAACATGAGCATATGGCAAAACTATCATTATTAAATATGTAAGGTGTCTGCTTAAATATATTACATGTTAGAAAGTTATGTAGGAGATGGCCAGGCTGAGCCTGAGGGAGGGGTCATAATCAGTCATGAGTCCCTGCACACTCACGAGAGATCTAAGAGATCTTAGATCTAAGTGATCTAAGTCCAGCCCACTTTGAATGCCCTTCTTAACTCCCGCTAATTTCCCTTGACCATTAGTAGCTCAGATTGCAATAAGTCTTTATACTCTTTAGAACTGCCTGAATCTCCCGATTTCCTTGGCACTTGAACAGTTGTTTTATAACACCTCTATGATTTCTTTATATTAACAGTTATTTTCTTCTATCAGAAGAATTGAAGAATCAATTCATTATGATAAAGGTTAAAGCAGTTAAACCACTAATGCATGTTTTTTTTTTAAAAAAAAATCTAAGCACAATAACATATATTGATTAAAATAATGCTACTATGTGAGATCGAAACCACATTAATGGACTTGATTATACCTTTAATTCTTGGGTTGTGTTTTCAAAAAAATAAAGCATTCTATATGGTGGGTAAAGTGGTCCACTAAGATTAACACTCAGAGTCATCTGATTTAACTGATCCAAGTCACGGAGAAGGACACCAGTGCACTCATCATCGCAAGCTGTGGAAGAAGACAATAATAAAAAAAATATTTATTCCTGTTCCACATCTGAGGCAAATACTTCTTATTTCAACTGAGAAACATTTTATAGTATACATAAAATTCTCCAAAATATAAGGCCACTAACACCTAGTAACTGGTTCCTAAAAATTCATGGAGCAATAAAAGGCAGAGAAACAAAGATGTCTCTAGCAGGTTGGATAAATGGATATAAAATTGTCCAGATCTAGTGAGAAGGCCAATGTGACATAAAATACTCTTTGGACAAGAGCTCAATATATAATTTTTAAAATAACAAATACAAGTCAGATTCCAGAGCCTAAAGCAGCTTAAAATTTTATTTACTTCAGGTGGGGAAAAGTAACAGAAGAGCAAAAGGCAAGAAAAGATTTGAACAAATTAATGTAATAGATACTCAAGGCCCACTTCAATTATATATCAGTATTAATAGCAGAGCCTTAAATTAGAGAGTAAAGGGAGAAATAGTGGTAAAGCAATTGAAACAATGCCAGCCAAAGAAGAGATAATTATAGGAGCATTTTAAGGAAATATATTGGTAATATTTGACACTCAAGTCAGGGAATTATGCAGAAGTGTGCAGAAACTTGATGTATACAACAAGGCACAGAATGATTTAGGGAATATGTAGTGGGTGAATAGTGGCATTTATGCATATTCCAGTATGCATTTCCAGATGGAAAGATCTTACTAAAATTGCAATGTGTTTCCACCTTTCTCAGCTTAGCAATATTTTTAGGGTAAGAAAAAGGAAAGGAGGAAAATACAAAAGATGATGATCCTCAAAATTCTGTAAGCAAGGCAGAGTGATTGCACTTTTTTTATTGATAAGCATCCACAAAAATGTAAACCACCATTCTAACATCACCAGATCCTTTTGGTCTGGAGAGGACTAAAATCCAACTCTAAACCCTCAAGTGGTTAACATTGAATGATATGCTAAGTTAAAACTAAATAAATTTGGGCTAAATTAGGGTTTAATTTGTTTTCAATATCTGTATTTGTACATTCTATTATTTATGTCACTGTTCACTGCCCTGAGTCCTTAGGGAGAAGGGCGGTATACAAATCAAATAAATAATAATAATAATAATAATAAATCATATTATGAATTCTGGTTTGTGAGCCAGGCTAGCGTGTAAAGATTGCAAGAAACAAGTTAATAAGCTCCTAGTTTAAATCTTTGTTTATGATTGATTTAAATTAATTAGCATCTCTTTGTTTTTTGTGGTGGAAGATGTCTATTTATTGATCCACTTAGTTTTTAATGGGCAACATTACTGAACTACTTTGACAATATTTGGTCATACAATGAATAACAGCATTTCATTTTTTTAAAGCTATTGTAAACAGCTAACTGTCTCCATATGTGTATAATTTCTCCAAGTAGGAATCGCATTCTACAAAGAAAGAGTATTATTCTAATGGTTAAACAGGAAATTATATTCTCTTTACTTTGCACATATCACTTAGATGAGTTGGGCAGTGCAGATATTTAATAAATAAATACAAATAAATGAATAATGTTGAATGAAATATGAATTGCCTATGATTAAGTGCTTGGGTTAGTTCCAATTCCTCACCCCGATGTGGTAAGATTTGTCCATTAAAATGAAAGGATAACCTTTTAAAAACCAAAGAAAAGATACATGATCATCAAAGAAGTCTTTTTCTAGATATTCTTCCATCTCTGGTGATTCAAATTTCATATTTATAGATGATTGCATAAGGCCTTGACCTTGTCTGCAATTTACCAGAGTA
The DNA here is from genome assembly GCF_947247035.1 of Vipera ursinii. Classification (NCBI taxonomy): domain Eukaryota; kingdom Metazoa; phylum Chordata; class Lepidosauria; order Squamata; family Viperidae; genus Vipera; species Vipera ursinii. The sequence continues at coordinate 263,370,693 of NC_139512.1, read as the reverse complement.
TGTTAATAACTCAAGGCTATTCTTACTTTGCACCCAACCTAGTCAAGAAAGAGCTTTAATTTGACACTAAAGGCTGTTCCCCATGGTTCACTTGTAATATTCTCCAGCCATCTGCGGGCCAATCTCCTCATTGCCAATTCCAGTTGCCTCTGTTCTGTTAGGAAAGGCAGCAGGTAAGAGTTTTAATAATCAACTAACACAGAGGATGGTTTATTGCCGAATAGCAGTGATGTAATGATCTTATTTAATTATCCTCTGAACCAGAGCACTGGGTCAGAAAGAAAATACAGGTAGTCCTCAACTTATGACTGTTTATATGTTCATATGTTTGAGGTTACAACGGACTCCCCAAAAGGCATTTACTACTTGATTCCAAAGTTCTGGCATCCCCCCCACCATGGTCATATGAAAGCATTACAGGTGCTTGGCAACTAGTGCACAATTGTGGTTGTATATAGCATTCCATAGTTATGTAATCATGATTTATGGCATTTTTGCTGAAAACTGACATTTACTTCTGGTTTTCTGCAAAAATGTCCCATAGTGAAAAATGGGTTCACTTAACTACAGCACTCACTTAATAACTTTTGCAGAAAAGCTCATAAAATTGAGTCAGTCACATGATAACCCACTTTATAGCCATCATGACTTATGACCATAATGGGCAAGCTTTGTGAAGTTATAAGTTGAAGACTATGTATATTAAACATCAATGTCAAATGAATACTGAGCATAGTGGTAGATCAGTAATTCGACATTTCTTAATGATATAAAGGAAAAAAAATAACTTTATCTAAAAAAGGTTTTTGATGAATAGATTGTAGTCATTGTCATGATTCCCTAAGCCAGGGGTAGGCAACCTCGGCTCTTTTATGACTCATGGACTTCAACTCCCAGAATTCCTGAGTCAGTTCAGGAATTCTGGGAGTTGAAGTCCATGAGTCATAAAAGAGCCGAGGTTGCCTACCCCTGCCCTAAGCTATATTGTTTGCATTACCACAAATTACAATGGTGCAACTTCCAATGGCTGTGAAAGTTGGACCATAAGAAAGGCTGAGCACCAAAGAATTGAGACCTTTGAACTATGGTGCTGGAGAAGACTCCTGCGAGTCCCTTGGATTGCAAGGTGATCAAACCGCTCAGTCCTAGAGGAGATCAACCCTGACTGCTCTTTAGAAGGCCAGATCCTAAAGTTGAAACTCAAATACTTTGGCCACCTAATGAGAAGGAAGGACTCACTGGAGAAGAGCCTAATGCTGGGAAAGATTGAGGGCAAGAGAAGAAGGGGACGACAGAGAATGAGGTGGCTGGATGGAGTCACTGAAGCAGTAGGCGTGAGCTTAAATGGACTCCAGAAGATGGTAGAGGACAGGAAGGCCTGGAGGAACATTGTCCATGGGGTCGCAATGGGTCGGACACACAACTAACAACAACAACAACTTCCAATTGTTGGACTGTTACTTTCATCCTCCCTGGTCATGCTTCTTTGGTTTGGATTCATGGAAGTTAAAGAGCTTCATGTTCCCTTTCGAGTGGGGAATGACATCTAAAAGCATCTTGACATAAACCGTTATATCCTAAGCAACTGTTTGCCTGCATGTATGGCTTGTGTACATTTTCAGACACAAGTTCCTTACCCAGTTAGAGATGTATTTCTAGTAGTCAACATTTGATGAACTTTTATTCCCTCTTGTGCTGTTTTGTATCCAATTAAATTTAGGACAGATTTTTCTCATTTTTTAAAAAAAAAACAGGTATGTGCTGTTTCAGTCAGCTACAACAGTACATTTCAACTGCAGAACTAAAGAAAACAGCAAGGCAAATCACTACAGGAGAGGCAAATTGATTTAATGAAACAAGAAGGCAATTGGGGATTGTACAAGGAGGCACTGAGAAGTTATTTTTCAGCTATTTCCTTTCCTTCTGTTTGCCTTGCACCCCACGCTCTCCATCCAGTGATTTGTTTCCTTGAACTGAAATACACTATAATTGCTCAAGCAAGAAGGCAATACTTTCTACTTTATATATATATATATATATATATATATATATATATATATATATATATATATATATATATATATATATATATATATATATATATATATATACATATCCAAAAAATCTGTTAGTGATCTAAGTTTTCTTATGTTCCCTGTATCACAAAAAGAGACAGTACATTTCCACGTCTAACATAAAGATTTACACCAAGCTGTGAATTTTACATAACATCTACTTGCTGGTCAAGGAATGATGCAGTTTTGTTAGGTAGATGCTCAGGAACTATTAATGAAATAAACAGCGGAGAGGCCTAGATTTTGGGGAAGAAAAGGAATAATTTGTTGTATTAAATCAGCAAGTAGTAACACACTATTAGATTTCCTGGTTTTACTTTTTTTTTCTATTTAAGCTCAAGGCAGTAGACAATAAATACTATAAAAAGGGATGCAAATGAAACCCAACTTAATTCAGCATGATAAAAAACTCGAATTGCTTATAAAGACATGAAAATACTCTAAATTAACAAATAACTATTTCTTGTTATGTGGTCTATGAACATTTAGCATGAATTAATAACTCTAGGTTGAAAATTGAGTTGAAAAGAGGAGACACATTATTGTCTCTTCTTTAATAAAAGAGACAAGGTGCAGTTACTCAAAGACTGGATTAAACTGGAGCAATGGAAATGTTACAAAATGATAATTATATAATTTATACATGACTAAATATCATCCGAGTTTAGTCTATAAAACTGTCAGTAAGAATTAGTGTTCACTGCTAACAAATACAGCATTATAGCCAAGATGATTACAGTTATTCATGGAGAAAAGCAAAAACCATGCAGCATTTCAGTAAGGCATTAATTGGAAGCACACTGGAGAAATTAAATATTTCCTAAGCAGATGATTGCTTGAGACCCCTTTTCTCTTCCTCAAATTCTCCAGAGTTTGCTTTGAAGGATTTGAGGTGTTGCAGAAGGATTCAAAAGCAATACAATAGTTGTCCCCTTCCGGCCTTTATGGTTGAAGCACATGTTGTTCAAGCCTACTTTAAAGGTGAATTTGCAGGGGTGTCAAACTGGGCCAGGGTCAGATGCATCATGTGGAAGCCATGCCCACCCCAGCTCTGGGAAGGGGAAAAAAAGTCACGATATGTCACGACACCTCATGTGATGCAGCGAGTTTGAAACCCCTGAGCTAAAAGCATGCTTGTAGTATGGAGACTACTGAGGCATTAGGGAGCTGGGCAGTATTTTTTTTTTAATCCCATTTATATCCCACCCTTCTCCGAAGACTCAGGGCAGCTTACAATCTAAGAAGCACAAATCAATGTGCTTAGCAATAGCCTTCATTCTATGTATATACCTGCTTATTAGGGCTTTTGCCCTCCCCCAAGTGGTATTATTACAAAGTCAGCTTATTGCCCCCAACAATCTGGGTCCTCATTTTACCTACCTTGGAAGGATGGAAGGCTGAGTCAACCTTGAGCCTGGTGGGACTCGAACCTGCACTAATTGCAGGCAGTTGGTGTTACTTAAGGAGGCATTAGCCCACTGCTCCACCAAGGCTCTTAATTGTTTCTTTTGGTAGGCTTGGATATATTGTTGATAAGTTAGATTGCATGTCTGTCTGTCTGTCTGTCTGTCTGTCTGTGTGTCTGTCTGTCTGTCTGTCTGTCTGTCTATCTATCTATCTATCTATCTATCTATCTATCTATCTATCTATCTATCTATCCTTAAAATACCATGTATGCATCTATTTTACAGAAGCTAATACAACACCATGTTTAAATTATCAGAAAGCTAACAATCATTTTTCTATTTAAAAAGTTGCAAGTTTGTCTATATAATCAATGTATATGACTTGAGAGAAATGTTCACCTGTGAAGCAGGTGGAACGTAAGGGTGGCAAGGAAGAGAAGCCTTGATCAACTGCCTTAGCAAAATAAATTTCCTCTTTCTTTGGCAAATGATTACTGGTATTACAATTTACAGTATTGTTTACTTTTAATAATGCATGCAATATTTTTTCTCTCTCACACACACAGAATGCTGAAAATCAGGATTTTCAAAGTTGCTCTTTTAATGTTAATAGTAGGCATGCCTGATAGAGGTAGTCCTTGACTTAAAACCATTTGTTCAGCGACCATTTACGATGGCACTGAAAAAAGTGAATTAGAACTGTTCTTCACAGTTATGATCATTGTAGCATCCCCATGTTTTGATCCCCATGGGATCAAAATTTGGGCACCTGGCAACTGGCATGTATTTATGATGGTTGCAACATCCTGTGGTCATGTGATCACTATCTGTGGCTTTCCCAGTTGGTTTTCAACGAGCAAAGTCAATGGGGGAAGCCAGGTTCAAGTAACAACTGCGATGATTTGCTTAAGAGTTGGGGCCAAAAAGGTCATAAAATAAGGCCTGATTCACTTAACAACTGCCTTGCTTAGCAACAGAAATTCTGGTTCCAAATGTGGTCATATGTTGACTATCTGTAGTCCAAAATTTGCATAATTTTGATCTGTACATATTTTTATAACTGAATCCACCCTACCCTAATCCTTTTTTGTTGAGAAAAATATTCCGGAATTTTAAACAAGAGCTCTAAAGAGCCTATATTTCACCAGAACATTCTTTTTATTGCTTTAAAAATTGTTATATTTTACTTTTAACTGAAACCAGTTAAAATTATTCCATATTGTGATATGAGTGTCAATAATATAAAAAACCTATTTAGATCTTTACCCATTCAAAAAATTTAATCTCTCCATATTTTATCCACCATTACAGCAGCCTTGAGGTTAAAATATGGTTTACCTTTTCCACAAGAAGTTTGCTTTCTAGTTATGATTAAGTTTTTCCAGCTATTATTTCAAGCAAATATTTGCTTAATTGGGAAGCATGTCAGCTTATTAAGAATATTTCATATGTCAAAAAAGAGAATTAAATTCACATGACTGATCATTTTCTTACCCATCCAATATATTTTAATTTCATTTTGATAGGTTTAAGTGCAGAAATTAAACAAGAATTTAATAATGTGCTAAGGACAAAAAGCAGGAACAGTGTATCATTTCATAGCTACAAGAACTTATGCAATATTAAAAGAAAAGCAACATATAAGCAGTAAAAAAAGACTATCAACAGTTTCATTGCTGAACTGGAGCTAAGAATATCTAAAACTAATTTTGAGAAGAAAATTGGGAAGAAATTTCTTCTTTGGGAAGAAATATTTTTTGACTTTAAGTAAATACAATCCTCCCCCCACCCCAGAACAACAAAACACAGCTAGTCATTTGTTCAATGTTAAGGAGTGCACATAAAAATCAAATAGTGCAAATTATCTGCCAAAGAATTTGAGAACAGGATGGGGAAAACTGAAAAGGGAATATGGTTTGTTTAATGTTAAATAAAATTAAAACTGACATTTTTTTCCCAAATTTACTAAATCTCAGTTTTTTATTTGAAATCTTGCACAACGCTTTCTAAGCTTTGATGTTTTTGTGAGACTTTGGCAATTAAAAATGCCATTTTTATTGTTATTTTTGACACCTACATCATTTATCGAATCTTCTTAGATTATCTGTGGCTCATATATGTTCAAACCATATTAGAAACCTATGGCACTGTTATAACTTATCTCAGAAAGATTTTTATACTTGAAGAATAAATCAAGCTACTAAATTTCTAGACCTACTGTTAATGTATATTAATGTACATACAAACACATGCTATGCCTTCACGAGCATGCCAAGGTTCACATCCTGCACACTTCCAGCCAGTAGATCCAGGCTTGCACACACATTGTCCAGTGAGAGGATCACAAGGAACAGGCAGCGAACCATGTGGATGACACTCACATTGCTGACAAGATCCACCAGGAATTTTGGGATTCCCGGTGTATCCAGGAGAGCATCTAGAGATTGAAAAATGTGGTAAAAAAGGAACTTTAGAATTCCAGTGCAAATGGCTTTCTATGAATGAGTCAAGATATACTCATGATTTATTCTGTTATTCACAATTTTACACGTTTGTATTGAACACAGTTTTAAACAAAAGTGTTCTTTGAATATAGAAACGTAAGTTAAAATCAATGCAATTTTCTACATTATCCTGAAGAATAATTGCATCAAAATTCATGTACATGCAATTTACAACACATAAAACATTATGCATTCTGACCAGAGGAGTATTTTTACTCCCTATTCAGCAGAACATGAGAAAATCCAATCTAGTATATGCACCAACTATTCCATAGTTTATGTTCTATGCATTTTACAACCAGCTTTTTCACATACTGTAGATTCTTAATATGCATTTGATTTTCTTCTTGAAATTTCTATACAAGCATGTTCTTTAATCAAATTATTATAATTTTCAACTTTTCCCCTCTCCAAGGACAATTATTGTTTCTCTTCTATCAATTTTCTTCTATTGGTATTGTCTTTTTTATTTATAATACATTAAACATTTAGTTTTACTGTTCACAATATTGAGAAATTGTGCTTTACAAATAATATGCTTATGGATGCAAAATGGACATGTTGGCTTTTGGATTGTTTAGTTATGGGGCATAAAGTGAGTACTTTCTATTATTTAATAGAAAGTTATGAAGGAAGTATCAGAGAAACGCCATGGTCTTCACCTAATCCAATAGTTCTGCCCACTGAAATATGTATTACATCCTAGAAATCAAGTGGCTCATTAGATCATGAAATGACTGCTAATATCTTGCACATAATTTATCACTTTAGAATTACAGCATAAATTATGAGATTAAAAACGTATTCCTTTCATTATAATTGCTAATAGATAAAAGTTTGTGGAATGGCTTTTAATTAGACTAACACAGACATACTGGATATATCCTTATTTGCACTTCTGTTGATTCTAGAACGGGCCTGTTTTGTAACAATTTCATTTTGATTCTTTAAAATATCTCACCTTACCTTTCACAGTACTGTCCTTCATATCCAGGTGGGCAAGCTGTACATCGGTAATCATTAACTCCTTCAATAATACACGAGGGACTGAAACTTGTATATTAAAAAAATAACACAGTTAACTCTTTCCTTTACTGAAAACATATTAGCTTCAAAGAAGAGCTTCACACAGATTTTGAACCTCTGCTTCTTTAAGTCATGCCATCATTTAAATTGTTTTATTTCTAAAATAACTCACATATATGCAGGTGTCACATAACCTGCATCATGTGGAAGCATTATAATGCTTCTAGATATACAATGTTCATGATTTTAGAAATTAAAGAACCATGAAACTAGGAGAAGATCTTAAATCTATTTGCATATTGTCTTGGAAGACATAATTTGAAAGGGAGTATATCCAACTCCATTTATTAGTTTTGAATCAGAGGGTTCAGTAGATAAACACATATGAAGCTGCAATATTCTTGTCACAGTTCAGCATAGCATTTTTTGACTTTCTCCTCTCTCAAATCAACCTAACTTACAAGAACAGGATTGCAAGAAACCTTAAATAAAGAAATGTATATTCTATACTGATAACACTTCTTCATCTAACTATATTATGTATATAACAATTCATATTACATAAACTCCAAGAAGGAAGTGGGAATATAAATATAAATTTAAGAAATAGTAACATAATGTAATCTCTCCCCTGATGAATTCTCAGTATGTATTTTGTTATCCATGGTGGTAAAAATACTGCATTTCTTTTAAAATGCTAAGGTACAATTTCTCCTTGAATGATAATAGTTAAATAAATAAATAATAATAAAGTTGGAAGGGACCTTGGAGGTCATCTAGTCCAACCCCCCTGCTCAGGCAGGAAACCCTATACCATTTCAGGCAAATGGCTGTCCAGTCTCTTCTTAAAAACTTCCAGTGTTGGAGCATTCACCGCTTCTGGAAGCAGATTGTTCCACTGGTTAATTGTTCTAACTGTCAGGAAGTTTCTCCTTAGTTCTAGGCTGCTTCTCTCCTTGACTAGTTTCCATCTGTTACTTCTTGTCCTGCCTTCAGGCGCTTTGGAGAATAGCTTGACTCCCTCCTGAAATATCCTTTTCTGGTGTATAATATTTGTTAGGAATTGTTAAATTCTAGATCAACAGATAGTTACTATTAGACTTTGGAATTAAAAAAAAATCAATTAGGTTGTGATAGTAAATTGAGGACAGAGGTTTTGATACTATTGCTAACTAGCTTCTTGTGGCTCTTGCCTCTTAATTTTCTCGTTTTATTTTGGCCTTGAAAAAAGAATGTACAGTATATACATTTTGTCACCTAGCAAGTAAATACCTGAAGTGTAAGCATGAAAATATTATTTCACAAAAAAACCATGATTTTCAGGATACCACTTTCATTTGGAATTCAATTTATTTTTGGAAGACAGGATTGTGAGAAGTTAGGAAAAGAAAAGAAAAAAAGCCCTCCAGTGTACTAGCACAGCTTGGGAACCTATTTCAGTTTTTGACAGTGGAACCAAGTATTACAAATAGTTCATGTTAGATTTGAAAAGAGGATTGGAAGTTAATTTCATCTCTCCTTCTAGTTTACTTTCTCATTCTAGATGGAAAGGCAGTGTGATGCAGGAGTACTCGGGCAAAAGATACGGCAGCCAGTTCATTTCTGTCTTCATAGGTAAAGGTAAAGGTTCCCCTGCACATGCGTGCTAGTCGTTTCCGACTCTAGGGGCCAGTGCTCATCTCCGTTTCAAAGCCGAAGAGCCAGCGCTTGTCCGAGGACGTCTCTGTGGTCATGTGGCCGGCATGACTAGATGCCAAAGGCACACAGAACGCTGTTACCTTCCCACCGTAGTGGTCCCTATTTTTCTACTTGCATTTTTACGTGCTTTCGAACTGCTAGGTTGGCAGAAGCTGGGACGAGTAACAGGCGCTCACTCTGTTACGCGGCACTCGGGATTCGACCCGCCAAACTGCTGACCTTCTGATCGACAAGCTCAGCGTCCTAACCCACTGAGCCACCGCGTCCCTTAGGAATGATCTTTTCAGTATACAATATTATAAGATCGAGGATCGAACACAACATATGCACTTATATCCAGTGCTTTTTTTGTAAAAGAAAAAGGTGCCGGAACTCACACACGTCATACAACCCGCCTTGCCTACCCTACAAGGTTCCATCCAAAAAAGGTGCCGGAACTCCGTTCTGAGCGTTCTATGACAAAAAAAGCCTTGCTTATATCACACATACAGTAGATCGCATGCACAACTACTGCTTACGGTAGCAATAGTGACAGCTGCTTTGCAAGCAAAGCAAACAAGTTCTTTCCTCCCCCTTTTTTCTTTTCTATTTCAACCCTTCCATTCCACTGTATATTTTAGGACATAGAAATATCAATGTGAGTACTTCAGGCAAATCCTGAATTTAATTCCCAGGAAATTATACAAAATTAAGCCAGTTTTATATTAATTTAGGGGGATAATTACCAATCTGCTCTAAAAACTGGAATTGCTGGACTGATTTATTGGTAACTCTCTGAACAGGCAGAAAACTAATTTGGCCAGAGTATGAAGATGATATTCTATATTCAGTCCTGGAGCAAAACTTGTGCTGCAATCTTCAGGGTTATTTTATCTTCACTGGTAATACTATACTTATTTATTATAAAGAGATGACATGTAGATGTTGCTCTTTAAATTTTATTGTGTAAATCTAGTGAACCCGAGGTAGAGTTGAACCAGATGTATTGAGATTAAAACTCCCAGTATTCCTATCCAGCAAAGGCAACTATGAAATAAGTAGATTCATATAAAAACAAAGCCGATAAACTTAATTCTTCCCTATCCCAAGCTTTTCCTATCAAAAGTTCATATAAAAATGTAAAAATGCATCCAAAGTATCTTTGAAATTAGAGGGAGCTCTGAGAAGGCAGAATTCTTTCTGCTTGTTAAACTACTTTTCTGAACAATAACATATAAATATAATAGAATTCCTATGTGGTTTGTTAGAAGGGTTCTAACAATAATGGCTACTATGATATTGATAAAATGATAATGGTAGGGCAGTATGATAATGAGAGAAAGCTCAATCTTTAATAGTGGTGATCTAATATGTGAGTCAAGAGACACAGGAAAAATTCAACTGATGGAAAGATGTTTCATTATATTTGCAATGATTTGTACAGAAAATGATTACCCAGATTAACACAAAAGGAACACTGTGGCATTTTAAATGCATACAAAAACATTCCTTTTCCTATGGTAAGAGCCAGAATCCTCCTCCGCCTTGCTTATAATGCATTAAATCAATAGTGCTTGAATGAGTAATAAAATTACTCATTCAGTTGCAAAAAAGGTAAAGAGATTGATCACTCACAAACTCATTATCATCACACTTTCAATTCACTAAAAATAGATCCACACAAACCAAATAATATTCTCCAGAACTGGATTGTTTTTATGTTATGTTACACACTGAAAACTGAATGTCAGATGAAGAAGTAGGAAAATATTTAAGATTTTTAAAGATGTAAACTATCCCTAATTTTTAGGATCCTGGCCTTTGGGGAGGCAGTTAAAGCAGAAAAGCAGACTATACTGGACCTCACCGTTTCATAACAATCTACCACACACCAAATCTGAATACAGACATATAAGAACCACCACGCTGGATCAGAGCAATCACTTATATCTTTCAGTCCTCTATTTTGATTAGATCACCCAGATACTATGACATGTTCATAAGCAAACTATGAGCACAGCAGAACCCCTCTAGTTATATTTCCTGTTAACTGGGTTTAAGAGGCTTACTAAAGCGGTGGGATTCATATATGTGAACAACGGGTTCTCTGTGTGGATGCCTCTTCAAGAAGTCCATTCTGGGCCTGGGCAACAAAAAATTAGCTACTGGTTCTGCTGAAGTGGTGCAAACCAGCTGAATCCCACCACTGGCTTAATGCCATTGGAGATAGTATGTGACTACTAGTCACTGATAAGCACTGAGACGTGCCAAGAGTTAAATATAAATCATCCAGGATGCAAAGGACTAAGGAGAATCAAGATTTGAAATTGTATTTATTTTATTTTTATTTATTTATTTATTATATTTGTATACCGCCCTTCTCCCGAAGGACTCAGGGTGGTGAACAGGGCACATATAAAAATACAGAGTACAAAAATTAAAAAAGAATTAAATAGGAGCCCGAGCTAAAACAATAGATAGTAATATAAAAATCCACAATAAAAACCCCAACACATCCCCCATCAGGCCAGGCCGGCTTGTTCAAATAGATAGGTCTTCAGACCGCGTTGGAAGGAGCGAAGGTCAGGTGCCATCCGGAGCTCAACCAGCAGCTGATTCCATAAAGCCGGGGCGCCCACAGAGAAGGCCCTCCCCCTGGGGGCCACCATCCGACATTCTCTGACCGGTGGCACCCTGAGGAGGCCCTCTCTGTGGGAACGCACAGGGCAGAGGGAAGTTGACGCCAGCAGCAGGTGATCCCCGAGGTACTCCGGACCCATGCCATGGAATATAGACCATAGAAAAATAGGATTGGAAGGGATCTTGGAAGTCTTCTAGTCCAGCCCCTTGCTTGAGCAGGAGACCGTACACCATTCCAGACAAATGGCTGTCCAGTCTATTCTTGAAAACCTCCAGCGATGGAACACTCACAAGTTCCAGAAGTAAGCTGTTCCACTGATTAATTGTTCTCACTATCAGGAAATTTTTCCTTAGTTCTAGGTTGGTTCTCTCTTTAACAATCTTTTTAACGATTTTGCAGCCTGCTGTTTGGTTTGGGTGATAGAGTGCTTGCTGCTGAGAACTAAGAATCAGATAGCGTGGCTTTCAGAATCAGATTCAGAATCAGATGGCATGGCTTTCTACGTTACGATAAAGGTTAAGTTTAATAACTTTTAAAAATTACTATATAAGAAGTGAAGAATAGAAATAAACCCAGATTGTGCCTGAAAACACTATTATGGGTCTCAGCACAAGAAGCATTTTATAGAAAAGAAATAGCAAGCAAAGAATGATGTTTAACTTATAGAAAGCTGTTAGAAGAACAGCATGGAGAATACAAGATGAAATCAAGAGAGCAATTAACTGAGATGGATTTAGTTTTCTCTGTGGGCTTTATGGAATCAGCTGCCGGTTGAGCTCCGGATGGCACCTGACCTTCGCTCCTTCCGACGTGGTCTGAAGACCCATCTATTTGAACAAGCCGGCCTGGCCTGATGGGGGATATGTTGGGGTTTTAATGGGGATTCTTATGTTGTTATTGATTGTTTTAGCTGGGCTACTATTTAATTCTTTTTTAATTTTTGTATTTTGTATTTTTTATATGTGCCCTGTTCACCGCCCTGAGTCCTTCTGGAGAAGGGCGGTATATAAATATAATATAATAAAATAAATAAATAAATAAATAAATATGCAGAATTAACACAAAGATTTACGAGAATATTTGTTGTTTAGGTTTAAATTGTGGGGTCCTTGTTGCTCTCTGAGCTCAGTGGTTTTCTTGCAGACGTTTCATTATCAAACTAGGTAACATCAACAATGCATGATGATGTTAATTTGGTAATGAAATGTTCGCAAGATAACCACTGAGTTCAGACAGCACCAAGGACTCCACAGAAAAATTTAAGGTAGATAACCAGACATTTGAAATTGAACAACATAAGGCAAAACTGAACTATCTACAAAAATGAACATGTAATTGCCAAAATGTATAAACTTTTGCTGAAATTTGAAACTAAAGAAAAACATGTCAGAAACGTATGATAAAATGGGTTAAGAATTTTGCATATAATATACTGATGGAACAATGGAAAAATATGTGGCTGAAAGGATTGAAATGTAATTTTAATATAATTTTAAAAACATTTTTTTAAATAAAATGATGTACTATGAGTGTGTAACTCTTGAAAAATTATCCAGAGTGTATAAAGCAGGGGTCCCCAACCCCCGGTCCATGGACTGGTACACGGCTGCGTCATACCAGCAACCGGGCCATAAAAACAAGCAAAGCTCCATCTGCGGGATTCAGGCAGCACACAAAACCACACATTCTCCGGTCTGCGGAAAAACCTCTCTCCATGCAACTGGTCCCTGATACCCAAAAGGTTGGAGACTTCTGGTATAAAGGTACTGTATCTATGCTATAAATGTAGACAACAGTAAGGGTCATTTTATTGTGCCTAGTGGATTTGTAAAAGAGCCAGAAGATTGTAAGTTCTAACATACACCATAATACAAAGAATTTTCAAGATCAACATTGAAATGATTGAAACAATAACTTTTCTTGCTGGGACTAATGGATAAACAATTAGATAAGAGCCATGGAAGTTTATTTGTACATATGGTTACTGCTGTGAGACTATTATATACACAAATGTGTAAAGATTCTGAAACAATTACAATGGAGGAATGATTGGTGAAGAAGATAAAATTAGTAGGAATGACAAAATTGGTTCATCTAATTAGGGAAAAGACAATATCTCATTTATTAGTGATTGGAAATACCCCATATAGACTTTTTGCAGAAGAAAAAAAATGAAGACTAAAATATGGAAAGAAGGAAATCATTATGTAATCAAGAGGCAGAGAGTAAAATGTATTTATATTAATTAAATTAATATTAAATTAAATTAAATTTAAATTAAATTAAATTAAATTAAATTAAATTTATTACTACTGTTAAGAAGATTGGAAACTTCTTTACAATCTTTTCTTTCTATTTTCTTTTTCTTCTTTTCTTATCTGTTCATTATTTTTCTTTATTTTCTCTATTTTTCTTCTAAAATGCGTATTGTTTTTCTCATTAAAATTTCTACATATATTTCAATCACATACATACACAAAGCATTGAGAGCTTTATTCTTTTTAACTTTATCTAATCTGTATAATAAAACTAATTGCACAATTACAAGAACTGCTGTAAAATATATTTATAAACTCCATGCACGAAGTGTTTCCTTTTATCTGTTTTAAATATGCTATCACTCAGCTTCATTGTATATTCCTGGGATCTAGAATTAATTTCTGCTATACTATGCATAATTTGTTAACTTTGATCCTGTTCGCTTTACTTAACATTTGTCATAACAAGAAAAGTCCAAATATACTGCTTCTGAATTATTTTAGTTTTTATTTTCTGCATATGCTCCATTTCTTCCTAAAGGTTTGATGACCCAGAAACATAGTTATAATTTCATTTAAATTTGCTATAGTTTCACCAATAATTAGAAAACAAAAAAAAATAATAGAAAAAAATATTTCTATTGCATTTATATTCCTCTAAATAGAGTGTTGCAAGCTTGAGACTGACATGCATACAGAGCTTAATTAGCTGTCTTTTATTTGAAGAAACATATGGACTAGTAAGTCACTGGATAGTTAAATCTGTGTGTGAGATGTGCATGAAGTATTGGTGTTGTCTGCACAAATGCACACACAGCAGAAAGAACTGATCCAATGGTGAAATATTCAGCACTGAAAAAGATGGAAAACAACATTGTGTATCTTTTATATAAATAATCTGATACAAATATAAATAGGATGAGAAAAAATCAACTTTTTAACGTGAATTTAACACTATTTTAAGCCACATTTGCAAAAGAATAATGGGATGAGAGAATCATTAGCATGACATACTTAGATAAATTGATTCAGCATGAATATTGCCTTTAAATTTTGTGATCATTCACAAGTCGTCCCAGACCAACATAACATTAAATAAGGACTCAACACATTACTAAATTGTCTGCATGGCACTGCAATGTTTTTATCGCAGCCCAAAATATGAGCAGAAATTTCCCTACAGCTCCCTTGTGACTGCATTGAACTTGAGAGCTTCACTTGTGAGTATAATTTTTATAATGTTCATTATCATCTATCACATTGCTACTCTTTATGGATTCCTAAATAGCTAACTAGCCTAGAAGCCATTTCTGAGTGAGACAATTTAGCAGAAGTGGTACAGTCACTCCTCAGTGTGCTATGATAAGCAGGATTTTATTGAGGAACCCAAGAGAATGTTAGACTAAAGACAAAGAGAGTCAATATAATATCATGGTTATGGTGTTGCACTCAGACAATGTCCATTCTCAAGCACTGAAGCTCCCAGGGTAACCTTGGAGTGACTCTTTCAGCCCAATTTACTTCACAGATTGTTGGAGTAAAATGAAAGATGTTAATATATAAGCCCCTTGAACTCCCATGGAAAGGTAGAATACAAACAAAAGGACATAAGTAATCCTTACTTACTTGTTGCTTGATATGGTCAAAGGGCAGGCACAAGGCTGACAGTCATTGGGATTTCCTCTAATGATCCCATAGAATCCAAGGGTACATCTTTCACAGTGGTCCCCATAGGTGTTGTGACGACAGTTCTGTAGAGAGAAGCAGAGAAGAGATAATTCTAGCTCTACTACAAAGTCATAGCTATGGGTGATAATAGAATAGAATGGAATAACTGAGATGGAAGGGACCTTGGAGGTCTTCTAGTCCAACCCCTTGCTTAGGCAGAAAGCCCTATACATTACAGACAAATGGTTGTCCAATCTCTCCTTAAAAACTTCCAGTGTTGGAATATTCACAACTTCTGGAGGCAGGTTGTTCCACTGATTAATTGTTCTGTCAGGAAATTTCTTCTTAGTTCTAGGTTGCTTCTCTCCTTGATTAGTTTCCATTCATTGCTTCTTGTCCTGCCTTCAGGTGCTTTGAAGAATAGCCTGACTCTCTCTTTGTGGCAACCCCTGAGATATTTGAAGACTGCTATCATGTCACCCCTAGTCCTTCTCTTCATTAGATATGCCCAGTTCCAGCAACTGTTCTTTATATGTTTTAGCCTCCAGTCCCCTAATCATCTTTGTTGCTCTTTTCTGTACTTGTTCTAGAGACTCAACCTTTTTTTTTACACTGAGGTGACCAAACTGGATGCAGTATTCCAAGTGTGGCCTTGCCAAGGCATTATAAAGTGGTATTAACACTTCATGTGATCTTGATTCTATCCCTTTGTTAATGTATCCTAGAACTGTGTTGGGTTTTTTTGGCAGCTGCTGCACACTGCTGGCTCATATTTAAGTGTTTGTCCACTAGAACTCCAAGATCCCTCTCACAGTTAATACTATTGAGCAAGGTGCCACCTGTACTATACCTGTACACTTGGTTTTTCTTGTCTAAATTTTTCACCGTTGAATTTCATTTTGTTAGATAGCAGACATTAAACACTGCCATCATGGAAACAAAACCAATCAACTTGGGGAGCAACTACACATTTTTATTTTTATTTTCCACTACAGAAATGCTACTGCTACTGCTATGGTTAAGTCAGTACTTATTTTCTGAGCATAATGTGAATGACTTCAAAGAAACTAGCTAGTATTTTAGTAAATCTTACAATTAAAATCAATAGTAAAACTGACATTAAAAATTGTACTGTCCAATAATTCTTAATGATTTCAGCTGTAAAGATGTTTTCAGAATGTGGAAAATAGGAATAGAGTAAGTCATCTTTAAAAAAGCATACTTTTTATACCTGACAAATTGAGGTTTCAGCGTCACACATTTCACTATGTCCGTGGCATGAACAAGGGACACAGGCTCCTAGGGCAGGACCTGGCCTTCTGCCAGTATATGGAGAAGCAAGTCTATAAAAACCTGGGGAACAGGCCTGCAAGAAAAAAAAGAAAAACAAGCACAGTCCATAATATTCTTCATCTCCATTTCTTTTGTCAGACAATTTCTTCCTCCCTTCCACCCAATATCTCTTATATATACAAAGTACAGGACATCTTAGGTCAGTGGTGGTGAACCTATGGCACGCGTGCCACAAGTGGCATGCAGAGCCCTCTCTGTGGGCACGTGTGCTGTCGCCCCAGTCCTAGGCCTTCAGCTGTGTTTTATAAAACCTTTTCGCTTTAGGCCTTTGCCGCCATGTGCAAAAAAAGGTTCAATCAATCAATCAATTTCAACTTCTCACAGGAAAAAAAAATCTTGCAAAGTTGGAATTGATTGATTGAACTTTTTAGTCCCACTCAGTCTGCTGTTACCAGTGCAGCCACACCCACTGAATTGGCCACACCTACCCAATGGGCCACACCCACCCAATGGGCCACGCCTACCCGGCACCCAATGATTCATAAGCAGGTTTTGGGTTGCAGTTTGGGCACTTGGTCTCTAAAAGGTTTGCCATCACTGTCTTAGGTCTATCAGATTATATAATTTTTCAGAATTTTCCAATCCTTCTGAGCAATTTTTCCTTTCAGAAGTTTCCTCCACTGCAATTCTTCACTGATATGGAAAAAAAAGGGAGGTAAAAAGCCACTCAGATGTGCGAGCAATGAAACAGAAAGTAATCTGGTTTAAGATATCAGAATTCTAATTGCTAAATCAGAACTCATAAGATAAATAATAATAAAAGCATGGGGATGTATAATTATATATTAAGGGTGATTTTATATACATATTCCTATTGTATATATTATCAGATTATCATTTACAATAACCCAAACTATAAATAATGCATAATAATCTATTGCATGCATAAATAATTCATGCATGGAATTCAAACATTGTATTGTAGACGATATCCTATCCATTCAAATATATTTCATAAGCACTTTGAGATAAACTTATAGGTACAAGGTATACTACCTCACATGACAAACCAAAATGGCCATCAGGACAGTTACATTGTTCAATCAATTGGGCGCTTGGAGTTCTTCTTGATACATTTCCTGTGTCTGCAACTTCCAGGCTAATCTCAGAAATTCTGGCAGGGAAAAAAAAAACAGAATGAAAAACAAAGCAAATTGAACTGATCAGATTAAATTTTACTTGGGTTGGTAGACAAGAACACTTACACACAATCTTTGGGCATTATTTAGGAAAGAAAAAAGGAAAAAAAAATATGTTAGTTTGCCTCATCTTTAAATTCATTATTGCCCTGGGCTAGTAGAGTTAATGTAAAAATATACTTACTCAGTTTAACTTTGATTTAATTTATTTTAGAACCCAAATACCAGCTTTCTGAAGGCAGAATTAAAAAGCCAAGAAGTTCTACACACTTCAATATGACTTATAAAAGATGTTAGCCAGTACCTGTACGTTGTCTATTCATTGCGACTACACTGAAGCAAATGTTTCAACATATATAAAGTTATCATGCCAAATATAAATTGGAGGCAGGGGATGAAGGCAGAGGGATTTTCTTTCCTGAAGTGGCTACCTTATTATCTGTCAATGACCCTCCTTTTATTTTGAAAGAAGAGTGTGTGATTTTTGCCTAGATGAAAATCTGTTAAAGTTTGCACCAATCTGTCATTGGCTTGTCCTCCTTGTAGGCTGATTATCCTTGGTTAGTTGTTGCACTCAAGCAATCTCATGTGGAGTTTCTCAAGATACCCCTTTTTCCAGTTTTGAAAGGAGGAGGAAAAGGGAGGCATTGGGGCAGAAGAGACAAAATGGATGCATATACTGAAAAGCAGCTTTGGAAGCAACAATTCACAGACATACTGTATAAAACAAGTGGAGAAAAGAGATATCTCAATCCACTGTTCTTTACCAGACGTTCTGGCAGTTTTGTTACAGCAGCAATACTTGGAAACAAGAGAAATAGTCCATTTGCAGCACAACAAGCAGAAAAGACAGATGTAGCTTCTAATAAAGCTGTTTTTTAATTTTTTATTTGTAAAGCAAGTGGTTTGGTGAATGATCTCTGGAGGGCTCGGGACAGGGGATATTTTTCTGTTCTAGTCCTATTAGACCTCTCGGCGGCTTTCGATACCATCGACCATGGTATCTTGCTGCGGCGTCTCAGGGGGCTGGGAGTGGGAGGCACAGTCTTACAGTGGTTCTCCTCCTATCTCCAGGGACGTTTGCAGTCGGTGTTGGCAGGAGGGCAGAGGTCGACCACGAGGTCTCTCATTTGTGGAGTTCCTCAGGGGTCGGTCCTCTCGCCTCTCCTGTTCAACATCTACATGAAACCGCTGGGTGAGATCATTCGTGGCTTTGGAGTTGGGTATCATCAGTACGCTGATGATACCCAACTTTTCCTTTCGACCCCAAACCACCCCAGTGATGCCCTCAACGTGATGTCCCGTTGCCTGGAGGCGGTTCGGGTCTGGATGGGGAGGAACAGACTTCAACTCAACCCCGACAAGACTGAGTGGCTTTGCATATCTTCATCCTGGGTTTATTCGGACATTCCACCTCTGGCTATGGGGGGTGAACTATTACCCCCCGTAGATAGGGCTCGCAACTTGGGAGTCCTCCTAGATTCACGGCTCACCTTGGAAGACCATATAGGAGCTGTGACTAGGGGGGCCTTCGCCCAGGTTCGCCTGGTGCGCCAGTTGCGGCCCTATCTTAGCCGGGATGATTTGTGCACGGTCACTCATGCGCTCGTGTCCTCTCGTCTGGACTACTGCAACGCTCTCTACATGGGGCTGCCCTTGAGGACCACCCGGAAGCTCCAACTGGTACAGAATGCAGCCACGAGAGTTGTGTTGGGAGTCTCCCGATACTCCCACGTTACACCTCTGCTCCGTGAGCTGCATTGGTTGCCAGTTGTCTTCCGGGTGAGATTCAAGGTACTGGTAACGGTGTTCAAAGCCCTCCATGGCATGGGGCCGGAGTACCTTAGGGAACATCTGCTGCCGGCATCAAGCTCCCTGCGCCCTGTGCGTTCCCACAGAGAGGGCCTCCTCAGGGTGCCACCGATCAGAGAATGTCGATTGGTGGCCCCCAGGGGGAGATCCTTCTCTGTGGGCGCTCCTCTGTGAGCTGTGGAATCAGCTACCGGTAGAGCTCCGGATGGCGCCCGATCTTCGCTCCTTTCGTCGCGATCTCAAGACGTTTCTGTTTGTACAAGCCGGCCTAGCCTGATGGGGATTGGTGGGGTTGTTTTATTTTTGGTGTCTTAATTTTATCTTGGGGTTTTTAGAATTGTATTCCAATTGTTTTAACTTGGGCAATCATTTAATCTTTTTTTAATGTTTGTATTTAGTATTTTATTCTGCCCTGTGAACCGCCCTGAGTCCTCAGGGAGAAGGGCGGTATATAAATATTATTAAATTAAATTAAATTAAATTCTCATGGCTAGCAAGACTTGACTGCTGTCTGGAACATCTTTAGTGGATTTTAGTTTGAACTCTGACACCCGATCAATATCAGGAATCTGGAATTAATTAATAGTAAAATAGAACCCATAGTTCCAGTTCAGCTAGATTAATTGTATTAGTCTGTTCTCTTGAAAAACAAAAACAAAAAACAACAACCTCCAGCCATTTATTGTAAGAAATGTTTCAGTGTTCAGTCCTAAAATGTAAAAAGGGGAACAACAAAATTAACACAGCAGGAGAAAAATGTTTTGCGTTGGCTTTTTAATGGCAGTTTCTGAATCACTCACTGTAATACTGTTGCTTTCATGCAGAAACATGATTAGTGCTGCTGCTAAATTACATAGCTAATATGGTGCGCTGCTGGAATTAAGCTATTTTTACACTTGAAGCTACTGTCAGCACGATGTTTTCTTATAATGTTTTGCTGCAATATATCAATGATCTGCAAGGCTGCATTTATAAACATTTTAGAAATCCCACTTTTATATGACCTAGAATCAATGTGTGAATAGTCAGTTTCATTATTATTGGCCTATGCACTGTTTCTTGCTTCAAGACCTGTTCTTGACCATCAGTGTGGATGTCACACAATGTGCTGAAAATGCTCTGTGGCAGGAATAAGCTATTTTGTAACCACTAGGTGCTTTGGTCTCCAGGTCCCATAAACCCTAGGTACTGTCATAGCAGCTTCTGTTTATGAAACTGAAATCAGAATATCTGGGTTCACCTGACTTCTTGTTTAGCCACAGAGAAGCACACATATTAAGTATTTGTGGGCTTAGTTTTAAACTACTCAGTCTAAACAATGTATTGGAAATGACACTGTAAGGAATTAATGGCAATAATGCTGATGAAACAGATACTTGTCTTTCCTATTTATATTTATATAATTTATATAATTAATATAAGTTTTTTTATGTCTCAAGATGGGGGTCTTCCATCCATGTCAACAGGAAATATTAAACACCAAGCATTTCATCTTTCAAAAATAAGATAGGTGTTGTAGCATTGAACCATACTTTTAAACCATTGAATTACATTCAAAGGATAAAACTTTATAATTTGGAGAGATTTGGGATCATAGCCTGGGAAAAGGGCAATAGAAAGCATAAAGCTGTGAATAAATGTGCCCTAATTACTGATTTCAAATCCTTTTATTTTACAGCAGTATGTCTTTTCTCATATTCTTCTGGATAGATGCTACAAATGTCACACTTTAGAAAATATAAATACAAATCCATGAAGAAAAATGATTAATATATCTCAGATTGTGTGAATTGCAGTGCTCCACTATTTACTTTTTAAATAATAACTACTCAATTATATTTTCATTAAATGAAGTACTTATTCTGAGAGTAAATAATTGATCTATGCAAGTTGTTACTATTAAGATGCACTGAAGGCTATTGAATTGGACACTTTAATAAGAATTAGACAAATTTGTAGAAGATAGTGCTACTAAGATTATCAGTTACAATGGCCCTGTGTCATAGAAAATTCCAGTCGCTGGGAGATAATAGCAGAAGAATGCTGTTATACTCATGTTATACTATTTGGCTTCTCATTGACATTTAGTTTCCTATAAAAATGTTATAAGAATGCTAGATTAGATGAGTTTTTCATCACGCTTGAATATAGCTCTTTCTAAATCAGCCCAGAAAGTATGGATGAAATAAAATATACTTAATGCCAATATGGCACATAGGCTATCCATACTAGAGTTTGCTAGCAGAAAATATGAATAACCAAAGAAGATTTATGTTTTTTAAAAGAAAATGAGTTCACAAGTACACATGAGCATCCATCATCTATAAAAATAGGAAACTCAAATAAACTACGGAAGCTTTCAGTGCTATGGTTCATAGGTTCATAGGTTGGTACCGATGATCAACAGCTGGCAAATAACTAATACCCAGCAAGTGATCTATCCATCAGTAGAGCCATGTAACATTATTAATCATCTTCCATGAACAGTTAAAATTGTGTGATTGTCATCTATAAAAATGAATGAATCAATGATTGATTGAAAAAAACTCACTCATTACTAACAATGGCATTATGAAGATGACAAACTTTTTTCAATAAAGGATAATATTTGTAGCTCAGGGTTGAAATGAGGGGCCCCTGGTGCTCTGAACTTGCTTGTTTTCTTGCAGAAGTTTCATTACCCAAACCAGGTAACATCATTATTGCTAGTAAGGAGTGTGGTTTGCTGACAGTTTAAATTCTAGTGGTATGCCCTGTCAGTGTTGATGAGAGTGGTCTTAGAGTGATTCCTTGGTTGGGCTGTTTGCTATTGGTTTCTTTGGCAGTTTCTTGATTGGGGTATTGTTTACTTGTTTGTGGGTCTGATGTTAATCCTGGAGCTAATCTATGCGAATCAGGGTGCTGATTGCTGGTGGAGAGGTGCTTGGGACTTTTTTCATTCTAGAACATGTAAATAAACTTAAGTGTCAAGGTATTCAAGGTGCTGGTGATGACCTATAAAGCCCTAAATGGCATGGGTCCAGATTATCTCAGGGAGCACCTGCTGCCAGCATCAGCCTCCCAACGTCCTGTGCGCTCCCACAGGGAGGGCCTCCTTAGGGTTCCGCCGGTTAGGGAATGCCGGCGGGTGATTCCAAGGGGGAGGGCATTCTCTGTGGGTGCGCCTGCCCTATGGAATGAACTGCCGGTAGAACTTCGGACTGCCCCGGACCTTTCCTCGTTTCGCCGGGACCTGAAAACTTGGTTATTTGATCTTTCTGGCCTGGACTGAGGGGGTTTTAATTTAACTTTAAATTTTAAATTTTAATTTGTTTTAATTGTGGGCTAGTCTTAATTTAATTCTATTTTAATTGTATTTATTTGTATTGTTTTAATTCGCCTGTAAACCGCCCTGAGTCCTTCGGGAATAGGGCAGTATATAAAATCAATCAATTAAATAAATAAATAAATATTGATTTAACAGCTAACCAGCTTATGTAATTTAAGATGTAAGGCTTTAAGAGCCTTTTTATAAAGGGAAGGCTCCGCTAATGTGTTCTCTCTCTTCTGTTTTCTGCTGTAACTATGGTGTGTTGGATCCTGCTCTATTAGCATGTGTATGTGTATTGTTCCTGGTGTATGATATTGTAGATAGTGTAAGAGAAACCACTATTTAATATAGACCATTGTTTACTGTGTTTACTCCTGGGTTATCTCGTGCAATAAGACTGTGCATGCTCTGACATTAAGTATCTTCACTTAGAAATAAATACGGTGCTATTCAGAGATTTCACTCAAAAGTACAAGTCAGACTTTGGGCAGACAATAATATGAGAGAGGTGAATACTGAATAAAACCAACTAGATCTTGGACAGCTGGGTACTACCCGAAGAGGTTTAAGAGAATAGAAGAAGTGCAGGCTAACGTCCAAGGCAAAAAAGCAAGAAGGAGGTACAAAATTCATGGCAATTTAAGACAGTAGAAGACAGAAGCTTCATAGTTAAGAAAAGGTGCTCTGAACTGATAAGCTGGCTTGGCTGCTAGGACTTTGCTGGTGTGATTTGATCATTATTAACCAAAGCTCAATTTTTAGAATAATTTCTAGGTTTTGAGCCATATGGGAATTTCCATCTTCTGACAGGATTATTATTTTCCTTTTACTATTGCTAGAGAAAGCTGGAATCTTACATAGACTGGCAAGTTTAAGCCCATGGATCTCGATGTAAATAACACAGTGTGGAAAAATACATTATGACTTTCCTATGAAAATGAATCAATCTCTGATGATTAGTACTAGTGTTTAGTATTACTGATTACCTGCTTTGTCTCATGAATCTTCCATGAGTTGCCTTAATAAGTATGTAATGAATGTTGTACAGGACATCCATGAAATCCTCACGGGTCACAGTCTGTGTGATCCTTGGACTATCACCATAGTATTTCCACTCATGCTGAAAAGGAAATAATAACCAGGAATGCTAATGATTTAACTGTTTCCAAAGGGCCGATGACAAAACAAATTGGAATGAAACATTACCTCTGTCATTTCTATCTCATGCCTTGTCAACTGGCCATTCAGAGGAGCGACCACATGTCTGACAATAATTCGTGTATGTATGGGAAGCCCACCTCTGATTATGACCTGAGGATTGTAAGTTGCAAAACCTGTGTCTTCCCTTGCTTCAAAAAAGATAGCATATTTCAGCTTTCCTCCATAAGCCATCAGCTAACAAAGAAGAAGAAACCATATAAATAATAATATACAGGCAATCAAAATGAAATACAAAGAAATAACCAATACTATGGTGAATATCTGAAGATGCTCTGAATATTTTCAGTTAGCATGAAATGAATTATTAAAGTTGTGATTTTCATTGTATCAGATACAAGTACAAGACCTATATAACGAAATAAAATGAGACTTTGGAGTTTATTTCCCAAGTCTATTTAAATAAAAAACAAAACAAGCCATCATATTTTTCCTGTGCATATCTAAAATACTGAATATTTTTTTCAGTTTGTAATATTTCCTGCAGCTAGTATAAGCTACTGTAGAGTAGAAAATTGATAATGTGGGAACTTTTATGCTATGTTTTAAATTTATAATTATGAATGTTGTGTACAATAAAAGTCAAATCTAAAGGGAAAAAAACAAAAAAGATGTGAAAAAAGGAAAATGGAAACCAACATTATAAAATATATTGACTTCCTACTTTCATCTTTTCAATAATTAAATTCATAAATTTATAATGACCTTTTTTCTTCTTTTTAGCAAAAAAATCCATTAAAAATCTATTTTTCTTTGAAGTGCTTGTTTTCCCCATGACAAAATAGATCAGTTTTACCATTTCTACCAATTCTGACACTTTTACAAACCATTTATCCATTATGGGAATCTCAGTACTGTTGTGCATATCTTGCTGGAACTTTTATGCTTCCTTAAGGGTATTATTTTGTTTCTCTGTATAGCTGATAAAGCTAGATCAACTAAAAGGTAACTGAGTTTGGGACTGAATAATCACAATAACACAGGGACGCGGTGGCTCAGTGGGTTAGGACGCTGAGCTTGTTGATCAGAAGATCGGCAGTTTGGCGGGTCGAATCCCGAGTGCCGCGTAGCAGAGTGAGTGCCTGTTACTCGTCCCAGCTTCTGCCAACCTAGCAGTTCGAAAGCATGTAAAAATGCAAGTAGAAAAATAGGGACCACTACGGTGGGAAGGTAACAGCGTTCTGTGCGCCTTTGGCGTCTAGTCATGCCGGCCACATGACCACGGAGACGTCCTCGGACAAATGCTGGCTCTTCAGCTTTGAAATGGAGATGAGCACCGGCCCCTAGAGTCGGAAACGACTAGCACGCATTTGCGGGGGAACCTTTACCTTTACCTTTAATCACAACAAATACAGGTCAAGTGACACAAGCACTTGGATTATTATACTATTATTATACTTTTCCCCCTATTAAAATACTACTTCCTCAGCTTCAGGGTGATTCTATTCAGCATGATAATTAAAGGGAATTATTCAAGTATTAAATGAAGCTTTGAAACAAATACAGTTCCCCTCACGATTTTAACTTTTTGAGTACACATTATACATTTATATTCTAAAATTAAAAGTTTGTTCCATATAGCTTTCTTTTAGATATCAGGTAACATAACTGTATCTCTGACATTCTTCTTAGAAGAAGAATAGTACAAACTCATGAGCTAAAAAATTTGGACCTGCCCCAAAGTCATACTTTCCAATGAAGGTCTCTTAACAGAATTCATTCTTTAGTTTTGTTTTCAAATAGGGAGACAGGCTGGAAGAATTATTGTAAAATATTAGAAAAACAAAGCTATGCATGACTTTAAGCAGTGGATTGCGGACATGTCAATATTTGAATTAGGTTTTCTTCCTGACAAAGAGGCAACGAAAAGCTTTTAAGCAATAGGAATATTTGGGCTGGAGGGGGGGGGGAAGATAATCTATTTTTAATATGATACTCCAAAACTCCTTTTCATTTCCTTTTTCCTCTTTACCCTTATTACTATGATTATTAATTATGAGGTTACACTATATTTTTAATTCTTTTAATTCTGTTAATTAACTTGATAATAATAAAATGAATTATCATTATCTGGTTTCTCTTTTAATGTACAATAATAAGAAAGAGAGAATTAATAGTTATGATTGTGACAATAAAACAGTAAATTTTTATTAGTACTTTCAAGTTCTTTCTCATCTTTGTTGGGGAAAAAAGAAAAGAAATGACAAAATATAAACTGTAATTAGAATTCCCATTCTTTACCTTCTTTCCTTCGAATTGTTCCGGAAGTCTCCAGTAAAATGGTTCTGAATGTAGTTCTTGCATTACCAACTCAATATTTGCAATTGTCTCTGGATATTGGTATATAATCCCTTTGGTAGTTTGGTGTTGGACATTTTCATCAACCAAAGGAAGGACAACCTGATCTGGCTTCAGAGTCAACTAAATGAGAATAAAGTGTTGGATAAATATCTACTTCTCTATCTCCATGTTTAACTCTATTATATAGAAAATTGCTGTTAAAATATTTATCAAACAATGACATCTACATAAAATACATACTGCAATGACTAATATATAATGGAATACATATAATAATAAAAAACATGAAAGATTAAAGGTTGAAACCAGCACCTTGAATCAGACTCAGAAGCAAACCGGCAGACAAAGCAGCTCACAGAGCAGAGGTTTAATATATGCTGGCCTAGGAGCACACACACAACCTACCCTATGGCATTCTGCATTAGCTGAAGCTTCTGAACACTCTTCAAGGGCAGCCCTATGTAGACTCCAGTCTGGAGATGACTAGATCATGGGAGCAGAGCCTCCAGGTTTCAGGAATGTGTGTAACTGGCACACAGCACAAAGCTATGAAAAGGCCCTCCTAGCCACGACTGCCACTGGCTCCTTGAGCAAAAGTTGTGACTTTAGAGGATGCCCAGATTGCACAGGGGATCTGTTTGATGGGCAGTGTGAACCCATCCATCACTGAAGATTTACAGTTACAAAAGTAATCAGAGAAATCAGAAATAACTTAAGTGTAATTAATGTTTCGGCCTATCTCCATCCAAAATTCACAAACATGTAGCAGTTGTACAGTAACCATGAGTCTGGGTAGGAATCAGAATATACCAGTTTGCTTACAGATGCAGTTCAAAATGCTGATAGTTACTTTTAAACACACGAGGATGGTTTATCTATGGGAGTGTCTCTTCCTGGTTGCTTTTATGTGTCCTGTCTGATCCAGCAAGACAGGCATATTACAAGTATCATCAGCCAAGGAGGGTTGGCTGGTAGGATGCCAAAGAAGAGCTATTCTGCCATGGTATCTGTAATGTATTGGGATTTTTACTTGAACTGATTCACGTGTCTGTTTGAATGCTGCTTAAGGTTGCTCAATGGTGTGTCTGTGTAACGGTCACTGACTAAGCCAGACTTGTTGTCTCCAAGAAGATTATTGGATGATTTGGGGCAGGAATGGGTTCCTTTAAACCTATTGGCCACTGCCTAGTGGCCAACCATATAAGTAGCTGCGCAGCAGCCTCTGTTTCAGTTCTGTTCCTGTTTGCCTTAATAAAGCATGTTCCTGTTTGCAACCTCCCATCTCGCTTATTGCCTGCAAAGAACCAGCTACACAACACTGGCGACGAAGGTGGGATGCTACTTCTTTGCAAGAGCCTGAAGTCACTAGGGGCTGAGGCCAGCACAGTGCCTGGCAGGGACCATGTTCCCCTGCCTCAATCTGCCTAGCAAGCCACGCTAGAGACCACCACGCCCTGAGGACCAGTCCCAGGGCCTTTGAAGAAGCTAGCAGCATGAGGCAACACGAGACACAAGCCGCGAAGACTTCTCACCATGTGGAAGGTCAGAAAGCTCGAGGAATTCAATGTCACACACCTGGAGAGATGGTCGTTCTACATTTCAAGAGTGGAGAACTACCTCCGAGCAAACCAAGTCGCCGAAGATGGCCTGAAGGCTGCAACATTTCTCTGTGTCTGTGGGACTGCAACGTTCAACATCACAAAGAACTTAGTCTCACTGGCACAGCTGGAGTCCATTATTTATGCAGACCTGAAGAAACAGCTTAGCGACCATTTCCAACCAAAGCTGTCGGTGATAGCGTGGAGGCATGTTTTCGAACAGCGAGTACAACAACCCAGCGAGAGAGCCACAGACTTCATTGTGGTGTTGAGACAAGCTTCACACCTGTGCCAGTTCATGGACTTGGAAGAAAGGCTTCAAGATCATGTCGCCTGTGGACTAAGGAGTAGAGAGCTCCAACAAAAACTTTTCGCAAAGGAGACTCTCCTGCTACAAGAAGCCTTAAAAGAAGTTATGGCGGATGAAGCCACCAGCGGGGCTGTAAAGACATTACGGCCTACCAAAAGCACTCCACTAAAAGAAGCCGTCCACCATGAGGATGCCGAGCAATGAGAAGATGTCAACTCCGATCACGAAGTCTACAAGATTCAACGGCACCAAGACAAAGAACAGAAGACTCTTTACAAGGCAGTTCCCTTCCTTCGATGTTTGGGATGTGGCGGCCTCCACCAATGAGTGGACTGCCGATTTTGGTCAGCCATGTGTTGGGCCTGTGGGAAATCCGGCCACATCGTAGCCATCTATAGAGGTCGCCACAAGGACTGTCAACTGGACGAGCCATACAGGAAAGGTACCGGGGCACTGGGGCAGCATAGAGTAGGGTTCTGCTCTAGTCGCAGGAGTGTCTGCTGCATGGGAGCTCACCGCCCCCTTAAACCAAAACTGCGGCTTCAAGTCGAAGGATGGAACTTGACACTAGTTCAGCTGTATCCATTATTTCTCTTGAGACTTTCCAGTTCATGTGCAACCACAGCAAGAGGTGGGCCAAGCTTAGGCTGTCTGACATCATTCTAACTGACTTCCAGAATTGCCAAGTAGCCGTCAAAGGGCGAGGCCACTTTGGCTGTCAAATTCAAGGGGTTTTCAGGTCCCCTAGATGTAATTGTGGTGGAGGGACAGAGAATGAATTTAATTGGGCTTGATTGGTTTGATGCACTGGGCCTTCAAGTAACCGGGATCCACCGGACACAAACGGCAAACTTGGTGTCAATATGTGAGGAATTTGCAGATGTTTTCGACACAAGCCTGGGAGAGTACAAGGGCCCTCTGATAGCCTTTAAGCTTGATCCTTCCATAATGCGCATTAGGATCAAGCCCCGTCGAGTGCCATTTGCACTAAAACACAAAATCGATGCAGAGATGGACAAGCTAGTCAGTCAAGGGGTACTACAGCCTGTAGACAGGGGTGAATGGGAAACTCCCATTGTCATGCCACTTAAGGCCAATGGGGAAATCAGGATTTGTGCTGATTACAAGTGCACCATTAACCCGGCACTACAGCAGCACGCATACCTGATGCCAGTCGTTAGCCACATTTTGGCATCACTGCAAGGGGGTACTGTGTGCTAAGTTAGATTTGGCACAGGCCTATCAGCAGTTACTAGTGGATGAGGCCACAGCGGCTGCACAAACAATTGTAACACACAGGGGGGCTTTTAGAATCAAATGCCTCCAATTCGGGGTTAGCATAGCCCCAGGGATCTTCCACGGAGTTATGTAGCTTATGCTCAAGGGTATTCCGGGGGTCTGCCACTATTTTGATGATGTACTTATTGCCGGTGAGTCCACTGAGGTGCTTGCAAGGCAGCTCAAAGCTGTTCTTCAATGGTTTTGCACAGCTGAAGAGGAACAAATATAAAATTGGGGTCCCTTCCACTGAATTCCTGGGGTTCCGTACTGATGCTGAGGGCATCCATCCTGCAGAGTCCAAGATGAAGGATGTTGCTGTGGAAACTGCCGCAGACAGAATTCTAAGCAGAATGTTGTCATGAGTTCACACTGGGTGGCTGAAAAATAGCCCAGGATCTGAGTTCCAGAGCTACTTCACACGGAGACATGAGCTTTCAGCTCACAAAGGCTGCATCTTATGGGAGAGTAGGGTTATTGTCCCAGTTCATTAAGGCACCATGTGCTTCAGTCTCTTCATGAGGGCCATCCAGGCATAGTCCGGATGAAGGCACTGGCATGGAGCTACCTTTAGTGGCCAGGGATAGATAAGGCTATCAAGGCCCAAGTACACGAGTGTTACACGTGTCAACAGTCCAGACCAGAGATGCCACAGGCCCCTGTCCACCGATGGGAGGAGACTCATACACTGTGGTCAAGGATTCACATTGACTTCGCTGGGCCCTTTCAGGGACAGCTGTTTTTGATAGTGGTCGACAGCCACTCTAAATGGTTGGAAGTAATTCCTATATCTACTATGACTACTGCTAGGACCATCCAGGTGCTTAGAAAGCTTTTTGCCACACACGGACTTCCAGGCATCTTAGTCTCAGATAATGGGGACCAGTTCACAGTGGCAGAATTTCAGGTCTTCTTGAGGACTAACCTCATATGGCATGCAACGTCAGCTCCTTTTCACCCTTCGACTAACGGGCAGGCTGAACACATGGTGCGTACAACGAAAGAGTCACTCAAGCGCATTGTTTCAGAGGATTGGCACCATAGGCTGGCTGATTTTCTGCTTTCCCAGCACACTATGCCTTGCACAGCAACGGGCAAAAGCCCAGGAGAGCTTTGTTGGGGAAGGAGATTAATCATGAAACTGGACAGGTTGCATCCTGACTGGGTATCAGCAGACACCGCATGCCCAAAGGCACCAAGGGGGTTGCAAGTGGGTGATGGAGTGTGGGGCCAGAACTACGGGCATGGGAACTTATGGGTGCTGGGTAAAATTGTTAAAATCTTGGGACCCCTTTCATACGAGGTGGCTATGGAGGGAGGGTGAGTCATTTGCCAACATACTGATCAGCTGCGAAGGCGTTTTGCAGAACGGTCACTAAGCGAGGACCACACAGCGGGTCTGCAACCAGAGCTGAAACTGGCAGCCTAACAGAGCAGTTCACATGCTCTGAGAACTCAGTCATTTCAACGGGGAGGTGGTCATAGATGGACACAGTCCGGGAGTGCAACATGGGTCTCCTGACGGGGAAGGTTAAACCAAACAAGGCAACCGCTTCGCTGACACAGATACCTCATTGGACTCTGGTTTGGGCCAATCAGGAATGGCCAGCCAAAGGAACTTGAGTGAATCCAACTCACGTGAACCCAAGAGTCCTGGTCTACCCAGCCTGGTGGGCAAGCTGGTAGACAGAGAGTTGCTTGGATCCCCCAGGCATTGTGAATGGTCGCGTAGACCACCACAATATCTACAAGATTATATTCTTAAATAATGTTTGTACATTCTAGGGGGGAGGGGTGTAATGTATTGGGATTTTTACTTGAACTGATTCACGTGTCTGTTTGAATGCTGCTTAAGGTTGCTCAATGTTATGTCTGTGTAACGGTCACTGACTAAGCCAGACTTGTTGTCTCCAAGAAGATCATTGGATGATTTGGGGCGGGAATGGGTTCCTTTAAACCTATTGGCCGCCGCCTAGTGGCCAACCATATAATAATAATAATAATAATAATAATAATAATAATAATAATAATAATAATAATAATAATAATAATAATAATAATAATAATAATAATAAAGTTGGAAGGGACCTTGGAGGTCATCTAGTCCAACCCCCTGCTCAGGCAGGAAACCTTATACCATTTCAGACATATAAGTAGCTGCGCAGCAGCCTCTGTTTCAATTCTGTTCCCGTTTGCCTTAATAAAGCATGTTCCTGTTTGCAACCTCCCGTCTCACTTATTGCCTGCAAAGAACTGGCTACACAACAGTATCCACCTTCTGAATTAACATCTCTCCCATTAAGTTGGCCCCCCCTTGCTGGCCTTTTTAAAGACTTTGAAGGTCTGGTTTGGGGTTTTTTGTGTGTGAAAAAGTGGACCTTTTTATGCATTAATGTTGTCTTCTGTTACACTATACAAAATAAATATTTTGTATTCCGGGTATTCCACACTTGGAATACTACATCCAGTTCTGGTCACCACAATAGAAAAAAGATGTTGAGAAACTGGAAAGAGTGCAGAGAAGAGCAACAAGAATAATTAGGGACTGGAGACTAAAACATACAGAGAATGTTTACAGGAATTTGGTATGTCTAGTCCAGGGGTCGGCAACCTCGGCTCTTTTATGACTCGTGGACTTCAACTCCCAGAATTCATGAGCCAGCTATGCTGGCTCAGGAATTCTGGGAGTTGAAGTCCACGAGTCATAAAAGAGCCGAGGTTGCCGACCCCTGGTCTAGTCTAATGAAAAGAAAGACCAGGGGGGAACATGATAGCAGTGTTTCAATATTTGAGGGGTTCCTACAAAGACAAGGGGTGTGTGTGTCAAACTATTTTCCAAAGCATTAAAAGTCAAGATGAGAAAGAATGAATGGAAACTAACCAAGGAGAAAAGCAACTAAGGAGATATTTCTTAATGGTGAGAACAATCAAACCAATGGAACAACTTGCCTTCAGAAGTTGTTGGTGCTGTATCACTGGAGGCTTTCAAAGAGATTGGACAATCATTTATCTGGAATGGTTTAGGATCTCCTGCTCAAGCAGGGGGCTGGACTAGAAAACCTCCAAGTTCCCTTCCAATTCTATTATTCTATGTTCTAAATAAATGTGGTTTGGTGATTGAGTCCTGGGTATGGAATGAAACCTGTTTTATGGTTATTTTGAGGGCTTTTTATGATTGTCTGTCTGCTATGTGCTTTATTTCTTGTTTTATTTTAATATTTGTTTATAATTTATTTGTTTTTAGTGTGAGTCGACCAGAGTCATGTACTTGAGATTGTGGTTCTGTAAATTGAACAAATAAATAATTACAAGTATCTACCGTATGTCATTCATAGCAATTAAATTAAACAAAGAAAACCATTCATGAAAGCATCTGTTCCTTTATGGAACTTCACAGAATAAGAGCTGAGCAAAGAAGAGAAGAATTCCTGGACTGACATTATTCTTTCTCTGCAATATTTCCAGCAGATTCAGTTAACACGCTTCTTTGAAATGCTAATGCCAAAATGAAGCAAAGTGCCTGCCTTGACTCTGGAAGTGTTCCTGGATCCCATGCATTAAACATGCTAATCAGCAAGAAACTGGTTTATTTGAAATATATGACTCCATTCATGGTACCTCCACATCAGAAAATTTGCCAGTTGCACTTCACTATTCTAAAATAGATCAGAATACTTAGAAGTTCTAAGTGCTCAGAGATACCTCTGAGTAAAATGGCAAGCCTCATTTAAATATGAGAACTGAAAAGAGGGATAATTGATCATTAGGGAAATTTTAAATTGACATTTTAAATCATGCGCATTTCTACTTTCCTAAGATATAGGAGAGGTGAAGCTTTGATTATGCAAGTTTGTGCTCTTTAACATTAGGGAGTTAATCCCATTCAATGCAGTGGACTTACTTCAATGTAAACAGACACAAGACTGCTTTTTTTTGTAAATCTAAAGTTTATTGAATAAGTTATACAGTATTACCCTATCAGCCACAAAAAATCAGTTAAATTCCTACAGTGTGGATTTTTTCCCCCTCCCTGAGGTGAGGAGGACTTCAGCCTTTTTGAGGTTCTGAAGGCCCCTCAAGGCCCAATTATGTCAGGGGAAGGTGAACTATAGTGATGTTACTCTATTATTATTATTATTATTATTATTATTATTATTATTATTATTATTATTATTATTATTATTTATTATCAATATCCTTTTGTCTGTTCTTGTTACCTGTTTTATAGTATTTTTAATGTTTTTAATATTTGTTCATGATAATGATTTTAGATATTTATTTTTAGTTTTGTGATACGTTGTCCATAGTCACTTGCTATGAGATAGGTGGCTGTATAAATTAGATAAATTGGAATACTTTCACAGAATGCTACTGGGCCTACCTGTGTACATATACAACTTCATGTATTTTTTCTTGATCACTGGATAACTCAACAATTGAACATTTGCAGTTGAAGATGTGAATTAAGATAATTTAATAGCATTACATATAATACAGAAACATTATTAAAATATCTACCTGTAGGTATGCAAGCCACCTTGCCTGAAGGAGATATTTAAATTGATAAACCATTTTTGTCATATTAACAGAATCAAAAATTACCATTAATTTTGCTATGTGCCATATAAATATTCAACCAGTAAATATCATCTGAAACAAATCTAAGTGGGGAGAAAGTTTTAAATATATGCAGTAAATCTAATCTTTGTTCCACCCGTAAGAGAGATCATCTAAGTTTGGGGAAGCTGATAAATGCCAACTTAGCATTTATTAGTTGCAAGTAATCACCTTCTGCATGGAACTTTTTGAGGTATTTGCTAGATGATTTTGTTCAATAATAAAGTCCTCAACAGATATTGAACATTGCTAGATTAGACATGTATTGGTCATTTCAACCTTACTTACTTCATTAAGAAATTTATTTTGCTATCATTTTCTTCCTGGGTGGTTTTTTAGTTGATCTGTTGTTTCTTTTGTCAGCGGTTCCCAAAAATTTGAATAGATTATTATACTTACTGTAAGTTTAGAAGCCTGTTTGGGAATAGCAGTGCTCTTCCAGTTCCTGCTTTTCCTTACTTGATTTTGAGTCTATTTTTCATTTTCTTGGTTTTCACCTGAGACTTTACTTTGTTTTTTTCCTCTTATTTATAAAATGAGTCTAGATTTGGGAATGGTTGTACATTAGTAAAATATTATCAAATACTATGCTATGTTTTTCTGTGGTCCAATCTTGACTACCATGTTTCTCCAAAAATAACACCCGGTCTTATACTTTTTGCCTCCAAAACAGGCATTAGGTCTTATTTTCAGGAGATGCCTTATTTTTCCTCTGTCTCACCTCACAGTGGCAAAACCAAAGGGCCCAGGAGCCCACATGGTCACAGCTGGTCCACTTCTGCAGTTGCTTGCTACTGATCTTGCGTGATCTCACAGTACTTTAGGCCTCTGTTCTCTGCAAACAGAGGCCTGGATGAGATTTGCAGCAAAAGGCTCTGCAAATGGAGGTAAGGGCTGAAAAATCGAAGCCTTTCCTCCATTTGCAAAGCCTTTTGCCATTTTTGCAAAAACCCTCTGCAGCCAAGAACGGAGACCCAGGTTGACATGCGCATTGGCCCCAGGCTCTGTTTCAGGCCTTTCCTGAAGCCCTGTGCTGGCAAAGCGGAACTTGGGGACAACGCACATGTCAACTCGGGGCTCCATTCTCAGCTGTAGAGGCCTTTCCTGAAGGTCTCTGTTGGCAAAATAGAGCCTGGGAGCAACGTGTGCAAGCGACGACAAGCAGCCGCAGAAGTGGGCCAGTGGCAGCCATGTGCGCTCCTGTTGGATGGGGCTTTTGGTGCCATCACTGCAAGATGAGGTAGGTATTGGGGCGTGGGAGGCCTGACTGCGGGGGCCATGAGGTAAGTGGGTGTGGGGTGCATGGGGCAGCTTCACCTCCTTCCCTCACCTGCCCCAGCCTCATGGCGGTGGCACCACGAACCAGACAGAATGGGTAGATGGCCAGCTGCACAGGCTCTTAACTAGGGCTTATTTTGAGGGAAGGGCTTATATTAGGCACGCCCGTAAAAATCAAGCAAGGCTTATTTTCGGGAAAGGTCTTATTTTCAGGGAAACATGGTAGTTTGATAAGAATTGTCAGTAGATCATTTGAAGTAGATATAAATTCTTTCAGTAGTAATTAATCAGATGAGTACTTTGTGGAAAAATTAAAAACCACCTGTTATTCTGCCAAGGTTTCTATATTGTTTTGCAAACAGGAATCATACGAACGTCTCAAATTTGCCTCATTTATTAACAAGGATCCCAAAGCTATGTGGGTGGTAGGGGTTGGTGTTTATTATCTCCCGGCAATAGCTATCTCCTCAGCAACATTTGGAATATTGGATGTCCTCTTATCTATAATGTTCATAATATCTGTCCAAGAATGATAAGGGCCAAGAGACCATTCACATAGTGTGTTTTTTCCTTTCATTTTGTTTCATGTCACGGCCCTGGTCACCAGAGTTTATTGGGGTTATACCCCTGGGGAAAAAAGACCAGCAATTCTTGACTGTTTTTGAGATTTAATGTATGAATCAATGTCTTCAGTTACTGGGAATAACCCCTTCTCTTTGTAACTATCTTTAGAGAGGACCATTGTTTTAATGTCTGAGCCTTTTCTTTATCATTTAAGTTTCCAAACACCTTTCAATAAGTGCCTGCAGAAGCTCTACAAAAATTCTGAATTTACAAATTCCCTTTTTATAATATTCTTGAAAAAATTGTCTTGTTTAGATAGCAACTTTCACAATCTTCCAATTACTTTATCTTCAATTGTAATCTTCTAAATGGAATGTTAAAGCCCACATATTTAACACCAATCATACACCAATGCAATATTGTAGCTAGGCTTATTTTCAGGGTGTTCAGATAATTTATATGATTTCTATTTTTTTTACTCATTTACTTTCCTCTTTTTAAGCAACCCAAGAGTTTCAAAATAATTTGCTTTAGAGATTATGCTCCAAAAGAGAGTTAATGTAATAAAAATTAAGACTTAAAAATTCATGTAAACAATCGTTGCCTCATGTTTCACATCCCCTGCAAATCAACCTCTCAGCCACGCTCTAAACTGAAATCTCCATTTAATAAGATAAAATGACACATGAAATGTCTATGGAAGTTTCATCTGTAATAGTTTGTGGCTGCGCGAGTTGTGATGGGGGTTTCCCAATACTCCCATGTAACACCTCTGCTCTGTGAGCTGCATTGGCTTCCAGTTGTCTTCCGGGTGAGATTTAAGGTGCTGGTGTTAACTTCCCATCGTCCTGTGCGCTCCCACAGAGAGGGCCTCCTCAGGGTGCTGTCGGTCAGGGAATGTTGACTGGTGGCCCCCAGGGGGAGAGCATTCTCTGTGGGTGAGCCTGCCCTCTGGAATCAGCTCCCTGTTGAGCTCCGGATGGCCCCCGACCTTCGCTCCTTCCGCCGCGACCTGAAGACTTGGCTATTTAAACTTGCCGGCCTGGACTGAGGGACTGGGATTTTAGATCTTTAATTTTAAAAAATTTAAATTTTAGAATGTGTTTTATTGTTTAGGGTTATTGGTTTAATTTCATTTTAATTTTTGTATATTATGTGTTGTTTATAGTGTTTAATTGCCCTGTACACTGCCCCGAGTCCCTTGGGAGAGGGGCGGTATATAAATCCAAATAATAAATAAATATATAAATAATTACTTAGGCTATAGTTTTTGACACTTGTATGAGAAACTTCTCCAAATCTTGAATAGCTCATTTAGAAACTTTATTATTCACTTTTTTTGTCTTCCTTTGACTTATTGAGACTACCTGAAAATCCCATGAAGTTCCAAGGGCTACTTCCAAGAAAAAGAACATAACTTTAAATTCTGGATTTGTAGTCTAACTTCTAATGCTGTTTGGAGTAGGATGTCATAGAAATAATAGAATCCATGGTATTCCCTATGACATTCTATGGAAATGAAAGTTGGACTTTGAGAAATCACAATAGGAGACTATAGGGAGACATTTTTGAAAATTGGTATCGGAGAACATTCCTAAGAATACCATTAATAGCCAGGAAAACAATGGATCATTGAACAAATAAACTCAGTGTATTCAGGGCACAAAAGACCAGGCTCAAATTATCCTGTTTCAGATATGTTATGTGAAGACCTAGCTCTCTGAAGAAGTCTTTATTAGTGGGAAAGGTACAAGGAAAAAGAATAAAAGGATCACCAATGGCAAGATAGATAGACTCAATTACAGTTGAAATAAATGAAGACCTGAAAGACCAGATCAGGGAGATAATCATGGAGGGAAAATCTATCTATGTGGTTGCTAGAAGTCAAAACAGTTTGATGGCATATAATCAGCCAATAACTTATTATAATTTCTCTCCTCCTGGTATAATTTTTCAAATTTTTCAACATTAAAACTGATGTTATTGTTGGAAGCTTTTTCATCTGACTAATTTTGATACTCTATCTTTGTATTTTTCTAATCCATCTTTCATCAGCTTTGTAAAAATCATTAAAGCAACTGTGGTTTTGGTGAGCTTATCTGATGGAATGTTGTACTAAGGATTCCCAAGAAGGAGGGAGTATATTCTGCAGGAATAAGAGACAACTCAGTCCAGATATTTTGTGTGTGAGAAAGAGGGTAAAGACAGCACCTTCCTAATAATTTTCAGAGTATATGGTAAATGTAGAGTAGAGTACTTCAGTTTGGCAAGAGTATGTCTATAGGTTTAGAAACAATAAAGATCTCAGCTTTGGTATTTTGGGGCAGGACAGCTGCTTTAATAGCTGTAGCATATATACAGAGATAGTTGGGAGCAGCTGCACCCAAAGAAATATTACCTTTGTTTGAGCTAATATGCAACAGCTTTGCACAGTCCTAGTAATCAGTATTTTTATTACATTTCTTTTTATTGCAAAGATTTGTATGCTGCCTGATTCATGAGATTCTATGTAGAATGACTAATCTGTAACCACCCTGCTAGAAAATGGTGGAAAACATGTTTTCTACAGACAATAAAAATATTAAAGCAATACTTTTCAATGGTTAATTTGTTTTTAAAATTAAAAGGAAATTGCAAGTATTATATCACATAAGTTCTCTTAATATGATTGCAATCTAGCCCTGTAGATAAATTCTGATTTGGCATTTGAGCAACCAAGATAGTTAAACTTAGCGTGGAACAATCGGCTATCCCTTTCATTACATCTTCCTTTTCTGGATTTTAATAGCTTTGCTCAAGGGCTTGACATTTATTATTCAATCTGAGGTTTCTTTTCAACATTTTGACCCTGATTGCTCAATGGAACATGGCTTTCTATCCAGTTCTCAAAATACAC
Organism: Vipera ursinii; assembly: GCF_947247035.1. Taxonomy (NCBI): domain Eukaryota; kingdom Metazoa; phylum Chordata; class Lepidosauria; order Squamata; family Viperidae; genus Vipera; species Vipera ursinii. Next base: position 263,331,764 of record NC_139512.1, on the reverse strand, counting down.
AGGGGAGAAATTGCTTAAATGCTTTTCTATATTTCCTATCTTCATCTCTGTGTCTGGCTAAAAGATATCAGCAGGAAACAACATTATCGCATTACATGGCTCAGCAGTCTTGTACTCACCCACACACGGACCAGTCCCTTTGCCTCACTGCATTCTGATGTCAGGCCAAAGCAGTAGCAGCTGTTGCAGCCAAGAGGGTTTCTGGCAGAGAGTCCAAATCGGCCAGGTTTGCACCTGTCACAGTTGAAACCTTCCACATTCATCTGTTAACAAAAAAGGAAGAAGAGAAAGCTTTAAAAACAATTGTAATTCTCTTTTAATTTGGAGACTACCTTATCAAAAAGTACTACTAGGACGAAGATATGTGGTAATAAGACACCTTTTGCATAATAAAGCTCAATGGCTGAAACATTCAAGATCATATCATTTTTTTAAACAAAATCCTTTACCTGCCTCCTGTTTTTGTTTTTGTTTTTTAAATTTAATTGATCTGGGGAAACTGAGAAGCACAAAAACCCAAGTTCTGACTGAGCCTTAATGTGAAATGGAGTTCACAATGGCTAAACTCCAGAGTTGTTATAACCATCAACACCAGGCTACATAGAGGAAGAATGCTTTTCAGTGCATGGGAAGAATATTTTTTTTAAATTGCTGAAAGGTTGCTTTGCATTACTTCCATGAGACAGCTTAACAATTCAACAGATCTTAAGCAACAGAAAAAAGTGAAAAATGATGGCTGTTTTGCTCCTGAATGAAAGTGTGGACAACACCACACTGGACAAGGCTGAACTATAATGTTATGACAAAATCTTCTATGAGCCAACCTTGATTATCTGGTAACTCCACAGAGCTTTCCACATGGTTAAATGGTTTTATGTTGACTGGTTTCCCAGTCTAGTCTTAAACCCTGGGAATTTCCAACGGTTTCCTTTCCAAATATTAACTAGATTCAACTCTCCTCTGCTTCCACCCCCCCAGATCAGCAAGGATTGGCTAAGTGCTGCCACTTCCTTGGATTTAAGAATTACTGAAATAAATTATACTTACATCCCAGGTTTTGCGTGTATGGCTAGCAGAAACATATTTCTTTCATTTAGTTTAAGCTGCTGACTGATCTAACGAGAAGGCACTACAAGGAGACAGATTGAAAACAGAAATGCATATAAAAAGGGGTGAAAGCCCCCTCTCCTTACTTTACAGGTGCACTGTCCTGTATGATCAGCACAAGAACACTTTTCCATTTCTGAATCGCAAGTCTGTGGCTTGGTCCCCGCTATCTGGCATTCACAGGCAATGCATTGTGGGTAATTCCGATAGCCTAGCCTGCATTCAGTGCATTTATCTCCAGAGAATTCTGGACGACAGAAACAGCAGCCAGTATCAGGGTTACACTGGAAGCTGAGGGATCCAGCTACACTGCAGTCACAGGCCTAGAGCAAAAAAAAAAAAAGGGGGGGAAAAAGTTAGCTTGTTTTAGAGAGGGAAACATTTGAAGGCTTTCAGTTTTCACTGAAGAACATGGAGTACTCAAAAATGACTGCAACAATCGCTGATAATTATCAATGTATTTGTGTCAGTAGGTAACATTTGCAGGCACTGATTTCATTTTTCATAAATGTTACTATTTGAGTTGTGTTTCTTTTAAGCAGCTGAATACTGGGCGGGACTGGATGTGATACTCTACCTCTTGAATCCCAAAGTTAAAAAAAATTGTGAGTTGTATACAATTGGGGACATCTATCAGCAGAATGTGTAAAATATTAGTCCAGTGTTTCACAATCTTGACAACTTTAAGATGAATGGACTTCACCTTCCAGAATTCCCCAGCCATATTATTCATCATATCAGAAAAAGAATGAATATGCAAATCCAGAAGACTTTCTTTTAACCAGGAATCCTTTTTTAAATTAGAAAAGAAACTAATACTTTAAGATATTTTCTGGTAACCTTCAATATTTGTGTACGAAACATCATTTTCAATCTATAGTAAAGATTCTTCTCTAACATCAGTGGTGAATACAAATGAGTAGAATTGAGGTATGTCTGTAAGACTAAATATGGAGCAAGTTTCACATTAACTTAAAATCTTCCCATGGATTAATCTGAGTTTTAAACAGGCAAATTATTAAATTGTAGTTGAAGATATGGAAACTTAACATTAAGAAAACCAAAATCATGGCATCCGGCCCTCTCAGTTCCTGGCAAATAGATGGGGAAGAAATGGAGGTAGTGACAGATTTTATTTTCCTGGGCTCCAAGATCACCGCAGACGGGGACTGCAGCCAAGATATTAAAGGACGCTTGCTCCTGGGGAGGAAAGCAATGGCAAATCTAGACAACACACTAAAAAGCAGAGACATCACCCTGCCAACAAAAGTGCGTAGATGGTCTTCCCAGTTGCAATGTATGGCTGTGAAAGTTGGACCATAAGAAAGGCTGAGCACCAAAGAACTGAGGCCCTTGAACTATGGCGCTGGAGAAGACTCCTGTGAGTTCCTTGGACTGCAAGGCGATCAAACCGGTCAGTCCTAGAGGAGATCAACCCTGACTGCTCTTTAGAAGGCCAGATCCTGAAGCTGAAACTGAAATACTTTGGCCACCTAATGAGAAGGAAGGACTCACTGGAGAAAAGCCTAATGCTGGGAAAGATTGAGGGCAAGAGAAGAAGGGGACGACAAAGAATGAGATGGCTGGATGGAGTCACTGAAGCAGTAGGTGTGAGCTTAAATGGACTCCAGAAGATGGTAGAGGAGAGGAAGGTCTGGAGGAATGTTGTCCATGGGGTCGCAATGGGTCAGACACGACTTCGCAACTAACAACAACAACAAAAGTTGAAGATAAATTTATAAATTGGAACATAAATATTTATATCATTATATGCATAGATTATAAAAATATTCTAAAATTAGTAAAATGATTTCCAGACTAACAGATACCATGAAGAAGATAATATGCTCATTAATGCTTCTATAGCTAAATTGTGTAAGTTTGGGGAGTGCTTTGACTTCAGCGTTCAAGAGGCACTTTGGAATGTATGGGAACATGAATGCTGTGTCTGTCTGCAACTCATTATAACAACCATGTCATTCCTGGGATTTTCTAGCAGCTGCAAAAATCAAATTCAAAGTCCTGCATAGCCTTAACTTTATATACACATTATAGTCCTATATTGCAGCGTGAGCACAGAATATTAAAGCAGAGCATTCAGTTTGCAGGAAATGTTTTAGGCAAAGCTAGAAGAAGAAAAAGCAGCATGGGAACCTTGCTGAAACTGAAAAGCGGGGCCTGTGTGATTTTTTTTTTAGGGAAAGAATTGCCAAATCAATATTTCCATCCTGTTATCAATATCCTCTTCATGGTATCAATATCCCCTTTCTACTCAAAGTCCAAGTGGTAAGCAGTAGATTTTAAAGTAGATCTACAGGTAGTCCTTGACCACAACTGAACCCAAAATTTCATTTGCTAAGTGAGATATTTGTTAAGTAGGTTTTGCTCCATTTTACAACCTTTCTTGCAACAGATGTTAAGTGAATCATTGCACTTGTTAAATTAGTAACTCAACTGTTAAGTGAATCTGGATTCCCCATTGACGTTGCTTGTCAGAAGGTTGCAGAAGATGATCACATGATCCCAGGACACCGCAACTGTCATAAATACATGTCAGTTGCCAAACATCCAAAATTTGATCACATGGCTCTGGGGATGGTGCAATGGTCTTAAGTGTGAAAAATGGTCACAAATCACTTTTTTCAGTGATGTTGCAACTTCAAACAGTCATTAAATGAACTGTCGTAAGTCGGGGACTACCTATATTGGTTCAGGTTTGGGCAGCCCAAATATGGGCTTGCAAGGATCCAGAGTGACAAGCAATTAAGAATCCCCAGTTTTTATGCATTCTAAGAAGCAGGAAGTCTGTACATTGAGAAATAACCAGATAACACCCTGTGAGCAAATTGTTCGCCATATGTGGAATAAATTACAATCAGCCTTAAGGTTTGTTTTGCAAGGAGGCAGCTTCATGCAATATTCCTTTGCCTATAAGTTATGACAGACTCTGAAATTGGCTCCACTAAAAGCTCAAACAGAGAAGGGGGCACTTGCACCTGGCTTTGGAGAAATGAGTTGAAATACGCTAAAAAGGGAGACTTGGCTGACAGATCATTATTAATTTAGAGAGTGCCATAGCAGCTGCCATACTAATGGATTCAGATAATAGACAAGGCAAGAAGGGATATGAAAGAGCCTGGAACTGGAAGAGGGGTCTTCACCCTCATTAAGCCGCTTTGCAGAAGCCTGGCGATCGGCATGCTGGAGAAAGACGGCGGCTTCGTAAGGAGCTTTACAATAAATTTATCTCATTAATTAACTGGATTAACAACCATAGAAATAGATTTGATTGCTTGCGTTCAGGACACATAGTCTTAAAAAAACTTAGTGCAACAGTAAACCAACTTAGCCCCCTTTTTGTTGCTAGTAATCATTTGCCCAGCTTTTTTAGCATGTCATGATTACAACTTTATTTTTCAGTATATTCTTAAGAAACTAATTCTGATTGAAATAGCCAGGATGGGAAAATATTTTTTTTTAATTTTTAATTCCATTTATATCCCGCCCTTCTCCGAAGACTCAGGGCGGCTTACAAGCTTAGCAGTAGCCTTCATTCTATGTATATGCCTGCTTATTAGGGCTTTCACACACACCCCCCCAAGCGGCATTATGAGTGCACAAGTTACTTATACTAAGCCCAAAAGCAAAGAGGAACCATACCCGGATGGGGCTAGACAGATATAAACAATTGCTTCTTTACTTTTGACACTGTCAGTGCAATTCACTGCCATTAAATATATTTATGAGCTTACGGTAAACAATACCTGGATATTAAGTATTTGATAAACCTAATAAAAGGATACTTTATACTTATTTATCATTTATATCAATCTACTGCCAAGGAATCAAAATAGTGTAGGTATGGTCAAAATAGCAAATCAACATTATCCATTTTATTTATATAATAGCATCTATTGCCTATTTCAGTTACGTAATTTGAATATTTCAGGATGAATTCAAAAATATGTCATGTGTGGGAGCTTGCAACTGGTCACCTAACTTTGTTTTTAATCTGATCTCTTTTCTATGTTTCTCTACTATTTTTAATTAAAAAAACTACTCACAATATTGTCTATAAATATACATAAAATAGTTATCTTTGAATAAAATGTTTGGAATAACATAATCCATGGAAGAAATGATGCATTTTCTTAAAAAAAAATTAGATCTCAACTGGCATCATTTCATTTTGTTGAGAATAATTGTATCCAAATGTAAATATATAGGGTTTTTTGCTTTCAATTATAAGAGCTGACTTTTCAGTGCATACTAAGCCTTAAAACTCAACTTTAAGGATATAGTCGTACAAGACAGCTTTATTTGGTGTAACTTCCTAAAGTTAGGACAGTGGAAAAAGGAAGAAAAGGAACACTCACCTTGCATCCACTGATAATATCATGACCCCAGTGATTCGGTACACATTTTTCACATCTGTTTCCTGTGGTATTCGGAGGGCAGATGCAACGGCCAGTATGTGGGTCACAATTATTACCAAGATGGGAACATTCACAAGCTTCATGGAAGAGGATTAAGAAAGAAAAAGACAAGCATTGTAAAATGTGGAATACATTACATATATTGCAGAGAATAATTTTTGCCATTTGATACCATTCTCTATGAAAGTTTATCGGATCACAGGCTAATAAAATAATAACTCAGTGAGAGGCCATATGGTCATGATGAGTACTGTTCCAGAATAAAAACAGGACAAAGAAGCAGGTTTATCATTTGAGTTATTGTTCAAAATATAGCTCCAGAAGCATTAACATTTAATATTTTTTTATCCTAGCCCTCATTGTGGCATGAGACACAGGACCTACAGATAATCCTTGACTTATGATCAAAATTCAGCCCAAAGTTTCTGTTGCTAAGTAAGATATTTGCCAAGTGCATGTTGTTCCATTTTATGACCTTTCTTGCCACAGCTGTTAAGTAAGTCACTGCACTTGTTAAGTTAGTAACGCGGTTGTTAACTGAATCTAGCTACCCCATTGACTTTGCTCCTTAGAAGGTTGGAAAAGGTGACAACATGACCCTGAGACACTGCAACGGTCATAAATAGGAGTCAGTTGCTGAGCATCTGAATTTTGATCACAGGACCATGGGCATGCTGCAATGGTGTTAAGTGTGAAAAATGGTCATAAGTCACTTTTTCCAGTGTCGCTGCAACTTTGAATGGTCACTAAACAAACTGTGGTAAGTCGAGGATTACCTGTCCTTCAAAACCTCCCTGTCTGCAGGATTATAAGGTTCTTTCCTTCAGTCCATTTCCTACAGAAATGTTCTTTGCCCTCCTCATTAGAGAAGCTGGCTTTCTATCTTAGCATGTGACTACCTGAATATACCTCCGGGAACTTAAGCAATTATTTCTATGTACTCTTGATGGGGTTTGTTAATCACACACTTAGGGATATATTCCACCAGGTATGAACTTCAACCAGGGTTATTTTATTTCCCCCCCCAATAGTTGTAGAGATGTCCATATCCTATGCCAAACAACAACTTTTTGGCAATAAGAGAACATAAAACCTGCTCTTCTTAGCACGCTAGCTGTTAGTTTACCCTTTTTCTTAGAATGAGTGAAATATAGGGAATAGTAATTCTATTAAATTACTATTAATGGTAATTCTATTAAATTCTATTACAGGGACACGGTGGCTCAGTGGGTTAGGACGCTGAGCTTGTCGACCAGATGGTCGGCAGTTTGGCGGGTTGAATCCCGAGTGCTGCATAACAGAGCGAGCGCCTGTTACTCGTCCCAGCTTCTGCCAACCTAGCAGTTTGAAAGCATGTAAAAATCCAAGTAGAAAAATAGGGACCACTACAGTTGGAAGGTAACAGCATTCCGTGTGCCTTTGGTGTCTAGTCATGCTGGCCATGTGATCACGGAGTCGTCCTCGGACAAGCGCTGGCTCTTCGGCTTTGAAAAGGAGATGAGCACCGGCCCCTAGAGTCGGAAACGACTAGCACGTATGTGCGGGGGAACCTTTACCTTTAATTCTATTTTAAATATCTGCCAAGTAAGCAGACAGCAACCTGTATCTTTGTGGTTAGCAAGAATGCTATAATAGCAAGTAAGAAATATTTCTAAACAATTACAATAGAATTGGTTTGATGTTAAAAAATAACCATCAAAATTATTACCTTAAATTGGAACTCATTATTTATTGTACTTTTGTTTTGTTATGGAGCTTTAACTGGGCATTTTATTAATCAGGGAAAAAAGCAGAAGATAATATTTTTAAATTGTCCACCAATTCTGCACAGCTAATCCAGTTCTCTCTTTTCTCCAGCCCTTAATCCATATTTCTTTTTGCAATGTTTTTTAAAGATATAACAGTTTGAATCTTCAATCTGCACAGTTTTATATATGTAACTTGGGATACCAGCTACTATTTCATGACTGAAAACACAGTTAACTTTAAAAATGAAATTCCATGTGCAAACTCAGATCAGAGGGGCTTTCACTGTATAAAGAATTCCTACTTAGTCCTAATCTCAAATGTGTACTTTTCAAGGCTATTGGCATTAATATAATTGTGAAATTTCTCTGTGAAAGAAAGATACCTTCGACGGTTCTCTGTCTTGCCGTGCTAGAACCAGGGACAAATCATTCAGTTATAGGAAATTAGATTCAGGGCTTTTAGACTTTTATATCAGGCACAACAATAACAGTTGATTTTCCACAAACCCAATTCTGTTAAACCCAACCCAATTATATAACAGCAGAAGCTTCACACATTCCAAGTGGCTAGATATTTTAATTTGTAAGTTATATCCATTCCTATCTGCCTATCGCACAACACAGGAATAGGAGATATATCACACACATACATAAACATACATACATATATAGAGGAAAGGAGCCAATTTGGTGTGGTGATTAAGGCCCCAGGCTAGAAACCAAGGAATGGGGAGTTCTAGTTCTGCTTTAGGCAGGAAAGGTAGGTGGGTGAATTTGGGCCAGTCATTCTTTCTCAGTGTGAAATGTCAGGGTCAGGTGACAAGCCAGTCAGTCAATTCCTGTCACAACCAATGGATCAATATTTGGTTGATCCGGAAAAAAACAGACCCTGCACATCCATGAAAACAGTAGGAAGATTTACATAAGCATATGTATACTAACACACACACACACACACACACACACACACACACACACACACACACAATTTATATCACCACCCTCTTGCTTTCTGTGACTCTATGCAGCTTACAAAAATATAAAAAATATAAAAAATATTTTTATATTTATATTGCACCATCCCCAGGGCAACAACCAGCAATCAAACAAGCCACTTGATCGGCAAACCAGGTCTTCGGGGGCCTTGTGAAACACAGACACACACAGAGGGAGGGAGAGAGGAAGAGAGAGAGAAAGAGAGAGAGAGGGAAAGAGGGAGAGAGGGAGAGAGAAAGAAGCCACAAGTTTTAAAAACCAGTAGGATGATGTTACGAAGTTGGGTAATCAATCTTCTGCAAGCAAGTTCAGGAGCACCAAGAACATCACAGATTTTCCTCTACTAAGCACAAACATGATCAATGCAGTGATGAAATTTCCCACAATTAGCTCCTATGTAGCAATGTGCTATACACCTATACAATATACTGAAGAACCAATGTTATCATTTTCAAATCATATTGTTAGTGCTACAACAAGCTAAGGGAAGACAGACATTAAAGTCCACTTTTTTTTTCTTGCAAAGCAAAAATTGCACTTGGCACAGAAAACAAAGATAATCCTTGTGCATACAGCTTGACAAAGAATTCATTTTTCTGAAAGAACATTTCTATATTCAATATGTTTTTATATTTAGCTTTCAGTATGGAGCTCATATTCATAATATTTGCTCTGCTCATTATTTTGCTTTAATTTTTAATTTACCTTTTAAAGAAAACATTACCTTGCAAGATAAAAAGAAAAAAATCATATCTTATTTTCTCATTCTATAGCATACAAAGGAAGCATTAAAAGGCTGGCTTTAAAGTAAGCACAATTGTTTTAACTATTTCACCTGGTCAAGTAGAATATATATAGGAATACACAATTATCATACTCATTCAAGGACTTCTGAATGAACTTTATCAGAGTTCAAGGAATGTTTTTCAAAAGCATACATTGTTCACCAGGAAAGAAAATGGAAAATATCAGGATGTTGTATATTAGGATTATGCCATTTTTGCCCATTTTGCACAGAACAGAGGTACCTATTCTACTGATGATTCTTTTTTGTCTGTATGCTGATGCACCATTTAAGACGAGTCAGTTAACCATAAGTGCATCATTTATTTCCATCACTATATCATATGAAAAAAATGGAGATTGATGGATCAAACATGATCATTCAAACCACAAGAAATGATTATAGAAAGTTTTCATAACAAGAAAACAGCTCTACAGACCTGCAAGTGCTGCAAAAATGACAAATCGCAGTAATTCCCTGCGTGCTTGTTCAATCCCCTTTTCTGCTAAGTTCTTTAATGCTGGATTTATCATTTATTTTTCATTTCATGTGTTTCTCTTCAGGGAATGCAAGAAATGACCTCTTATTCTTACCAAACGCTGTCATGCTTGAACATTTACATGACAATAAACACATCTTTATAGGTCCACTCTTCCTGTACATGGTCTCTACCAGAGTTGAATCATGGTTCTGAATATAACCTATAGAAATCTTAAAACGCATTTATCTTCCCAACAAAATTTGCTTTCCACTTGCTAACAGAAGGATCAAACTAAGTCCTCTTTCAATAGCCTTGAAGCTACTGTCATACTTCGGCATAATCAGGAGGAGGATTATCATTACTCAGTGTTATGCCCAAATAAACTGGACATACAAAAAATTGAATAGGAGGACTCCTATTTGACATTTTGAAGTTAGACTTTAGAGTACCAAAGAATTTCAGTCAAGGTTTAATTTAGATTGCAATCATATATGCAAGTGAGAGAAAGTCCCATTTAATTTTATTTATGCAGAGAACCAGGCTCCTTGTTTAATAAGGATAGATTTTCATCCATATGTATTTGTAAATAAACATTACTGAAAATAACATATGGCTGAGCATATAGGATTGTGCTCTAAATACAAATCCACAGATTAGTTTAATTCTGATATATGTCAGATTCATTTGTGAAGCTGTTTTTGTTTAGCTTCTCAACTGTGTACATTTTTAAAAGCAAAAAAAATATCCTAATGCTTGCATTTTTCTGCATACTTTTTCTAATCCAATCATTTACGTAATATCTTTCTTCATCACTTACTTCATATTTTTTCTCTCATAAATTATATTTATTTTTTAAAAATCCAGAACACGTGATCCTGAACACTTTTTTTTTACATTCTTTTAACCAATACAAATAGTTTGTATGGATTTTTTTAGTTGAGAGTGGCATTGAATGTTGAAGAAAATGATTTAGGCACACAATGATTCTTCTCTTAGTTTAGAAGTTTGAAGATTTGATCAATTTACCTAAAGAATATTTACCATGGCAAAACAATGCCCTTCATGGGATATACCATTGAGAGATAGCTGAGGTGGCTGGCATTAGGAAATCCTACCAGTGGCGGGAAACACCTGGACTAACAGAAAGCACTGAGGCACGGATCATAGCAGTGCGAAAACAAGCATTAAGCACCCAATCTATAGGAGCAGAGGTCTATCACACTAGACAGGATTCAAGGTGCAGACTTTTTTACAGAGAGCTCAGAGGGAATCCAAGACATAGTGGCAGGGTGTAAGATGCAGGCAGGAACATCATAAGTGCCACAACCAAGTAGCAGGCATTGTGTACAGGAACAACGTAAAGGCTAGAACCTCCCAAGTCGAGAAGGGAGATGTCACAGAAGTTTGTGTAGAATTAGAAGGTTAAGAGCCTGTGCAACTTCCAGATCAAGCCAGACAGACAGGTACCGGCCAATCAACCAAATATCAAGGCAGTAGACAAGGATCAAACAATAGCAGTGATGCTAAATGTAGTTGTGCCAAGTGATAGGAATAAATATGAGAAAATGCAGAAATTCTAAGGCCTGAAGAAGGAACTAGAGAGGATGTAGAAAGCAAAGATCAAGTGGCCTCAGAGCTGGTAGGAGCACCCGGGGCTGTGGCTCCTAAGCTAGGAGAGTGGCTCCAGCAGATCCCAGGAACCACATCAGAGCTCTCTGTCCAGAAGACTGTGGTTCTAGAAACAGCTAAGATCTTGCACAAAACCCTCAAACTCCCATACCTCTGGTGGAGCACCTGAGATGGAGGAAGACACACACACCACCCATAAGGGGTGAGAAAGGAATTTTTAAAATACTTTTGATCCTTTTCTTCTCTTCCTATTCCTTCTTGCTATTTTTTGTATGTATGTATTTTTAGTGCTTTGTCTAATAAAAGAATTTATAATCAGAATTAAAAATGCATAATATATATTGATTGATATATATCATTAGTATTTTAATATAAACACTTGAATCCTTTTTAGACCTTAAAAACTGCATCACAAATGTAGATAAGCATGAAAATCAAAAGATAGTTAATATGTCTGAGAACTCTCCAAAACCTTTTGGAAAAAGTTGGTTGCATCTTATGAGAGCACAACCTTTTTTTGCTGTTCATTAAATCACCCCTGTCCACTTTTTAAACCTTTTTATTTCCAATTTTTTTTTTGCTCTTTAATAACACAATCTGGAAAAAAATTGTGTTAATGAATACCTGATTCACTCAATTGAGTGAGTTTTGAAGCACTTCTTTCAAATCAGTTTAGAAGAGTTCACAACTCAAATAATTATATTCTGATCTGAACATCAGCTAGATAGAGATAGTTCATATTACAGTGGCTTAAGATTTAATTCCTTGAGCATCCTTAGTTCTAAAATAGGATGGTACATCAACAAT